>NC_135715.1:68140468-68740468 GCF_964656455.1 Halichoerus grypus
GTTCTTGGATTAGGTGAAACAATCTAAAGGGACAACAATAAGGATCAGTTGAAATAGTCCAGGACTAAGGGATTAAATGGAACAAATTATTTGTTAGCTACAAAGGATCATCAATCATTTTAATAAATTATAGTGAGCTAAAGATAATGCATGTGCAGTATTACCTAATTTATGGGCTCATATGTGCATATGTAGAATAAATAGACATGAGACAGGAGTCATTTTCCACTTCGAGTTGAATGACCCAAGGCAGACCAGTGAGAGATCCTCCCTGAGATTTTTCTGCTGTCGTAGATGCAAGGGTCTCTCCTGCCTTTGGAGTAAATCTGGACTTGCTGGCATGGAAAGACACCCTCTGTGGTGTGATGTAAAGAAGCCAAGCAGACCCAAGCATGTGAGCATGAAAGAGAGAGAGAGGGGGGGAGAGAGATTGTTCCCCCTGCCCAATGGTAATAATTACCTGCAAGTCCAATCCCTAAAGTGTCTGGAGCTGTTCTCCAATTCTGTGAAGTATCCCAGTGTCCTTTGAATAAAGTCTCCTTTTCTTCCTTAACCTAGTTATAGTTGGGGTTGGTCATTTGCCAATATAGAATTCCTAAATACACATATAGCCAAATTTGAGATTCTATGAGACCTCACTGAGGTAAAGGTATGCTTTTACAGCTAGGCAAGACCTAGGCAAGGCCAAGGTACTTTTTTTAAAATCATGGTGTGATTCTGGAGTTTTGTATAATCATTTTGTCTGGATTTTTCCAAAGTAGGTTACATAAAAGGCCTTATTCATTTGTTTTTAAGCATAAACTTCCTTCAAATGAAGTAAAAAAAATTCATAACTCAGTTGGAGTAAATACATCAATAAATCAGAGATTAAGTTTCTTGCCTCATTTTTCTGTACAAAACTAATCAACATCAGTTAATTCATTCTATTTAATACTAAATCATGCAGCTATAAAAATCCTTCCAAGTCACTGATGCTAGGTTGTTAACAAAATATCCGGCTTGTGACCAGAATCTACCTAGTCCATTTATCACCATGTTCTTAGAGACACAGAGGAGTTCCAATCCCTGGATTTTATATCTCTGTTTTTCTAACAGCAACAAAAGGAGAATGGTGAAGGAACAAGTAAGGAGACATCAGGCTAGATGAGAAAAAGAGACGAGAAGATAAAGAATTCAGATAAGGCATGTTTAGTACACGGTCAGCAAAAGCATCCTGTGGTTCATCCATCAGCTGGAATCTTTTCAGTAAACATCTATTACTAAAATCACCAACGTAATTCTATAATACCCTCATGAACCAGCCGCTCTCCGATTTCAACAAAACTGAAAAAAGTATTTTTCTCATAAGAGTCAGCTTCACTTTTCTGAATGTTTTACCTCTGTCTCCTCACCTAATTCTCCTGCTTGGGATTATCAACAGCAGATGCCAACTGACTGACTCTCTCTGAGACTTTAAGATCATTTATCAGTTCACAGGCTCATTCCCGGCTGTTTGCTTTTGAAATAACTCAATTCCCCTTGCAGTAGAGAACACTTTCCACCTAAAGAAAAAGTGATTTGTGAGCATGTGAGGGTTTCTGCATTGTCAGACAGGGTAAGATTATGAAAATCTAAAATATGTTTTATGGAGGGGCGCCCGGGGGGTTCAGCTGGTTAAGCGGCGGATGCTTGATTTCGGCTCAGGTCATGATCTCAGGGTTGTGAGGTTGAGCCCCACGTCAGGCTCTGCGCTGGACGTGGAGCCTGCTTAAGATTCTCTCTCTCCCTTTCTCCCTCCCTCTCTAACATATATATATATATATTTTATGGAGTAGCTGGTAGTAGAAAGTAACTGCCCACCTTTTCCTCTCTCTCTCCCATTTGCCCAGTTTCTACACGGCCTTACGTCACAGTTTCTCATGGCGGATTCTAGGCACGATATCAAGTTATGAGCAGCCACAGCAATTTTGAAAATCCAAGTAGACTAGAACTAATTAGAAATTATCAGAGTGTGTTGCGTGGAGTAAGGGCAGGCAAGCCCTGCTTCATGAAACTTTCTTTTCAGGTGTGACTTTGTCAACTTTCTTACTGCGGGGCAAGTTCCAACTATTTGGAAGTCACTGGTCTAAGTTAAGGGGTATGTTCATTCCACAAGTATTTACGGAGCATCTACCCGCCTGGCACAGTGTTGAAGCAACAGGGCACAAAACGGACAAAAAGCTCTGCCCTCGTGGAGCTTCTATTTTAGCAGAAGAGACAATAACCAGTGAACATAGTAAACATTACTATAAAGAATGTTAGAAGGTGATAAGTGGTCAGAAAATGCAGAACAAAGTAAGGACGGCCTGGGTGCCAAGGACAGGAGATGCATTTTCTTGGTGGTGCTCACAAGAATCTTTCATTTGTTTTCCCATTACACATGTTGCGGTGTCAGTCTTCATTTCACAGCTCTATAGGGCAAAATCCAGATGTGTTCTTATTGGGCAAGAATCATGTCCATTAACATCTATCAATCCATGTCCATTAACATCTAACAGTCCCCTAATCCACAGTAAATACAAATCAAGCAAAGGCATACTCCCCTCTGCACCCCCAGAAAATCAGAATCAGAGAATGGGATTAATCCAAGCAGGCCAGCTCAGGAAGACACCCAATCTTTCTGCCCCATTTCTGTGTCTAGGAAAAAAAAATTTTTTTTTACAGTCTCCCTTTGTGATCCTAAATAATCCTCAAAGGTTATTCTTTATCCGTACCCCCCACCCCCCAAATAAAAGCGGCTCTCCTTGGGCTTTGGCTTTGATCAGGTTCATTTACAAATGTTCTTCAAGGGATGTTAATTAACACATAGAAGCCATCTAGCCCTACAGTGTTGAGCAACTACTAAATCTGTGGCTTCTTTCTGGGGATGGCTTAAGAAATCAAAGATGGCATTGGCAATAGCCACTATTATGCCAGAGGGATTTTGTTTGCTTGCTGGTTTTGTTTTGTCTTTTAATTGCTCGTATAGGCCTTTCCATTCTGAGGCTAAAAACCAAACCCCCAAAATTCTTCTCCACACATTTCATTTGCAGTACCTATAAATTTAGTGAGCTCCTCTCTCCACTGGGCCCCAGGAAGGACTTCTTGTGCCAGGAAGTAGGTCTCTCTACTTCCTCAAAGGCCGAGTGTCTGGGAGAAGCAGTTTGGATGGGGTGATCAGGCTGTGCCTCATTCCAGAAAGTGGCTTCTGAGCATAGGCTTCAAACAGGTGAGGAAACTGATTCTGTGGATTTGGGCGTCAGGTGGGGTGGGGAGGACATTCCAGGCAGAGGAGAGTCAGAAGAAAAGTTCCCAGGGCACAACAGCAAGACCTTCTGCAGGCCTGGAAGACAGTGAGTGAAGGGGCAGGGTTCAGCGTTCAGGCCAAATGTGTCACGCACCTGCCAGGATGTTTCCAGAATGGGGAACTGAGGCAGTAATACCCGCTTGATCTAACCCCCCTCTATGACAAAAGGGAAAATGTAAAGGGGATTAAACATGAAAGGAAAAGAAAAGCTTTTTAATCAAATTGTAAATGACATGGTTTTTACTCCCCCTCTCCCTTGTTTCTCACGGATTAGCAATAAACACAAGGAAGCAGGCACACTCAGTTTCTGCTATAACTCCTCCTGAGAGATTGTTTGCTTCCTTCCATTTTTCAGAAATTAGAATTGCAAGGGAAAATAAAATAAGAGCCCTGAATCGGAACGCACTTTTTCACAAGTATTATTTGTGTTATCATGCGATCGTTATTTCACCGAGCAAATATTTACGCCACGGGCAAGTTACGCAGGGCGCATAGTGTGGGATCAAAGCCCCGGTAACAGAACGATTGTGACACAAGACTGAAAATGAAAGGGCGGTGAGAAGGATTTTTTTAAGAAAATACAATGGGGCTTCAGAGAAAAGAAAGACTCCTTCTTGTGGAGATGTCTTCACGTAGGAGGTACTTTCCAAACCGTATACTGAGAGCTGTGCAGGTCCTGGGGAGATGGGAAAAGGCATTTGAGACAGATCACTGCGAGCGGAAAGCCTGTGAGGCTGCGGCAGCTCGCATTTTTCAAAGACCGAACCTCCCCTGTGATCCAATACAACTGTGACCTTGCCACGCCTCCCCCGGAGGGGTCTCTGTTCCCTCCCCTTGACCCTGGGGGTTGTGACTGTTCTGACAGAAGTGAAGCTGCAGGGACACCACTTCCTTCTAGTAGGTTCTCTCGGGGTGCTTGCTGTGGGGGGAAGCTAGCTTCCATGTAAAACATCTGACTTGAGACCACCGTGTTGCTGAGGCTCGCGGGCCGTCTGCACCAACTGCCAATCATGCAAGAGCCCAGCCCCGTGGAAGCTTCCGTGACTGCGGGGAGAACTTCCCTAATCCTGCCCCGCCCTGTGGCAGCCGCGAAGTCTTGGGGTATGACGTAGCAGTAATAAGTGGAACAGATATATATGGTTCAGTGGTTTTTTTCAATACGGGTAATGGTGAATCTCTAGATGTTAATAAAGGTAGAAGCCATTGGTGACAATTTAGGGCTCCCATTCTCCTCCATTTCGGCGTGCTAATATGCGGACAAGGAGGGAACTGACTCTTGGTGTAGACATTCACCAGCACACCCCCAGATGAAACGGTGCCGTGTCGGAGGCAGCATGGAATCACGGGATGCGCCCTGGGAACGTTCAGGAAAGCAGACCCCAGTTCCACGCCCTGGCAGCCATAGGAAAGTTAGCTAGACTCTCTGGGCCCCTCTATTAATTTACCTGCCCCCCCCCCAAAAATACACAAACGCACTTTAGAATCTATAAGCGTTATTCAGTGGTACAGGTTTAAAAAATTATTTTAATTACATAAATTCATTCATGTAGTTTAGAATCAAATAGTACCAAAGGCCTGCCATGAAAAACTGTTTTCTCCACCCCCTCTCAAACTCCCTCTCCTGCTCCCTGCAGATAATCGCATTTAACTTTTAGCTGGGTTTTTCTAGTAATTACCATCATAGTCATGCTTATTCCAAAATTTAATCATGCATCATGATAATGAAGAGATAGGTCTTTCATACTCCCCAGTTTTCCTCCCTTATCCTCCCAAATGTCTGTTCTTATTTAAATCATTAGTCTTTACATCAAGGTTCTCATATTAATATTGTTCATTGCAAAGCCAAATAGGACACTAATAACATCCCCTCCCCACCCCACGTTTCTCGGACAGCTTTTTATTTTCCCTTGAATAAATAACCACCTCATTATTAGACTTGCAAAACACTCCATGTGTTTTAATGCTTTCATGATTCTCCATCGTATTCACTGCCATACTACCTGTTCTGTTTACTTCTTCACCTGCTCTGCTAGACCTTTCCACCTTCCTGGTTCCATCTGGACTACATGCTGTCTAGAGCTGCTCTCCTCCTAGGACCTTTCTGTTTTTCATGGATTACAGCCATATTCTTCTGGATCCAATTTCTTCCTATTATTTGCTCTGTAATTTTGCTGGTGCATACCTTCCACTGGCGTCTTAGGACAGATTACATTGAAGGTAAGCTTTCTAAATCCCTACATAACTGTGCATTCATTGTTCTAGGAACTCAATAGGATCTTTAAAGCTGAAGGACGTATTCTTATATTATTTCTTGAAAAATTTCCTGCCCTCCACTTCCATTATTTTCTTTTTGGAACTCCTCTTAGTCTGATGTTGGACTTTTGTACTTGATCTTTTCAATCTTTTACTCTTGTCTTTAATATTTTCATTTCTTTGTCATTTTGCACTACTTTGGGGTCATTTCTTTGACTTTATTCTTCAAACTTTTTACTAAACAAGAATCACATTGTTGATGCCCAAGAATTTTTTAATATTCTCTGCTCTTTTCTGAGTTTGTGTGTGTTTAATTTATGGCACAATCTGTTTTTCCTGGTTTGCTTTTCTGTTTATTTATTTTATTCTCTCTTTTATGTTGAGCGCTTTCTTCAAATACTTTCTGATGCTTGGCTGTCCATACTTAAGAGAAAAGTACTTAAAAACTGGTAAAAAAATTATATGTATGGGATCACCTTATAAAGGACAAGCCATACTTTCTGCTGATTGGCTGGGAAGCCAGTCGTTTTGTTAGGGGACCCACCCAAAAAGTCAGTGGGTGAGATGGGTACTTTGGGAGCCATTCAGAGACTTTCAAATAGGGAAAAAAAAAACAAACAACTTCCCTTTTCCCCCCAGGGAGACAGATGTTACCTGCTGACAGAGTGAAGAGGCTGCTGAGAAGTGACAGGAAGTTTGTAGATAGAATTCCACTTGAGCCCCTCTGTTCATCCCTGTGTCTCACCCCCTGCCCTTTGCTTTATGTAGCGCCCCCAAGTTCCACCTCCTTCTCTTTCAAATTCTCCCAAAAGTAAACCTTCCATCTCTGGCCTGGGAGTGGGGGCAGGTTGTGAACATTCTCTATGATTAAGTAGATTGTCTAATGATTTGACAAAAACCTATTTATGTCATTGAACAAAATCAGTTTAAATGAATACCCATTATGTATTTAATATTGCAGGATGTAACACCTGCAACTACCCAATCCATACATTAGAGAGCTTTATGCTCAAAAATCCACTTCTCTGGAGCACCTGGGTGGCTCAGTCCATTAAGCATCTGCCTTCAGCTCAGGTCATGATCCAGGGATCAGGCCCTGCGTGGGCTCCCTGCTCAGCCGGATGCCTGCTTCTCCCTCGCCTCTGCCCTTCACCCCCATTTGTGTTCTCCAGCCTCTGTAATCACTCCATGTGGGGAAATCCCATTGTCTATAAGCAGCACTGCAGTGGGAGGTGAAACCTGGAGAAAGCCTCAGTGCTGGTCGAGAACCTCAGGCAGGAAATGATGGACCAGGCGTGCTGGAAGCTTTGGAGTCAGGCCTCTCGCAGATGAGCCAGATGCTGTAGGTCAGAGGTTATGGACTCAAAATCCATAGAGGAGATTTGTGTGGTCTTTGTCATACTTAAAAAAATTGAGATAGCTTTAAAAATCAGGAAATTTCACACAAAATTCTAAATTTCTAACTTCTTTTGAAATCACAAAGATTCTGGCAGGACCGTATCTCATCCCTCCTGACAGGGATTTGGCTGTGGCAAGTGCTCACCAAAGGCCCCAAGCTTTCCTACCGCTGGCCCACTTCATGCAATTAAAACACCTTTTCGTCCCTGTTAGACATTACACTTTGCAGCTACCCAGCAGATCATGAATTTATCAAGATACCAACCCATGTATCATTCTGAGCTTCCTCAGCAGAACTGTATCTATACGGGGGCGCCTGGGTGGCTCAGTAGGTTAAGCATCTATCTTTGGCTCAGGTCATGATCCCAGGGTCCTGGGATCAAGTCCCGCATCATTGGGCTCCCTGCTCAGCGGGAAGTCTGCTTCTCCCTCTGCCCTCCCCCCGCCCCCGCTCATTCTCTCTCTCTCTCAAATAAATAAAATCTTTAAAAAAAAAAAGAACTGTATCTATATGAAATAAAATCTAAGATTACAAACTGCATATATTAGTTGTATTGTAGGTACAGGCACTCCATAAAATTTGATTGATTGAATTTACTTATATAAAAGAAATATATTTCGAAAATCAGTTTATTACTCCAACATAACAAAGTTGATATGAAAATCAACATTGCATTCTGAGGTCATAGACTCTGATCATTTCAAGTCTCTGACTTCCTAAATCCCCTACACCTGTTGGGTCTCCTTGATTTTTTCCTGTCACCAGCATTTTTTAGTCTGTTACCTTTTGCCCTCTATTATATCTATCCTCAGACTATGACATTTTCTTGAACTTGAATTACTAATTATTGCAAGAGGAAAGCACATCAGGAGTCTGCATGCCATTCCAAATTCATCATCTCCAAGAGGGACCAAGCAAAAGAATTTGCAATTATGATCCTGAAACAGTCATCAGTTACTTTGAGTGATCATGGAAAATACAATGCTTGAAAAATGAACATTTTCTTAATTTTAAAATGGAAGAAAATGTGGATTTTGTAAATAACTGACCCAGGACTGAAGTTATGTAAGGCTTAATACAATTACATCAGCACTGAGGAAGAGAAGATACGGGGGAAGCAACAGGGGTTCATAACATATAGCTGCCCAACTAGCCTCAAATAATTTTTATAGTGTTGTTTAGCTTACCTAGGAATACAATAGATGTATCTCTCTGTGTAATAATTTTGACAACTGCTAGAACTTCTTTTGATATTCTTGGGGTCAAAAAGAAGAAAAGTAGGAGTTCGTTCTATCATCTAACTATCATCTATCTATCTATTTATCTATCTATCACAGTACTGTCTGCTTGAATAATTGAGGCTGGAAAGCTATATTTTAAGAGTATTCATTGATTAAACAAAAATTTACTGGTTGCTTACTGTCAAACACTGACAGATGTTTGCAACATTGATTAATAGGAGATGTCCCGCTGAGAGAAGGTGACTAACAACATCCCACAGAGTTGACTCACAGCCCTATTTCTTTTCAACATTTTTATCATCAAAAGGATGAAAATTCACAAAGCATTAATCTGAAAATTTGGAAATGCTGCGAAAAAGCTCGCTGCAAAAAGAGTCCTACAGACTGAAATGCTATAAATATGTGCTATAACTAACAAAATTAAGTTTTAAAGTGATGATAAAATTTTTTTTATTTTTATTTTTATGCCACTTCTAACAACAATCACAGTTCTCTGCCCTACTCCCCCTCCCCAATCTCCCCAGTTCCTCTTTGCAGAGGTAAACACCACTGACTCTTCTGATTTTTGAAACTTACACATTTCTATACTTCCATACTTACTGACTTCCTGTTATGGGAAGTGAGGACTTAGCTCTCTTACCCAGCCAGTTCAGCTCTACAGCAGGTTTGGGTTTGAATAACTACTCTTCCATACTGACATTATTCTGCCAACATGACTATTACTCACAGCTGGGCTGTATAACGTGGTAATTAAGTCTCTGTTTTCTTTCTTATTTTTGTTTTCCTTAAAGTTAATAATTGCATTGCTTTTTCATTTCCTTGGTTTTCTTTGTGCCTGTGGCTAATTCTTCCCACACTTTCCAATAGCCTGTCAACAGAAATTTCTACAAGTTCACATCAGCCTCCAATATTTTTCTTGGAGACACACTTCTAGAATCTTCTCCCCTTCTGGAATGGTTGCTCTTAGTTCTGCTGCACAGTTGACTTCCTCTGTAGACAATTCTTCATCACATTCCTGGGTTAGACCTACTATTTTGTCTTCTTCCTTCTTCCTTCTTGTCTCCGCTATGTTCCTCATAAAGGGTTCATGGAAGATTTATTTTTTGAGACTTTGAATATCCTGAAATCTCATTACTTTACCTTCATAAATGAGTGGTAGTTTAAATAAATCTCAAATTCTGGTCGGAAATATATATTAAAAAAAAATTCTGGTTGGAAATAATTTTCATTCCCTTCTTCTGAATGGCATTCCTCACTGGTGTTTGTGGTAACCATGAAAATGCACTGCTCAGTTCTCCTGCTATGAGAAGCATAACCGACTGGCACCGGTTGTTGCCCTTTTGGACCCACCACTTCACTGGCCCTGAGGTCCTGAGGTCGTGCTTGTCATGGGCTACTCTCCCTTATGAATGAACAAGGCAAGGGTACTAATGCAGACCCATACCTGCAGGACGGTGACCACTTCAATAGGCAATGTTGGCTCAAGGGCTCCTCACTGGCCTGGCTGGATCTTTCTTAGACCTGGACAGCCGTCTGAGACTCTTCCCAGTGAAACCTATTTCTTGCCCACTCTCTTTCACAGGAGTTGGGCGTGTGTCATGGTCTAAAGGCTCTGCCTTCTGTGGCTCCTTCCTCTTTATCCTTCACAGTTGTTTCCTTGAATAAATGTTTTGCACATCTAATCCTGTCTTGACATTTGCATCTCAGAAGACCTAAACAAACACAAGTGAGGTTTCACTTCCTGCAGGGCAAAGAAAATGCCATTCGGAGTGATATTTAGGAGGTAGATAATTTCCCGGCACAAGATGGAATCCCGATTGCCAAATATTTCACCAGTGGAACTGGGGAAATGTCCTGGCGGAGGGGAATGCCATCGTAGGTGGAATGATGCGGGCGTTCCAATGGCTACAAGGAGAGGGGAAGCGATCGGTTCCTGCTGTACTATACTGAGACGCCACAGAGAGATCAGGAGAAGTCAAAGGCCTTTACCAAGCAGTCCAAGACTCAATATGGAGCCAGAGGGTCTTACTGGTAGCTCAGAGAGGCCCTTATCTCCCACAGTGGAAGTCTACGCACAACTTAGCCTCAGACCTACGACCTGGTAGAGATGCAGAGCTCCCGGGATGTTGAAATGCTCACCCAGGGTAGGTCTGTTATACCAGGGTCAGAGCCCTGGCTGGGAAAACCTAAGACTCTGAAACGTGGCAAGTAGTTGCTGGGATCTTCAGACTCCTTGGAACGCGTGGAGACTACGGAGGCGGCCTGCTCTGCCCTCGTTAGAGACAGCCCTTCCCTATGCTGAGGAGGCCTCACCCTTCAAGGGCAGTAGTGCCTTCCTCGGGAGCCACTGACGAGGGTTAAATCCTGGGGTTAAAACCTGGAGACAGCCGGGCCTGACAGAGGAGGAAAGGCATTATATACCAAAGTTGCTTCAAGACTTAGAATATACTCAAGAACACAAGAGGTACCACTGGGATTGAATTTTGAGGGCCCTTGACTAAGGGACTGGAATATAAGACTGGACAAGACAGAATTCATTGACTAGGGGGCACTTTCTCTAAAAATGTGTGTTAATGCTCTGGCAAGGACCCCAGGAAATAGGGCAAACTTGCTACTAGAATGGCTCTGAGAAGCCTAGAAAAAGTGATGGCCAATGTTGAGTGGGCAGAAATGCTTGAGCTTCCTTGACAGCTGATAGAGGAAGGAATACAAGAAGCTGAGAGAAGTAGGCCTGCTGGAATAAATATATTATGTAAAGCCAAACAATCCACCAGCGTTCTGTGTCTCATATGAGCACCAGAGGGAGACACACCATTCATCAAGGCCATCAGGAATATGCTAGTGAGGGGGCACCAGCATCACTAAGAAATTTAGTGGCGCTTTCCCACAGGCCAGGGCTGACAGTCGGAGAGGCCATCACAGAGCTGGGCTTGTTACATCCACGGAGGCCATGAGTCTCGTTACCATCCGTCACCACACATAGTTACAGTTCTTTTTCTTCTGAGGAGAATTTTAAGATCTACATTCTTAGCAATTTTCAAATATATAATACAGTATTAGGAACTATAGTTGCCATACTGTATATTACATTCCATGACCTATTTGATAACTGGAAGTTTGTATCTTTTGGCTGAGGGTTTTTTTGGTTTTTAGGGTCTTTTTTTTTAGCTTTTTCTCCATGCATATTCTTGGTTTCTCCAAGTTTCCTTCAGAGATAGTTGATTTTTTGTTGTTGTTTCTTCATTTGTGTGGTTCTCAATCTTCATGTTGGAGGCTTTCCTCAGATGTTGGTTGATCTTTGATTGTCTACTCAAATTTAAGAAGGAGAAACAAAAAACCTGATTGGAAGGTCTGAGCCTGTGGGTGGGGTTTGTAGACTTTGAGTCTCACTGTAGAGGGATCTGTCTCAACCAATTGTTGTGGAACCAGTAGGATCAGCATCTTAGGTCTTTCCACCTGAACTCATCCAATTCCCTGGAGAAGACTCTTCCATCCCTACTTGGAGAGTAAGCCACACTGCAGCATCCACAGAGCCCGGTGGAAGAAGAGTGTGAGCAGGGGGCAGGGGGCCCGGGGGTGTCTCAGCTTTCAGCTGCATATGTTTACTTAATCCTTGTTTTCCGCATAGGCTCATGCCCTCAAACGTGCCTGACGTCCCTCAGCCCAGACACTTCCCATTCTATACTCTCCAGAAAATTAACCTCTTGTTTTCTCCTGAATGGAGAAGGGGCAGATGCCCAGCAGTGAGGAGAAGGGGGTGATCTAGAAATCTAGTTCTTTCTTAAACAGCTTTCAACCAATTCTTACATGAGCGCTTAACGCCCTTCTCCTCCGGTTCCTGAGTATCTGGTCTTGCTACTCTCGGAGCCGTAGCAATCATAGGATTTGCTCTTGGTCTCTCCCACTGCCAACTGAACAGTCCGCCTTCTCGAGCCTGCTCAGTCAATAACACTTGTCCATCTGCTTTTTCAGCTCTCAAAGCTTTGCTGCTACTCTGCTCTCTCCACTGTATGGGTCTTTCTCCCCCTCCCTTCCCTCCTTCTCTTCTGCCCTCAGTTCTTCCTCAGCCTTCTTTCTTTAAGTTTCTTTACTAGAGTTTGATGGGGTCTCAAGAGAGAAAAAAAATTTTTTTTAATGGGTAAACTCAATTTGCCATCTTTTCCCAGAAACACTATTTCTCCATCACAAAAGTAATGCATTTTGCTTATACAAAAATTAGAAAATCCAGATAACCAGAAAGAAAAAAATCATCTGCAATCCCGCCATCCAGAAATAACCCACTGTTAACTTTGTTCCTTTCCCAGTTCATGGACGGGGTGTGTTCTTTCATTCCTGCAACAAACATCTGCATGCTCCCTCTCTCTGGGCCTTGGGAGGCTCTGGGTATAAAATAGAAAGCAAGCTAAACACGGTTCCTGGCATCTCAAAGCTGAGGTCTGTTGAGGGAAGACAAACAAACAAATCATTTCAATAAAATGGGTCAAGTATTATTACAGAAGGATTTTACGGGAGGAGAAAGGATGAATACCAAATCTAGGTTTGGGCATGTCAGGAAGGGGCTAGAGAGCCCCGCACAGCCCAAGAACTGTAAAGTACATACAACTTAGTCACACTTATTTATCAGCAGAGATAGGTAAGAAGCATAATGTAACTGGCATTCTTCTCTTAACATACCACGTGCAACTTCTTAATCACCATACATCAATTTTCTAATAGCTAAATACTACTCCATGGTACACATGTATGGCTATTCCTTTAACTGATCACCTTAATATATTTAGGTAATTTCCATTTCTCAAGGATTATCCACCATCTGTGGTAACCCTCTTCTTTGCACAGTGAAGATGAAATTTACTAAGATTAAGAGTTCAAAAATAAACAACAAAAGGAGAGTTCAGGAGAGATCTGGCTCACCAGCAACTCACATGGGGAAACATTAAAGCTGGTGACAAATCCAGTCTGCAGGGAGGTCACAGCCGAAACAGTGAATGCCGTCCCAGACGGCATTAACATAGGTCAGCATCCAGAACCAGAAATGTACACTGAACATCTGCGGCAGCTAAAATCTGTTCGGTACATCAGATTTTAAGAAAGGCCTTGGCAAATTCTAGGTTTACTTTTCCAGCTTCTTTCCCTCCTTTTCTCCTGATGCTTCAGCCATTCCGAGTCCTGACCCTGTGCGGTGAATGGCCACCTCGTCTCATCTGTCCTGACAGCACGCTGCTCTCCCAGATCGCCACTAGCCCCTCCTATGTCGGGTGCCTGCCCTCCAGCCCGAGCAATATGGGGCCACACCTACGTTTGTACCTGAAGTTGTCCCGGAACGCCACCGTGCCCATTCAGCCCCACGTCGCCTATGGCCACCCTCTCACCGCATGGACACAACTGAGTAGTTGCGACACACACTGCATGACCCACAAAGCCTAACACCTAGCCCTCTGCAGAAAAGCTTGCCAGCCCCTGATCTCAACAGTATCGTTTTCCCTGACTCCCCCCAAAACTCTTACCCATCCCTCCTTTCTTGGCACCCCCACTGTTCCTGGTACTATTTATATTAAGGCACTTATACATTATTTGACAACTATCTCTTCCCTACTCATCTGTAAGCGACATGAGGGCGGGGGTCTTACCTTATCGTTCTTTTGGTGGCAATGTGAGACCCACCACCCTTAAACTGCCCATCACCAGCCCCCCCCCCCCGCAACCCCAGCTTCTTCTATAGCTGGGGCAAACCTGCAGACTCAGAGAGAAGCCTTTTGTCCTCTGTGGGTGCAGGGAGGCTTAGAAATGTAACCCTGGCCAGGAAGGGGTGGAAAAGGCCTGGGGATTGGCTCACAGCAAACACAGCCCCCGTGAGGCAAACAGGAGGAAACGGAATCTCTCATGCAGCCTAAAAAGTATGCTTTGAAAATATCCATGCTACAACTTTTGTTTGACTTCAGATAATTTCATGGAGGATGCACCTGAGCCCTGAGCGAAAGGCCCTACCACCATTGCCCCACCTCTGCTGAGCCCCCGCAGAAAGGCCTGACATTAAGTAAAGAGATGCCAACACCAGGGAAGAACTAGGGTCACTGATAGAAGGGGTTCAAGGGAGAAAACCACGTGATGAGGAATCCAGAGAGAAGGGGACGTCATGCACGAAGGAGGAGGAGCATCCCCAAAAGGCCGGCAGGGGCCTGAAAGCCAAGTACATTCCCTACCACTCCCCACCTCCACTGTGGCTTTGGAACCATCCCTGGACCCTTACAAAAAGAACCTGTAAATAATAGCCAGGGGTCCCTATTCTCTTCAGGACCCCAAGCCTGGACACCTCAGGCCCCTTATCCTCAGTCATTTACGCCCATCTCCAGCTCCTTGTGCAGGGTGCTGGGACAGAGACAGGTCCGACTGCTCTGCTCCTCCAAGACCATGACCAACCCCCACCCAGCCCCCACCATGGATCAACTTTTCCATGTCCCGCTTCACCTTATCCTCTGGTGTCAGAAGATACAGAGGCCTCTCTAGGGTCGAATTTGCATTCTCAGAATTCAGCAACACACCTGCCTGCCACACTGCAGCCTCCCAAGAAATGGGCCTTGGCTAAATGTCCAGCTCCCTCTGATTCTTCTCAGAGCCGACTTCAGCATGAAGAGAAAATACTTAGGAAGAACAGAGTGGCCTTTTCAGATATTTGAAAGGCTGTCTCGTCAAAAAGCAGTTAGTTTTATTCTTCGAGATTTGGAAAGGCCAAGGGCCAACCACAGGTGAGTCCTGTCCTAAAGCCCTGAAATGAGAGGCAGGCTTCCCGTTCAATATAAAAGATAAAACTGAGTGGGTTACTTGCGAAGATTTGAGCTCCTCTTGCTGCAAATAGTGGAGCAGAAGCTAGAGGATCCCAGTAGGGTCACGGCAAGCGGTTTGTCGCCAGAAGAAATTTGATCTGGGGTTATCCCCAGTCCCTTGTATTTCCAACATTCTAATTATCAAATAAAGGTGCACTATAGATATGGAAATAGTATTTGCTTAACCATTGTATTTAAACTTTATGTATATCCCTGCTTTCAGTTTATTTTGAGTATTTCATCAAACCACAAAGATAATGGTTCATGGA
This sequence comes from Halichoerus grypus, assembly GCF_964656455.1. Classification (NCBI taxonomy): domain Eukaryota; kingdom Metazoa; phylum Chordata; class Mammalia; order Carnivora; family Phocidae; genus Halichoerus; species Halichoerus grypus. The sequence goes on from NC_135715.1 coordinate 68,155,759, forward strand.
TGATGTTCTGACATCCATACTTCAAACAAGAAAAAATCTATTCAGAGACCACAGGTCACTAAATATTTATCTTTAGTTTAGTCAAAATAGCAAATTAGCGCAGTCATAAACTTTAGTATACTTCTTTTAAACACCATGCTGGGTCCAACTAAAGGTATTGGGTAGTGTGTTTTATGTAAAATAGGTTATTTCAAAAATGATTTGAATTGGTCAAATGCTATCAAAATGATTGCAAAGATTTCATTCCATTGGGTACTACCAGTTCCAAGTGAAGAAGTTAAGTGGGCAACAATTTCTAAAGTATTTGTCTAATTCCTTTCTTCTAAATAGTTTAAGAGGACCATTTCCCAAGTGCTTTCACTTTTTTTATTATTACGATTGACAATAAATTCATACCTCACCTTTGCAGAGTTCTTTACATTTTTCAAAACATGTTGACATTCATGATTTTGTTTTCCTTCTCACAATATATCTGGGAGGTTGGCCGTGTGGCAGAGATCGCTGGTTGTCCTGAATGATCTGTTCCCACCTGATTTCAACATAATTAGAATTATTTGCTGAGCTTCCGGTTGCGAGGCGGGACAAGAATTCCCAGGTTCCTTACACCACGTAACCAAGCTCTGCCAATGGGACACGAGTGGAAGGGACCGTGCAGCCTCCAGATCAGGCACTTATGAGGCTGCGTCCTTCCCCTTCCCTCTTCCTCTGTCACTGGATAAAAGGCCTATTATTTGCCCTGGAAATGCACAAAGGTCATCTAACTATCTGGGTAGGAATTTTTTCCCAGTTCTTCCTCACTGCTTTAAACTCCTCCCCAGACACAGTATAGAAAGCCCACTCTAAGTATTCAGCTTAGAAGAAAAAAGGTGACACCTGGGTGGCTCAGTCGGTTAAGCCTCCGACTCTTGATTGAGACTGAGGGTTGTGAACTCAGGCCCCGCACTGGGCTCCATGCTAGCTGTGGAGCCTACTTAATAAATAAAGGGGGGAAAGGACATACTGAAATAAATAGAGATTATTTTATATCTGCATTTATTCCTTCATTAGAAATTATATCAATTATATTCCTCTGTGCCAAGGACTGAGAGAAGCATTAGACATTTAAAAATAAATATGATACTATAGTCTGTGACCTCAAGGAGTCACAAATGAGTGAATGATCCGCGCTGCCTGTTGTTATCATATAATGGGAATATTTGTGTCGAGACTTTGAAGGCTAAGTATCAGTTTATCCCAAGATAGAGAGGCGAAGAGATATAGTGATCCTGCAGATTAACTTTGTACCCAGAATACATCAAAGTAGAGTATATAAAAAGTAGGTTATCTGTTTAAGTATCTTATCTGTTTATTTTATAAACAGATACCTTACTTCTCTTATAAGTATACTTATCTGTTTAAGTATGGATTACAAGCATAACTAAGCAGTTGCCTGAGAAGATGTGGATCCTGGAGGACAGTAACTGTATTTTTACTCACCCATTCTTTATTTTTTGTCCTCCCAATAGGCATATATTCTATTCTCCTCCTACACCTAAACTTTCCTTCATGCCTTAAAAAGATGTCATTCATCAAAAGAAAGGCACATTTTGTACAAATTAATAATAATAAAATTCTGGCTTAGAACAATCATATTATCTGAAAAATTAATATAACTCAGAAGAGTTCTATACGCCAAAGGCATGACTAACTACATAGTCAGGTACACAGTTGTGCATTCATTTTGTGCTTAAGAAGTACACAGTGACATTATTTGAATGCTGAGTAGTTTGTATTTTCCTTCTTTTCTATTGACATTGTTAAACATTGCTATGATTTTGAAATTATTAGTTCTTTTCCTATTCTTAAAATTTTTCTTGGACTTGACTGTAACCTTTAAAAAACACTATGTTCAATCAGATATTCAAAGAGGAGTGTGTCAAGCCCTTTGGAAGATATTTTAACTATTTCTGATTAAACACACTCAGGAATTCAGTACTATTCTACAAAATACATTAACTTTCAACCCAGCTGATTCCTCCATCTATGTACCAAATATATTTTAATGAGAAGAAAATTGGTAAAGCGCTTCCCAAAAGCATGCGGCATATATAATTTGAGCATGTATCTGGCAGATAAATTGCCTTCACTATTACTTGGGAAATGAAAAATCAGGTTGTCAAATGGCCAGGAGCCATGTACGGGGTACGTACTGAGCACCTACCAAGGACAAGATGCACTTTAGGATAGATGAACATGGTTTCCTTACTTAAGGAATTGCCCAGCTAGTGGAACAGAGAAAGAAGGCAAGTGGTTATATGAAAGAGGCATGTGGTAGGAGGCATCAGAAATGAAGCACAGTGGGATTCCAGAGAAGGAAGAGATGGCATTCAGGTGCAGAGCCACAGGGAACACGTGAGCTGGTTCTTGAAGGAAAGGTGGGATTTTAATAAATAAGGGACTTTGTCTTGTTCACACATGATGATATCCTTGAAAATGTCCATCGTGGCACACTGCAGGGTGCAAGGGCAGAAGCAATGACATCAGCAAGGAGGCTATTCCAACTACCCAGGCAGAATCTGATGGGGGCTTGGATCTGAGGGCTGTACGTAAAGGGAGAAGTGGTTGGATTCTGGATACATTTGGAAGATAGGTAGGGCTGTAGGATTTGTTGATGGACGGAAAGTAAGATGTGAGAGAAAGGGGGGAGTTAAGGTGTGGGGCTCAACCAACTGAAAGAGCAGAGTTGCCATTGTGGAGATGGGAAGAAGAGGAGTTTGCTTCTGGAGGTGTTCAATGTGGTGTGGCCATTGGGCATCTAAGTGGAGAAGGTGGTTGTCCATCCAAGCCTGGAGCTCAGAGCACAAGTTCTGGCTGGAGGCTCAAAACTTGGAGTTATCAGGATCTAGAGTATTCAAAGAGTTCACTTGGAGTTATTCTAGAGAAGAGGCCCATCAGTGGAGCCCTGGGCCCTCCAATACCTAGAGGTGAGGTGTGGTGGACACAGGAATCGCCAGTGAGCTGAGAGGGGAAGAAAGAGAGCCAAGCTGAGGAAGTGTGTCAAGAAAAGAGAATAGTGTCTAGACATATGCCTCAGACAGATCAGCTAAGCCATGAGCCTTGATTTTAATGCATAGCCTGCTCAATACCAATTGTGTCTGTACTACCCATTAGTGTCCAAAGTATTCTCTCCTCGTCCCATCTCCTTAAGTGAAAGACGGTGTCTTTTTCCACAGGTTCCCTGTACAAACATATGCTAGACTCCCACATGGGAGGCCCACGTGTATCTTCAACTGGGTCCTGGTCCTCTCAGAAATCCATGGGCAGAACAAAAACTCAGAGGCACTGCTGGGGCTGGAATCCCAGCTGTAGGCCCCAGCGCAAGAACCATCTTCCAAGAGCTGTAAAGGCAGAGCAGTCTCTCTTCAAGTCACAGAGAAAAGGTGTGCCCTCTTTCTGGTTATGCTCAGATGAGCAAAGCAACCTGGCTCCTAGAGCTCTGTAGGGAAACCCTTCTTTTACTTCTGTTTCTCCCTCTGTCTCAGTCTCTGTCCCTATCTCTTTTACACACACACACACACACACACACAGATTGTTTTTTCAAGGTTTACCTCAGTACCAGGACCCCAAAAGAACATGGAGGCCTCCATTTTGAGCAGAGCCCACCCACCCCCCCATTATTCACTCTGCAGTTTGTTTGGCTTTCCTCCTGTCCTCCAGGCCATCAGACAATGATTATTGAATGGGGGGGCAGGGAACAGTGGGGAGGGAAGCTTCGTTCAAATCCCCAGTCTCCCTCTGGGGGTCTCCTTAGCCCACGTGTAAATTAGTGGCACAGAATGGGGCAGGGAAGAAGTGCTGGCCAGCTTTTCCTTCACCAGCCTCAGATCCCCAAATGCAAAAAAAAAAAAAAAAAAAATTATGTTAGGGGCTTAGTGGCCTTGACAGCAATATCTAAGCCCTGGCTGAAATGTTCTATTACCAGAATCTGCAGCATATGTTTTATCTTTTCAAATAAGGTCAAAACTTCCCTACCTCCCTCTCCCTAACACATCCACCAAGAAAGAACATTGAAAACAGAATGAAAATATCTCATATGAAAAACTTAAGATACTGTCCTTGATGATGACGAGCTCCCTCTTCATAGCATACAAGAATGACTGAATTCCAAACCAAAGAAATTTGAGAGCAAAATTAATATTTTACAGCAACTAGCATTTTATTTGCAGCATCGGCAAAACCAAGTGTCCACCTGTGACTAATTTCTTATGAATACAAAGTCCACTGTGCTTCTGGGAAGGATGGTTAGTGTTTGTCAAGTTTTTTGTGTGAAGATACAAAAATATAACTGAAAAGTTCATCAGAGGGCCAAAAGTGGGAACAAGAGTCAAAAATCAAAAGCATGTTGATTATTTCAAATACCCGAGTACCAGAAAGCTCCTACAGTCCCAATTCCTGATCTTATAAATGCAATTATCATGCAAGTGACTATAATAAAAATTGATGACTTTTGTATACATACAGAGTTTATTACATGCACTCTAAAAACAGAACGTGTATGATTTAAATCTAAAACAGTGATTTTGCAGGAATGCTCTATTAGGTCCTCCAGCTGGTCCACAAATCTCTTATTTGTTTCTGGTATGACTAAAATTTGCTTATGCTTTCTTCAGAAGAGGGGCCAGTTCTTCCCATAACTTTTCTATCACCAACCATTAACAGGGGATGTTTAGGGTCTTTTAATTCCTTAAAAAAAATTGACAGACTGAAAAAGTTTACTACCATTGCTCCAAAGTATCTTAATGAAAAAAATATATACCAATCTGAAATCACAATTTTTTGTTCCAACAAATCCAACATTCTTCTGCGATCTGTGGTAGCAAACCGGAGCTGACATACAACCTAATTTAGCCATTATGACAACTAGCAGCAGCTCAAGCGCTAAGTCACCTCAATAACCCAGTGCTATTCTGCCTCACTTACCTATGGCTTCAGTTAAAAGTGTGTAGAGGGGGTTTTCATCTTGAATTTGTTCAATTTCAAATAGGTCTTCAGTAAGCTCACAGGTCACCAAAATACAGTACCAGAAGTTAGACATTTGAACTCTTTTATTAAAATATTTGCACATAAAAAGTTCTTGCTCTCATGATACAAAACTGTACAAAATGTACCAACAACTGACATCATTATAAAGGAACCCTCAAATCAATGGGACCTAATCTTGAGCACGAAGTGAAGGAGAAATAGGAAGAAGAATTATTTGAGAGACAACTTTATCATGGCATATCAATAACCGAGCTATCAAAATGTATTAAGCCTTTGCACAAGGGTGTCAAAATCAAATCTCATCCTTAAGGAATCTTTGGAATGGAGAAAGGATGATGGAAATACAGTTGTAGGACACAATCTATATCATCCTGTAGTTGATTCTGTTATTCTTACGGCTAGCTCTGTTTAAGATTGTATAAGGGGTCTTCACACCCGAGGTTAGCATGGTTGATGGATGCAGTTCTACCTGCCCCCGAAAGAACTTCCAAAGAGTTGAAGCCCGGCTCACCAGGAGATGTGATTTTGACACCTTTGCATTTGCTGCAGTGTGTACGTGGGCCACACACACAAGGCAGATCTCATTGGATTAACACTGAATTCACGACATCTCCACAAACTCGAGCAGAGAGTAAGTAATGCTATCTGCAAGGCTCCCTAACAAACCTGTTTCTTTCATCCACCCTCCTCACTCGCCCCGCCCCGTAGGTACTATTAGGGAAGCGTCCCCTCCTTACCTCTAGGGATTCCTCTGCACCCAGAGAAAGGGGCTCCCCTTTCTCTCTCCCCATTCCCAACTGTTTGGCTTCCCGGGGAAGCCCCAGCTACTCAGCTCACCCCCGGGATGCGAATCCTAGGAGACCTTATGATTGACTTCAAAGGGAGCCTCGTCTAGGCTGGAGGCTCAGGCCCCCCACTCGCCCCTGGCGTCTCAGAGGCCCTCTCCCCGCGTGGCCCTCTGCCTGGCCCCTCGAACTCACCAGGAGGAGGTTGTGCGCCACCAGGTACCCGAGCCGCGGGCTGCCCCGGACGCCCGGGGCCAGGCGCCCGGTGGCGTAGCCGTGCCAGGCCACCACGTAGGGGTTGTCGATGGTGATCCAGTACTTGACCTGGCCGCCGAAGTGGCGGAAGCAGAGCTCGGCGTAATCCCTGAAGTGGTCGGCCAGGGCGCGGTTGGCCCAGCCGCCATAGGCGTCCTGCAGGCGCTGGGGCAGGTCCCAGTGGTACAGGGTGACCACGGGCTGCACGCCCAGCTCCCGCAGCCGCTCCAGCAGGCGCCGGTAGTAACGCAGCCCCTCGCGGTTGGGGGCGCCCGCGCTGCCATTGGGGAGCACCCGCGCCCACGAGATGGAGAAGCGGTAGTGGGTGACCCCGAGCTCGCGCAGCCCCTCCGTGTCGCGGAAGACGTTGTTGTAGCCGTCGCTGGCCACGTCCCCGGTAGCGGGCGGGGACGGAGACCGGGCGCCCGACGGCAGGCCGGCTACCGGGGAGTCTCCCGGGGGCGCCGGGGGGTGGTGGGTGAACGTGTCCCAGATGGATGCGCCCTTGCCGTGCTGCCGCCAGCCGCCCTCCGTCTGGTAGGCGGCGCTGCCCACGGCCCAGAGGAAGCCGTCGGGGAAGGTGTCGTGGAGGAGGCCGGCGGCCTCGGGGGCCGGAGGCTGCGCGAAGCGGGCCCAGATCTGCGCCCCGTCGCCGGGCTCGGCGTGCAGGCGGCGGCCACCCAGGGCCAGCAGCAGCAGCAGCGGCAGCGGCGGCGGCGGCCGCAGGCGGCGCGGCGGGGCGCGGGCGGGCATGCTGCGAGGGAGCCGGGCGCTGGGGCGCCGCGCCGCACCCCTATATGTCGGCGCCCCGCCGCGCCGCCCGCCCCTGCTGGCGCGCCCACCCCCACTGGCGCGCCCACCCCCGCTTCCCCGCCGGGCCCCGCTGGCAATAATTACCTGTGAGGCGGCGCTTCCCCCCCCCCCTGGAGTGGGGGGGCGGGGGCGCAAAGGGCGAGCGCGTGCCGGGGAGGGGGCGCGGCAGCGAGCAAGGTGCAGCGGGCGCCACTCCGGGACGTCGGAGAAAAGACACCTGTTCCTCGCTGCTCCCCGGAGCCGCAGAGGAGGTTCGGCGACGCGGGTTCTCTCGGCGCCGCCTTCTCGTTCCCCTCCGCGCGCACCCCTGGGAGAAGCCATCGAGCCGGCGTTCGTCGAGGAGGGAAGGTGGCCCACCAACTTTCCCCAAGTTCGCGCGGGTTCTTTGCCTGCCCTCTCGGAGTCCGCCAGCGGCGAAGCACCTGCTTTCTCCTTGCTCCCACTCGGAGGCCGAGAACAGTTGCAGACTGACATTGCTAGAACCGATTAGGAATTGGCCGAGATCGTATCGGGAGGGCGGCGGCGGCGGGGGAGGGGGGGGGGAGTCAGGTGGGAACTTGGAATGTGGTGAGAGAGCGACTCGTGGCCCACTTTCCCTTAGAGTCTTTAGGTAAGATGCTCTCGCGGAGAGCCGTCCCACTGGCGCACGGACAAATGGTCCGTCCCCCAGGCCCCAGTCTAGAAAGCCTGCAAGGAAGACAAAGCAGATGCTTGGGTTGCCTTGACACTTTGCTTGACTCTCCCTCATACAGTGACCTTTTAACCATTTCAAGTCAGTGCTTGTTCTTAAGTTACATCCTGCAGAATTACTTGCCCACGGCCCAGAGGAAGGGGAAGGTGGCGTGTTCATGTCATGACAGTTCTGATTGTTCTTATTAAAAAAACAAAAAACAAAAAAACACTTTTTAAAGAAACAAAAAACAAAGTACCAAGGTTTCCACTTTGCATAACTGTCATTCACCTTTTTTTTTATCCTTTTTGCATCTGTTTTATGAATAATCACGTTGTAGCTTTCAGCTCTGAACTTAGCAGTAACTTCTCTGTGCCAAGTTGTGCCCGCAGCTGTGCTTGAGGCCGAGGTCCCTGGGTCCCACAGATGCCACCTGAGCTGAGAAGGGAAAGGGGTGGAGGGGTGTAGCCCAAACAACCACTCCCGCCCACTACAACAAAAGAGATTCCTGAGGTTTCTTCCAGTTGCCAGAGAGCTTTTTGACAGAAGTTGTGGAGGCACAGTCTCCATTTGAAGGTGTATATAGACAGTCTATGAATAACTGATGTACATCTGGTGGGGAGTGGACAGCCTGGGCCCCACCTTTGTGAAACCATCTCTTCTCCAAGCTTTAGGAATCTCATCTGTACAATGCAGGTGGCCACATCTGCCCTGTCACCTGAGAGGCCTGCGAAATGCAAATGTAAAAATGTGTGCACAGATGACTCAATCATGGAAAGCACAAACGTAAGATCGTGCTCATATCTTTTCCTCCCTCTCCAGTCCCGTGTGTCTCACTCTGGGCACATCTGCACCTGTGCTCAATGACTAAGATCCTCACTGAGGTACATCCGTTCTTGTCAAATGATCATCCTTGTGCTGTTTCTTACAAATGTAAAAGCAATAAAGTTTTAAATGTTGCCGATGCAGGCGGTTTTACTAATTTCCTTTAAGTGTAAGCACAACAAATTTATTCCAGTATCTTATTAAATAGTCCCAACTCTGGCTAGCATATATTATCATGATTAGTAAGATTAAGCCATCAGACTGGAACAAGACCTATCGCTATTCTCTTACATGTGGCATTTACATTTTTCAATAAATGTGAAATAACAAAGAGTGACACTTCAGCAATTGAAAACATTATGCCACACAACTGCACGGGCACACTCGCTTCCAGCTAAATGAAAAAGCTCCTAAGTCTGCATGCAGGATCACATTTCCGTTCTAGAGCCCAAGACTAGAGCATTTGCTGCATTATAGCTTGTTAAGTTTTAATTAGAAATGCTTCATGGGGCTCATGGAAAATAGCTTAGACTTAAGTGTTGGCTTATTGATGTATGGTCTGTTTGCTCAGGGCAGATTGTATCTATTGCAACTTTTATTTAACCAACGGTTAAAAAAACAAAAACAAAAATGAGAGAGGTGTTTTTTGTGTGTTTTTTTTGAGCGGTGATTAAAAAGAAAGGACCTATTTGATTAAATGCTCACATCTGAAGTTCATCTCTCCTAAGTTGGACATCAGAACTTCAGCACTTGCAGAGATATTCCAGATGATAGTTTATTTAACCCAATGATGAAGATTCATGATAATTAAAGTTTATTTCCGGAACTTGCTGTTTTTTTGAGGTTCTGTTCATGGTTATTAAATTCTGGATTCCTGAAGTGTGAATAACTGCAGGTGTTGCTCCTCATTTGTTCAGTTTTATTTTGGTTCTCATCTTTCACACTACCTTCAAATTCTAAAATGTGGGTTTCGTTCAATGCTTTGTTCTCCGGCAAATAAGAGATTAATTCCTTGCTGTGCTTTGAATATGAAGGTGGAGTTACTGATGCATCAAAGGAAGGGAAATTTTAAAATTTACTTACAGACTTCTGTCATGGTGATGATTTTCAACAACCTAAAGAAAGGTGGTCCTCAAGCTGCCCATCATCCACATTCCTCCTCCAGTTCCTCCTCACCAGAACTTCTCCTGTGGGCTCCAGGGACGACTAGCGCCCTCCCCGGCCAAGGGAGCAGAAGGAAGTCCACCGACCGGCATGGGCCCAAACACAACACCAACCTCACAAGCTCTCAGCTCACCAGCCGTGACATTCAGCCTCTATGGGGAGGTACTGATAGCATCACCGACAATCTCTCTGAGCAACAACCATGGGCAAAGCCACCATGAGGAGCTTAAGACTTCAAATCACAGGTGACACCCCCTGACTTCAAAGACAACACTGGACTGGAGAAACAGGGTAAAGAATGTTGATAATAAAGACATTGTTGAGCGCTCACAAATGACACACATGAGAGCTGTTACGGAATTCAGGGGGAAAGAGAAGTTATCCTATTTTGAGTTGGATGGAAAAGTTTCACAAAGAAGTGGGACAATATCTGGGGTTTAAAGAGTAAAATTGGCAAGGAGATCTGGAGGCAAGGATAACAGAGAAGCAAAACCTGGAAGAAAAAAAGTGTTCACAGTATATTTGTATTAAAAACACCTATTTATGCAGGGCAATAGTGGACTGAAAAGGCAGTTACAGGCTGGAGATTTGGACCAGAAATTTGGATACTGGGATTGTGGATAAAATGAGGGTATTCCAAAAGAGACAACTAAAAGCCAAGGGCCAAGTGTTAGTATAGGTCTCCATCAACGGGGATAGAGGGTGGAGTAAGAAAGGGGAAAAAAAAGAAAACAAGACCCATAGAGGAGTGCCTCAAGTCACAAGATCACGTGTTTTTCAAGCTAAGGAAAGGCCTTCAAAAAAGGAGAGGTGATCAAACTTGTGGAGAAAAGACAACCGATCTAGAAATTAGATCATTTGCTGCCTTTGGAGGCAGATTTTATTTAAGTTGTACGGGGGCGGGGGGGCTCAAGTCAGGTTGCGGTGTGAGGCGTCAGCGAGGCAGTCTGTGGGGGCTGAGGAGATAGAGGCCAGCAGTACAGACTCGGCTGAGACGCTGGCCAGTGGAAGGAATGCGAGAAGATGGTCACTTGAGGGGTTTGCACGGTAGAGAGGACATTTTTCAGGGTGAGCAACTCTGCACCTGTTTGTGCACAGCGGAGGAGCGGTCAAGGAGAGCGAGAAGGAGAATTGGGAGTCCAGGAGTTCGTCTTTTTGATGAAGCAGAATACTGTACAGCGGCAGCTGTGATCTAAAGTAGATGGCTGGAGACTTTGGAGGTCCCAGCATATTAAACAGGGAGACCGTAACTGCCCGGCTAGCTCAGTCGGTAGAGCATGAGACTCTTAAACAGGGAGACCGTAAAAAGAGCACAAAAACAGGAGCGTGCAGCTGGAATGCTGGAATGATGGAGAAGGCAGCATGAGCCAGTGCCGCAGGGAAGCGGATCAAAGGCTACTAAGGAAGCGACAAAGGGAGCCTCACGAAGGCTTCAAAACACCATGAAGTGGGCTCCTGGGCAGCTGCAGCTCCGCTGAGCTCTGTGGAGCTGAAGTGGGTGATGGAGGCACCAGCTTGGGTTCTGGCGGCTTCTGCAGCCTGTGGAAAGTGAGCATTCCTGGAGGGCTCCATCTCTTCTGAGCAGAGCAGGGAGCCCGAGGGCTTGGAACCTGCACCCTGTCCCCCTCCCCACCCCGTCCTTCTAAGTGACACTGCTGCCTCCCTAGCCCGGAACTAATTATACCCCAACTAAACATGTCCTGACACAAGGTCATGTCTAGAAGCAGGGAGCGTGGCCCCGGGGGCTGAGGGCATCGAGTTGCTGCAGTCAAGATGTCTCTACTCCCTTTCTCAAAACTACCCTCAATACAAGAATAAGAGACATATCTATATGCAATGAAATTGAGAGAGGTTAGTATACGGGAAGGAAATGAAGATGAAGGACTGGTACGTGAATTAGCTGAGAGAGAGATGTATGAGAAGCAAGATGATTTACCTGGCATCGCTCCAGAAAGGCTCAAAGTCTGAGACACCATGGAAGAAATAGGCAGCTGGAGGCCTGAAAACAGGAATGAGGAGATCCCAATTTTCCGCTCTTCTGCACAGTCTGGCATTCCTCATTCCTTAGCTCTACGGGGAACTTCGTCTCTCTGATGAAATGGATCCAAAGAGGCTACAGCCTTGGGGACAGTACATATGGAGAAGAGCATGGGTGTGGCATTAGGAGAGTAGATCAGATTCTGCAGAGCAAGAGTGGGACCCCCGGCCTTCCCCAGGCTAGCTCCAGGACTCCATCAGAGCACCTGGCAATAAAGCTCCATCTGCCACAAGCCCTGCCTATGCACATAAAGCTTCCACACAGCTTTTTAGTGACTCATCCTTGGATATAAAAGAGCAGCCAAGAAACACCAGGTATATGAAGGAAAGCTCCTCATGCAGGAGTATAAAACTGTCGTTACTTTTTTTCAAGTAAGCGAAGGTATTGCATCTATGGTACAAGAATAGGATAAGGATGAAAATAGGAAAAATAGTGATCCAAAACAGAACTTGTGGAAATTAAGAATATCGTATCAAATAAAAATACGATTTTGAATTTGGTAAAAGTACTGGGAAATAAGAAAATACCTTAAAAAGTATACAAAAAATAAAGCATTCGAAAATAGGAAATAAAGATTCAGGAAAATTTAGATCAAACATCCAACTTAAAGGAGTTCAAAACAGAACAAACAGGAAATTCAGAATTGAAGATCATGAGGTTCCAGGGAAATGGGTCTAAGCTGCCCAATCATAATAAAAGACCCAAAGTAAGGCACATCTTTGTGGAATTTCAGAATACCAGAGATAAAGATAAATTCCTAAAGCTTCAGCATTTAAACAAAAACAAAACAAAAAAAGAAAAACCAAGAACCAAAGTGGCACTGGACTTCTCAAGAGTAACATGGAAAATCACAGGACAATGATACCATGCTTTCAATTTTTTAAAGGAAAATTATTTTCATCCTAGAATCCTGTGCCCCACCAAACCAGTAATCAAGTGAGAGAGTAAAGTAGGCACTTTCAGATATCAAGGATCTTTTAAAAGGTGCTTTCAAATGCATCTTTTTTCTGAAGCTATAAAAATATGTACTCCACTAATACAAGGAAGTAAACCGAAAAAGAAGAAAATATGAGTTCATGAAACAGAGGGTAGAAGGCAGATGAAACATGAAGGGAATTTATAGGATTATAGCAAAAGGAAAGCTCAGGATGCAGCCAATTAGAGCATAAGCAGTCTAGGCAGAAGCAGAACAGAGGGCTTCAAGAAGATGTCTCCAGGAAATAAACAAACACACAAAAGGAACAGATAGAAATCTGATAAACTTCATTGAGAGAGATTTTACAGGGTTTTAGGAGTGAATGAAAAAACTTAGCCAGAAATTCAAAGTAACGGATTTCAGGTTTTGGGCTGATGTGTAAACAGCTCAGAAGTCATCACTCCCATCCTCACATCAAGAAAAAAAACTTGAACAAACTGAAAATCAACAACTCTTCTTAGATGCATCAAAGACATGAGGTCACAGGGCAAACTGTTGCCCCCAGAACTGGAAAGACAGTTGGGGTAATGTAATCACAGCTTACCAGAAGCAGACACCCACAGCTGGGGCCACTAGAGTAAGAAAGCTTTAAGCTGTAATTGACAGATAGCTGGAGATGCAGTGTGAACAAGCTTGAGAGTTAAAAACTCTGAGGGGGCCCCCACACTTCTGTGAAGTTTACCTCCATGGGCCCTAGCAGATTCTCACTGTGAAGATGGGAGAAAAAGCCTCTCGTGCTTCTGGCAGAAGGAGGGAAAGTAACCATTCTGATATCACTCATACCTTTCCGTTCTCCTTAACAGGGTTGCTCTCAAGGGAAACTGCTTTACCAGAGCTAACCAACTGGGATGTTCCCGATGCTTAACCATCCTGGGGGACAGGAAATACCCAACTCCAGCTCCCACTAGCCTTCAACATGGAGGAAGAGAGATCTCCAAGTCAGGGCCAGTAATAGACTGAGACCCAATCATGGGACTACAGAATGATTCCCCTGCCCCCACACCTTACTACTACATCAGAGGACTCCTGTATAATAACAGGGGATCAGAACCAACAGAACTGTGAGCCTCAGACTCGATTTAAGACGTTTATAGAAAAATCCAAAGATGATAAGAAAGACAAAAAACAAGGACACCGGAAGAAATTTCAGCTTCTGATACGACAGTAAACACAGACTAACTTATAGCCAGATAAACGTCAAACCTCACAATAAAACCTCTCAGTTCCTTTGACCATATATATCATGTCCAGCCTTCAACAAAAAACTACAGAATTGCATGCTAAAAGGCAAAAACAAGCACAGTCTAAAAAGACAAAGCAAGCATCAGGACCAGGCTCAAAGAGAGAAAAAAAATGAGGTAATCCCTTCCTCAGGAAAAAAAAAAAAGTTATATGATAAAGGAAATGTTGCATATAACATACTACTTGGCTCAGCCGTGAATGAATTTTACTCATTTACACTTTATATGAATATAATAGAGAAGTATGATTATAACTGTATTGGCCAATTTATAAATATTCAAGTGCAAGTGGCGCAGGGCGCCTAGGTGGCTCAGTCAGTTAAGAGTTCGACTCTTGACTTCAGCTTGGGTCATAATGTCGGGGTTGTGAGATGGAGCCCTGCGTCGGGTTCATGTGCTGGGCATGAAGTCTGTTTAAGATTCTCTCTCCCTCTGCCCTTCCCCAACGTAAAAAAAAAAAAAATTAATTAAAAAAAAAGAGAGAAAGTGGTACATACACATTATTTTTAAACATGGAGGTGAAATACCAAGAAAAAGAACAGCTGAAAGAGTTGAAAGGGGTGAAATCAGGGGATTGGTGATTTTTCAATAAAATCTTTCAACATTATCTGTCATTTTAACTTGTTTGCAAATTAAAGGAGGTATCATGTCAAAAATTTGGGTCCAAAGTGAGGAAGGGCTATATCTCCTTGAGAGAAGAAAGGAAGAAAGATGGGTGAAGCCACAGAGAGCTTTGGAGGCAGAGATGAAGGTGTGGACGTATATTTTGAGGTGAGAGGCTGATGGGGGGCAGTCAGGGGAATGACATGAAACTTAAAACTAATGGTTTCTATCTTTGAGTAGAACAGAAGCCTAGTTCAACTGCTGAGAGCCTGCAAGCTGGATGAGTATGAAAAAAGTAAAAGCCACAATAGTGAACTTCCTGAAGAGTCAACAAAAAATGACAGACATCACCGACCAGCAGGATTAAAGCTACACAGCAGGCAGTTTTACAGTAACTATCTATATAACCACATTTATCTCAAATACCTGATGCAGCATTTCAGGTTCTCTAACTACCTGTGTTTAAATTCACAATTTTATGACCTGTTTCTCACTGAGATGACAACAGAGCTATACTTTTCATACAATACAAAACTGGGTTTGCTGTTTCTTTGCATATGGCCTGTCTCTGTTGTTGCTCAGGACCAAGGGCAATGGTTCAGAGCTTGGATGGCCCAATTAGCATCCCTCTGGTCCACTCAAAAGATTGTCACTCTGCCCCTGGCCATGGGCTTGAGGTTGATGTCCTGACTCATCAGGGGCATTGGTTAAAGCAGAAAGTGAATTAATTAGTTGGAATTTATTACCAGCATAGAAAAATGCATCACTCTCCTAGTGTAACTAATAAAACTTGGATGCAGTGTCTGTCCCCTTGAGCAAGTGACAGCTGAATTGCCTACCCATCCTCCACCAACAGTACTGATGTTGTACCCACACTATTCTGTCCATCTCTGTCTAAACAGAGAACCCAAAAGTCTTATTTTTTCAGCAAGAACCTCGATGTACCCTGGGCATTTTGATCTTTATAATTTTTCTTTGGTATGAATTTTGTGATCCTGGTTTGGCTCGTCTCCTTCTTGTTGACCATCCTCATCTGCTAGTCCTTGGCCCTCAATCCATCTCTCTCCTAACACCCTTCTTCTGAGAGCTCATCTATTCCTTGGTTTCACTTGTGAGGGTGAGTCACAAACTAGAATCTCTCTACCATGATCTGATCCCTGCCCTTCCACTCCACACCTACAGAGCCTGCCCTGCACTTCAACCGGGAAATTTCAAGCTCCCATCTCAAAGTCACCGTGCTTAAATCAGCAAAGCGCACAAAGAACTCATAGGAGAACAAATCAGATAGAGTATAAACATGAAAAATATTCAGTGTCAGAGAAGAAATGTAAAGTGTGCAAAAGCAGTCAAGAAAATCATGAAAGGAAGAATAAGGAAGAATTTTTAGTAATATAAACAAAGCAATGTATTACTGGAATAGGTATAGTGAAAAAATAGTAAAACATACTGGAATGTACAAAACAGCTTTGGAAGGATGGATAGATGGAGAGATACAATAATTTAACAATGATTTAACATAAGCTAAAATGGAAGGAGGGATTTTTTTTTTTAAGACTGGTAAAAATGGCCATTTGTTTGAGAAAATAATAACAAAATTAGATTCCAAATTCACACCATTGTAACAAAATATTCCTAATGGATTAAATTTAGCAAAGTGAAAAATGTATAAAAATAGTAGAAAAATGTAAGAGAATATGTTTATAATCTTGTGAAGAAAGCCTTTCCCAGCATGAAGCAAAACCCAGAAAACATAAAGGAAAAGACTGACAATGTTAACCGAGTAATCAAAGACACTACTTCGAATTGAGACAAATGACAGATCTGGAAGAAAATATTTGCAGAGTTAATAGCTGTCATCTATAGAGTTCCTGTAAATAAATAAATAAATAAATAAGGCAATGAACTCAGTGCAAAAATCATCAAAAAATACGACTAGGCAGGACGCCTGGGTGGCTCAGTCAGTTAAGCGTTGGACTCTTGGTTTCGGCTCATGTCATGATCTCACGGTTGTCGGGCTCTGCTCTCAGCAGAGAGTCTGCTTTTCTCCTCCCTCTCCCTCTGCCTATCTCCCCCTCCTCTCTAAAATAAGTAAATAAATAAATCTTTTAAAAAATATGAATAGGCATGTCACAAAGGAAAAAATTAAAATGTCAAATAAACATTAAGCAAATAAGCTTTGCTTATTTGGTAGTTTATCAACTACCAAACGAATGGAAAGCAAAAGAACACTGTTAAAAGAGAGAGATACCATTTTTCACCTAAAAACAGGAAAGAAATCACATTTAGTGTTCGAGTGCAGGAAAATGTGCATTCACATACTACTGATAAACATGTAAATCTTACAACTTTGGAGGAGGGTAATTTGTCATTATCTATAAAAAACACATGCCCACACCTTATAATTCAGAAATGCTGCTTCAAGGACCCTATCCTACAGCAATAGCAGCAACAAATGCATAAAGATATAAGTGAACAAACGTCCTGTGGCTCTGCTTGTAATAGAAGACAATAGGAAAGTCCCCAATGCCCTGCAATAGGGGAAATTTACATAAATTATGTTACAAATTTAGATTTCTTTTTTTAATCTCCTGGTTGAAGATTTGCCAAATGCATACCTCTGAGGCACAGAATTGGAGGGGATTTTATTTTCCCTTTTATTTTTTACTTTATAAATACTTCCTGCCCATCCCTTACCTCTGAGGAGGAAAAAAGAAGAAGAAGAGAGCAAACAAAGGAAAAGGTGGGCTAAATAATCCTGTAAGGATTATCTCAGTCGTGTAGTACCAGCGGCAGAGTGATGCTGTATGAATGGAGACAATCACTAATCTCCCTCCCTCTTCTTTTCAATTCTATTTATGTCCCAGAGAAAAGACAGGAAATATAAAGAGAAATGCCGAACATGGAGCTCATGTTCCTATGAAGGCAATATCAAAAAAAGAAAGAACAGAGGGTTGAGGAAGGGATGTGAGCAGCATAGGAAGAAGGAAGGAAGGAAGGAAGGAAGGAAGGAAGGAAGGAAGGAAGGAAGGAAGGGGAGTGGGGGGGGTCAGGTCTCCATAATCCTTTCCCGTGGGCATCCATCCACTCCCTCTTGGTGATGTGGCACCCAGGACTTGGCCGCCACAGGAGAGGGAGTGATTTCCCATTCCTGGAAGCTCAGCCTCCATTGTGCTCGGAAAAGTATCCCATTGTGGGAGTGACTAATGTCCTTTAAATCCCTTCTCTGCTTCAGCCAGCCAGAGCACGTTCCTTGTTTGCAGCCGACAGAGACCCAAGAACTAATCATGTGGCTTTCTCAGCCTGGTGCCCCAACCTCACCCAAAAAAGAATCTTAGACTTGGAAGGAAGCTTGGGGTCATATGACCTCATCTCCCACCAGGTACGGGTGGAGTCTTCTCTGACCCCTTCACGCCCCTTGCCTGAACATTTCCTATGACAGGGAAATCAGCACCTGGTGAAGACTCGGCAGCCTTGCTGGACACTGACAACAAAACCAAATAGTACTCATTCCATAGACTCTGCCTCATGGTACCTCCGACCAGAGAGTCAGTTCCGTCCCCAGGAGCCACGTGGAGCCTCTAGCTTAGAGCAGCACCCCTCGTGGTTTGGAGGAAGCACATGCCAACCTCTCACTCTCATTGGTGCTCCTTCGACACCTGATCCACCGTGAACTTCTCAAGGGCAGAGCTTGGTGCCCTCCTGCCCTGCAAAGCGCTCCATAAACACTGGCGGAACGAATAAACAAATGAATGGCAGTTTATATCTCTCCTTGGGGGCTGCAGCGACTACAATAGGATTGACCTTGTGACCACTCGCTCTCATAAAACCTATTCCTCCCAATTATGGTCACCGAAGTGCCAACACTCAGCCCTGCTCTGCACAGCGGAGGAGGGAGAAGCCCGCGCAGGGCCCTTCAGGAAGCTTGACCTGTAGATGGTGTCGGAGGAGACGGGTAAGGGCTGAGAGCCAACATTGTGGTAGAGGCTACCAGATATTTAGAGAATCGAGAGGCCTAAAAAGCAGAAGTAGGGAATGACGTGAGAGCTGTTACCAGCTCATACTTCGCAGCGAGCTGACGGAAGCTCTGTGGATGGAGAGCCGACCTGAGGCTATGTCACTAGATGAAGGGGGGGGGGACACTTCCACAGCCAAGGTACCCTGGGAACAATTAGCCACTAGAACCCCAGAGGTGAGGACAGTCTGGCCTGGCCTGAACTAGAATTACATGTACAGCAACCAGACCCAAACCGGAAATGTATTTAATATTCCAAAGGCTTTATTCACTCATTTAACAAATATTTACTGAGCACCTGCTGTGATAAGCAGTTATATGGTGCCCACAAAGATGACCATGTTCTAATTCCTGGGACCTATGAATATGAAAAGGATTCACACGGCAACAGGGGCTTTTTGCCGATGTCCCTAAGGATCCTGAGAGAAAGAGAGATTATCTTGGATTATCTGGGTGCTATTCACTGAATTGTGTCCCCTCAAAATTCATACAGGGAAGCCCTAACCCTTAACGTGATAGTATTTGGGGATGAGGCCTTTGGGTGATAATTAGGTTTAGATGAGGTCATGAGGGTGGGGATCTCAGGATGGGATTAATACCTTCATGAGAGACACGGGAGAGCTTTCTCTCTCTTTCTCTCTCTCTCTCTCCCCAACTCCCCATCTCCCTCTCTTTCTACCAGTGAGAACACAGTGAGAAATGAGCCATCTGCAAGCCACAAAGATAGCTCTCACCTGAACCCCACCATGCTGGCACCCTAACAGATTTCCAGCCTCCAGAACCGTGAGAAAGTTCAGTGCTGTTGTTTGAGCCACCTCGTCTGTGGTGTTTGGTTATTGGGCAGCCCATGCTAATACACCAGGTGGGCCCAGTGTAACCCCAAGGGTCCTTCTAAGGGAACTGGAAGGGCAGGAAAGCAGGATTCAGGGAAGGCAATGAGGTGATACCAGCAGAGCTGGTCTCGAGGGAGGACCAGAGGCAGGGAATGGGCACAGCCCTTAAAGGAAGAAAAAGCAAGGAGACACATTTTCCCCTGAAGCCTCCAGAGGGCACATAACCCTGCCAACACTTTGACTTGAGAACTGTAAGTTAATAAATTTGTGTTGTTTTAAGCCGCTAAGTTTTGTGCAAGTTGTTACATCAGCAGTAGGAAATGAATACGCTCCTGCGTGCCAGGTATTGTACCATGCACGGCATCAAGCAGCAAACAAAATAAACAAAATCCCTACCCTCGCGTCATTTACATTCCAGTGAAGACAGGAAATAAACAATAAGCATATTAAGTAAACTGTTCAGTACATAGCACGTTAGGAGGTGACATGGGCTATGGCGAGGTAAATGTGCAGTCAAGAAAGAGAGAACAGGACTGCCCAGCTAATGGGGCGTGGTTGAAGTTCTTAACAGGGTGAGAGTGAGCTTCGCTGAGGGGCAGTATTTCAGCAGAGACCTGAAGGAGGTGAGAGAGTGAGCCGTGGATATATCTGGACAAAGAATAAAGGACACAGGGAACAGCCAATGCAAAGGGCAGCAGCTCAGGGTGGGCCTGGCCCATTCAGGACCAGCAAGGAGGCCATCGGGGCAGGAACAGAGGACATTGGCTCTTACTCTGAGTACTACGGGAAGCTGCTGGAGGGTTCGAGCACGGGAGCGACATGAACTCAGGTGGCTTCTAAAGGATCACTTTGCATGCTCATTCGGGAAAAGATGGGGGAGTAAGGGGCTGGGATGGGGATGGTAGTAGTAGAAGTGGAGAGAGGTAGTCAGATTCTGGATCTATTTGGAAAGTAGAGCCAAGAATTTCTTGACAGATTAGATGTGGGGTTGAGAAAGGGAGTAAAGGCTAACTCCAAGTTAAATTAGGAGCATAAGGTTCAACCAGGAAGCAAACCATGGAACTGCTTGTTAAAATCCCAACTAAGAAGGTCAGCCTAATTCCATAACCATTAACTATGTAAATAAAAGAAGGTACAATTTTTGGCCACTAAAGAAACTTTAATTAAAAGAGAGAATATTCTTGGCCTTAAATGTGCAAAGTGTTAGCAAGGCTAAGAAAGACTCTTAGATGCTGCATATATGAGTATGGGGACAGCTAAGCTGGTGTAACAACAACAGTACAGGGGCTTAAGTAATATAGAAGTTTAATTCTCACTCACATGATAGTCCAGGGGCAGACAATCCAGGGTTTGTGCTAGTTCTGCCATCCCTAGCCCGTGTTTCCAAGATGGCCCCCGTTATCACTATTTTTCGGCCATCAGCAAGGGAATTGACAAGAGAATGTCCAGAGTAAGCATCTTTACAGAAAGGAACCAGAAGTTGCACTCATCCTCTCTTACACATCCCACATGGCAAAATAAAGGTTACATGGCCATACAGAGCTGCAGAGGAAGGTGGGAAATTAATCTACAGCTAGAAAGCTGAGTGCCCAGCTATAATTTGGAGGATATCTGTTACGCTTAGAAAGGGGCAAGAGTGGGTGCGAGGGGAGGGTCTGCAGACTCTGCCACACCAGTCCTGGGGGTACCACAGGTATGGCCTCTCTGGGAAACACGGATTGAAATCTTAAAATGTTGAATCACAATTTCATTTCTAAAAATTAACCTAAAGAAATCTTCACAACATTTTACAAAGTGTTGAAGATAGGAATTTTAAATTCAATTTTAAAAAATATAATGTTCTTGGAAATTGGAGAATTAGTTTGTGGGGCTCGCCTTGTAACTTTAGGCCTGCTTCCCTGTCTGTTTCCCTGCCCTGAACCACATGAACCTTAAAGTTCAGGACTGGATCACATCCACCTTTGATCCCATGGGCTCAGTGCTCAATATGTATTTGGAGAATAAAGGAATGAAAGAAAAAAAGAATCGTGACCATGAACAAATATTTAGCTCTAAGTATAGCTACTGAAAAGAACGGAAGGTAGCAAAAGAACTGGAACACCCTGAATATCCAACAAGACAGGGTTAGTATAATAAATTATCCATACAGTGGACGAATATGTGGTTATTCAAAATGGCACTGTAGTAGACATGCAATGATATAGAAGGTTTCCAACATATTAAGTGTTTAAAAAGCAGGTTTTGCAGGGCACCTGGGTGGCTCAGTCAGTTAAGCTTCAAACTCTTGGTTTTAGCTCAGGTCATGATCTCAAGATTGTGAGATCTAGCCCCACTACGGGCCCCACGCTCAGCAGGCAGTCTGCTTGAGTGTCTCTCTCTCTTCCTCTGCTCCTCCCCCCACCTCTCTCTCTCAAATAAATACATAAATCTTTTTTAAAAAAGCAGGTTGTGCAATTTTAGGTAAAATATGATTTAACATATGCTTTAAAATTCTCAGACATAGGGGCGGCTGGGTGGCTCAGTTGTTAAGCGTCTGCCTTCGGCTCAGGTCATGATCCCAGGGTCCTGGGATCGAGCCCCGCATCGGGCTCCCTGCTCTGCGGGAAGCCTGCTTCTCCCTCTCCCACTCCCCCTGCTTGTGTTCCCTCTCTCGCTGTCTCTCTCTTTCTCTGTCAAATAAATAAATAGAATCTTTAAAAAAAAAAAATTCTCAGACACATATCCATACCAAAATGTATACCTCTAATTTACCTCTAATTATTTTTCCACAAAATGTCCAAGGTATACCAAACTGTGTACCCAAATTCTATAACAGTATTTTACCTCTAATTATTTTCTCTTTATTTCCTTATATTTATAATACAAGGACACAATGACTGTGTGTTGCTTTAGGAAGTAAAAAAAAATTTTTTTTCAAAAATGAAACAATTATTTTGCTTCCAAATCTAGCCTGCCTGCTCATTGCCCTGTTTAGTCCGGTAGTGACAATATTCTCTCATCTCCAGGCTTATAGCCTTGGAGTCATTTCTCATTCTTCTTTTCCCTCATCTCCAACATGCAATAATCAGATAGATCATGTCGGCTCTTTCCTCAAAATATCTCCTGTATTTGCCCTTTCCTTCCCTCCTTCCTTCTTTCCATACCTCCCCCCCTCCCATTCAGGCTCTGTAACTACTACCAAAGCCTCCCAGCTGGCTTTCTTGGCCTCAGGCTCTCCCACTCCAATCTCTGCTCGTTATTCTTCCAAAGTCCTGTTTTGAAACTGCTTAAAAAGCCTTTCAGGACCTTCCTGCCATAGAGGTCAGCATCTAATCTCTTTCCCTTGGCCTTGAGGCCCTGGCTCCATCTGGCCCAAACTACTGCTCCAAGTGTGATCAGAGCATCACCTTCTCAGCCAGCCACACCCTGGACTCCACTGGGAAGTTCTCCTGAGCAGCCTTATGCCCCTCCCTATGCCCTGCACTGGTCATGGAAACCTTTACTCAAAAATGACTCATTTAGTCACTTCCACAAAAGGCAGTTGAGTTTTAAAGAATGAACATATCTCAAATCTTAACTGAAAAATGTGTAAGCAGGCACTTGAGCAGAGCAATGAAAAGAAAACCGACAAGGAGCATTATGGGAAAGCAGAGTCGGGCAGGCACCTCCTTGCTCCTCATGCCTCCTCCAGACAATGGTTTCTCCATCCTCCTGGCAACCATCAGTCTGCAACATCTGTGGGTCTTCCTTTGCAACCAACTGAGCTCCATATGAGCTCCTCCTCATTCACTGGAGACCTCAGCACCTGACTTTTCTCCCTATTACTACTTTTATCACCCTTAAGGTGATTTCATTATGCCCATGGACTTTCTCTCTCCAACACTCTGGCCTCTAAATTCACTGCTCTCTGATGCTCCTGGTCTCCACCCTGCTTTTTACACAGACATCCATGTCATACCTTAGACTTCGTCATTATCAATGACTTCACCACCTCTCACATCTCAGTTTTAGGTGTCCTTCTCTCTAACTACTCCCTGACACCTTTTGGTCTTACTCCCATCAGTACTTGCCTGCCAACAATTCTATGGCTCTACCAGGACTGGGAATCCCCGGACCCTACACTTTGCCACTTTCTATCATCCCAACCCTGCCCGCAACCCACTTCCCTCCTCCTAGAGCTGAGATTCCTTTGTCCACCATTATAATCACACCCTTGCCTTCTTTCTCAATGGCCCTACCCTTCTCCCTTTAAGGTTGTAGCCTGCAAAAAAAAAAAAAAAAAAAAATCCTGGTGAAATTCAACTCTCTAGCTATTCCTTTTCCATCTCCGAACAGCTGGACAAGGTTGGGGGAAAAAAACAAAAAACAAAAACCACCAGGCAGATTATCTCAAAGTTTATTCCCACAAGCCACACATGGACCTTGAGGCCAACCCAGCCACCCTGCCCATTTCCTGTTCTTTTTCTCTCCCACTTCCTAGTTCAGAGCTTCTCCTTTTTCTTCAAACTCTAATACCTCTTCCCCCATTCCCCCTCTCAGATGCTGACCTTGCTTCTTTTGTCATTGAGAAGACAGAAGTGATTGGAAAATAAATTTCACAACCTCGCATGACAAATCTACCATCCTACACGCATCTGTGCTTGTACTCCGCCTTCCATCTTATCCCAGTGCAGAAATGCCCTGCCCCTACCAAGGGTCAACCTCATCTCGTCACTGGATTCTCACCCTATCCTCTCCTGATAACAAGGAACTCCATTCTTGAAGTTTCCCTTCTCTACCCTCCATCATCATTCTCCCCCTGTTAACTGGGGGATCATTTCTATCCACACACGGACATAGAAACTCGGGGTGCTATATCTGAGTGACACCATATCCCTCTCCATGCCTCCCCAAGACCACTCTCTTAGCAGCAATTCTCCTTGAAAGAATGATCTGCATTCACTGTCTCCAGTTCCTTTCTTTCCATTCTCTTTCTCTATTAAATTTAAAATGTTTTTAAATGTAACATTTGACTCATCAAAAAAATATATAAATTATATGTGCAAGATGTAACACAGACTAATCTAATGAATCTACAAACCTATCACCCAACCCAAGAATTGGAAGATTACCAATGACTTCGATTTATATCCATACTGCTTGATTTTCTCCCTCTGGCAACCCTAATCCAATCTATCAGCAAACCCCATTGAACTCTAGGTTTACAAATTACCCCAAATCGGACTGGCGCTCACCATATTGACCACTATCACCCTCATCCCAGCTGACATTATCTATATTTGGGATCACTGCAATCACCTTCTCTCTGTTTCCAGTCTTGCTCCCTGATTCTTCAAGCAGCAGCCTGACTGATGCTTTTAAAATGTCAAGTTAATCATTTCCTGCTCGGTATCCCCCAGTGGCTTCCCATTATACCCAGAGAAATTCTGAATCCTTGATGTGATTTACAAAGCCCAGTGGGATCTAGACCCTACCACTCCCATCTCCTGCTATTCTTCCCTCAGTCCCATGCAGAACTCCCAACTCTGCCTTAAAAAGACCGGTTATGTCTTTGACTCTGGTCGGTCGTTTGCATTTGCTGATCCTCCTGCTCAGAATGCTTATCCCTGTGTATCTGCACCTGTTGTTTCCTCACTACACTCAAGTCTTTACTTAACTGCCATCAGAAAAAGTACCCCCCCCCCCCCGCTGACAATGCAATCTCAAGTAGCAACAGTCATCACACCACTTCTAGATTTTCTTTATAACGTGTCCTACCCGACATCACAGCACATATGCATTTGTTTCTTTGTATACTGTCTATCTCATCTTGCTAGAATGTAGGTTCCATGAGAGTGGGGACTTTTGAGATGCTCGCGGCTGATGCCCTGTCTCCATCTGGTGCCTGGCATATAGTAGGCACCTAAATATTTGTGGCATGAATGAGGTGGGAAACCAGAACAAATGTGTCAGCCTAATCAAAGATCCCTGGCCCATATCTCTGAAAGTCTCACCATACTTCTGCCAGTGGACAGTCACTACTTAGGATATACCAGTGCAGTACCTACAATATGAAGATAATTATCACTGAGTGGTATGAAATTATTAGGTAAAAGAAAGTCCTGATGGATTAAGAGGATGGCGCATAATAGGCTAGAAGTGCAGCAGTGTGAACTCTTGATAGAACCATGTACTAGATTTCATTTGGCACCCAGGTTTTGTCTCTCTAGGACTTCAGGGTTTTCTTAATGAGAAGATGGGGCAGTAATTGCAAAGGAGTTTTAAGGTACTGAGTGAACTATTGAGCATCATTCTGGTTCGGGCCAGCGACCCCAGCAGTGTTCATGCTGGGCCCAGGGGTTGGTGTGTGGCCTATTAGGCTGCTGGGTGTCCCTGAACAGCCCCTAGAACTTTAGAGCAGCTTCAGGATCCACCATGGTGGTCCGTCTCAGGCTCAGGTCAACCCACAGGTCTGAGAAGATATGGAGACTGGGGAATTCTAAGCCCTTTCTTTCTTGAAAGTTCTGTTCAAAGAGTATAAAATGGTGGTGGGGGAGTCCAATAGCTTCTTAGATTTATTTTCCAGAACCTCCTAAAAATGAAAGTTTCCTTAAAAAACTTAACGTCATATTCATTCTCCAAATGGAATTCTTGGGGGAAGTAGGCAGGGCATTGCACTGAGCAGACCCTCCCTGCCCTTTGCCTACAGCAGCTACTAGATCACATTGTTCTTGGTCCCATTGTCAGGTATAGCCTTTCCTCACATTGACCAAGGTCAGGGAGTAGAACCTCTTACATCAGCTGACCTCCCACCTCAGCTGCAGAAGCCTCCCTCACAAAGCTTAACCAAGGAACCTGATGGTTCTCCTCCTTCCATTACCTACCGCTGGAAGAGCCAAGCTGGGGACAACTTCCCATACTCATCCAGCAAAGGGTCCCTTACAGTGCTCCAGCCAGTCCTCAAATATAAGAAAAAGCACAGATAACTTACCATCTCATTAAGGAAGCAAGATATGCTCTTACCAAGACATTTAGAAAATACAAGCAAATATGGGGACGCCTGTGTGGCTCAGTCAGTTAAGCGTCTGCCTTCAACTCAAGTCATGATCTCAGGGTCCTGGGACTGAGTCCCGCATCGGGCTCCTTGCTCAGGGGGAGCCTGCTTCTTTCTCTGCCTGCCTCTCCCCCTGCTTGTGCTCTCTCTCTGTCTCCAACAAATAAATAAATAAAAGCTTAAAAAAAAAATACAAGCAAATATGGACTAACATAATATGGACTGCAAGAGAGGAGAGAGGAATGAAAACTAACAGACAAAAAAAGAATGGGATGGGTTTGTTCAGGACACTTTTCTTGTTGGAAGCCAGTCCGTTGTTACGGCAACCCTAGCGAACTACGGCAGGGGCAAGTCATGACCTTCCTCCAAAATCAGTTTATTCTTCCGGCATCCCTATTCCATTATTGTGACCTCTATTCTCATGGTCACCCAAGTTCAAAGCGTCTTCAAAATATCATAGAACTTTACTGATTATATAAATTGGATTAATAATGAAATCATGAAATTAAACCAAAAGAGAAAAGGTAGTGTTTTATTTTCTTTTTTTTTGAGTTAAGATATTTATTAGTGTTTATACAAACAAGCTGCACTCACTAATTCAAAAACAGGAGGGTTTTTTCCTCAGTAAGAGTAGTCTTTAACAGGACTCCATTTGAATAAGAATGCCATACCAATAGAATATATCCTGAACACAAGAAAGCAAGGAAGGATGTTACATTACACAGAACAGACATTCAGTTGGTTCAATCACAGTGAGTTACCCTTCCCACCGAATACTTATTTTTTATATTTATTACACATACTGCAGTCAGTTCAGTGTATGCCAACAATCACATGGTTTTAATATTTAGTAGCATGAAGCACACTTAACTGTTTCCAAAGGAATATGTGAGGTGGTGTTCCTCTCAGGGGCAGAAGTGACCGAGTTACTGTCTGTTCTTTAATGTTCCAACTAACCATTTCATTGCCTCATTGAGGCCAATGCCTTTGGTTGCTGAAGTTTTGAATATTTGCCATTTCTGGTCCTTCGGTGCAGGTAACCCAGGTGAACTTCCCATCTCTGAGGGAGTCATGGCCTGCTCCATGCCCTGCTCATTTGCAAACACCATCAGAATGGCTTTTCTCAGCTCTTCTTCCTCCAACATGGCAGTTAACTCTGATTTGGGAATGCCAATTTGGTCTCGGGACATGACTGCCTACTACAGAAATGACTGCATCTGTGTTTGAAGAATAACATCTCCAGTATGGCCTGATACTTGTCTGTCCTCCTCGATCCCAGACTTGGGATTCAAGGTTCTTGTATGTTACCGTCCCAACATGAAATCCAATAGTAGGAATAGTAGTAACCACTCGTCCAACCTACAATCTGTATAAAATGATAGTTTTTCTTGCTCCATTCAATCCCAAAATTAAAGTCCCCATTTCCTGGGTTTCAACCAAGACTGGAAAAAAACACTGGAGAAAAAGCCACCCATGATGAACCGACCATCCGCCCTTGTTGATGGTCAGAGACAGGCTCCAGCCTCGGCAGCAACTCCTATCCGAGCCTCGGCCCTGCCACTTCTGCTCACCTTGGCCTCCAGCTCCAAAGCAGCTCCCTTGGAAGTCAGGTCCACCAGCAGCTTCCTTATGGGACTCCCGGCGAGGATGACGGGCCGCGGCGACTATGCATCAGGATCAGCGACCTCAGAAAAGGTAGTGTTTTAAAATAGGTTTAGAAATAAGGCTGTATAATAAGGCTAGAAACATATACCAGCTGGATTCATACACTGACTAGAAAGACTCAGAATCATTCACTAATTTTCCCAAGACAGTGCAATCAATACGTGATGGATCATGTTTTGAACATGAGAGCTCATGCTCTTCCCTCTTTCCCAAAGCACCTGTCATTGTCTGTTTGTTCCGTCTTCATTCATTGATCACATATTATTATAAAACACTGGGGGGTACAGAGGTGTACCTGACACAGTCAATTCTATTTTATTTCCACAAACTTTATTGAGTGCTTAAAATGAGTTCTTCTTCTGTATGAAGTAGCCCTGACTTATGGCAATGGCCCAAGCCCAGCCTTATCCCCAAGGGGCTGAGGGGTGGGGGGGGGGTCATGGATAGAGGAGGAGATGGAGACAGATAAACAAACAACAATCCAGTATATTGTGTGCCCGCTCAATGGTACAAATGAGAAGTTTGGGTGACGTGATTCCAAAGGTTCTTTCCAGGAATGATTACTTTATGACTCACTATTATCTGTACCATGTAGTAGCACCAGCTTTTCTGTGAAATGTTTATGCTACTATTAAATATTATTTAACTTCTGTATGATTTAATTTTTTATAAAGTTCAAATCTTGCATCCCAAATTAGATTTGAAGTTTCTTAAGGCAAAGACTGTTCTTACCTTTTTTGCTTCCCTAGCAAAAGTCAGAACTCAGTAACTATAGATTCACTGACTATGAATGTAAATTACTTTCAAATAAACAGATATCCATGCTCTCTCCTCTTTCTATTTTACCTTCCCCATATACTAAATACTGGTGATGCAGAGTATTTATGTCCGGAGAGGTTGCTGGCTGGGATGGTCTCCCTTTTTCTCCCTATACTTGTTTTATAAGCTTAAGCCTTTAAAAAAAAAAAAAAGGTACTTAATAGCATGAGGAAATTACACTATTAAGTGAAAAAGAGCAGAATATAAAATAGTATACATAGAATATATCCCAGTTTGAATAGAGAAATGGGAGGCAGAAACACATAATTGGAACATCTAAGACATGAGCAGCCTGCAAGTACAAATGCTGTCCATAGTATTTATATGCCAGAATTTCTGTTCTTGCTCCCCCCTGCACATGCAGAACATGGGACTCCCCTTTATTTATTTTTTTTTTTAAGATTTTATTTATTTATTTGAGAGAGAGAGAATGAGAGAGAGCACATGGGGGGGGAGGGTCAGAGGGAGAAGCAGACTCCCTGCCGAGCAGGGAGCCTGATGCGGGACTCGATCCAGGGACTCCATCCAGGGACTCCAGGATCATGACCTGAGCCGAAGGCAGTTCCTTAACCAACTGAGCCACCCAGGCACCCGGGACTCCCCTTTAAAAGTTCCTCCAGAAGGGACCCCCGCAGGGGCTCGTATTTGACTCTCAGGTGCAGACACTAAATGGGACCAGCATGTTCTCCTGCCCCGGTACCCCAGACACTCTCCGCTCCTGGTGAAGCCACATGAAGGGCTAATAATGCCCACCAGGAAAATATTAAGACTAGTTCCCACTGTGTGGCAAGGATATAAGTATTAAAATTACTTAATTATTTTTCTCTGTTCTTTTCATATTTTCCAAATTTTCTAGATTATTAGTTTTATAATCAGGGGAAAAAATGTTGATTAAAAACATCTGCATCAAGTCTGCAAGATGATAGCTAGAGGGCTGCAAGATAGCTAGAGGGACCCCAGCAGAAATCAGAGAACAGCAAGAAAAAACCATGTGGTGTATGCACTGGTGTTAGAACTGAAGGGTCAATCACCATCAAACCCTGCCGGACATCTCAGACCTGTTCTGGGAGGTACCCGCATCTGCTGGGATCCCACCATTGATTTAGTTCATGAAGCGTGGAGAACATGCAGCAAAACTGATTCCTGGTTGGCATGTTTGCCTGATGAGACTCAAGATTCACAAAGGCAAGGAAGTTCATTTCAGGGAAAAAAAAAAAAACTGTAAGCCATTCATGTGCACCAATAGCTTTGGACCTGACCGAAACCTCATAGGGGAAGCTTTGAGAGTTGTCCCCAGCAGCCTAATGAAGACATCTGCCGAACAGAGACAGCTGGCCAGAAATTTAATAAGACACCAGACCACATTACAAAGAGAATATAGAGTATTGCTATGGAAAAATTAATAGTGTTGTGTGCATTAATGAGCAAGAACTGACTGAAGCATCAAAGGCATAAGGGGGCAATTTGGTTTTTAGAATGATAATAGAATTCGTGAAAAAAATGTTCATCCACATTCCCAGCTGAGGTCAGACAAGGCAGTACTCTGCCTTCCTGTTTCAGCTGTCGTAAATAAACAAGTGTCCTTTTTGTGTTCCCGTTAATACTACATTTTTTTGCACTTTTGTGCTTTTTGTTGGTGATTTTGTTGTTTAAAACGGCTCCCAAGCATCGTGCTGAAGTGCTGTCTAATGCTGTAAGAGTGAGAAGGGCTGGGGTGTGCCTTAGGGAGATCATGTGTGTGTTGGATAAATTTCCTGCAGGTATGAGTTACAGTGCTATCGGCTGTGCGTTCAGTGTTAATGGGACAATCTATATTAAATAAGGTTATATTTAAACAGAAACACACAGAGTGATGTGTGAATCCAGCAAGGGCACATAAAACAAGGATATCTATTGATGTACGGGTGAAAATGTAACCAGAGGCTCTCAGGAACCCAATCTTGTATTTCCCCAGACCAATGGCTCACTATTTGCTAATTCAGTGTTCACGTTCACAGCAACTTTGCGGATCATCACTGCTATGAATAATGAGAATCGACTACATTATCATTTCAACAAATAATTGATAGAAGATGATTAATGACGATATTGCATTAGTTTTTGTACTAAGTCCAAAATTTGATATGTTTTTTGCACTGAGAGCACATCTCCTTAGACTGGCCATATTTAAAGGGCTTAGTGGCCACATGTGGCAAGTGGCCACATGTACTAGCCAGAGCAGATCTAGCCTTGGACTCCACAAAGAAACTGAAACCATCAGACAGAGCTCCCTAACCATTGCCAAGATCCATGTCTGTCCCTCCATGGAGCTCTGGACCCATTCCCCCCTCTCTCCAGGGAAGTTGCCCCTTCATCAGGCCCTTTCCCTCCTGTATCTTTTTCCTCTCTCCATTGGCTATTAGCTGTCAGCATATAAATGTGCTTGTCTTCCCAATTTAAAAAACAAACAATAAAATGAGGGACCATATGTGTCCCTTCAGCTTTTGTATATACTTCTGAGTTAGCATTATTCCTCTGCTGTATTATTTGTTCATTCATCTGCCTTCTCACTGGACTAACCTTAGGGTAGTGATCATTTTCTACCACATTTTATTAAATCAATAAATATTTACTAGATCAAAGATTTTCTGTGCACCCAGCACTGTGATAAGGCCCCGAGCATACTGTGATGAAAAAAAACAGGCATATCCCAACCCTAAGGAAATCTTACAGACTAGTGGGTGAGTCAGACATTATTCGGATAAACCCTTAAATAAATGTATAATTACAAGCTGTAGTAAGTACTAGGAAGGAGTACATAGGGTTTTGAGAACTTGTAACAGGGAGATCTGATCTACTTTGATCAGACTTCTCTGAAGAAGGAACATTGAGCTAAGTCAAAATTAGTCTACTTGAGTCCAAATTCAACTCATGAAAATGAAATCTTTAAGAGGGCACTGAGTCTCCAGCACCCTGAATCAGCACCTGGCATATAGTAGGTCCTCAATAAATATTTGTGAGTGAATGGATGAACTATGCAAAGAGGAGAGATAAGGGAAGAAAGAGGGAAACTAAAAGCATTCCAATTCTATGAGAATAGCATGTGCAAAGATCCTGTGGTAGAGGGAACATGGCACACTCAAGGGACTTAAAGGCCAGTGTGGAAAGGCAAAGAGAATGAGGGAGAGGATGGGATGAGATGAGGATAGAGACAGGAAGGGGCAATATCATCAACACATCACTGGCTACTTTGGACATTTTATTCTTCAACTAAAGAGACACAACTTTTTAAGAGCAGAGGAGGATAGGAAATGACATGACCAGATTTGGCTTCGGTGTAGAGTGAGGAGGAGGGCTGGGCATACAAGTTTGAGGCCAGGAGTCCTGTCAAGAAATGAGATAGTACTGACTGATGGTGACTAAAGATGAAGGAAAGTGAATGGATCTGAGAAATATTTAAATGTTAAAATCAACAGGAGTTGGTGAAATCACTGGATAAGACAAGGGACAGAGAGAGAGACGTCAAGGATGATCATTTAGTATCTGGCCTCTGCCAATTAAGTGGAGCCATTCTCTGAGAGGAAGAAAGTGGAAGAATAACAACAGTTATGGGGCTGAATCACAGGCATTTGGATGTTCTGGGTTTGAAGTACTCTTGAGATACTCAAGCAGAAATACAAAGGCTGTCCTGCGGGTTTGGAATTCAGAGAAGCCTGGGGTGGCGATATAAATTTGAAAGTAATGGTGTAAAATGGTTATTGAGGCCCAGGATCTGGCACAGGATAGGAGTTTCATAAATATTTGTTGAATTAGTGAATGACTGGGGATTACTAAGGATTAGTTTTATTAGGACATGTTGAGTTTGTAGTAACTTGAGACTTAGAAATATCTAAATATACCTCGAAGCTCCTATTTTTCATAAAAGACTAATATACAAATAATTTAAATAACATTTAATCTTCTCCAAGTCTATCACATTATTTTATGTTATGGCTTATTTTTAATTATATTTCTTGGCTTTTAATGGTTTAATGGCATCACTTGAGACAAAAGCTACATTGAAGATAGCATGTTGTTGATTATATGCCAGTTTATCATACCATGTAAGCAAGATAAAGTATCTTAGAAGACACTTTTCTCCAGTAATAAATTTTTCATTTTCTCTCTGTTTTGGGGCACATGCAATTCTCTAACAAAAATTAATAAAGAGTCTTATTATCTCATGTACATAAATCATATTTAGGCTCAGATACCATCAGAAAGTGCAAATACAAACACAATGTCTGGAAAAAGTAAAGCCTTAGTAAATGTTTATTAAACAGAATTGAGTTGAGAGATCACAAGTATTTTCCTTTTCCTGTTCCATTTACTTGTTTATTCCCTTTTATCCCATAGCCAACCTGTTCCCCTGCCCTTAGCAGAGGCTAGTGTGTTTTATAAATATCTTGAAATGTCTATTTGTTGTTTTGTGCAGATAGCTTTCTCTCAAAGAATTTTTTAACAAATTAATAAATTTTAAAATTTGTGTAATATTGACCACTGAATTATTACATGTTGCTTTGTCTCATGTAAATAAAAACATAAGCATAATCTCCCTTCTCCTTTTTAAAAAAAGGATTGCACTCCTACTCTAAAACTATCAGAATCCCATATTTTTTTCTTTTTTTGTCTTTTTAAATTTGTTTTATTTTTGTAAATGTGGTTGAATATACATAACATAAAATTTACCATTCTAACCACTTTTAAGTGTATGGTTAAATGGTAATAAGTGTAATCACATTGTCGTGTGATTGTGACCACCATTCACTTCCAGAACCTTTTCATCATCTCAAACTGAAACTCTGTCCCCATTAAACACTATCTCCCTCCAAACCCTGGCAACCACCATTCTATTCTCTGTCTTTATGAACAAAAGTTCTTAATTTAGGTGAAGTCCGATTTATTTACTTTTTTATTTCATTGCCTGTGCTTTTGATGTCATATCCAAGAAATTTCTAAAGCTGATGTCATGAAGTTGTTCCCTTATGTTTTTTCCCCCTTGTGTTTTCTTCTAAGAATTTGGTAGTTTTAAGATCTATTTTAATTTGTATAAATAGAATTATGTTATATATCTCATTCTGTTTCTTACTTTTTTCATTCAGTGTTATGTTTTTAAGATTTATCCATGCTCCTACATGAAAACTGAATCTGTTGCTTCTAACTGTGGTAAACAATGAGTGTTTACACTTGCATTTTACCATCTGCTCTCCATGAAGGACATCAGATGCCCCTACAACCTGCCACCAATATCCTTAGATGTGTCCCTTAAGGGCCTGAATGAGAATTTCCAGGGGCGACTCAAGGAGGGGAATGGCTGGGCCCTAGGGCATCCACATGCTCAGTTGCACTGAGTAGGCTGGATGGCTGCCCCAGTCTGCTCACCCCCCAGCAGGGCAGAGGGGCACCTAACCTCACACTCTTGCCCACAGTGGGCGTTATGCAGCTCCCTGATGAATTCTTGGCTAATGGGCACAAAGTGGTGTTTCATTGTTTTATTTGCCTTTCTCTTATTTACAATGTTTGAACATCTCTCCATGTGTTTAGTAGCTCAAAGAGTTTCCTCTTCTGTAAACCGCCCCTTCTGTATTTTGCCCATTTTTCTATTGGAGTATTTTGTAGTTGTCGATACGCACACGTTCCTTGTATATT
Source organism: Halichoerus grypus (assembly GCF_964656455.1). Classification (NCBI taxonomy): domain Eukaryota; kingdom Metazoa; phylum Chordata; class Mammalia; order Carnivora; family Phocidae; genus Halichoerus; species Halichoerus grypus. The sequence goes on from NC_135715.1 coordinate 68,190,159, forward strand.
CTAGATATTAGTCCCTTGTCAGATTTAAACATTACAGATATCTCACCCTTTTGTGTCACCCTGCTCCAGGGGACCCACAAATGTTTTATTTTCACCTTATTACATTTAGTAATTCCAAATTTTAAAAATGAATTACTTTGCCAACAATAAAAATTATATGTTCTGCGTTGCTTGTTCTGTCTCATCAGTTAAATTAATTCCCATAAGTGACGTACTTAGAACAGTCTGGAGGATGTTCAGCATTCGATGCATGTTACTGTCATCATCACTGTATTTAATTCAAATTTGTGTTTCTCAAACGAAATCATCTCATATGACCTACCTCACATAACTGCTTGAAGATACATTCAAATGATTGAAAATTGAGGTCACCATGAATTCTTTATCAGCAAAGGTGATTTAGTAAAATTAATAGAAGGCAAGAAAAAATAAGGGAGACACACACAGTCCATTATTTTGACTCATGTATGGTCTTCAGGGATGTGAGGGTTAAATATGGCACAGAAATCATAGCATCTTTACACTTGTAAGAACGAACGTATATACCCTGTGACATAATTTCAGCCTCTCTGTTCCATTGCATTTCTCTCCCCGATTCTCCACTTTCAGGTCACCTGTGACCCCTTACTTCCTTATTCCAGGTATTGAGAGTCATTTTTTATGTTAAAAAAAAAAAAAGCTCACAGGTAATGTGACCCTTTCCTCATTTTAAACCCCCCCCCCCCCCCCCCGGTAAATGTCACAGTTCAATTCCTAGAAACACAACCTATCCTTGCCTCCTGGCCATGACTCTGACCTGGCTCAGCGCCCTTGCCCTCCACCCTCCCCATCATGATCAGAATACCCACTATCACGGCCATGGGTGGGACGGTGTACGGAGAGAATCACAGACACGTGCGTGTGCGTCTGTGTAACAAGGCAGAGTATCTCTTACCCAGAGCTCCTGCTCAGAACATCCTATTGCAGACTTGGATGGGTTTGTGCACAGAATAAAGTGTTTTCATAATATTTTTTTTCAAAAATGTACTTCAATCGATTAAATATAATTAGGCAAATGAATTGATTGTGATGCCAGGAAAGTTTTTTTTACCTAGATTTCCCATTTTTACAATTCCCGAGATACTCTGATTAACTATGAGAGTGATACTCTATAATTATACCTATATAGTCAGCAGACATTTGAGTGTTTCCATTCCCTTTGTATTTGGAGAATGAGGTCATATTGAAGTGAGAGATTTTCTTGCGTAAGTAGTTGAATAGCTTTCATGTAAACAATAATTATTTCCTAATTCTTTTCCATATTTTTCATTAATACCATATTGCCTAGCAAAGTTTTAGCCATAAACGGAGGAAGATGATTGCATTTCCATCACAGCAAACGCAGTGGGATGCCGCTCACATCAGCAATGTTCTCCTTAAGGTTGCCACATGTGACCATTCCCTCAGAAGTAGCCTCCTTTGTGCCTTTTAATCCAAAAAAAGAAATTGCTCAGAACAGCTAAATGGGGTGTTGTTACTTTTTAAATGATGTCCAGTGTTTTCTTTGTCCAGATTAGAGCACTGTTACCTTATGAATCAAAACATGAAAGAGATGGTTCAACGTTAGCAGTGAACTTTGTTTTAATACATTGGGTGTGTTTTCTTAGTGGTTTTGTAAACTTTGGCCATCTGTTGCTGAGCTGTGAGGACCACATATTTCCTTTGCAAGTGAGGAAGGATACAATACATTTAACCACCATATGTGTAAGACCAACTATCTACAAAATCAGAACGATGGATCGGAGTCAAGCTGGGTCAAAAAGCTAACATTTGGGCAATTTTCCTAACAGTATTTCTGCAAACATCTTCACAGTAGGTTATTGGTACCATGCCGTTACGGACCGGATGTGTGTGACACCCTAAAATTCATATGTTGAAGCCCTAACTCCCAATATGATGGTATGTGAGGAAGGGGCTTTTGGGTGGCAATTAGATGAGGTCTTGAGGGTTGGGCCCCATGGTGAGATTAGTGTCCTTATAAGAGGAGAGACATCAGAGCTCTCTTTCCCCTTGCCATGTGAGGACCCAGCAAGAAGTCTCCCACTTGCAAGCCAGGAAGCAGGATCTCGCCAGGAACAGAGCCTGCAGGCACCTTGATATCGGGCTTTCCAGCCCCCAGAACTGTGGGAAATAAATGTCTGTTGTTTTAGCCACCCTGTCTACGGTATCCTGTTCTAGCAGCCCGAGCTGACTAAGAGGTGTGTGATTAGTGATAACCATGGGGACTGAAGAGACACATCCAGCGTTTCTTTCATGTAGATGGCGGTGGAGCAGGTGAAAGTCGGGTCCAATCTCAGTGGGCAGTGCAGTGTGCTCCAGGCTCTATCCACGCAGGCAGCAAAGGCAGAAGGTCCATTGGTGGTGAAGGGTGACTATTCTGTAGTCCTTAGCAAAGCCTTTTGGATTTTTTCAAGGTATGCTAGTTACTCTGCCTCCCCAGATCCATCGTCTCTACCCTGCTGCATGCCCCAGGGGACTGGCCTCTCCAGATTGCGTCTCCCAGCTCCTGACCCTTGACATCTGCATGGGTTTGACAAGACTCACTGGCAGGAGATCAGAGGGCTGGATGAGAGAAAGATCAGCGTATTTCTCCCACTGTTCCTTGCTCCAGTCATAGTCTGATGGCAGCTTCCTCCTTCTCTTATTACAGCCCCTGCCAGTGACCCCTCCAGGACTCCTGGGCTCTGGAAACAGGGTTTCTCCTCCTTGCGCTTTTAGGCTGTTGGGTGGTAACCACTTCCTGCTGACGCTCCATCCCCTGAGGGTCTCCCCATGCCCCGTTAGTTTCCTTAACTCTGGCTACACATCAGTAAATAGGCACTTTTTGGTTAGATTTTTTTGAGTGGAATTCTATTTCTTGCTAGAACCCTGATGGATATATTCCTATCTCTTTATGCCTATATACTCTTACATCCATTTTTTATAGTTTTATAGGATAAATTATCTTAATTTCCCACTGAAAGAAAAAAAAAGCATAAAACACTGGTATGAATTCACCTTACAAAATATAAGAATTCATGGGAAAAGGAAATGTAAATATAAGAAAGAAACTGTATTAGTCAGAATTCTCTATAGAGACAGAACCTATAGGAAATAGCTAGATAGACCAGAGAGAAACAGAGAGAGGAAAAAAAGAGAGATTTATTATAAGGAATTGGCTCATGCAATTATGGAGGAGGGTAAGTTCAAAATCTGTAGTGTGGGTCAGCAGACTGAAGACACAAGAGATCTGATGGTGCAAATAAAGTTTAAAGGCAGTCTGCTGGAAAATTCCCCCTTGCTCTGGAGATTAGTCTTTTTGTTCTACCCAGGCCTTCAACTGATTGGATGAGGCCCACCCACAGTGTGGAGGACAAGCTGCTGTACTCAAGGTTCACTGATGTAAATGTTAATCTCATCCCAAAACACCTTTCAAGTAACACATACAATTAACCATCAGGGGACCTAGAAAATTGAAAAACTATATAGGGATCCTCAATGATCAGGAAGTAATTAGATTAATTAAAAACTATTTTTAGTGTTATTTCTATGTATAGCATCCTAAATTTAACTAGCAGCTTCCTCTGCTTTTGAACACATATGGGACACATTTTTTTTTCTTGATCATTTCATTTCATTTCATTTCATCCGAGTACAATGAAACATAAACACTTACAAAGAACACATCTAATGTTTTTTATTTGTGCCACTTAAATAGCTCAAGCCTAGTGCCTCTTGACATTCCCTGGGCCCCGGTTCCGGAGTCATGAATCATTGCCCTCCCACGCACTCAAGACGGCTCACGGATGTAGCCCGTGGCAGGGAAGGCTCCATCCCGTGAGGTTTGGGGCCAGTGAAATGTGCTCTCCCGAGCTTGCCACATATCTGGACAAACATACCTTTATTTCTCTAAGTTCATTGTTGAGATAAGGCTCAATGTTTTTAATCATTGTAATTAAAGTGGGCAAGAATGTATTTTTAATCTTCTGAATCAAATTTTCTTTTGTTTCATAGGCACAGAACGACAATTTGCAAAAAAAATTATATAAAGAAATGAATCACTCATGCAGAAAAACTATTTTATGAGACTGTGGTGTGTGTTGGGGGGAGGGGTTGGGGGATGAGAATCTTCATTTAAAAGAGAGAAAATGGTTCAATTTAAAAGAAGAACCTAAATATGAACAGAAATCTCTTCCCCAATGTTTTTTGCACAGTGTTAGGTCTCATTCAGACAAATGAAATGGTAGCATTATCTTTTTTTAATAGGACTCAGAATGCAGCTCAATTCCTTGTGTTATTTTTCATACACAAAGCACTGCTCCACTGAGTGGCAAAGCATTTCTTCCATTAATATGGAACTTAATGTTTTATCAAGAAGATAATGTTAATTTTGTGTCCTCCTAGGTCTTTTATACCAGAGCCCACAGGACAGTGGGCAGGAAATTTTGCAGTAATTCCCTGAGGTCCCACAGCCTGAGAGTTTTAATAGTGCAGAGCACAAGAAATGCCATGGTGTTCTCCTTTCTCTCCAGGACGGAATCCATTTGTGAAAACACACCGAGTAACGCCACCAGTAAAGGAATAGAGATATAGACCCTTTCGTATCAATATGGCCCCCGGCCTCTTTACGCTATTAGTCCACCTCTTTCCCCTTGCCCTGAACACCAATGGAAAAGATACTGCTGAGTTCAACAAAAAAGTCCGATAACACCTTCTCCTCAGAGGACCTGCTTGCCTTACATTTTTATATCAAAAAGAGGTCACATCAAGGAAGATGTACTCCAAATGTAAAACAGTACAGCCACTGTGAAAAACAGTATAGAGGTTCCTCAAAAAATTAAAAATAGAACTACTATCTGACCCATCAATTCCACTTCTGGGTACATATCCAAAATAATTGAATGCAGGGTCTTGAAGAGATATTTATACACCCATGTTCATAGCAGCATGATTCTCAATAGATAAAGAGGTAGAATCAACACCAGTGTCCATTGACGGATGAATGGCTTACCAAAGTGGTCTATCCATACATTGGATTATTATCCAGCCTCAAGAAAGGAAGAAAATTCTGACACAGGCTACAACATGGATGGACCCTGAGGACACTATGCTAAGTGAAATAAGCCAGGAACAAAAGGACGAATACTGCATGATTCTACTTACATGGGTTACCTAGCATGGTCAAGTTCATAGGGACAGAAAGTAGAAGGGTGGTTGCCAGGGGATGGAGGAGGGGGATTGGCGGTTAGTGTTTAATGGGGACAGAGTCTCAGTTGGAGATAATGAAAAAGTTCTGGAAATAGATCGTGGTGATGGTTGCAAAACATTGTGAATGTGCTTTGCGCCACCAAACTCTACATTTAAAAATAATTAAAATGAAAACTTTCATGTTACATATATTTTAACCACACACACAAAAAAGATACACTCCAAGGTGACCCTTACCTCTTCCTGACCATAAGGGAAACTGCTGGCAGCTTCATCTCAAAAAAAAAACATTTTTTTTCATTATAAATTGGACTCTGTATGGCCCCCCACTGAGGGATTCTACTTCCTATGACCAAACTTGAGTTATCTGTAAAGTAAACTGCAGAGTTTTCATTCCAACCTATAGTATGATTTTAGTCATCCTTAGCTAGTTCTCTTGTTGTCCTCAGAAAACTGTAAGTAAAGACCTTCCTGTTTCATAAGGAGAAGAGACTGGGACAAGGTCATGACTATTTCGCTCAAGATTCTGTGCCCAGAGGACGCCTGGGTGGCTCAGTCAGTTGGGATCAAGTCCCACATAGGGCTCCTTGCCTGTCGCTCACTCTCTCTCTCTCTTTCTGACAAATACATAAATAAAATCTTTTTAAAAAATTAAAAAAGATTCTGTGCCCAGGTTTGGTAGTCCAGAGTTGTACCCTTACACAAAGATGCCCCAGACACATTTCCTTCTGTCTGTGAGTATTATGCATTTCAACAATTAGCAAAAAAAAAAGAAAAGGAAACTGCTGGAAATCGACACAGAGCAAAAAAAGTTGAAACAACAGAAGAGCAAACTACCTCATATAGTGTTACTTTGTAAGTTTCATTTTGTAAGTAGTTCCATGAAAGGTATTGGCAATATTTATGAAATAATATTTCGTGTCCCGGTCCACTGGCACCAAAGACTGCAGCCATATGCATCCATGCACTATTAAATAGATGCAAGGAAAAGATTTGGCCATTCCATTTCTCTACGGCCTGTTTATACAACTATGCAAGCACCCAAATCCAAGAAGTAATTGTCCCTCTGCTCCAAATACTATCTTAATGAGCCATAGCAAATTTGAGAACCAGCTCTTTCAGTTGTGTCCAATTCAGCTGCCTGTTTACAGACACACTCTGTTAGTTCCCTAAAACAAACTTTTCTGCTATATGAAGTCATTATCCTTAACACAGGAAGCAACTGTTGGATAGCTATGATTTGGAACCCTCTATTAATAATGTAATATCATGAAAAATGTTTTCTAGTAGGTGGGAAAAAAATCCATCCAAGAACAAAATACTTGTCAGCTCTTACCAATAGTTTATCGATGTAATCCAGTAATTCATTGGTAGATATAATTCTGAGTTTACTTTCCATTTGTATCTTTTTAAACATTTTTTGACATATCTGGATTTCTTTTAGGCTTAAATTTCTTTCTCATCCCTAGAATGTAAGGTAAGCTGCTGAACCAACTTCTTTGCCCTTCATGCGTATTTTTATCTGATTTAAAACCAAGTGCCACTGACTACACAGCCTACATGGTGATTCAAGTCAGTCAGTAAACCAAACCTGCTGAGTTCACTTATTGGGTTCCATATATCCAGGGATTACTCAAATGGCTTGGGTATGGTCATTTAACTTGCTGATGCTAAAACTAGAAAATTATTCTTGGTAAGCTGAAGTCAGGATTTGTTTTATTTTTCTCATGTCTCCTCTACAAATGAAGACTGAACCCACTTTCACAATGAATGTTTCCACCATCACAGTAACAACCAGACTTGGACCCCGCCTTGAATTTCCCTGTAGAAGTGTGTCATCCTGTCGGATCTGAGTTCCTCCAACAATTATTACCTAAAAATGGAATATGTTACTGGAACTCACATCAATGGTTTAAAATCCCATTGGTAGAACTACTCCTTAACACCGCACTCTGGTTTGCTGTCTATGTCCTCTTAGAGTTTTTTAGTTCATCATTTGGTCAAGAATCCTATTTAGAGGATTGGGCTATAACAAGGCAGTATTTCACAATGACTTCACACACCTAATTATTTTACATCAGTAGATGTGTGCTGAGCACATGAGGGCACCGGGCATCGTACCAGGCTTAGGGGTTTACGGCGACAAAAGTATACATGGTCTTGCCCGCATGGAACTGGCAGACCCAGAGGGACAACATGGCCCTCGTGGAGGGCAAAAGTTACATTCAGAGGTTCACTCTTTGGGAGGAAATAAACAAGGTCCTTTCTTCATTAAAAAATTTCTTAAATGAAGAATATATATAATTCCTTTGATCTGTGATCCTGTATAACTGAAATAGCTAAGTGAGTGCTAAGCAAATGACAACTGAACTCTTCAAGTTGTATTCCCACCACCACCACCCCCAAGAATCAATAACTCCTCATTTCTTTCACTTCAAATATCCCAATCACTCAACCTGGGTTCGGTGCTTCTCATCAGAGGAATCAGCACTTGTGTTCCATAACTCAGAATATCAAAACTCCCCTGAAAAAGACTGACGTGTAGGTGTACACAGCAGTGTGTGTATGTATCTAGATTCTTAAGTTCTAACAGGAACACTGGGCCCCCCATCCTCAGGTGAGCCCAATCTGAAGGGGCTGAGCCTGGCACCCTGCCCTAAGTCCTAGAGGCCAGTGACTCAGGGCCCCTGTGGGTCCTCCTGGGCAGCAGCCTGTCCCCTAATGGCCGCTCTTATATTCCCTTGAATAAAGTTGGTGGAGTAAAATATTGCTGGGATTTCATGGCAGCAGGATGTATAGAATGACTATGAGAGACACCGGGAGGGAGAGAGGGAAGGAGGGAGGAAGGAAGGAGGAAGGAAGGAAGGAAGGAAGGAAGGAAGGAAAGGAAGGAAGGAAGGAAGTCACAGAGTGGCAAAAGCCAAAAAGAGAAACCTAAGAAAGGTAAGGAAACCACAAGGTCAAAAAGCCTGAGTGCAGGAGAGCTACCGGATTACTGCTGCCTGCAGATGGTAAAAGCCTCATCCTTCTCCACATCTCATCTACTGAAGCCCACCACCACAGGCTCATTCCCAGCCTCCTCCCAGCCACAGTTTCCCAGTGGGCATTAAGCCAGCCAGGCCTCCCACATCTACCAATGACCTCCTAGGCCCCTAGGCCTGCAATCTTTCCGGACAAGAACCTGAATATTCCTCCTAACAGCCCCAGGCGGCAGGCAGGACTCAAAAGCCCTGGGCTCCTCACAGAGGAAATACTCAAGTGTTTGTTGAATCAGTAGTTTCAATAAAATGTCACCCAGGCTGCACAGGATGCAGCCGATGCCGGGTCCAGAGATCAGAGCGTCCTTGAGGGCGTCCTCCTCTCCCCTCCCTTTCCCTCTGTCTAGCGCAGATGGCGGTGGCAGCCCGTGATTGCTGCATGAATCGACAAATATATGAATAAATTAAAACAAACAAACACAAAAGCTCCCCATGGGCAAATCAGATTCTGTTCCAAAGCTTTATTTAGGAGTTTCTAATTACAAAATTCAAAATTCTTTCCGTAAGGCAGGCTTCTACTCTGATGTTGCTTCCATTGCTGAACCTGAATAAAATATTGCAAGCTCTTTCTTTTTAAAAGCAAGTTTGAATTTAATCTGTTAAACAGAACCAGGTTCCAGTAGAGTTTTCTCATCTCCTCCCCTGCGGCTATATATCCTGTGTCCACAAACAGAGGATGAAACGGGAAAAAATTCATTTGAAAGTATATTCTTTGCATGAAAGAAAAAAAAAAATAAAGAAGTCTTAATGGTTTTGCCCAACTTGTTTTTGGAAGAGTTGATGGAATTGATTTTTTTTTTTTAATTTTCTATGAATAGTTTTATGTGTCTACATAGTTTCATCCCCCTGCAATTAGAAGTATCACCAAGTTCTTTACCAATTATACAGCAAAGAAATTATATCAGTATATAATGCCACAGATTGTGACAATTCAAAGTTAAATAGCAGCTTGCCATACTGAAAAGTGTAACAGGAAGGAAAGCACTGTCAAGTGAGCTCATCTGGCTTATTATAGACACCAGGGCTTCAAAGTTTCCACGCTATAGCAACAGCGGGAGCAACCAGCAGCTAAGATAATGGGATGCACACATAGCAAACAAGAACCTTAAAGGTTCCAGTGCTGGTGGGCAAACCCACGTTTCATTTCCTTGTAGCTGATTCGGTTCAGCATGGACTTGGCTTTCTCCCCAAATGTCCTCTGAGGTCATCATACCCTGTTAATTTTCTTCTAATATTACATTAATGAATCGGAGGCCGGCAAGTAGTCAAATTTCCAAAACTCATTAGAAAACTGTTTGCTGCCAATGGTAATGGTGCAGGTCCTGCTTGCTGCTGACATGGTTTCTGGCATTTGAAAGCAGGGAAATGTGCTCATCGGAGTGGAATTTTTTATTCCATACACGGCTGATCTGTGGGGTGGGAGTGGGAATCCATTCTCTTACTAGCCTCTATTCTTCAAAATATGTATGTATTTTGTACTAACATACTTTGCAGACTCTTCCCACTTTACAAGTGGGTTGCTCCCTGATATGTTAACTGATTTCTGTCAACTTCTAGCACATTCTGGAGAATTTGGTCTCTTCTTTGGCCCTGGATTCACATGGTAGAATGGAATAGTTGAATAGACAATACCTAGAGGACAGGGAGCCGGCACTTCCAAGCACCTGCAATATGCCAGGTTCACGGCCAGATATTCTCCACACGCAAACCATGAAGCAGGTGTCACTGTGCCTCTGTATGGGGGAAGGCCTGAGACATTAAGAACCTGAGTTAACATTCCACAAAGTATGGCCCATGAGGTTCAGAGATCAGAATCCCCTGGAAACTTCTACAATGCAGATCCCTTAGGCCCCACAAAAAAACAACTTAATCAAAATATCCAGCAAGGAGCCTTGGAGTCTGAACTTTAACTAGCCCAGGTGATTCTCACATACTGAAGTTTTATTGGGTGGATCACTTGACCAAGGTCATTCTGGGAGGGAGAGAGCAGAGGCAGGATTCCCACGTAAGTGTGTAGAGACTAGAATCTGTATCTTTGCTGTGCCTGAACCCCCTTATAGCTCTAACATTCTTTTTTTTTAAGATTTTATTTATTTATTTGTCAAAGAGAAAGAGAGAGAGAGAGCACACACAAGCAGGGGGAATGGTAGACAGAGGGACAAGCAGGCTCCCCGCTGAGCATGGAGCCTGATGAGGGACTCGATCCCAGGACCCTGGGATCACGACCTGAGCCGAAGGCAGACGCTTGACCGACTGAGCCACCCAGGCATCCCTAGCTCAAACATTCTAACATTTAATTAATATAACCAACTTTTGATATTATAGTAATAATAATGATAGTTAGCTTTTTGAGTGTTTACTATATGCCAAGACTGAGTTAAATATTTAACACACATTACCTCAGTAATCCTCACAATACTGCATTAGGGTCAGTGTTATAATTATTATTATTTCCAGTTTATGCATCTAGAAATTGAGACTTGAGGAAATTATTTTAACCCACATCTATCTGAGACAGAGGTGGTGTTAAGAATTGGGTTGAGAAACTCAATCTAGTCAAAACAAGGTGCAAATGCAACCTTAGCACACATCCCCTTGCCCTCTCTCCCAAATAGCCAGCCACCCCTAACCCCATCCAGTATGGAAGTTCTGGAGCCTTCACTGGCCTGACTGGAAAGCTTATGCCCTTAATCATTATGTTGTACAGCTACACACCTTGGACAACCATTTCTTTTTAGCATTAAAAAAAGGCATAATTCAGTTCAACTTATCTCATTTCAATTCATTTCCACCAAATGTTTATGGAACGCCTAATATGTAATAGGCATGTGCTGAGCCCTGTAGAAGAAGAGAAGGTAGAGTTTTGTGTCCCTGAACCTCACTACCTAATAAGATAGGGAAGTACAGTTAAAAAGCACTGTAAACAACATTGGAAAACACAAAAAAAGAACAAAGAGGGAATGGCTAATTTTATTGCTTACGGACCAGCATCTATCTTTCTCTCCATCATTCTCCCTTGCTCTAAGCTACTGGAAGAACAGACCAAAGACCAGCTACAATAAAAGGCAAGTGATGGTGCTGAGCACAGTGGAAAAAAGATCAGACCCCAAGGAAGGCACTGAAAAGGAGGTAGGGTAGAAGTTTCTCCATTGGGCTCTTCCCAGCTCTGTAGGGCAAATGCTCTGATCCCTTTTCCAGAGAGTTCTGACTCCCATTTGAGAAAAACTGCTCCATGTGATACCATTTCTCTATTTTCCTCGAGTCATAGTTATTACATAACTCAAAGCTTATTGTCCATGTGCCAAAATATGCCCAAAAGTCTATACATTGTCCATATTTGCAACATATAGACAAATATCATATACTTCAGTTTTAAAAGTATAATGCCTTACTTTGAGCCCCAGTAGTTACTATCCAAAGTTTGCTAGATCAAAGAAGTAACTTTTAAATGTTCCAATATGACCCATTCTGCTACAATAAAGAAAAAAAGCTAGTGAAGGAAAAAATGCTTCTCTCACTAGTCCTAACTCACTGTGAACAGGCCATCTGGTAAATGACTATGTTTTACTGTCAGCATTTCTTAAGACCTTTGCTTTCTCTTCCTTCTACTTTTCCTTTCTTTCTGTTGTGCCCTCCCCCTACAGCTTCTGTCAGGGAACACCACTCAAATAAGTGGGCAGAGCATCCACAATCGGCTCCCAGAATATACTGATTTCTATGTGGCCCACTATCTCAAAGTTGTTACTTTAAGTACTTCCTTGTTATTTGTGCTGGTTGAAGACCAAGTACTATTAACTGATACTCACCAAGTGTTATAAAGTAATGACGAGAATTCTGGAATTCCAACCTCCAGTCTAACATTTTACATGACTTGCAAGTCATCATTGTATCCTAACAAGTAAAAAGCTGAACAAACTGAAAATCAGCAAAATCTTCTTAGATCTGTCAGAAAATTGAGGTCACAAGACAGACTATTGTCCCCCAAATTAGAAAGAGACAGGTAGATACAGAGAGTCTGTTTACTGGAGCAGAGACTTACTGGTAGAAATCCCTGTGGAAACCAGTAGCAGGGTAGGAAAACCTGAACTATTGTTGACAAATTGCTGGAGGCTCAGAGTGGACAAATCTGATGGCTCAGTGTTAGGGGCATGTGCCCGCATTTCTGTGAGTTTATCTTCAGGAGCTCTACCAGGTTCTCACAGTGAATATTCGAGAAAAATCTCGTCAAGCTTCCCACCGGAGAGGGAAAAAGTGACCATTTTTAAATACACCAAAGCATTCTCTTCTTAACAAAGTCTACCCTCAGGAGAAAGTGTTTTATCAGAGCCCAACTTATTGGGTTTTTATCATAACCTAACAGACTTGGGAGTAAGAGATACCCAACTCTAGCCGCCTCTAGCCATTCTGTCCCATTGAAGATGGAGTGGGGATGGGGGTGAAGGATCAGGTACTGAAAAACACTTCTGAAGTTCACAGTCTCACTAAAAGACTGAGATCCAATCATATGACTATAGAATGTTTCCCCTCCTCCACACCTCACCACCACAATACTAAAGGCCAATTTACAGAACTCCCTTTTACCCAGTACATCATGCCTGGCTTTCAACAAAAAAATTACAGGGCATAATAAAAGGCAGGCAACAGTTTGAAGAGAGAGGGCAAGCATCAGAACCAGACTCAGATATGGCAGAAATACTGGAATTATCAGACCAGGAATTTAAAACAACTATGATTAATATGCTAAAAACTCTAATGGAAAAGGTAGACAACATGCAAGAACAGATGGGTAATGTAAGCATAGAGAGGGAAATTCTAGGAAAGAATCAAGAAGAAATGCTAGAGTTCAAAAACAATGGAAGAGAAATGAAGAATGCCTTTGAAGGAGTCATTAGTAGACTGGACATGGCTGAGGAATGACTCTCTGAGGCTGAAGGTATGTTAATGAAAACCTCCAAAATTGAAAAGCAAAAAAGAGAAAAAGAGGAGAAAGAGAAAAAAGCGTAAAAATAAAGGAACAGGATATTCAAGGACTGTGGGAAAACTACACAAGGTGTAACATACGTATAATGGGAATACCAGAAGGAAAAGAGAGAAAGAAAGAAGCAGAAGGAATATTTGAAGTAATGATGGTTGAAAATTTCTCCAAACTAATGTCAGACAGCAAACCACAGATCCAGGAATCTCAGAGAACAACATCAAGTAGAATAAATGCCCCAGAACGACACCTAAGCATATCATATTCAAACTGCAAAAAATCAAAGATAAAGAAAATGTCTTTAAAGAAGCCAGAGAGAAAACACCTTACTTAAAGAGGAGCAAAGGTTAGAATTACATCTAATTTCTTCTAGAAACCATGTAAGAAAGAAAATAGTGGAGTGAAATATTTAAAGGTATTCAAAGGGAAAAAACTCACCAACCTAAAATTCTATATCTTGTGAAATTATCCTTTGGTAGAGGGGTGCCTGGGTGGCTCAGTCGTTCAGCTCAGGTCATGATCCCGTGGTCCTGGGATCCAGCCCCACATTGGGCTTCTTGTTCAGTGGGGAGCCTGTTTCTCCCTCTGCCTGTTCCCCCTACTTGTGCTCTCTCTCTCTCTCACTGTCAAATAAATAAATAAAATCTTTTTTTAAAAAAAGAGAGAAGAAAATGATGGAGAAACAAAATATTGACAAACAAAAAAATGAGAGAACTTGTTACCAGTAGACCTGCCTTACAAGAGATATTCAAAGAAGTCCTTCGGAGAGAAAGAAAATGATATAGGTCAGAAACTCAGATCTACATAAAGAAAGGAAGAATTTTAGAGAAGAAGTAAGTGAAAGTAAAAACTTTTATTTTTTATCTTTATCTAACAAATAATCATTTGTTCAAAATAATAATAGCCACAACATATTTGATGATTATAACATATATAAGTGAGATGAATGTCAGCAATGATACATGGGACTGGAGGGAAGAATTAGGAATACTTTCTTATTGTACGGTACTTGCACTACCTCAGAAGCAGTATAGTATTATTTAAAAGTGGACTCAGATTAACTGCAAATGTATATTGCAAACTCTAGAGAAGCCACTATAAAAGTACAAAAAGAGGTATAATTGCTGTGCTAAGAATGAAGAGAATATGAAATCACATAAAATAATTAAAACCACAAAAATCATACGAAGAGTGTAAAACAAGATTAGGAACAAGGGACAAGGACAATAAATAGAAAACAGTAACAAATACAGTAGATATTAATCCAACAATGTTAGCAATCACTTTAAACATTGGTGATCTAAATACACAGAACAAAAATTTTTAAAATAAACAAACAAACAAACAAAACAGAGATTGTCAGTGTGGATCAAAAAATAAGACCCAACTGTATGTTGTCTATAAGAAATTCACTTTAAATATAAAAACACATATAAATAGAATGATGGAGAAAAACATAACATGCTAACACTAAGCAAAAGAAAGCTGGAGTAGCTATATTAATCTCAGACAGAGCAGACTTCAGAGCAAGGAAAGTGATCAGGGTTAAAGAAGGACATTACTTAATGATGAAAGGGTCAAAACTCCAAGAAGATGTAACAATCCTTAGTGTGTATGTTCCTAACAACAGACTAGGAGAAAATATTTGTAAAAAATATATCTGATAACAGACTGTTATCCAAAATATTTTTAAAAACTCTTAAAATTCAATGAGAAAATAAACAACCCAATTAAAAAATAGACAAAAGATCTGAACAGACATCTCACCAAAGATGTACATATGGCAAATAAGCATATTAAAGGACACTCAGTATCATATGCCATTAGAGAATTGCAAATTAAAACAGCAATAAAATACCATCACACTAGAACAGCAAAAATCAAAAACACTGACAACCCCAAATGCTGGTGAGGATGTAGAACAACAGGAACTCTCATTCATTGCTGAGAGGAATGCAAAATGCCACTTTGGAAGGCAGTTTGGCAGTTTCCTATGAAACAAACCATAATCTAACCATTTGATAGAGCAGTCATGGTCCTTGGTATTTACTCAAATGACTGAAAACATACCCACACAAAAACCTGCACACAGAATCACCATTTGATCCAACAATTCCACTTCTGGGTATATGCCCCCCAAAATTAAAAGTACAGTCTTGAAGACATATATGTGTGCCCAGGTTCATAGCAGCATCATTCACAATAGCTAAAATATGGAAGCAACCCAAGTGTCTATTAGTGGATGAGTGGATTAACAAAATGTGGTATATATACCATATCTTCTTTATCCATCCGTCTATCAAATGGACACTTGGGTTGCTTCCTTCTCTTGGCTATTGTAAATAAATGGAAGCAACCCAAGTATCCACTGATAGATGAATATCCAAGATGTGACATATATATATTATGGAATATTACTCAGCCATAAAAAGAGTGAAATATTGCCATTTGCAACAACAATATGGATGGACCTAGAGGGTACAATGCTAAGTGAAGTAAGTGAGAGAAAGACAAAATACCGCATGATTTCACTCATATGTGGAATTTAAGAAACAAAGCAAACGAAGAAAGAAAAAAGAGACAAACCAAAAAAACAGACTTAAATATAGAGAACAAAATGGTGGCTGCTGAGGGGAGGGGGGTGAGGAGTATGGGTGAAATAGGTAAAGGGAATTAAGAGTACACTTATCTTGATGAGCACTGAGAAATGTGTATATAGAATTGTTGAATCACTATATTGTACACCTGAAATGAATATAACACCATATGGCATTTATACTTGAATTTTAAAAATGTAGTCCATGCATACAATGGAATATTATTTAGCCTTAAAAAGAAAGGAAATGGATGGACCTTAAGGACATGATGATAAGGAAAATATGCCAGACACAAAGAAACAAGTACTGTACAATTCTGCTTATAGGAAGTTTTTAGTGTAGTCAAACTCATAGAAAGTAGACTGGTGTCAGGGTCTTGGGGACAAGGAACAGGACTTACTATTTAATTGGTAGAGAGTTTCAGCTTGGCAAGGTGAAAATAGTTTTAAAGATGGATGGTGGGGACATTTGCACAATAATATGAATGTACTTAATACCATGTTCAGGTACATTTAAAAATAGCTAAGATGGTAAATTTTAGGGGCGACTGGGTGGCTCAGTCGTTAAGCATCTGCCTTCGGCTCAGATTATGATCCCAGGGTCCTGGGATAGAGAGCCCCACATCGGGCTCCCTGCTCAGCAGGAGGCCTGCTTCTCCCTCTCCCACTCCCCCTGCTTGTGTTCCCTCTCTCCCTGTGTCTCTGTCAAATAAATAAATAAAATCTTGGAAAAAAAGATGGTAAATTTTATGTTATGTGGCTTTTGCCACAATAAAAACAAATAAATAAAACTTGTACACACACATTTATATCAGCTTTATTCACAATTACCAAAACCTGTAAGCAACCAAGATGTCCTTCAGGAGGTGAATGGATACACTGTGGTACATCCAGACAATGGAATATTATTGAGCATTAAAAAGAAATGAGCCATCAAGCCATGAAAAGACATGGAAGAAACCTCAATGCATATTAGTAAGTGAAAAAGCCAATCTGAAAAGGCTACATACTCAATGATTCCAAGCATATGACATTCTGGAAAAGCTTTGGACTTAGGGAGGCAATTAAAAAAAAATCAGTGGTTGCTAAGGATAAGGGGCAAAGGAGAAAATGAATAGGTGCGACACGGAGGATTTTTAGAGCAGTATGATTATTCTGTGTGATTCAGTAACAGTGAATACATGTCATTATACATTTGTTAAAACCTAGACAATATATGACACCGAGTGAATCCTATTTAAACTATGAACTTTGGGTGATAATGGTATGTCAATGTTGCTTCATCAGTTATAACAAATATGCCTCTGGTGGGGGATATTGATACTGGGGGGGGGGGCTGTGCTTGTGGGGAGGAGGGAGTGCATGGGAAATCTCTGTGCTTTGTGCTCAATTTTGCCATGAACCTAACATTGCTCTAAAAAAAATAGTTTATTTTAAACAGTAATGAGGAGATAAAGCAAATGTTCTATCTGTAACTGGAAAGTTATGAAATATTTTATCCTGTTTCTCTTGGACCTCATTATAGCAATTCACAACATTTTTCACCCATTCCTCCTTGAAATCTCTCCTCCCTTGACCTTTGTTAAGTAAGACACCATCCTGGTTCTCTGCCTCACGCTGTTCAGGCACCTTCTCCGCCTTTGTTCACTGATGCTGCTTCTTTTGTAGTTGGCTGTAGGCATAGCCCTGAAACACTCTCCCGAGCCACTCTTCTCTCCAAACCTCCTCCCTCAGGGAGCACACTGACTTGATTTTCAGTTACAGTGACCCACATGCGGATGACCCCCACCCCCCACCCCAGGCACCACTCAGCTCTGAGCGATGGCCAGGAGCCACCACCAGAGCCTGACAGACGTTCCTCCAGGAATAGCTCCTCTCACCTCCACTTGCCACATCACAAGCTCCTTGCTTTATCTTCAAAACTAGCATCTATGCCGGCCTCGAAGAGCATGGTTCTGTCTCCCAGGCTTGAAGTTGCCTCTAACTAACTCCTTCCCTCCTGACCTCCACATCTAATTAGCCACCAAGTTCTGGGGATCCTTCCATGGGTTCTTACCCTCCAACCCCATTGTCACCACGAGAAGACAGCTCTCTTGGCCCTCCATCTGGCATTTTGCCATTATCTTCCTCCACCCGTGCTTTAATCTGTAATCTGTAGCCAAATCTGTCGTCTTTAAAGTGTCTTTCTGTGCAGGTTCCCCTCTGGGTCTGGAAGCCTGTGTGTTAGGATCCTTGCCCTGAGCTGCACTGCCCACAGAGATCTCCCACGGCTGAACCCCTGAGACCCCATCACTTAGCCCTCTCGTCTGGCATCTGCCATAAACTGCCTTGAAGTTTTAGTTATCCTCCTACCTGTGTCTGCACGCCCTTACCTAGGGTTTAACCAGAGTTGGCAGAACAGGTGTTTGTGGGTGATCTGAAAGTGCCTGTAAATACAGGTAAGGCAGCAACCTGCAGCACCCCGGGAGCCCTGGTAGCTCTCTCTCTTTCCCGGTGACCGTAAATAACTGTTGAGAGGGTATTGTAACCAGTGCTAATGAGGATGGACCAAACGTAAACTCGCAGACCAGTCAGGCCGGAGGAGGCCTGAGTTCCTATGGATTATTGTCTGTTGTCCTCTCCTGTTCATTTCTTCATTTCCCCCGATGGCCGGCCCTGACCCACGCACTGTCCATGCACTGTCTGCGCAGCCCGACCCTAACAAGTGTTTGCCTTACAGCCTCCATCTCGCTCTTCCATTCAGTCAGTGTCTCCTGTACCCGGGGGCCATGCCATCCGCTGCCCCCCCCAACCCGCCCCCGCCAGCCTCCACCTCATGTAATTCTATTCTGTTGGTTTCAGTCTTCCCAAACCCCAGACATGCTAGGTAATACATCTGTGCTCTCGACTGTGAACTTTTTCGACCTTCAAAATTACACCTATGTGCACCCAGAAAGTTGTCCACCCATTAGTCTAAAGGAAAGACCTTGTCCTCCAAGCCCTTGTCCTGACGGAGGTGTTGGTCTCCCAGTTAGCCTTCATTTTAAGAATCTGTGCACTTGTATATATTTCCTCACTATCTTTTTTGCTAGTTTGTTTGTTTGCTTGTTCAAAATACAATTATCATTTTATTTTATTTTTATTAATTTTATTTTTTTTAAGATTTTATTTTATTTATTTGTCAGAGAGAGCGAGCACAAGCAGGGGGAGCGGCAGGCAGAGGGAGAAGCTGTCTCCCCACTGAGCAGGGAGCCCAGCGCAGGACTTGATCCCAGGACCCTGGGATCATGACCTGAGCTGAAAGCAGACACTTAACCGACCGAGCCACCCAGGCATCCCTATCATTTTACTTTTTTTAAAGTATACAGTTACCATGTCAAAAAAGAGACATGTGTTAAAATGGTATTAGTAACTATCTGTGAAAGGCAGATTTACCAGTGATTTTTTTTTTCTTCTTTATATTTTTAAACTTCTCCTACTCATGGAAGTGTGGCCCCACCAGATTCATAAAAATAATAAAAATCCAAATCAGAGGATTGGAAAGCATAACGTTCCTATGGGTGCTAAGTACAGACTGTTTTAACAATATCTCCTAAAGTTCTAACATAGCATGATTCTTAAATGCTTGTTCTTAGAGGACAGATCAAGGTGAAAAGTCTCATCCTCATCTCACAGCACATTCTAATTATCAACCTGTCGCCCTCCCCAGATTATGAGGCCACGCTTGGTTCTGACATCATGTTCCATCCAAGGCATGGCCCCTGAAACCTCTCCCCTCCTCTGGGCTTCGGCTGTGAGGTGAGCCTTCCCTACAATTCAGAGGAGTTGCCCATCTCTGTTGGGTGAGGAAGTCCCTACTAGAATTTCAAAATACTTTGCTGGGCTTCAGTAAATTCGCTAGATGTCCAATTTCACACATTTCAATCCGAGGCATTTGGAAACCTGGAAGTCACTGGCCCTTCTCTCCAAGAAGGGAGAGAAGTACGCAAACACTCGCGGGGTGCCGACTCGCTCGAGCTTGGGCTGCAGCACCAGTGAAACAGGGAGCACGGGGGTTGGCGCTGAGGATGCGATCAGCGATCTCCGCTCAACCCTCCTGGCCCGGGCATAACGCTCCGACTCATTTCTGCAGTTTTCCAGCCGAGCACCGACTGTGCAATTATTTGTTAAAAGCCTTTCTGTCACTTCCCTCCCACAACTGTTTGGAATCCACCCAGTCCCGCACGACTCTGTTAGTGGTACTTTTCTCTGAGTCCCTGTAAATTCATCCCTCAATGTGTTTCTTTGATATTCAGATACATGAACAGCATCCCGAAGCTCCGCCAGAAGACAATTTCTCTTGAATGCGTAACTGTAGCTCATTCACCCGTGGACTTGCCTTCTTGCCTTGTAATTTTCAAGGATCACATTCAACCCTGTCTTTTACCCTTGAACTCGCGGGGCCTCCTCTTAAGAGTTGCCACACGCAGGTTGCCCAGCTTCCGCCAACCAGCATTTGGCTTTCTGATTGGTTCTGCTTGTGCCTTGATGGGGCGTGGGGAGCACGTGGTGGTGAACCAGCCCTGCTGCCACGGTCCCACCTTCTAGCCTGTTTTAGGTTCCCAGTTAGACGCTGGTTTCATCTTCTCAGGGCCCCAAGGCTAAGAGGGCTTCAAAAGTGCCACCTCCCAGGTCTTCATCACCTATTCCTACCAGCTTAATGTACACACATACCACACACACACACACACACACACACACACACACACACCCCACACAAATACCACACACACACAGTTCATAATGTTATTCCATGGGAGATATGTAAAATCAAGCTGTTAGAAGGAACGACCGCAAAAGGTGTTCTGGATCATTCCCCAGCCTTTGTTGATTCTCTCATTCATTCACTCGTTCCCTCACTCATTTATTCAGCCACTTGTTTATTCATTCCTTCACTCATTCATTCAGTCATTGAACAAAACGGTATTTGTTCAACATGGTTTTGGGCCCTGAGGATTCAAAAACAGTGAAACCAAGATCTTTAATGTGGTAGACACTCATTGTCTGGTTTTGTATTTTGTTTGGATTGGGGAATAGTATGCACTCCCCCTTTTGCTGACAATAGCTCGTAGCTCTCCTTTTGGTGAGCCACTTGCCCCTCATTTACAGTCCACAGTGTTTCAAAGGGGGGCTGACGAAAGCCCCTGCCCCAGCCCATGACCCAGGAGCTCTGCCCAATCAGAGACACCGCAATTCATCTAGAGCAGTGCTTCTCAAACATTTTGAGCTCAAGACCACTTAAACTCTCAAAAATTGTGGAGGACCCCAAGAGCTTTGGAGTATGTGAGCTGTATTTATATTTACCACATTTGACATTTAAAACTACCACATTTGACAATTAAAACAGGGAATTTTTAAATGTTTTTATTGTACTGACCCAATAGTCACATGCAGAGTAGCCATGGGGCAGGGATAGAGGCCATGCATGGGCCCAACAGTATGGCCTCTCTCTTGCCAAGGCTGATCTGACTACTGCCACTGCTGAATGCAACCCTACAAAACAAACCAACACTGGGCTCCAAAAAGGCACCTTTCCTCAAGAAGACTGACCAGCAGCCCCTTGGTGAGAAAATGACTATATGGGACCCCTTCCACCCTGGAAAGGGTGTGACTCCTCTTGATAGAATTGACAATATTCTGATACGGGTTTGCTTTTCTCACAGTAACTCAACCAGCACTACTATCTGAAGGCTCTAGAGTGTTTGCTGATCCACACTCTCACAACCTACAGAACATTGTAGCCCACATAACATCCAATGGCCCACTTTGCAGCATGAGATATATCAGGGGGCACATGAACACGGGACCCACTGGTCTCTTACACCGTATCACAGGGAAGCTGCTGGCCTAACAGAAAGACAGAATTATCTGCTGAAGGTACATCTGAGAAGCCAATTAGGACATAATACCCTGCATGGATGGGGTACATCCTACAGAACACAGTATATATGCTGAACCAGGGACCAGTATAGTTCTTTGTCCCGAGTAGGAAAAATGCACGGGCCCGGGAACCAGGTGTGGGAGCAGGATTGGCCCCACTTATCACCAGGTGGGAAAGTTTGTCTTCTATCCCTGAATCTCTGAACTCTGTAGGTTAACAGGTTCTGGTTCTCAAAGGGGGATAGACCTACAGGGGGACCCAGCAAGAATCCCACTTAACTTTCAGCTACATCTGCCACCAGGCCACTGTGGACACATTAGGCCACAGCAGGCAAGAGGAGGATCCCCACTGCATCCTCAGTGCAGTAGGGACTTTGGAGGACTTTAGAAGAGAGTGATTGAAGCCATGACCTTGGATAAGCAAATCCAAGGAAACTGTAGGCAAGGTGATTTGTCCTCAAAGTCCATTGGAAAAGGGATGGCATCACCTTCCTCCTGGCAGTGAGGCCTTCTTTTAGAGCCTAAATCCTGCATGATGTCATATAATGATTTCTTCTCTGGCTCTAACTAATATAAAGCACTTTGCATTCTTGATGATATTAACTCCTCCTCAATCTTTTAGGATAAAATAATCTCCAATCCCTTTATTTTTAGCTCAGAAGATCAAAATTTTATTTTGAAAAACATACCTAGATAAGTAAAAAATTAATTCCAGGAGTCTACTGCAGCCTTCCAGGAACCAGTGAGGTTCAACAGGTCACATGCACTGCCTGGGAGACCTTTTTTTTTTTTTCCAGTCAGTGTTCTGGTCAACAACCAGCACAGATGGTCAGCTTTTCCCAGGGCCACCCTTTGCAGAATGTGTGCATGATTTTATGATTTCAAACTTGGAAAAGAGCAAGGATTATGTGTCCCCTTAAAAAACAAAACCAAGCATCTTAAGTAGGAAGCTAGCCCCCCCACACACACACACCTTTGCAAGGACCATGCGCTGTGTATCCATCTGAATGTATTTGAGAATGCGAGGGTAGCAGTCAACGTATCACCACAGAGTGGACCACATGCTGAACCAGAGGCCTGGATTCAAATCCCAGCATGCCTTAAGTGTGTGACCTGGGTCAGTAAGCCTTCTCTGTGTTAGGTGCTCTTTACAAAACGAAAGGATTCGTCTAAATGACAGTGGTGGTCTCTTGAAGTCAAGAAATTCTATGCTATGGTGTGCTGCCTTATGATTTCATGTTTCCATGCAGGTTCCCCACCCAATAGTAAATTCTCAAGGAACTGATTCCCCTTTCCCTACCCACATAGCACAGCATACATTTGTCTCTAACAGTGGTTCTCAAATAGTACTGGGTTTAACAATCACCTGTAGAGCTCTCTGGTGGCTTAGAGTTTCATTGACTCTTCAGTCTTTTGTCCGGACATCTGGATTTGGACTGAGATGAGCCCCCAAAATTTGCATCTGTGACAAGTTTGCCCAGTGATTCTAATGCAGGTGGCCCATCTGCCGTATCCGAGATCTGCTCTTGGACACAGTACCTACAAAGCAGACAAGGTTGAGTGACCAGTAATTCTGGTGTCTCTCATCTCCTCCATTCTAGGCCACGGCTGATTTTGTGGATTTTCCTTCCATACTACTGCCTTTTGGAGATTTAGAAAGCATCTCCTTATGATGAATATGTGGTGAGGATTATTATTATTTGAATTGGGAGACAATTCTCATTTGTTCTGATTTGCTGTTCCAACTTTTGATATTATCAAGTACTAGAAAAACAAAATGAATTTTCAATAGCTAAATAATGTCATTTTCTCTCTTTTGTTCTCTAAACACTGACAATCAGAGAAGCATATTTTAAAGGACAGCTAGTATCTGTTCATTTTATTTCAAGTGACATTTCAGCAAAAAATTGAATAATACAAAATCATTTTATTTATCTGGTGTTTTCATAATTAAGTTATAAAAATCATTCCCTCCTCCCCACCACCAAAAAAAAAAAAAAAAAATCATTCCCTTTTGCCTTTAGGTGACTGGGGAATTGTTTTTTTTTGGGGGGGGGTTCTTTTTTAAACTCAACCTTGAAGGTTCTGCTTCAATATAAAATTTTCTAGTGCCTCATTTGACTACTTTAAAAAGTATAGCGTGTACATCAGTGTTTAGATTTCCACAGCATTATTGTATTCTGCATGAAAATACAATGAAGTCATAGCAGGAGACAGAAGGGAGTGTTGAAAGCCTGCCTGAGTAGGCTCGCTGGACAAGTCACCTTGCTGTGCGTGGGGACACCAAGCCTGGCCTATCCCAGCAGCTTGGGCGGGGCCTCTTGCTGTCAGTCTCCTCCCTCCCTTCCTCTACCACCCAGGAGCCGGAGAAGGCTTTCCTTACACAAATTTGCTTACATTTCTGTGCTTGGCTGAGTTGTGTCCCCCTACCCCAAATTCCTATATTGAAGCCCTAACCCCCAGGACCTCAGAATGTGACCATATATAGAGATAGTGTCTTTAAAGAGGTCATTCATTTAAAACGGGGGCATTAGGTGGGCTCTGATCCAGTGTGGCTGGTGGTCTCATGAGGAAAGGCCTTCTTTGTCCTGTGAGGACATAAGAAGACAGCCTTCTTCAAGTGAAGGAGAGAGGTCTCAGGGGAGCAACCTTGCTGACACTTTGATTTGCTGTAGCCTCCAGAACTGTGAGAAAATAAATTTCTCTTGTCTCAGCCCCTCAGTCTGTGGTATTCAATTATGGCAGCCTGAGCCTACTAACACAGCTTCTCTCTCTCCTTCTCCCCGCCTCCCCCCTCTCATACACATATCCCCACCCCCACTGCCACTCTTCTTACAAACCTCCAAGGGCTCCCATTTCCCTTAGGACTAGGACCCAAACCCTGAAGTCAGCCTTTGAGGCCCACAGGGCCCTGCCAGGCCTCCACTCTGGCCCACACCCACCATCTCTCCTCTCCAGCCACACTGTTCTTCCTGTGACGTATCCCTCACACCTGAGCACTTCCGAACAAGTTCTTCCTCCACCCAGAACACTCCTTCCCTGACTCCCTTCACGCCTGACTCCCTGACAGTGGTTCCCATTAGCCCTTCCATAGCAGCTCGAACGTTGCTTCTATAGGAACACCATCACAGACACGGTCACTACAGCACACCTGGCTGTAAACTCTCATGGACCCTAGACATTTTCCTCATGGCATGTACAGACATTTTTAAATTGTATACGCATTTACTTGATTCTGTCATTCATGTCCATCTCCCTACTTCATCATGAGCTCTAAGAGGGCGGCAACATGTCTATTTTGCTCCCTGTTGTATTCCCAGGGCCTCCCATAGTAGGTGTTCAATGAATGACCACAGCTTCCACGGTTTATACCCTCTGCTGGTCTTGGGGAAATGGCTGGGTCAGAGGGTACAGTGAACAAGGGAACTAATTAACATTTCTGGGTATAGGAGCTCAGTCAATGGCATGAAAGGGGACCCTACCACTCACCTCTATTTGCAAGATGATATTCAACTACCAGAACTAGCGATTACTGACTCTGCTTCCTCTCCTGATACGGACACTGACCACCCCAAAGGGCCCTCAGCTGGGCAATGGGGGGCCTCGCATTCACCATGCAAGGCACAGTGTCTGGCTTTGACTTTGATATCATTTCCTATGACCTCTTCCCTGCTAAAAATCAAGGTTCCCAGAATTCTGCATCCTTTCGCCACTTCCTTGCCTTCTGGCCACATGTTCCCCCAGCCTTACCCCTTTCAACTATCCTCTCAGGAAGCAGCTCTTCTTTTGACCTTGTCAGTACTCTCAAACCTGGTAGAACCTCCCAATCACATGTACCCTTTTTAATAAGGGCATGCCTGGGTCCTGGGCCCAAAGACTCTGAAGTTCACCTGGAAAGAAAGCTGAGTCTGTCACCATCCCTTCCTAAGTGATGAGCCACCTTACCTTGGACGATCTCAGTATCACAGTAAATTTATTTGAGTGGTTAAACTAGCTTACGCATTTTCCAAACAGTAGCCTGGGGATGATACCAAATTTGATCAACACAGCGTAAGGTTCTAACTGCATGATAACTAACGTTGGTGCTGTGCGTCCCAGCTGACAGATGCCTTCCCAGCCCACCTCTCATTTGACTCCCCCTGACCCCTGTGAAGGCAGGAGAGAGGGCATAGCCATCTCCCATATGGGCAAGGAAACTGGGGTGAGTTTCCTGCTCAGGTTACACATTCCTAAATGGCAACTGTGTGCTGGGCACTCTTCTTGGAGCTGGGTGACGACAGCAGTGACCAAAGCAGGTCAGGCCCCCACTCACACCGAGTGTTTTCTGTAGGTAGAGACCCTGCTGGCTGCCCCTTTCAGAACAGGCTCACAAGAGGCCCAAATTGACAGAGGTCATGAAATGGATACTGTGAACATCTCCTTCTGAATAACATTTATTTAAAAAGATTATCTTTAGGCTAATACACAAAATACACATTTCCACTAAAACCAAATAACCAGAAACTTATTAAAAGCATAGTTTTGCTACAGCCTTGTAACTCTAGAGGCAAAGAAATATAAAATAGAAAGACCCAAGGGGATTTTCTTAAAAAAAATTTCTAGACCACTTGTCACCTGCGTGCCTTGTGCAAGCCCCTTCACCTCTTCCTGCCTCAGTCTCCTTCCCTGCACCTACCCCGTCGTGTTACTGGAACGAACAAATGAGCTCCACGTCCACAGCCCCCAGGACAGTGTCTGGCATACTACAAGCCTATCTCTGAAACCCTTACTTCCACACAAATTGTATTGAAGCCATTTCTCTTCACCCGTTCATCCTGAATTTTATTTTATCTTCTCACGTACTCTTGGGTTGCCTTTCTGCCTTCCCTGAGATTCGCAATCACTCCCAATTTAATATCCACCATGAATTTAATTAAAATTCTGTTAGCATCTACCTCTTCTAGACCATTAATGAGGCTGTTAGATAAAATGTAATAAAGATCCCTTGAGCAGCCCGGCAGACGTTGCTATTAATCATTGTTTACTTCTCCACAGCCTGTGTTCATACTTCATGGACATTTCCCAACCCATTTGAATAAACTCACCTAATATGACTTTGTTTTTCTAAATGGTGTCAAGCACCTTTCAAACGCCACGGTGCACGGTGCTGCTGAGGGACCCTGCCCTCTCCCCTCCCTGGGCCGGGCACCGCTGGAGGTGGGTCTGAGCGTCTGTGGGCAACGCTGTTCCCGCCTGATACTCTCGCCCACCCCTAACCCCCTCCCACGCACACAGATGAAAATCTCTCATATTCTACCCTCAAGACATTCTGTCCTTGAAGCTGAACAATCTCCTTTCAAATATCTCCCCAACTACCCTGGAAAGGGTGAGACAGTAACCACATATTGTTAGTAATGTCTTCAAATTACTTCCGGAATGAGGAAATTAACAAATAAAATACATCTCATTTTGAATGAATTCCAGTCTCTGGGCCCACGAGGCCAGGCCACCGTGGCCAGGCTGAGAGCAGCATGTCCGTGTGCACAGGCTGTGTACAAAGAGGAAGCGAGGCAAGAGAAGGGAGGCACCAGGAAGAGAGGGTCACGCTGAACACAATCACCTCCTTGGCTTTTTCTGCAGAGCTGACCGATCTAACTATGCTTTCCCCGCAGCCCCCCACGCCCAGCCCAAAATATCTGTCCCAACCCCAGCAGACAGATCACTTCTGCGTTTATAAACACCTGCTCAACCCATCGCTTCCTTTAGGGTCTGTGAAGTGTTCTGTGGTTTAGAGGCACAATTCACGACTTGAAGGCAAATGATCTGGGTTCCAGCCCCGACTTCAGCACTTACCACCAATTTCCTTGCCTTGAACATAAAAATAACAATTGCTACCTCAGAGAGGTGTGGTGAAGATTCACAGAGATTCCATACCATGATGTCAGGCTTCGCTTCAAACCTCACTGCTGCAGGGGAGAAAAAATCAGATTATATTGTCAAGGAGTTCTTCAGACAATAAAGAGAACGAAATTTGGTGAGTCTGCCAATTTTTGTGCCTTTGGTAGCTTGAGTTTAAAACCACATTCTGGTCCCAAATAAGAGCTAGGAGCACCTGTAGGGTCTTCTGCCCCAATTTCTTCCTTCAGTCAGGAAGCCCCAACAGCCTTGCTACCCAAAGTGTGGTTCTTGGACCAGCAGCATCGGTATCACCTGGGAGCTTATTAGAAATGCAGAGCCTTAGGCCCCACCCTCGATCTACCCACCCCATCCAAGAATCTGAATTTTGACAAAACGAATCATACACATATTAAAGCTTAAGTGTCATTGTCTCATATATACCCTTCACAGGTGGGCTGAGGATTAATGAAGCCATAGTTTGCGTGTGTGCATGTGGAGGGGATGGTGCCCAGGTCTTAGAGCATTCCAATGTCATAAAACGCCTTTCCAAAAATAGTGAACTTTTAAGGGGGCTATTTTAAAAATGAAGAGATAGCTTGTACATTTGTAAATTCTCACCTTACTCACTTTGACCCTGAGCTAAGTCTCTTGATTCTTACCGCCCCCCTTCTGTTCTCTGGGTCACTTGATCTCCCCTGTTTGTTTCCTGATTCCGACTTAAGGAATTGAGCACTGCAATGCTAGGAAGGATTTACACACACACACACACACACACACACATAATGTTCAACCCAGTTCTGAAGAGGTGAACGTTTGTTCAGCAGCCAGCATCCATAGGTAGAGGTGGGTGTGGGTGATAAACCCACACATACCAGGGCTTATGGATCTGTGAGTCTGAAATTCAACCAAAACCAGGGAGCAGAATACAATCTAGGTTCATCTTTGCTTCCAGTTGTCATACTGCCTTCTGAAAATTAAAGACTGGCCTGCAGATGCCACTGTTCTTGGGTGGAACTTCTTTCACTAGAAGCAGATTCAGGAGACATGAAGCTCTCTTCTTCAATCCTTTGAGCCTTTTCTAGGCTTCTCCCCTTCGAGATGCCCAACCATAGAATTCCATGTCCCTGAATCCCTCTAAATTACATACTGTCTTGGACTTAAAAAAAAAGCAAAAAAACAAAAAACTGTATTTCAGAATCATCACAAGTTTCCCAATTAGATTAAAGTTTTCCTAATGGGCAGAGATCATGTCTCGCACAACTTTGGGGAGGCACCAAAGCGACACTTAGAGCCACTGAGCAACTATGTGTCTTGGAAACACAGACTCCCTGAGCCTCTTGTTTCCTCAACTGTGAAACGGAAATAATCGTAGGGTTATCATGAGAATGAAAAACTAAAAAAAGGATTAACACATAGAAAACGCACAAGAAAGACTATTAATTGCTTGGCCATGGAAATCAGATGAGACCTGCACCACCACATCCTTTTCTCTCCTTTTACTGGGGGAGCAAGAAGGTAGCAGAATGGCTGCTCACACAAGAAAGCATGGCTCCCGGTGTCCCCAGCATCCATCCGTGACTTTTTCTTTGTACATCTAACAATTTCTATGTGGGGATGAGAAGCCTTGAAAATGACCACAGAGAGCTGGCTTAATGTATCCCAAGTGACAAATTCTCATTTTCCTGTCCTCTGAAATGCATGAAAGTCTCCTGCAAAGTGTGGGTTCTCTCCTGTGTGAGAAGAGCATCCGAACGCCAGGGGTCTGGGGGACGCTGACAGAGGATACCTGATGCACACAGTGAAGCGAAGGAGATCGAAGGTAATTAGATGCTTCTGAAATACCTACATGTCTTCTGAAAACCGGGAGGAAAACACGGACGGCCTGCAGCTGACAGATTGCATCTTGTTGCCTAGCACTGGCCTGCAGTGACTGGGAGCTGCTAGGCAACCCATCCTCCTGGGCTCGGTGATCCGGCAAACACCAGGCAGATGCTGCCCCTCCGCTGCCACGTTGCCCCTCCCAATTTTCTCGTCTGTAAGATTCACACCTGATTAATGTTTCCTCTGGACCTGTTTCTGCTGGGACAGGGCGACGGCGACGTGCAGGATTGCCCGCGCTCAAGCGAGCCTGGCCACCCACCTCAAGAACGCCTCCGGGTAGAAAACAAATGACCCTCTACAAATGAAACTGTGTGGAGATGGAAGCCTGAACTCCGGTGTGTAGGGGGACAATCAGAACCGTTCCTTGTAGAAATTATCAAATTACCATCTGCATCCAAGGCAGATTGGTCTGGTACTGACTGAAATGCCCTGAGCCAAACTGCAAAGTCACCCAAGTTTATTCTCATCACTCTGAAATATTTGGGGCACGAGGAGGTGCTTTTTCCTAGCAGGGAGCTTCTTCCAACTGCTCGCAGGGTTTACACTTTCTGGCAAATCTGCTCAGGTCCTGTGACAGAGCCGCGTATAAATATCAATGATTGATAAACTGCTTACTCCCTAGTCTCCCCGGAGTATTTACGCTATTAGGTTGTAGGGTAGCATTTCAGGAAGGAGGTAGAGAAAGCAATCTTTTGTCCTCCTTCCTTCCCTCCCTTCCTTTCTGTTTAATGAAAAATTGTAACACAAACGTGGTGACTTGCTTAGCTGAGCTCCATACTCACTCCTGCTCTCCGGAGACTTGTGATGATAAGATATGAACACTTTCAAACTAATATGGTTAATCGTGCACTATTAAAGAGTTACTCCCTGTAGTTTTCCCTGGTCTCAGGGTTATGAGAGCTTTCTAGATTAATGATATGGTGGCTTTCTTTCCGAGCAGGGCATTGCTATTTTT
This sequence comes from Halichoerus grypus, assembly GCF_964656455.1. NCBI lineage: Eukaryota > Metazoa > Chordata > Mammalia > Carnivora > Phocidae > Halichoerus > Halichoerus grypus. Next base: position 68,220,605 of record NC_135715.1, read on the forward strand.
TCCTTTCCATTTATTCGCTGTTTATAACTTTTCAAAGCATTTCCACATTTTTTTTTATCATGCTGTTCTATAAACCCCTCTGCTCTGGTGCATGTAAGTTAATTACAATGCTTTTATTTAGGAGAGAAAGAGGTTGAAGAAAACTGCAGAGCATAGTGGAAATGAATTTCAGTCCACAAACTCAGGTGCAGAGGAAATACCACTCTATTTAGGTCAACTTAAGTCTGAATTAAGGTCTCTCCCAATGGATTGGAAGATACTCAGTAGCAAATTCCTGCTGTAGAACCCAGGGGGCTTAAGAACCACCCAGAAAATGGAGTGAAGTCCCTTTACCTCTGGTCTTTGGTACTTGCTTTGGTACTCTCAGACCCAAGTTCATGTGGTCTCTTGAAGTTCTTGCCTTCCATCCCACAGGTGAGGCCTAGAATCTTTGCCAAGTTCTGGAGCCCGGAGGTCAGAAGCCGGCGCCAGCCCTTGCCTCTGAGGGGCAGCCACTCCTCCACCTTCTGATCGCCGTCCCTTCCGATCCTAGACGCAGTTACCTCTCCTCTGCTACCCCCAGGACTGCTGTTCTTCCTGACTGCCCCCGCTGGGCCCTGCCCCCACCAATCTTGAGCTGTGTCATTGATGGCTTAGGTTTCCCCAAAATGCAGAAGCAACTATTCTCATAGAACTAGGACAAGGGACTTTCTTTCCACCCTGCTGGAGTTACGCTTTTGTTACATCACTAACACAACTCTTATTGAGGCCACTTAACACCTACATGTGGCCCAAAGCGGTGGTCAATTCTGTGCATTTTTACGTATTCTCTCAGCAGCATCAAGGCTGATGGCTCCCTCCATTCACACTGCCTTGTCTGGGCTCCCAGGACATATCCCTGTGGTTCCCTCCCACCTCGTGGCTCACCCTTGTTCATCTCTGTCTCTCTCAGTCTCCTACACCAAACCTCTAAAGTCAGAGTGACCCCAGGTCTGTGGCCTTCTGGGCCTATACTCTCCCCCATGTTTTCTCATCCAGTTCCATAGTCTGGAAGACCATCTATACTATTGACTATCAAATGTGTGTTTCCAGCCCAGAACTCTTCTATCAGATGCAGACTTATGCATCCAACTGCCTATTAGCTTCTTGACTCGGATGTCCTGTAGGCATCTCAAAATTAACATGACCAAACCTGCCATCTCACCCTCTTGAGCCTTCTGTCGATTTGATCAGTCCAAAACCCTAAGAGTTATCCTTGAATCCTCACTTTTCTTCATAGTCACTATCTAATCTATTAATAAGTTCTTCAGTTGTACCTGTAAAATTGATCCCGAATCCGATCACTTCTCCCCATCTCCACTGACATAACCCTAACCCAAGCCCCGTTATCTCTCACCTAGATTTCTGCAACAGTGCCCCGAGTCTGTCCTTCACACAACAGGCGCATGATCTTTATAGACAAGATCACGTCACTCCTCTGCTGAAAACTGTCTAGGGGTCTGCCATGATGGTTATCCTAAAACTCCAACTCTCTGACCATGACCTAGACCAGTGCCCGGTGTGGTTGACTTCCACCTCAGGCCAACAGTCCCCAAACCTTGCTGCTCATCAGAATCACCAGAGGTGCTGCTTTAAGTACACTGCCCGTGTGAATTACATGTCAACAAGAGTGTTTTTAAAGTGCGCATCCCCACTCTGGACCCACTGAATCAGGATCAAGGGTGGAGTCTCTAGTTCTAACAAGTCCCACACAGTCACACCTACGGTGTGTGAGAACCATTGCATCGGGCGCAATGGAAGGACCTTCGGAAGATGGAGGGAGCCTTGGGAGGGGGGAGGTTGTGCCAAGCTCTGGGAAGGGAGGAGGGGGCTCTCATTAACAGAATAGGGTGAAGACAATGCAGACACCACTGTTCGACCCAAAGCTATGGATTAAAAACGAGAACAAATTTATTTCATTTCTGCTAAACTGAGAGTGGTTTCTCGTTCAAAGTGTTGACTCTTTTGCCTGGCTCAAGTCCCGGGATTCAAAAGCTGGGTCTTCACTCAGAAAGCATTGCCAGCTTAGAGGTCACCAATTCTGGATAGTTCTCCTGGAGAACAGGACATGTCAGCATTCCACACAGCAGGTGACTCTCCTGGCCAATAGGTCTCAGTGAGAAACAGCCACCCCATGTGAAGCTCTCGTTCTGGGAGATGCCTGGTCCAATTACTCAGTAACCCTGTGTGCCCCGCACACGGGCCCTGCACAGCCTGGGCGGTAGGGGCTTGCGCTCTAGCTAACACAGGATGTGGACCAGTGGTCTCAGCCTCTTTCCACAGCAGACTTTCAAAACCAAAAACATAGTATGGAACTCCCTCAGACTGATTCTTGGGAACCACGCTTAGCAACTTCCTGTATCTCTGTGTAGACGCGGAGAAGTAGGCGGTGTTTTCGTTTTCGGCATATCACAGACCCCGGATCCTGAGCTCTTGCAAATGCCTCGATCCATTCAGTAAGACAGAAACATCTTATCCCTACTAATCTAGACTAGCAACTCACGGACCATTTGATGTATTTTGCTGTATTTTGCTTAATTGTGGTAAAATAAATGTAATGTCAATTTACCAATTTACCATTTTTAGGTGTTCAATGGCACTACACACATTCACACTTTTGTGCAACCTTCACTAATATCCAACCCCGGAACTTTTCCATCATCCAAACTGAAACACTGTACCTATTAAACAATAACTCCCCATCCCCCTCCACCCCCCAGGCCCTGGTAACATCTATTCTCCTCTCTATCTCTCTGAATTTGACTACTCTAAGTGCCTCCTGGAGTGGAATCATACAATGTTTATCCTTCTGTGTCTGGCTTATTTCACTTAGCATAATGTTTTCAAGGTTTATTTGTGCTGTAGCACACATCAGATTTTCCTTCCTTTCTAAGGCTGAAAAAGAGTCCATTGCACGTATATGCCACATTTTGTTTATCCATTCCTCTGTTGATGGACATTTGGGTTGTTTCCACCTTTTTCTGTGTGAATAATGCTGCTATGAACATTTGTGTACGAATATGTTCAAATCCCTGCTTTCAATTCTTTTGAGTATATACCCGGAAGTGAAATTGCTGGATCATATGATAATTCTACTTTAATTTTCACCAATATCCATACTGTTTTCCTTAGCAACAGCACCATTTTATTTTATTTTTTTAATTTTATTTTGTTATGTTAGTCACCATACAATACATCATTGGTTTTTGATGTGGTGATCCACGATCCATTGTTTTCGTATAACACCCAGTGCTCCATGCAGTACGTGCCCTCCTTAATACCCATCACCGGGCTAACCAATCCTCCCTCCCCCCTCCCCTCTAAAACCCTGTTTGTTTCTCAGAGTCCATAGTCTCATGGTTCATCTGTCCCTCCAATTTCCCCCCCATTTTTCCCTTCCTTCTCCTAATGTCCTCCATGCTGTTCTTTATGTTCCACAAATAAGTGAAACCATATGATAATTGACTTTCTCTGCTTGACTTATTTCACTTAGCATAATCTCCTCCAGCACCATTTTAAAGTCTTACCAGCAGTGCTCGAGGGTTCCAGTTTCTCCACATTCTCATCAGCACTTGTTATCTTCTGTTTGTTTGCTTTTTTAATGGTAGCCATCTTAATGGTGTGAAGTAGTATCTTATTGTGGTTTTGATTTGCATTTCCCTAATGATTAGTGATGTTGAGCATCTTCTCATGCAATTGCTGGCTATTTGTATGTCGTCTTTGGACATCTGTCTATTCAAGTCCTTTGTCCATTTTTGTATTGCATTGTCCGTACTTTTGCTGTTGAGTTCTAGGAGTTTCTTATATATCCTAGATATTAATCCCTTATCAGATATATGGTTTTCATATGGTCCATTTTATGGACCATCTTTTCACTTTCTTTATAGTGTCCTTTGACACACACTGTTTTTAATTTTGATAAAATCTGTTTTATCTATTTTGTTTTGGCTGTCTTTGGTATCATAGCCAAGAAATTATCACCAAATCTAATGTCATGAAACTTTTGCCCTATGTTTTCTTCAAAGAGTTTTATAGTTTTGCCTCTTATATTTAGGTCTTCAATCCATTTTGAGTTAAATTTTGTATATGGCATAAAGTAAGGGTCCAACTTCCTTCTTCTGCATATGGACATGCATTTTCCCAACCCCATTTGTTGACAAGACTGTCCTTTCCCTCGCTGAGTGGTGTTAGCACCCCTGTTGAAAATCAATTGATCATATAGGTCACTGACCATTTTTAACCCTGAAAATAATAGCACATCAAGCCTACAATGTGTGTAGCACCTGTTGCATGCCCAGAAGTTTGCTAAGTAAAGATGAATAAAACCCAGTTGCAAGGAGTTCAGGAGTACATGTAAGAGGCAGAAAAGAGAAGAAACCCAAATAACTACAATGAGGCAGTATGTGATATGTGCTCAAATAGAGGCACAAACAAAACCCTGAGGGGTCCAGAGAAAAGTACAGTGAATTCTGGCAATGGAGATTGGGCATGTTTTCATAGTGTGGGCAGTGTGAGAGCTCCACCTTAGCATATGGATAGGATTTCCTCATGCAGGAGCTGGGTGAGGGAAACAATTTCAGATGAAGGGTACATCGTGGGAAAATGCCCAGAGGTGGAAAATTGCAGAGGTTTGGCTTTGGCTGGAACACTGGTTGAATATGGAGAGAGACTGCCTGGGAGGAATGTTAAGTTACTGAAGTCTCTCCCATCAACACCTCAGACACCAGCCCAGATTAGCAGAGCCCTAGAGGACAGGGATGGTAAGTAGGGCTTGGGATATGGAAGGAGGAAAGAGACGGGGAGCTGCGTTTCTATACCCCATCCCAAGAGTGGCTTTACAGGGCTGGTGTTCCTCCCAACAGTTTTGAGAGTGACGTCTCAGACTCAGAACCAAAGTCCTGTCACTAATTATGCTCCATCATCAACACTCCCAGAAGCAGGTGAAGCAAGATCCAGTTCAAAACTCCAGGCTGTGAACTAGTTAAGACTCCTTAAGCCACAAATGTTGACTCTGGTCCATTTCCCACTGGGACGAGCATAGACAGCTGGACCCAGGGGTCAAATCGCCCCTGGCTGGGATCTGTGTGGTCTGACTGGAGTCAGCCAGCAAGAGGCCAATCCACTCATGTGGCTCAGAGAAGCCTCAGCACCAAGTACAGGAAGCAGTTGAATGAAGACAGCACAAAGTGCCGTTTCCTCCGAGTCAAGAATAACTCATAGGCTAGACCACTGAGCGTGGGGCTTGGGGACTGGAGAGAGACACAATGGGAGTGGGGATAACAGAACCCAGGCGGGATGGCAGGGCTTCCTGAACCAGCTTTGCCTCCTGCAGGAGTGCAGCGCACGTGCACGGTGCTCCCAAGGAACACTGGCCCTTTGGCCAGGCTGGTGTTTTCAAACATTTATGACCACGACCTATCATGACCCTGTACATATATATGCATATAAATATATAATTTTGTAAAATAATACCTCCCAGAACATAAACAATAAAACACACAGAAGATTGGCTGCTCCAGAGTTGCTTAATTCAACATTTTAACAGCATGAGCTCTAGGCCTAGGCTTTTCCCCACCTTTCCATTCTGCTATCCCCAGCATGTTGGCTACTTCCTTGGTGTTTACGAGATGCCGGCAGCAGCTCCAGGCACCACACTTCACACAGCTGATTTCGGAGACATGAAAGGACCCGTTCTCTCAGGTCTCTTTCTAAAAGTACAGAAACTTAACTTAGAAGTCCCTTAGCTTACCACTCGAAAGGTGGTCCTCAGACTGGCAGCGTGTGGGACCTGCAAGCCCCACCCCAGGCTTCCAAAATCAGAATCTGCAAAATGCCAGGGGATGCATATGCACAAGCGAGCTGGAGAAACACCTCAACAGCTGACTTCGTTGGCCGGCACTGCATCCCACACTCAAGCTGAAACCACTTACTGGCAGGCAGTCTAGAATTGCCATTGTTGGCACAAGGTAACCAAAATTCGCCCCCAGGGGCAGAGGAAGAGGTCCAATCTTCCTTGAAAGTGGATACCTGAACAACATCAAGTTTCTATCAGTAAGAAGAGGTGGAGAAAGATTTTTGGTAGGCAACTAATGATGGGTATCCCAGGGAGCAGACAGATAAGCAGGTAAATTATAAAATGGTGTGATAAGTACTATAATTGAGATAGTAAATGTGCTCTTGGAGCCCAGGGAAAGAACTGAATAACTGCCTTGGAACGTTGATGAAAGCTTTACAGAAGAGGTGATAATGCAGGAGGGTTTTGAAGGATGAATAGGAGCTTTCCTACAGATACTGGGGTGAAGGGTAATCCAAGCCAAAAGAATAGCATGTGCAAATACAAAATGTGTTTGGAATATATTTCTATTTTGCAGCTCTGTGAATTCCCCCTGAGGTCACAGTGTCATCATTAACAGCTCAACGTGGCTGGAGCCCAGGATGTTCTGGAGAGGGGCGATATGCCAGGACATGTGGCCAGAGAGGAGGATACAGTTGGGAGTCATGCTGTAACATTCTTCAGAGGAACCAGGCTTTCTTTAGTCCCACAGGATCCACTCGCCCTCTCTTACTTAGTATTTCCCAGGTATGTTAACTCACAGATCAAGCCACTTAAGCCCTCTGTCCTTGGGGTTTTAATCAAGAGAGACGACAAAAAGAGGAGGAGGAGACATAAAAAGACTTCCATCCATTGACCAGGTCTGAAGTTGGCTCTTGGATGCTGCTGAACCAGGATAGAAAGTGGAAAACACTGTCCGTTGAAGACAATGCTTTCGAGTCTCAGTTTTTTCTCTTTGGTCCCAGGAGGGAACAGGTAGTTGGAGGATTCATAAGATAAGGAGCCTGGATATGAAATTATTTCCCTCTTCAAAAATGATGTCGAATTGGGTGGGAAGGTAAGAGGAATGGGGCCTTTCGTATCCTTTTAATAATGTCCTGAGTGTTTAAACTAAGTCTTCTGTTATTCCAGAAATTAGCTATTCCTCAAAATGATCCACTCTCTCAAGGCTGGGTCAATTAGAAAGATACCTGTTTAAGAAATGTTTAAAATGATTTAGAACTGATTTTCACTGAAACTGGTTGATCTAACAGACCAGAGATGTCAAATTCTGCTGCCAAGGAATATGGGTGCCCTCCCATGTCCCTAAATCAATGGCCAGCTCTTCCTGATTCACAGGGATTCCTGGTGAGAATACTAAGCTTTTTCCAAAAATTATTTTTTAGAACACTTCTCATGGGTTATTTTTTAACCTACAATGATTCCGCAACAAAATATATATTTGTTTTTTTTTTTTTAATTTGACCCTTCAAATGTTCACGGTATACTGCCAACAGCCTCCTGATTTCCAGACGCTGTGTCACCAGAACACATCTGGGAAGCATGCATGACCACTAGCCAACAAAAGCATCCTCCCTGAGATAATTACCTAAACACGATCTACTTGCAATATGTGCATACGTCACAATGTGTATGAATGTATATAAAGCTGTAAACATAATTCTTTTTCACACAAGCAGAATTTTTACTGTTTAGTGGGCTGTATTCCAGGTTCTTAAATCTTTCTTCCAACAAATGTAGCAACTAAATGCCAAGTCAGTGTGAGAAGCATATTATAGGTGGGGATGGGGAATGGATATAGAATAAGCTGTCTCTCTTTATACCAGCAGCGTATAATCTTCAAAACAACATATGAAGTAGATCTTATTTTTCTCATTTTTCTTATAAGGAAAAGTTTCAGGGAGGGTGTCATGCTCAAGATGGTATGACCCGGTGAGTGGTGAGCCAAGATTTGAACCAAAGTCTTTGACTTCACGCTGCCTATGAATATATACCATCCCATTATTATGAAGTCTATTCAAAAAAGTTATTAATGCAACTCCGGCCTCTTGAACTAAAAGAGCCATTTGAAAGACACTCTGCTAGATGATGGGATGCAAAGACAAGACACAGCCCTCCCAGGCCGGGAGGAGCCTGCTGTCTTGAGGAAGGACAGCAGAAAGCCATAAGGCAGAGTCTGACAAATGCTCTTCAGAAGCACACGATGTTCACCCTGCCAGCAATGTCCTCCCACGTTCACACCCTGGTGAGCTCCCAGCGCTGCCTACTCTGAAAAGCTGCCCAGAAATCCTCTCTGACACTCTCTCCTGTTTCTACAGCACCTTGTACAATCCCCTCCTCATATGCTATTAATGATATGCATTACATGTCTGTCTTCTCCTAGACTTTTGTCTTAAGAAATAAGGGTTATCTGGCTGTGTTAATCTGTCACATTCTGGGAGATCAGAGTTAGTCAGCGAATCTAGATCATGTGATCCTACACAAATACAAGGTTCATTGAAGACAGACATTCCTTCCACAGGAATAAAGACAGTTCCTAGATCAAGGGCACACTCAAAGCTTATCTGTCCTAACTAGAATCTCTAAACAAGATCTCAGGGTCTATTTATAGAAACAGTAAAGCGAGCACCTCAGTGAGATTGTCCCTTTTTTATCTCTAAATACCCTGTATACTGAGCACATTCCTTGGCACATAGCACATGCTCGATACTATTTATTGAGTAGATAACGTATGAATGAACAAAAGAATGAATGAAGGAATAAAAAAAACAATCTCCCATTTTATTTTATTATCTTTTAATCTCTCATTTTAAATATGTACTTAGGAGATGGACTGTATGGGATATTAGAGGCTTTTCTCATTTGAAAACATTATGCTAATTTGGTTTTTGAAGGCATTATTCAAGCTGAAATTAAGATTAAAAATGAGAACACATGAACTCACTTTGGAACGTGGAAACTGGATCCGATATTATGCTACGAGGACAATTCCTTCCTTGTTCCAGTGCCTTGTTTCTGGATTTTATTATGCTCCCTACATTTCTGGCACTCACATGATTTCCTGAGGATTCCCAGCAAGGAATCCAGAATCCATGAGGTCCTTCGGTCGAAATCAGGACTCAGTTCTCAGCACCCTCCAGGAGGTACACACTGTTCTTACTACCTTGCATTACACTTGTTTATCTTCTGTAGTGTTTAAAAGACCACGGAACTTGTCTTAGCAATCTGAAAAGCTCCTTAGAAGCAAAACCTGTCTTCTGCTTATTTTTAGTTCACTATGCAAATGTGTGCTAACACCAACCAGAGCAGATAGTAGATACTCAATAAACCTTTGTGAAATGGCTAGTAGTGTCTCACATATTTGTGGCAAATTCTTACTTATCAAAGAACATTAATGCACTTGATGTCATCTGAGCTTTAGATTAATGAGGTACACAAGGCTGATACTCCATTTTATAGATGAAGAAGCAGAAACACAGAAAAGAGAAATGATTTTTCCAGAAAAATAAAAACAGGAGAACCAATAAATTTGAATTTCAGATAAACAAAATAATTTTTAGTATAAATATGGGACCATGCTCCATTGCCAAAATGCATGGGACTTAATAATACTAAAAAACTATTCATTACATTTACTAGAAATTCAAATTTGACTGAGTGTCTTGTGTTTTCTCTGGCAACCCTAGCCCAATATGGTTTGTTAGTGGCAAGGCAAGGGGCAATTATCTCATCACGATGGAACCGTTGAAATGCCTACGTTAGTCTGTAATTAAACCAAACGCAAAATGATGGAAAATCAGGAGATGCCTGAGTTGAAATGGTAATATGGGCAATGAAATTTTGTCAAAATTTCCAAGCTCTTTAGGAATAAAGCAATTTAGCCCAAAGTAACTATGATATTTCATGAGATCTTTTAAATGCAGTGAGAGTTTTAGCTTGTGCCTAAGACAAAATGTAGGCAACTGGCAAACTTGTGGGGTCAACCCCAAAAGAATTCTATTTGTTGCAAGACTTAAGAGCGCCAGGCAGAGAGATGACAAGTTTCTAGCGTGTGCCCTACTCTGGCGATGCAGAGATGAACCAGAGGGTTCAATGTCTGCCTTCCCTTCCCAGAACAGAGAGCCTAACCCCGTAGAAAATTCCTCTTAAGGGACCAAGAGGCCAGAAACATCCTACTTCGCCAGGTAATCAAACCTCTGAAGCAGAGCGAGCAGCTACTTAAGAGTACAGCAGTACTTATCCTACAGAGTACCCCATGAATGTCTTCCTAGGGTCGCATACCAGAGAGAGGGAGGGCTGCAAGGAACATGAAAGAGAAGTTTCCCTACAGCTTCTATAAAACGTGAGGGAGCACAAGTAGTCCCACATTCCACCAAGACTTAGAGGGGAATGCAGACTGGAAGGGGACATGCCCCCCCTCAATGCACACACATCTACCTCAGATCTTGCCATGGAAGAGAAGGAAGACGTGGCCAATTTCCAGGAAGACTCATTCAGGAATGCGTATAAGAAACCCCCAGAAAGACTCAAACACACCTTGGGAAGACTTTGCAAGGGTGGGAGGTTCTCTGTCAGCAGGTGAGGGTAAGAGACAATGGAATGTTGATGCGACCCCAGAGTGCCACTGGCTGATGAGTCTTCGGAGTCTGGGGCTACACGAGGGAGCTAATTACGCTCAGTTGTCAACCGCTGGATTCTGGAACGTCACCAGTTTCAACTATGACAGTACCATGTCGCAGCATACCTGGGCTTCTTTATTAGTGTCATCTGCCTGAACTCACCTCCAAACAGTTTTAAGTTCAGTTAAATAGTTTAATGTTTTAAAACATTTTTCATCATTCCTAATACATGCAATTTTTACTTGCTTTTTAAATATGTTGGCAGGCACATTAAAGGACAGGATGAAATACTACAATTTCCCAAGGTAAGACAACCTCCCAGTTCATGAGAACTACACTGCAACAAGCCCTTTAAAGAGAAATATAATGAGAGGGCCTTGGGAATTAAATGTAACCGATCCTATCCTAGGGTTCCTCTAATGAGACACTTAGACTTCACATTTTCTTTTGCCACTGGCACATCAGCTGGTGATTAAAATGCTTTTTTGAATAGAAGAACAGGTGCAATAGTTAAGACTTTTCTCAGGAAAAAAACATTAAAAAAAAAAAACCGGAGAAGCAGAATTGCTAGTGTTTTCTGGGTGAAAAATTTTTATAACAAGGCAAGATTTTATTAATTCACCCTAAATTTACATACTATGCAAAAACAAAAAGTTGTTTTTCTCATCTGTAAAGTGATGCTAGTACCTAGACTTGCTGGTCATGGCAACATGACATCCAGTCATTCTTTTTTGTTTATTTATTTCATTTCATTCTAGTCCTTTCTGTAAATGTCTCTAAGCATTTTCACTGTTAGATTTTCCCTAGCTTGGCTTACACTCAGGTGTAAAATAGTCAAAGTCCCAGAAAAATATACTTTTCCATACTAACACAAATTTTTTGTTAGTTTTATCTATTATTAAAAAGTGCCTCAACTGAGTTTCCAAATTTTACTCACCCACTCGCCAATTTTCCTTGTCTTTTGGAAGCCATAGCTCATGCACACTTGTACTTCAGATTTGTCGTACCTTCTAGAACAACATTCCTCTCTCCCATTCTCCAACAGCCACAACCTCTCAGAAACTCCTCTGCCTTTCATAATCTACACGTATGATGCCACGCCTCTGCCCCTCCTCATCATTCCAATTACCTCCTCAGACTTTCCTACGGCAAATGCCTCAGTAAGTTCACTTTAACAGGGGTCAACCATTCTTTTCTGCAACCAACATATATCAAAAAAAAAAAAAAAAATCAATAGCGTTTCACCAAATAAAAACCAAACAGAGGGGGCTCCCGGGTGGCTCAGTTGGTTAAGCATCTGCCTTCGGCTTGGGTCATGATCCCAGGGTCCTGGGATCGAGCCCCATGTCAGGCTCCCTGCTCAGCGGGGAGTCTGCTTCTCCCTCTCCCTCTGCTATTCCCCCTACTTGTGCTCTTCTGCTGTCAAATAAATAAAATCTTAAAAAAAAAAAAAAGGAGTATTAAAATGCAAGTGTGGATCCATATACTGATGCAAGTTCCCTTTTTTTTTTAAGATTTTATTTATTTATTTGTCAGAGAGAGAGAGAGAGAGTACAAGCAGGGGGAGTGGTAAGCAGAGGGAGAAGCAGGCTCCCTGCTGAGCAAGGAGCCTGATATGGGGCTCGATCCCAGGACCCCAGGATCATGACCTGAGCCGAAGGCAGACACTTAACCATCTGAGCCACCCAGGCTTCCCCAATGCAAGGTTCCTGTAGTAACTTGAAGTAAATTGTGGTAAGTAAAAGATGCGTGTTGTAATCCCTGGAGCAAGTGCCAAAAATTAATGAAAGAAATAGACCTAAAAAGCCAAGAGTGGAATTAAAATGGCACTAAAAAAATTTCATTGACAGAAAAGAAGACAGAGAAGGAAGAACAGAGGAACAACAACAACAAAAAAGCAATTTAAAAATGAATAACAATGGAAAACCTAAATCCAATTATATAATTAATTACATTGAATGTAATGGACTAAACACTGATCAAAAGGTAGAGCTTTTCAGATGACATAAAAAGCAACACCTAGCAATATGCTATAAGCATTTAAAATATAAAGACAAAATAGGTTGAAAGTAAAATGATGGAAAAGACCTATCATGCAGTGAGCATAAGAAAGATGGAGAGACTCTATTAACATAAGACAAGATAGACTTTAAGACAAGGGAACTTCCAGAGGCAGGAAAAAGTTAAGATAGAACAGTCATAAATGTATGACACTTAATAAAAGAGCTCCATAATACATAAAGCAAAAGCTGTCTAAACAGAAATCGGTAACAATTAGAACCAAGACTTTCATATTCCTCTCTCAATAAATTGATAGAACAGGTAGACAAAAAGTCAGGAACAATATAGAAAGCTTGAACTAAACTACCAAGCACCTTGATCAAATTGAGATTTACTGATGCTCCACCCAACAATAGCAGAACTTTCAAGGGCACATGGAACATTCACTAGGATAGACCATAGATGCCAGGCCAAAAAAATACTCTCAATAAATGTAAAAGGATTGACTTCATACAGCATGTGTTTTCTGACCCATGACAGAGTACAATTAGAGCTCAATAACAGAAATATATCTGGATTATACCCAAATATGTGTAAATTGGGCAATATATTTCTGAATAACACATCGATTGGAGAGATAAAACACAAAAAAATTAGAAAATACTCTGATCTAACTGAAAATGAAAACAAAAGATATCAAAGCTTGGGGCATTTAGCTAAGGGAATGCCTACAGGAAAATTTAGTTTCAAATGCTTACGACAGAAATGAAGGAAGGCCTAAAATCGATTATCTAAGATCCCCTTTAAGAAGATAGGAAAAGAACAAGTTAAGCCCACAATAAGTAGAAGAAAGGAAGTAATGTCAGAAAAAAAAATAAAAATTAAATGATAGAGAAAATTAATGAAACTAAAAGCAGTTTTTGCAAAGATCAATAAAATTGATACATACCTAAGTACATTGGTCAAGACTGTGGTGTCTCTCCCTATTGGATGGGGGGACCCCAAATGTGGGGTAACAACTGGGTGGAAGCCCGCGATTCAGGAGGTGAAAGAGTTCACCTGAGGCAGATAAAAGGAAACAGAAGTTTCTTGAAGACACCACAATGGAGCTGGAGGCAGGACAGCAGAGAGACTGGCTGCCAGGAGGCAGTGGGAGGGGGCTGTGCTTAAAGGGGAAGGTGAGGAGGTATGGGGATGTATGGAATTTTCCCTTTTTTGGTAACTGTGCCTGGTTGGAAGTAACCCATTGGTTAGTTAGGGCCTATGGATACTTGGAGGTGGGTCACCTGATGGGCCTACCTATTCAGCCAGGTGATGGCTGTGGGCCCTTGTGCCTTGATCTCAAGTTTCCAATACGCAAGCCTGTCGCCTAAAAGCGGCTTTTACAAAGAACAAAAGAGAAGATGTGAATCACCAATATCGTGAATGAAAGGGCGGACACTACCATAGGTCCTACAGAAATTAATAGAATGATAAAGAAAGATAATGCATAACTTTACGCCAATAAATTCAACCATATAAATGAAGTGGGCAAAATCTGTGACAGACAAAATAACCAAAACTAACTCAGGATGAAATAGAAAACTTAAATAGCTCTATGTTAATTTTAAAAACTTGACATTGTAATTTAAATCCTTTGCCTCAAAAATATATATGCCCATATAGCTCCACAGGTGAATTCTACGAAGCACTTAAAGAAAATGTAATACCAGTCCTATACAAAATTTTTCAAGATAATACAGAAGAAGGGAACACTTCCTCTATTTGTTTCCTGAGGCTACTTACAAATTACCACAAACTCCCTATATCAAAACAACAGAAATTTATGCCCTCAGAGTTCTGGAGGCTAGGAGTCCAGAATCAGCATTATTGGGCCCAAATCAAGTTGTCAGCAGGGTTGCTTTTCCACCAAAGGGTCTAGGGCAGAATCATTTTCATAACCCTTCCAGCTTTTCCGTGGCTACCAGCATTCCTCTGCATGTGGTCCCATTACTCCAGTCTATGGCTCCATGGTTACATGGAACTCCTCCTCTTCTGCGTACTCGCCCTTTGTTGACCATGTGAAATCTCTGTCTGCCTCTCACTTGTAAGGACGTTTATGATTGTATTTGCAGATGTTTAAAAAAAAAAAGAAAAATACAGGTCCAGGGCGGAGTCACTTACTTCCAGGACAGCAAATGAAGTCTTAATAGCAGTTTCAACCTCTCAGGGGATGGAATTTTAAACCCATCAGTCTGGAATTTCCTGGTCAGCACTGGGGAGGTAATCTTGCCTGATAAGACCCCCTTAGGGGAAGGCAACCTTACCTGAAATAATCCTTTCTTTTCTTTTGCTAATAACTTTCTAGTCTTTGACCCCCTGCCTTCCCTTCTATACAGTTCCTCCAGCACCCGTCTATTTACTAGAAGGGATGCCGCTCATGATTCTTCATGAATCTTTGAATAAAGCTAATTAGATCTTCAAATTTATTCAGTTGAATTTTTGCTCTTTAACACAAACAATCTTGATAATCCAAGACTGTTTCCCCATTTCAAGAAACTTAATCATTTGGCAAAATTCTTTTTCTTTTTTTTTTAAAGATTTTTATTTATTTATTTGACAGAGAGAGACACAGCGAGAGAGGGAACACAAGGAGGGGGAGTGGGAGAGGGAGAAGCAGGCTTCCCGCTGAGCAGGGAGCCCAATGCAGGTCTCGATCCCAAGAGCCTGGGATCATGACCTGAGCCGAGGGCAGAGCTTAACTGGGATCATGACCTGAGCTGAAGGCAGATGCTTAACGACTGAGCCACCCGGGTGCCCCAGTTCTTTTTCTATAGAAGGTGACATTCAGAGATTCTGGGGATTAGGACATGGACGTATTTTGGGAGCCACTGTTTAGTTTATTTTCCACCACACCACATTTTCCACATCTTTTATAAGCCCAGTGTTACTGATACCAAAAACATTTGAAGATATCAAAAGAAAACAATATCACATCACCATGAGTACGATACAGAAGTCCTTAAAATATATTAGCAAATCTTAACTCTGCAATAGATACGAAGAATAATACTTTAAACTGAAGTACTCTTTATTTCAAGAATATGAGGTTGGTTTAGCATTTGGAAATCAACTAACATAATTCACTATATTAACACAGTAAAGTGCAAAACTCCTATGACCATCTCAATAGACACAGAAAGTGTATTTGACAAAATTAACACCCATTCATGACAAAACCTCTGAGCACACTAGAAATTGAAGGAAATTTTCATAACCTGATAAGGAGAATTTATGAAATTGCTACAACTGACAGACATCATTCTTACAGGTGAAAGACTGAAAGCTTTCCACTTCAGATCAGTCACAAAGCAAGGATGTCTCCCCCCGACCCCCACCCCTCCCCTACCTCCTTACCCCCCCACCGCCCCACCCCCATGTCAAACTGCAGTAGGTGGCTGATATCAGCCTCCTGTGACCCTCTCCAGTGACCTCGAGGAGAAACTAAAAACAAAAAAGAACCAGAAAAAGTTGAGTGGGGCACCCAGGCAGTATTTTTAAACAATCAGATATGATAGAAACAAAATATTAAGATGACCTAAGGGTATTCCATGTGTCTACATGGAAATCAGTAAACCTTAATTTTTACAACTCAACAAATTATACCTTGTGATGCACAACTATGCCTTGGAGCCCGGCTTGCCAGCGCATACGCACACCCCTTCCCCTTTTCCCCTATAATCACCTGTAAACTGACAAGCTTTGGAGCAGTTCTTTCAAGAGCAACCTGATACACTGTCTCCTCAGTAAGACAGCAAATAAAGCATTTGCTCGCCTATTTCGAGGTAGGCCTTTTGCTTAGTGGATACTTCTGCTTCTGTTATATAATTTACTAGAGGTCCTAGTCAATGCAACAGACAAGAGAGGTAAGTAAAGACAGGCAGTTTGGAAAGGAAGAAATCAAACCATCAATATTTTCAGATAACCAAATCATGAATATATAAAACCCCAAAGAATCCACAGAAATGCTCCTAGAACTAGTAGGCAAATTTAGTAAGGCCACAGGAAGCAAGATCAACATACAAAAATCAATTCCATGGCTATATACCAGCAACAAACAGAAAATGAAATTGCGAAAAAAAACAGTTCTGTTTATAACATTAAAAATAAAATACGAATAAGTTTGATTAAACATATACAGTATCTTTATATTAAAAACTAGAAAACATTACTGAGAGAAATTAAAGAAGACCTAAATAAATGGGTAAATATACCATGTTAATGCTTTGGAAGGTTCAGTCTTGTTAAGATGCCATTTCTCCACAAGTTAACCTACAAATTCATTGTAATCCCAATCAAAATCCCAGCAGATTTCTTGTAGAAACTCCCAAGCCGATTGGCAAGCATATTTGGAGATGCAAAGGACCTAGAATATCCAAAATATTTTGAAAAAGAAAAACTAGAAGACTTACACTGTCTGATCTCAAACTTACTGTAAGGCTACATTAACCAAGACAGTGTGGTACTGGCGTAGGATGGGTATGTGGATCAATGGGAGCGAATAGAGAGTCCAGAAATAGACTCACACTTACATGGTCAGTTGATTTTTTTTTTACACAGATGTCAAGGTAACTGAATAGGGAAGGGATCATCTTTTTAACATACGGTGCTGGAGCAATTTGATATCCATATGGAGAAAAAGACCCTTTACCCTTACTTCACATCATACAAAAAATTAATTTGAACTGGATCATAAACCTAAATGTGAAAACTAAAGTAAGAGAAAATCTTTGTTAGCTTGAGATAAGCAAAGGATACTCAGATAGGACATACACATAAAAATACAAACCATAAAAGAAAATTTTGATACAGTGGACTTGGTCAAAAACTTAGGCTTCTTTTTTTTTTTTTTTTAAGATTTCATTTATTTTTTAACAGAGAGAGAGACAGCGAGAGAGGGAACACAAGCCAGGAGAGTGGGAAAGGGAGAAGCAGGCTTCCCGCGGAGCAGGGAGCCGGATAGGGGACTCGATCCCAGGACCCTGGGATCATGACCTGAGCTGAAGGCAGACGCTTAACGACTGAGCCACCCAGGCGCTACAGCCATCCCACCCTGAACGCGCCTGATCTCGTCTGATCTCGGGAAAAACTTAGGCTTCTTAAAAGATACCATTAAGAAAATGAATATGCAAGTCACAAAATGGGAGAGAACTTTTGTAAAACATATATGTGAACAAGGACCTGAATCCAGAATATCTCAAGAACTCTACAGCATGATAATAAGAAGACAAAACACTTAAGTTTTAAAATGGACGAAAGATTGGACACTTCACAAAAGAAAATATGCTAATGACCAATGAGTACATGAAAAGATGCTCGGCACATGAGTTATCAAAGAAATAAAAAATTAAAACCACAATAAGATGTCTCCATCCACACACTAAAACAACTAACATGAAAAGAAATGACAATACCAAGTACTGGTGAGGAGTAAAAGCAACTAACTATAAATCTCATGCATTGTCAGTGGGAATATAAAATGGCACAGCCACTTTGGAAGGCAATTGGTACTTTCTTATCAAATTAAATATACCATATGACCTATCAATTCCTGTCCTAAATATTTACCCAAGAGAAATTAAAGCATATGTACCCACATTGGATATGAATGTTTATAGCAGCATTATATAGCCCCAAATTGGAAATATCCCAAATGTCCGTCAACTGGCACATGGAATTCTATTCAGCAAAAGAAAAAAACTAATATACACACAATATGGATAAATCTCAAAAACATTATGCAAAGAGAAATAAGCAAGACAAAAAAGATTATGGTATATGATTCCATTTTTATGTAATTCTAGAAAAGGCAAAAATGTTAATGATAGGCAGTAAATCAGTGATAGCCTGAGGCCAGGGATGGAGGAGTCAGGGATTGACTCCAAAGAAGCACAAAGTTTTGGGAATGGTAATAGAGATGTTCTAGATCTTGGGGCGCCTGGGTGCCTCAGTCGTTAAGCATCTGCCTTCGGCTCAGGTCATGATCCCAGAGTCCTGGGATCGAGCCCCGCATCGGGTTCCCTGCTCGGCGGGAAGCCTGCTTCTCCCTCTCCCCCTCCCCCTGCTTGTGTTCCTCTCTCGCTGTGTCTCTCTGTCCAATAAATAAAATCTTTAAAAAAAAAAAAAGAAATGTTCTAGATCATGACTGTGGTGGTGATTACATAGATATACGGTTGCCAGAACTCCCCAAACCATACACTTAAAATGAATGAAGTTTACTGTATATAAATTAAACCTCAATAAACCTACTTTATATATATAATACACACATATACACGTTTTATATGTGTGTGTGTGTGTATGTATGTATGTACACAAAGGATGAACCCAGTTTCCTAGTAATAGTGGTTATCGTTTATTGAATGTATGTTCTGTGATGGATACTTTATATGCATTAGCTGTTATCTTACAACCTTTCAAGGTAGGTATTAAACCTACTGTCTTTGTTTGTTCAGGTTGCTATATCAAAAGACCATAGATTGGATGGCTTAAACAACAAACATTTATTTCTCATGGTTTTCGAGGCTCAGAGGTAGAAGATCAAGGTGCCACCAATTCCGGGTCAGGTGAGGGCCTGCTTGCTGGTTCATATATGGCCATTTTCTCGAGCTCTAGTCTCTTCCTCTCCTTACAGAGACATTAATCCCATCATGAGGGCTTCACGCTCATGACCTACCTCCCTCCCAAAGGCTTTGTCTCTGAGTCCATTCTGACTTCTATAACAGAGTACCACGGACTAGGTGACTTATAAACAGCAGACATTTATTTCTCACAGTTCTGGAAGCTGGGAAGTCCAAGATCAAGGAACCAGCAAATTTGATCCCTAGTGAGGATCGGCTTCCTGGTTCACAGACAGCAATCTTCTCACTACGTCCTCAGATCAGGGACGCAGAAGGGGAGCTCTCTGCAGTCTCTTTTCTAAGGGCACTAATCCCATTTATCATGACCTAGTCATCTTCTAAATGCCCACCTCCAAATATTAATTGGGGAGTAGTGTTTCAACGTACAAATTTGGGGGGGGATTTACAAACATTCAATCCACAGCACCTACTTTCCAGATGAAAAAATAAAGAAACTGAGCAGCAGACAAGTTCAGTGACTTCTGCACGGTCACATAGCTAGTAAGTGGCTGAGCCAGTGTTCACACGCACACTGGTCTGTCTGACTCTAAAGCCCCTGTCCCACCAGTCAGACCACTATCTGGCCTGATTTAGGGAAGCCAGAAGTGGCACCAGGGCAGTCACTGGGTAGCTGTAGGCTGGTAGCCCAAGGACATACCCTGAATGCAGTCAGAACATGAAGAGTCTTTATCTGCCAGCCCAGCTCATTGAAACCCACGGTCATAGTGATTGAGACCCCGGACAGTATTGCTTTTGCTTTGGGCAGTACATAGGGAATGTATGTGCTTAATCCTGCATGAATTTACTGTCCACATTCTGCAGCCTATGTATCCTCTGTCGTAGAGAAGTTGACAAGAGGAGAATTATAATGCCGGCATCTTGAAACGTCCCTGAAGTCTTGAAGGGAGATAGCAGACTAGGGCTTTGACACAGGAGCCAGGACTAGAGCTTCAGCACCGAACACAGAAAGAACATCTTCCCTGGAAGCCAGGGCCCTGTGGCTCTCGCTGTGATTCTCGACCTAGTACAGTCTTCTGTGCATTGCAAGAGGGATTCACATTCTGGAATTGAGGTTAGGGAATGGAGAACGCCCATAATCATAATGACCACTTTCGGAGTGTTTGCTGTGTGGTTCACACTTCATGTCCATTATCTCATTTGTTCTTCACAATCAATGAAGTTTTACAGATGAACAGAGGCTCAGAGAGGGTATGTTTCCTCAGCTATCCAGGCTCTTCCACATGGCCAAGTGCTTTATGGGAAATAGGCCCCAGGCCCAGCCCTACGGAGTGTCATCATGATTAGTGTAAGCCAATGCTGGTAGGTCCTTTCCTCTCCCAGTATGTGGCTTGGGCAGGGGCACTTCTGTCAATGGGACATGACAAGAAGTCAACTGAAGGGCTTCTGGAAAAGGGTTTTCTTGTTGACACAATCAGAACTTTATTTTATATATATATATATTTTTAATTTAAATTTTATTTTTTTTAAGATTTTTTATTTATTTATTTGAGAAAGAGTGAGTGAGAGCAGAGTGTGCAAGAGAGAACACAAGTGGGGGGGAGGGGCAGAGGGAGAAGGAGAAGCAGGCTCCCTGCTGAGCAGGGAGCACAACATGGGGCTTGATCCCAGGACTCTGGGATCATGACCTGAGCTGAAGGCAGACACTTAACCGACTGAGCCATCCAGGCACCCCTAATTTAAATTTTAGTTAGGGAACATACAGTGCAATGTTGGTTTCTAGAGTAGAAATCAGTGACTCATCACTTACATACAAGACCAAGTGCTCATCACAAATGGCCTCCTTAATACCCATGACCCATCTAGCCCCCCACCCACCTCCCTCTATCAACCCTCAGGTTGTTCTCTATCTTTAAGAGTCTCTTATGTTTTCCTCTCTCCTTTTTTTCTTTTACCCTTTCCCATATGTTCATCTGGTTTTTTCCTTAAATTCCACATATGAGGGAGATCATATGGTATTTGTCTTTCTCTGACTGACTTATTTCACTTAGCATAATACACTCTAGCTTCATCCACATCACTGCAAATGGCAAGATTTCATTTTTTTTTTTTTTTTTTTTTGAGAGAGAGAGAGAGTGCATGCTCCTGTGACCAGGGAGGGGGAGGGGTAAAGGGAGAAGGAGAGAGAGAATCTTACGTAGGCCCAGTGTGGAGCCCAACGGGAGCTTGATCTCACAACCTTGAGATCATGACCTGAGCTGAAGGCAGAGGCTTAACCGACTGAGCCACCCACGTGCCCCTACCTGTTGTTTCTTGCATTATTAATTTTAGCCATTCTGACAGGTGTGAGGTGGTACCTCATCCTGGTTTTGATTTGTATTTCCCTGATGTTGCATGACGTTGAGCATCTTTTCATGTGTTTGTTAGCCATCTGGATGTCTTCTTTGGAAAAGTGACATAATCAGAACTTGAGAAGAAATACTTTTTCTTCCACCAGACATTGTCGTGTCTCCATTCCATGTTTGGATCCATGACAGCCATCTTGGCAACCTGAAGATAGCAGAGCAGCGCAGAAGGATGGAAGGAAAATAGTGGGATCCGACAATGCTGTTGAGTATCTGAATAACCAGCCCTGAAACTAGCCATATTATTTAAGAGAGTAAATCTACATTTTTCTGTTACTTGCAGCCAAAAGCACTATATCTGTTTTTGTCCTTTATCTCTGTATTTTGAGAAGTTCCTAATAAAATTATGCTTTGGACAGTTTGGCCCGGCTTTGTTCATTTGTTGAACACACCTGGGCTGCACAAGGATCCTGGCCTAATGGTTTGTGGTATAATTGACACAGTTTTTACTTTTCCTGGTCTAACATTCTGGAGGTTTGCCAAACTGCTTAGGGAGAGGAATCAAATGCTGTGAACGTAAGCTAGTCCTTTGCTAGTACTTTCCTTCCTTCTCTCCCCTTCAAGTTTTGGGGTGCTCCCTCCACGTGCCTATCCCCACACCCCACAGTCCACGTCCTGTTGCTTTCAGCAATTATCAACTAACCCCTGTTTGAGTATTAACTGATCAGTAATACCAGGTGTTACATTTCCCAGAGATTTTTTAAATTTTATTTTAAAAGTAATATTCAGGGGTGCCTGGCTCGCTCAGTTGGAAGAGCATGCTACTTTTCAACTCAGGGTTGTGAGTTCAAGCCCCACATTGGGTGTAGAGACTATTTGAAAATAAAATCTTTAAAAAAAAGTAATATCCAAGATCTCAGCTGGTGCAATTTGCCTCACCTTGATTTTGTTCCCATGGCGCAGCCCCAAAGGCACCAGTATCTCCAGTTTAGCTAAATGCAGCTGATAGAAGTCTTCAATGCTGCTTTGCCTACTGTTTAAGAGACCCATCTGGTTGCACACAGAGCCCCTGGGTGTGGCCCCACCCCTGGTCACTCTCTACCATCACTCTGTTTCATTTCCTTTATACTGCCGGTCACTGTGGCAGAGACTTCTCCCATCCTGCATTAGCAACAGTAATCTGATCTGATTTGACAAGATTACCAGCTAAAAGACTACATTGCTGGGGCATCCTAGCCAATAAGTCCATGTCACCGAGTTCTGCCCTATCATAGCTTGGGTTCCCAAGAAAGCAGAGCCCGAGATGAAAGTGTATGTGCCACTAATTTTTTTAGGAAGTGTACCCCCAGGGAAGTAGGGGTAAGGGAAAAGGGACATAAGATAGGGAAGGAGAGAGAGCCAATATGAAAATGTTACAAAGCTGGACATTGCTGAGCATCAAACACAATTGATGACTCAATTTCGTGGGGCCTATTCCCATCCCCCAGGTCAGGTGGAACCCTCGGTGGCAATGGGGAAGGCTTACAAGGCGAGCTACAGTGCGCTGGGCAGGCGGCAAGGTCAGACTGTGGCAAGTCTATGCAGAGTTGATCCAGTAGCTAAGGGCCATGGAGACAGGTGAGACCAGGAGTTTCTGGAATATGGTCAGTTCTGGGTGTAACTTCTGGAAAGGTTTCTTGAAAGATACCCAGACCCTCTTCCTCCTGCTTCCTCCCTGGACTGGAGACATGATGGCTGCTGAAGCTCCTTCCATCTTGCACCATGAGGCAAGTGTGAGTGTGAAAGCCACATACCAAAGATGGAAGAGCACAAAGTCACAAGGATCCTGGGCCCTTGACGATGCACAGAGCTGCTGCGCATGTGTAGACATTCACTGGCCTCCTATCACAGAGGAAAATAACCCAATTTGCTTAAGTCGCTGCCGTCAGGTCTCTGTGACCACCAGCCAAATGCAATTCCTAAATGATACAATCACTGTCTGAAAGCATCTTGTTATTTGTTTTCCTGTGGACAAATAAAATGATGCAAGTCCTCTAAGAAAGGCAAATAGGAAATCAGAAACATGAGCTTGTATTTAAGAAGAGAGCTTTAATTAAAGGGAAACTATGAAGTAAATCACTTGGGCTTAAAAGGGCTTTTGTTTATTCTGGATGCTGTGCTCTAAAATGCCTTGCTCTGTGCTGATAAGGAAGCTGAATTTATGGCCTAGTGAACTAAACAATTAAAAAAACTATTTGCTAACTAATCAGATTGAGGCAAAGGTCTCAAGGAATATAAATTGGACTCTTCACTGTTTTCCTTCACAGATTTCTTCTGTGCCAACCAAAGCAAAGAGATAAGGGCTCTCTTATAAAATTATTCTACTATAAAGCCTATCTTTACCCAATTAAAATGTATACTTTCTGTGTTTATGAAGGGTAAGGTTTGTGAAACGTGTTGAATAGCAGGAAGTCATGAAGCATGGTTAATGTAGGTTTGGGGATAATGTATGAATTTCACTTAATGTTAATTGTTTCCAATGTAACTAGCTTAAAATGAAGTCACCAGTTTTCTTTTCCATTTCTTGCCTTAAATCAAGTCCCTTGTTTTCCACTCTTGTTGAACTTTCGATGTTTGGAGGTGACTATTACTATGCGCTGAATGCCTGCTGCAGTTATTTTAACCAAGCTTGAATCAAATAGAATTGCACTTGACAGATTTGAAACCTCGGTCAATGTGATACTCGATCCTTCCATGCTGGTGGTGCAGGAGCTTCCCCCCGGCAGGAGCCCTCACCCCTCGCCACTCCCCATGCCCTCAGCAGCCGTCTCTAGCCAGCTACCATGTGTGTTTCCCTCCAGCGCACCACGGTTCTTCTCAGTGCTCAGGACAGTCTCCAACGATCAACTGACATTTCCATGAAGAGTGACACCCACTTGCCGTCCCTGATATGGGATGTGCATGTGCGTGTGCATGTGTGTGTGTGTGTGTGTGTGTGTGTGTGTTTCTAAGTCATTAAACTATAAGTTCAGGGCCGCCTGGGTGGCTCAGTCAGTCAAGAGGCTGCCTTCGGCTCAGGTCATGATCCTAGGGTCCTGGGATCGAGCCCCACGCCGGGCTCCCTGCTTCTCCCTCTCCACGCTCCCCTCGTGCTCTCACTCTCTCGCTCACTCTTGCTCTCTTTATCTCAAATAAATAAATAAACAAACAAATAAATAAAGTCTTTTTAAAAATTTAGAAAAAAATAAATTTAAAGAGGATGAGAATAGATATGTCTCACCTCACTAAAAATTGTTACCTGGCCTGCCAAAAGACAGCCCTGCCTACTCCCTCAGTACTTAGGAACAGGTTCTATAGAGATATATTCAGTATATATTCAGTGTATTCAATCACCAGGGGCTTCTACAGAGCACCGCAGCCCAGTCCATAGACGGTTCTTATTCAGGGGAGAGGTCTTCCTTCTCTCCTGGGAAGGGCCAGTCTTGCCCTCAGGTTGGGCCAATTCCCAACCTATCCCTGTCCATTGACTCTAAGACAGAGTCCAAAACTACTACAACTTACACAATTCCTAACATATTTGTTCACAAGGTCCTTCAAAGTATAATGTGCTTATGCATATAATTGCCATGTCCACACATCTTACTTGCCATGTAAAATATTAACCTGAGAAGCTCAGACTTGAAGTTTATCAGTAAGGAAACCATTATAATTTTGGATGGAACATCCAAGAAGTAAACAGGCCCATAATTTTGTCAGAGCAAAGAATTGCCCTTTAAAATATGGGGACATATTCATTTTGGGACCACCTTTCTGGGATCGTGCCCATAGAATGTAAAAGGTTAATAAATTAGCCATGTTGTGAGGCCACCAATTGTAGAGATCCCTAAACATTCTGAATATATGAAATGTTTCCATGGTGCTTCATTGAGCTTCACTCTGTTGTTGTATCTTTTTTTTTTTTAAGATTTTATTTATTTATCTTAGAGACAGAGAGAGACATAAACAGAGAGAGCATGAGCAGGGGGAGTGGCAGACAGAGGGAGAGGGAGAAGCAGGGAACCCAACCGGGCTCGATCCCAGGACTCCGGGGTCATGACCTGAGCCAAAGGCAGATGCTTAATCAAATGAGCCACCCAGGCACACCAGTTGTTGTTGTATTCAATATTTGTCAGGGGAAGGGTGGTCTAACTCACTGTGTCGTGGGATCTGTCAAAATATGGAATCTACTCACGTACAGGCATCTAGCCCTGGATTGGATATAGGAGACTGGGGAGTGTCTTGGAATCAATTAGGATATGACTGTCCCCAGCCCCCAACCCACTACACGTCAGGAGACACATCCCAAAGTGTACCCACGGTACCAGGCCTTAGTGCCAAATTCAGGCCCTCCAGATTCAATATACTGAAAGTGTTTTTTCCTCAAGTTTTAAAATGAAATATAAATTGTATAAAAATCTCAGGTGGCCTATTCCAGTTTTAAGTTCTTATATGCTGCTCTAACCTGGAAAGAATTGCTTGTCTCCTATCTGATAGTCTTTGAAAGCAGACACTAAAGGGATGATTACCGTGTCGGCCAGGAAAAATGTGGATAGAGAAGGGGTTTCTCCAAATATGTTATTGAGATTATGAGAACGCACACACACACACACACACACATTACATATATGTATATATACCAACACACCCATATACACATACTATAAACAGTTATAACACTATCATGTATGCATATTTTATATACATGGCTATCTGTGAATATCTGAGGTTTTTAGAAACGTCTGAATACAGCTTTTTGGTCTTATTTTTAGCATTGGAAAGAGGCATTTGACCCAACCTGAGGGTCAGTTTGGCCCTCCCCAGGAGAGAAAGAAAACCTCTCCCCTGAATAAGAGCTGGTCCCAAACCTGCAGCTGCTGACCAACCAGTCCTGCCACAGTGGGACCGTCCCTCCCCTTCGCCCAGCAAAGCCCTCCAGATGAGCTGTTGAACCACCCTTCCCAGCTACCGGCACAGACTCCACCCCGGAGGGCCCTCAGGACACTTGTAAGTGCAAAGGGGACCTCACAACACCTAAAAGGGTGTTGGGAAGGAGTCCACTATCCACATCCTGAAAGTCAACAGGGACAAGAGTGTGCCACTCCCACCCTGCCATTTTCCCCCTCCCGACTGGAAAGACCAAAGACTTAACTAAAACCCACCATACTAGGTAGCATGCGCTACATTCTTTTTTTTTTATTTTATTATGTTATGTTAATCACCATACATTACATCATTAGTTTTTGATGTAGTGTTCCATGATTCATTGTTTGCGTGTAACACCCAGTGCTCCATTCAGTACGTGCCCTCCTTAATACCCATCACCAGGCTAACCCATCCCCCCACCCCCTCCCCTCTAGAACCCTCAGTTTGTTTCTCAGAGTCCATAGTCTTTCATGGTTCATTCCCCTTCATTTCTCCCTTCCTACTATCTTCTCTTTTTTTTAACATATAATGTATTATTTGTTTCAGAGGTACAAGTCTGTGATTCATCAGTCTTACACAATGCACAGCACTCACCATAGCACATACCCTCCCCAGTGTCTATCACCCAGCCACCCCATCCCTCCCACCGCCCCCCCCACTCCAACAACCCTCAGTTTGTTTCCTGAGATTAAGAATTCCTCATATCATTCTTAATGAAAGCACAGGAGACGAGCCAGCATATCAAGGTCCTCACTTTTAGGCCTGAAGCCAATCATGTTCTAAAAAGGAAACCTTACTCCCCAGACTGCTTGTCACTTTTTAGTCCTCGTGTTAGCATTAGACCCGCCTGCTGGGCAGCTGCATGTTTCTCTGGCAAGCTCATTGGCATTTGGCGTTGCCTCACTCTCCTGGCCATGGGAGGACTCAACTAATTGCTTCTGATCTGAAAGGTACCCCTTTGTTGGGGAGGCCAGGGGTCCAGCTGCACATACTGCTTACCCTGGCTTAACTGGAGGAGAGTGTCAAGGACCTCCTACGCCCTCAGGTATTGCTGAGATGCTGAGAAATGACGCAGGAGTCACCCTCCTTCCTCCAGCAGGGTACAGAGAGGGGTAAACATCCACAGTGACCTTTGATTCACTGGGCACCCCTCGGAAGGAAACAGAGCTGCAACATTTATAAATTCTCTTCCTTTCGCAGGAACTGCCTTTGGGTACTCATAATTTATGCATCGTTCTCTTTGCAGACACTTACTTAAATACACAAGAAGTGGGAATCAGAGCTGGAGAGGCTGCTCAGCCCCCCGCCCCCCACCCCCAACAGCTGAAATCCCAGCTTCCCATCTTATTTGTTCTTCTTCATAAGAAATTACTCATGAGGAAGAGTGAATATCAAAACTCTCCCCTTGGGGTGGGTTTTAGTACTTCTTAAATTTGACAAATAAAGTAGTTAGCAATCCAGGGGAGAGCTTAGCAGTTTCCACTCACTCACGCACTTTACCGATTCATAACAACATTTAGCATTTACACAGTTCATGGGACTCTGAAACTGCTTATAAGCTCTCAGTTGTTGTTAGCCCTCAAGGGTCACCTTGCTTTATAAACCAGCAAGTGCCATTGTGGACAGGAAGTGAGTAACCCAAAGGGCTAGTGAGTCAGAAACAGAATTGGGAATGGGGATTGCAAACTCTTGGGCCAGCCCCAGTGAAGATTTGGAAGAAGGCAGATCGGAGTGGTAACTGGGTGGGGCGTTCTGTGCCTGTGGCTCTTCAGGATTCTTATCGTCAGAGCACTGAGTCCCCAGCAAAACTATGGTTTTGCCTTGCACATTTCCCCCTGGGAATCAATAAATACATCCATTTATTCAGCCAACAGGAGCTGGGCACCTACTCCCTACTCTGCCCCCACTACTGTGTTAGGGCTAAGGATGTAAGTCTAATGGAAGAGACAGACAGGAGACACGGGAGCACAAAGCCACAGTGACTCTCAGGTGAGCTGTACCTACAGTCTGCTCACAGCTCTGAGAACACAGACTGGAGAAGACCCAGTTCTTCCCGGGGGTGGGAGGGAATGGCCTGAGAAGATTCTCCCAAGGGACAGCTGAGCTAATCATGAAAGGTAAATTAGTTGGGTAGAAAAATGAGGGAAAAGCATGCGTTTGCACACTGAGCAAAGGCAGTGTGAGCACTTGGGGCAGGCGTGTTGTGCACGGAGGCCACTCCATATCAGGGGCCAAGAGGGGTGCTGGGGACACAAGACAGCCTCCCGGCATGTGGGTGACAGACAAAGGAGTGAGAGTGAATGAAGACGATGAAAGGGGGAGGAAAGTTATAATGCAGAGGGCTGGGGAAAATCTAGAAGTGAGAAAAAGACATCAAATATAGACTCCTCTCTCAAGAAGTTTGACTGGAAGAGGGGTCGAGATTTTTGCTGACTCTCTCACATACGCAGCTGGACTCAATCCGGATTCCTTAACAAAGTAAAAAGGAAGAACATTGGCATCCTTGATCAATTCTTATTATTGAAATAGAATTTAATTTTTAAAAGTGCAATTCATGGGGAAAACACCTATTCCCCTTTTGCAAGAAAATCTGTTTCAGGGGATGACCTTGACTCTTACCTATTCAATAAAAGCAAATTTTACTCTGCTATGAAGTCTCTAGGAGGTAAGCCAAGTATGTCCCACAGCTCACTGTTGTCAATGGACTCTGGACAAATGTTGCATCTGGAAGAGAGAGGAACTGGGCCTGCATGCCATATTCTCATCAGAATGCACTTCACAGACTCTAGGTGTCTTGAGGAGAAAAAAATGTTGAATGATGATGCCAGCAGCTAAGTTTTGGCATAACCTACAGGAGTTCTCTATAGACCACTGGACTAACTCAGCCACTGGAACATACCAGAAGTTTCTCCCTGTGGGAGAGACAGAGTAGCTAGCTTAAAACCAGTATGATGTCTTGACAATTGCCACCCAACACCCCAGTGGCATGGGGCCTCTCATATACTCAGAGCAGAGGTAAATGAGCAGAAAGCATTCCATTCTTGCCAGAAGCTTTCCTTCTGTGTTCTCTGGCTCATGTCTATTCCAGAGCTTCCAGCCCCCAACCTCAATTTTTTCATCTATTTATTTAAATTATATATAGTCATCCCATTTATTCCTTGTCCTTTCTCATTACTTGAAATATATTGGCAAACTGCAAAGAGCAAAAATAATCCTACCCCTTAAAAAACAGTTATACAAAATAAGAAGGGAAAATCTCCCAATACAACTCTGCCGACATAACTTACGAAATGATTTATTGTTTATCTATCCTAATTTTTTCTTAGTAGATATATATATCTTTTCTAACAACCAAAAAAAGGATAGTATAAATTGGACTCTGACTTACTTTCTCACTTAATACATCTGGACAATTTTTTAGAAAATGCTATAGACCTCCCTCTTCTTCTGGATGACTGCATAGTATTCCATAGATGTATTAATGTGTTCAACCATTAAGTTAATCATGCCTATTTATTCCAGTTTGTTACAACGTTTGCTGTTACCTACAGTGCAGCAAAGAATGTCCTTGCAAATGAGTCTCCATCACACCAATAATAATAAAGTGAAGTGGGAAGAATATCAGCAACCAGATTCCATCTTGATTGCTTTGACCCTCATCAACATTAGGTGTAGACAGACATCTGCCTTCTTAAAACACTTTCATCTCTTGGCTTTTGTGATTGCACACTCCTCCCTATTTTCCTCCTGTCCCAACAACTACTTCTCAGTTTCTTCTTCATCGATCATTCACAAATATTTGTCATTTGTCTCCCACCGGGACCGTCACTGGGAATACAGTGGTGAATAAACATAGAGTCCTGGCTCTCACAGAGTTTCCCATCATAGAGAAGAGATGGTCGATGAACATGTCATACAATATCGAACAATATAGAAAGTGATAAGGGCTATGAAGAGAACTGAAGCAGATCTTGGGAAAGAGAATTGGGGGTGCTCTTTGGATAAGGTGGTCAGGAAAGGTCCCTACAAGGAGGTGGCATTTGAGTAGCAATCTGAACAAAGCAATGGATGGAGTTCTGGGACTATCTAGGAAAGGGTATTTTCAAGTAGGGGGAATAGCAAGTGTTGTGGCCCAGAGGGGAGCATGCCCCTCCATTCAGAACAAGAAGGCTGGTGTGGCAGGATTTAGTGAAGAGGGTGGGGTGACCAGAGTGGTCTGTCAGAGGGGTCTGTAGATTGTAGTAGTGAGCCATGTTGATGGCTCATTCTAAGGCAGTGGAGCCTGGGCCGTGGTAAGGATTGGGGGAAATCCTCAGGTCCCGCTGATGGTTGGGAGGTGGGCTGTGAGAGAAAGGGAAGAGTCACTTGGGTCCTTGGCCAACCCTCCCCCCTCCACTTACTCTCAGGATGTGGAAGGGGCCATGGACCTCTCGTCTTCCCTATCTATACATTTCCTAGTGGTGACTTCATCTTATATTGAGCTTTACATACCATCAATATGCTGATGATACCAAGTCGATAACCACATGTCTTCTTGATAGTTCCTTTGGGATACCCAATAATCTACTTCAGATATAGCATGCTCATACAGAACTCTTGATAACATCAGCCCTCACCCCCCAAAAGTTCCTCCCCCAGTCTTCCCCATCTTAGTTAAAGAGATTCCATCTGAATGGTAAGAGCACAGGACCCTGGAGCCTGCCTACGTGGGTGGGTCCTGGCTTGGCCACCTGCTGGTTATCTGATATTAGACAAGTTGCTTTATGTCTCTGTGATTTAACTATAGAATGGAGGGACAATCATGGAAACTACATCACGGGGTTGTTATGGATTCAATGGTTTATTACCTACCAAGCCCTTAGCCCAGTGTCTGGCACAGGGTAAAGCCCGGTGTAATTATTTTCTGTTATATTTATGCCACTACTCCTGGTTGCACACCCTCTGAAATCATCCTGACACATCACTTACTCGAAAAAGAACAGGAGCCGGTCTAGGGTCTAGGAGACAGTCGTATCTCAAGAGAATGGCACCAGTTATGTAATTATTATTTAGTTAGGTGAGACAGGGCAATGGAAAAAGCACATTATTCAGAATCAGATAAGAATTGATTCCAAATCTTACTTCTATCACCTACAAGCTGGGGCTACTTGGAAAGTTACTTAACATTTCTAAGTCTCCATATCCTCATATTTAAAATAGGAATAATATTACGTATCCCTCAGGGTACTTGTAAACTTTAAATAGAATAATGCATATAAAGTGTCAGCTCAGTGCCAGATAATAGCTATGATTATTAAGGGATTTGGCTTTCTCGGCCCTGGAGTCGTCATGCGGCATCAAAGGAAAGAAGCAATTGACAATAAATTCCTCTGTAACAGATCCATAAGTCATTTGGGAAAACAAAAACACAAAAGGCTTTGTGACGTCCCATGCTGCCGGGAGACTGCAGCCCCGGATGGTGGATCATGGCATGGGAGTGTCCTCTGATTACAGGCACCAGTCTCGCAAGGGTCACCTTTGCAATCAGCCCAGGCCCCAGGGGTAAAAAAACATGTTGTGAGCCCATTTCTAACTCTGCCTCCAGTTCTCAAGAGCAGAACAAAACCATTAATGTTTAATATTTAAACAAAAACCTTCCATTATTAATCACTGTAAGCCCCAGTGATGATTATTAAAACATAATGGATAAGGTCTTATTTTTAAAGCTTGATTTTTAATGACTAAGATAGAAATCAGAACTAAAAAAACCATGGAGCCCCCTTGTTTTCTAGAGATTGTTCTTCCCTGGGGAAATGGCCTAGCTCCTCTGAAAAGCTAGAGCTGCCTTTCTCCCTCAGTAGATTTCCAGTGGCATACCCTGAGTAAGAGAGTACTCTCGGGGAGGGCCGGGACACTGACTTCCCAGGCTCTGGGTCACGAGGCCATGGCCAGGATAAGAGACCATTGATGCTACCCCCCCCCCCGCCCCCCGCGCCAATTCCTGACCCCTCAGCCACAAGGCATCTGGCGCAGCCTGTGGGACCCCAGGTACAAGGTACTGGGCACTTAAAAATAAGCTCATATTTTTTTTTTAAGATTTTTATTTATTTATTTATTTGTCAGAGAGAGAGAGAGCACAAGCAGGGGAATGTCAGGCAGAGGGAGAAGCAGACTTCCCGCTGAGCAAGGAGCCCAATGCAGGACTCGATCCCAGGACTCCAGGATCATGACCTGAGCCGAAGGCAGACATTTAACCGACTGAGCCACCCAGGCATCCCTAAGCTCATATTTTCATTGCTGGCCACTTGAGGGGAGTTTCACGACATGGACTGATTCTCCCTTATTTACTAGGACAACTGGGCCCACACCTACATCCTGGAGCCAAGGAGGAAGGGCCAGAAGGCGGGGAGAGAAGGAAGGGGACCAGACCCAGTCTCCACTCTGCTGCTCCCTGTAAGTATCAGTGCACAGGCGGGAGCTGGACCTTCCAGACAATTGTGCACTAGGAGCTAAGTGGATTAGCCTACTTGGTAGAACAGGCTAGATAGCTATAAGGGAGGATATCCCTTTAATAATGGCAATCAAAAAAGTATAAAATTCTTAGGAATAAATTTAACAAGAGATGTTCAGGGCCTATGTGAAGAAAACAATAAAATTCTATTGAAGGGCAGAGGATATTTGAATAAATGGAAAAATAAATTCTATTTTTGAACATGTCCTCTATATTATAAAGAAGTAACTTTCCTGAAATCAAATGGCAAATTCAATGCAAATCCCAAGGAAAAAAATTTCAGGGTTTTTTCTTTAATACAGAAAAAAAAAAATTGATATCAAAATTCTTCTGAAAGAATAAGCATGAATAAATAGCCAAGCAGAATAATGAGCAAATATTTGTCCCACAAGATATGAAAACATATTGATACAAGTATAAAAATTAAAGTGTTATGCAGTAATTAACACAAAGCTCAGTAATACAAAATGCAGAAACAGACTTAAATATGAACGAGAATTTGATACAGGGTAAAAGCGAGTCAGGAAAACTGCCTTAGTCATTTGGACAAATAGGCATCTCTACCACCAAAACAAGTTCCAAATGGAGCAAATATCTAAATGTAAAAATATACATTAAAATTTATAATCTTAGTATGGAACTTTCTAGATGGTCACCTAACACTATATATCAGCATCATAGAGTTTGATCCAGCATTTCCGTTTGTGAGAATTTTTGCCAAGGACTTAATGGGTCAAATTCACAGAGAAATCATGTATCAGGATGTTCACTACGCACTGTTTATGATAGTGAAAATTTGGAAACAACTTAAATATTGGCTAAATAAATTATGGCACATGCATACAATGACACCCTACGTAGCCAGTTAAAATAATGACACATCACCACAATGTTACTGTGCTTGCTGAGCATCCCAGGGATTTGTGCTTGCTTACAGCGCCAGCAGAGGTGTGTGTGTCTATAGCTCCAGCCTCAGCAACACCAGGAGGTGGTATCTACATGCTTACTCTTTAGAGCTGTTGGGGTTTTTTTCCTGCTGAATAGGCACATACCATTGACCTCCACTATGCATGGTTTGCCCTGCAACATCCTCTAAATGTCCCGCTGAAACAATTGATAGTCCAGAGCAGAAGACCTGAGCACCCGATCTGCAGAGCAGAGACACTTCAGGAGGTCCCTGTGTCCCCCAGAATTGCAGGCACAGTTTTGGTGTTTCTGCAAATAATTGACCATTGACAGGATATTGCATCCATTGCAGACGTTGGTGGCATTTCCATCTTCACCTCCCCAGTGAGCTGTGGAAATTGATTGAGTTCAGGCTGGGGACCCTGAAGCTGCTACATAAATGCTGAAATCATTAAGCTTCAGAGCCTGTAACATTCTGCTTGTGGCCTTGGGGCCGGAAGACCAGCTGTTGCACCTGGTAATGACTTCACTTTCATCCAACTACGATAACTCAAGAGTGAGCAAATTTTTGGTTTTGATCTTGTTCATATTGAGATTCAGCTGAGGCTAATTACCCCCACAACTCCCTTGAGAGAAGTGGGAAATAAGAAGCGTCTTCAACACCCTCACAATGTGCTAAAGACAAATCTCTACCGAAGCAGAACTACCACAGGGCAACTCACGATGGAAGTGCACTGTTGCCTTTGGTTGGTAGGTCAAGAGGACAGCCGTTTGTGTACTTTGAAGGGATTCTCAGGGGAAGAGACTTAGGGGGGCTCATTAACACACGTCTCAAAAAGATGACTCAGCTTGGGACATAATTAAGAGTGATCATCTCGGAGCAATTTTTTTATTGTCTTGTTTATTTTCTTGTTTCCCGGAGTTGTCGTGGCTCAAAAAATAAACATGGCGCTTATATAATAAAAGTGGTTTAAGTTATTATTCCAAACCTCTGAAGATTAGTTTTCAAACTGTTAAACATTTTAAGCCTACCAGGGAAGTGTCTGTAGAAGCCTGAAGTTAATGGCAGTTTATAAGGAAGTGGTTATTGGTTATAATGGAAGGAGAGAACGTAAGCTACCTATGTTTTATTCAGGCCATACTAGTCCTGCAAAGATAAAACTCAGGGGTAAATTAGCAGTGAATAAAGACACAAATATGATCTCTGTGGCACCTAAACACTCTGCTCTATTTTACATTTTTCCCCATGGGCACACAGATAAAACAGAGTCATGGTATGCTGGAAAGGCAAACTAAAGCCATCTTTTTAATTAGGTCCAACCCCCTCTTCAGTATTCCAGAAATTCCAACAGAAAGCCAATAGTAACTGCTGAGACAGGAACTCCTAGGAAAGAGTATTGGCTTTAGATTCAGGATCTAAATCAAGAGAAAGTTAAAGACTGAGAGAAAGGTACAAAATCATGCTATGAAAATCATTTCTAAAACTCAACAAAATCAGTTGTAAATTTTTTTAGATTCAATTCCTTTAATAAAGAATACCATGTTTTTTTTATTATGTAGAGGAAATTTGAGATTATGACTCTAAGAGATTTGAACAGAAGGACCCACATGGCTCTCAGTAAAATCCATGTGCCCATCACTTGGTGACAGACTGCCTGAATTACAGGGCTACAGAAAGGAAAACCCTCTTTAAAAGCTTCACCTATAAAATTAAAGTTATCTTACAGCAGAAAGCATCTCCTATGTGTGCTCAAATGTGCATATATAATCTGGAATGTGTATATAATTTCCTGATAAAATCTTCTGTTTCTCCTCATCTCTTTGGCAATGAAATATTTTCTGCTTTTCTATTTTATATCGTACTCTCTAAATGCCAAACTTTAATAAAATTGTAGGCATCCTTTATTTTTCTTTCACTCATGCATCCCCTTGAGTCTATATCCCCAGAAACAAATAACTGGGAGCAACCTATTATTTTCTGATGCATAGAATTCTATCATTGAAGACAGGAACAAAGATTCTGAGGGAATCTTCATCTTCAGCTCTTAAATTATCCTCCTCCTACCTCCCAGCCCAGCCCTCATCCCCATTCTTCTGACCTCCCTTCTGCTGTGATAGATTGTTAGAATAATGGTTCCCAGTGAATCACATCTGCTTGAGGTCTATGTCCCTTTGGTCCTCCCATTAAAAGGTGGACTCATTTCTCCACCCCTCGAATCTGAATGTCCTTGGGACCTGCTTGGACCAGTAGAATGTGGCAGAAGTAGCACTGTACAACTTCTAGGGCCTAGGCTTGAAGACCCTGAGCCCACCCTATTGTGCAATAGCCCACTCTAGTGTACTGGAGGATAAGAGGTCATGGGAAAGAGACTAGACAAGACCTAGCCAACAACCAGCATTTACTGCTGACAGTGAGTGAGGCCATCTTAGACCCTCCAGCCCCAAACTCTTGCAACTTTTATTGCAAGACAAGCAACAGAATGGTGTAGATTTTCCACCCTCACAATCACAGGAGATAATAAATCATTGCTGTTTTAATAAAGCCACTGAGTTTTGGGGTCATTCGTTATGCAGCAATTGATAGCTGATAGTATCAAGAAACCACGTCTTATGGGAACATTTCTACAAAAGGAAGAGAAATATTTCCTCTCCTTCCTTTGATATACTCCCACTACTGGCTTACATTGTCCTGATCTCCACATTCTGGAAACACGCCATTAAACATTCATTCTCGAGTGGGGCTTTTGCTCTGGCTTGCCTCTTGAGTTATCAAAGGACTCTTCTTATGTTCATTCTTCTGCCCATTAGCAAATGTTTGAGGGAGGGAAGGAAGAAGATGGCTTAACCTGAGCTCTCAGAAGGCCAAAGCAGTATATTCAAACACCATTTTGTATGCGCCCAAGGTGAAGTCCTCGGTGGTAGGCACTGAATAAACATTTACTTAAAGATGACAATAAGGGAGGAGCAGGGAAGGTCACCATTAAAGACATTGAGTCCCATCTGATTTAGGACTTCACGCTGCAGACCAAAACTCCCTAAAACACTGGGACAACCAGAGGCAGAAACATGACTGGGCTGTAATACTTTAAAGCTGCAACAAGGAGTACATTAAAAAGATTCTGCTATATTTTCGATAAATTCCCTTCACAAATATGTGGTATATTAGTAATCTGCCATGAGGGGAAAAACAAATTGTAACAGCATCTTGATGTAGGAGGAAAGTACACGTATGGGGAAAGTGCCGGATGTTTCTTTCAGGGAGGAATGATGTGCAGGGCTCCAATAATTCCCAGAGTTTGAAAGGTGTGCTGCAGAAGCATGGCTGGGGACTAAAAATCTCCTGACTTTCTTTAATAAGGTCACAAAACAAAATTTAACTCAAGTTCTGGAAGGATTCTTCTGAGAAAATCCAGATTATCACAGCCCAAGAGTCAAAGATGCACAATTCCTACCTAAACCGACCAAATGCTGCAGCAGTACCTGGTAAATCATTAAAAAGTAGAAAGGCAGGTCGTTTTTGTTAAAATTATGGCCTTTGTTCCTTATCAGCCGGCTAAACTTGGAATGTTAACCGGAAGAGAGAAGCCACACAAACATGGGAAGCAATCTTCAGATCTGGATCAGACTGCTGTTGAACTTGGCTTTGTCCAGTGGAAACCAACTCCTAGTTAGAAATGACCTGAGCCGGGAAGTGAGTGTGGGTCTCATTCCTTAGCAGGGCCCTGTCTCCCGAGTAAGATTTGCTGTTATTATGGGACCACTGCTATTATTGGCTTGTTGTTTGGTTTGGTTTGGTTGTTTTTCTTGTAGTTGTTTTTAATGTTCCACATTTCTTACGTGCTGCTGCCAGATGTTAAACATTAGTTGGCTCCCCTACAGCCTATATTCTAAAAACAAATAAAATGAAGACTACCAGAGCTATAAAATAAATAAAATCCACAAAACCAAGTGTGTTGACTTGCCAGGCAAGGAACACACACGAGTGAAGAGATTTGCTGAGTAGTTAGTTGAGGGGGGAAAGTCAGATTGTTTAATCTAGAAAGAGGAGTCCCCAGTGATGGGAAGGTTGAAAACCAGCACTCTGGAAATTAATCTACAGGTCTGTACGTGGCTGGTTCAAACAGATCCAAGTGTTCATTGTTCAGGAAAGAGTCTTTAGTTGGGTCCAGTAGAGGGTTGGTTTGGGGTCCACTTCAGCTGGGTAGAATCAGTTGTGATAAAACACATTTAATCTTGATATCTCCTAAGGTATGTGTTGCTAGAAGGGGAAATGTTTCCTTTTAATATTCCCACCTGCTCCTTCTCTATGGAAGCTCCATATATGAGCTGTTCATGCACCAGGTAATTTGTCTCCCCTTATAGTCCTTAGCTCCGTGCTTTAAAATTTCATAGTCATCTTCAATAAAGGTTTGTAAAATGTGTATATAAATGAATGACATTCCTGTGCTCAGGTGGTCTTCACTGCTCTGCCCCAGATTCGCCCTTCTGCCCAAATTCCACTTTCATCTAGAATTTTGTTTCCAGAGTTAAAAATTATGCTACAGAATACTAAAAGGAAAATAAAGTGAGACTAGAACTGCAAAATTCTCTGGGAACAGCAAATAGTAGCTGGTAAAAATACTTCTCCGTGATTATATCAGAGAATCATGACCCACCCGCCCCAGGGTTCTTATTAGTTTTTAGGGACATCACTTCGCAAATGTCAAAACCTTTCAGGACGTAGCAATAGATGCAGAGAGGAGGAGGTGAGCAAGGAAGGTATTAGAAAGTGGAAGAAAACAGAAAAAAAAAAAAAGGAAAGCTTATGTACATCACTGTGGTGAAGAGCAAAGAGGAATTAAAGAAAAATTATTTTGGGGGAAAAATATTAGAGCTGAAGAAATCTGACTGAGCCGGGGGCATGTGTAAGCAGAAGGCCGTGGAGAAACAGTGGCAGCTGGAGAAGCCTGCAAAGCTAAGCAAGTCTGTTTCTGCAGAGTCTGGGCAGGAAAATGCTGTTGGCTAAAGCAGAAAATAAAGTGATTTTTTCCCCCAGCTGATGCTTCTCTGGGATCCTGCCAAGGCTCTATTCTGCAGAACTAGAAACTGAATAAATAGACTAATTTATTCAGAAGATGTGTCCCTTAGTTCTCTCTCCAGAATGGTGTCAAACCTGCCCAGGATACCAGAAATTTCTGTGAATTTGGATGACAAGGCATTAGCCAGCATGTTTCTCTTCATCCCACAACACCTGCTCCTGAAAAGGAAGCATTCGCTCCTTGCATGCAAATCATTTTTTATAAACAAGGCATCTAATGAGCATTTGATGAAAGTTCCCTAGAGCAGGTAAGACTTGTATTAGACACAAACTCAGAAATGAAGGAGAAACTCATTATTTACAAGCCCAGAGCTAAGCATTTGCTATCAAACTACTATCCTCAGTCTTTTCTTGGGGCGTAATTAATAATTCTCCAAAATCCTCTGTGAATATTTGCCCAGCTGTGGCACCCAGAGACTTGCCTGTATGTTCAGAGTCCGTGTTTGAGCTGTGACAACCTTAGAGATCATCTAGTTAAATGCCTTCTCTTGGGAGAAGAAAATGCAGCCGGGAGAGGTGAGTGAATTACTCAAGGTTACACAGCTAATTAGGAAAAGGTCTTCAATTTTCAATGTT
This sequence comes from Halichoerus grypus, assembly GCF_964656455.1. Lineage (NCBI taxonomy): Eukaryota > Metazoa > Chordata > Mammalia > Carnivora > Phocidae > Halichoerus > Halichoerus grypus. The sequence continues at coordinate 68,260,028 of NC_135715.1, forward strand.
TTTGTCACAGCACTGTGACACACACCTCCCTCATTTGTCACCCACACCCTTCTCCTCCACCTTAACTGCATCCCTCACCACTCAATGATGCACTGGGCTCCCATAATAGAAAATGGCCAACAGTGCTTTGAACCATAAAAATGATCGTTGCTTTTCTTGGTGAGAGGCTGGAGGTAGGTGGTCCCAGGGTCTGTTCTGAAGCTTAACAATGCAGTGAAAAACCCAGGCTTTTCTCATCCTGTTTGAGCATCTGCAGTATATGGACCTCACATCCTCGGACGGGTGACCTCATGGTGAGAAGATGGCTTCCACAGTTCCAGGCATCACACAGTCAGACCAGGCCCCAAAGAGGAAAGAAAGGGATGGACAGAACAGGGCTTTGTTTTCTTTCTTTCTTTCTTTCTTTTTTTAAGATTATTTATTTATTTATTTGACAGAGAGAGACACGGTGAGAGAAGGAACACAAGCAAGGGGAGTGAGAGAGGGAGAAGCAGGCTTCCCGCTGAGGAGGGACCCTGATGCAGGGCTTGATCCCAGGACCCTGGGATCATGACCTGAGCTGAAGGCAGACGCTTAATGACTGAGCCACCCAGGTGCCCCAGGGCTTTGTCTTCATCGAGAGGAAAATCTTTCCCAGAAGTAAGATTTCCCTTTTTGTCTCTTTGGCCAGAAGTAGGTCACATGGTCCCCACCAGCTGCAAAGAAGTCTGGGAAGGAAAGTATCTAGCAAATAGTAACAGAAGTGACATGACTGGGTTAGGCCAGTAATGACACATTGTCATCACTAACAAAACCAGGATTCTATGACACGGCAGAAGGCGATTGTGGCTGCTACGTAGGTACACCAGTTAACTATCAATGTGTAACAAGCCTCCTCTAACACTCAGTGGCTTAAAACAGCAATCTTTCGGTATTTCTCATGTGTTTGGAGGTCTGCTGACCCAGCTGGGCTCAATTGAGTGGTTCTGATGATCTCAGCTGAATCTGCTCACATAACTGTGGATCACTGGGATGTCTGGACTGATCTGGGCTGGGCTCCACATGCCTCTCCTCCGTAGGACCAGCGGGCCCCTCCAGAATGTTCTTCTCATGGCACGGACTGAGGCACAAGAACACAAGCAGAGTCACACAGAGCCTCCTAAGCTCTAGGCTTGGGACAGGAACACTGCTACTTTCTGTCCCATTCTATTATCCAAAGCTAGTCATACGGCCAACCCCAAAGTCAGAGATGATGAAATACACTAGTAGGAGGAGATGCAAAGTCACCTGGCACAGTGTGCGGGGTCCAAAAAAAGCGAAGACCTGGGGCCAATTATGCAACCTAACTCGCCAAGCAACCCACACTGTGTGCCAAATCCCTTTTCATTCACTCTCCTCCCCCAAACTCACTCACTTCCCTTACACTTCCTTCTGTACCCCCTTCTGCAGTAGACTCAATGTGTGTGTCCCCCTCCAAATTCCTATGTTCAAACCCAATCCCCAATGTGATAGTATTTGGAGGTGGGGCCTTCGGGAGGACATGAGGTGAGCCCCTCAGGAATGGGACTAGTGCCTTTATAAAAAGACCCCACACTGTTCTCTCACCCCTTCCACCATGTGAAGACACAGCCAGGAGACAGACGCAGGAAGTGGGCTCTCGCCAGACGCTGTGTCTGCCAGCTCCATGAACTTGGACTTCCCAGCTTCCGGAACGGTGAGAAATAAATGTTGTGTATAGGCCCCCCAGTCTGTGATAATCTGTTAGAGCAGTCCAAATGTACTAACACGCCCTCTGTTGTCATGTTTTCCCTTTTCTGTGTTCACAATGGGGTGAGCATGAAAATCCTTGGTGGAAAGCACTTTGGTGGGTGTGGGGTACCATCGGCAGTAAGCGGGGTGTCATATCAGACACGCATCAGAGGCCCCAGAAGCCAGAAGCTTTATTTACTATTGCCCCGCGGTGGGGCTCAGCCACCTTAGACGTGCAGGGAAGCATGAGGAGGACAACGGTCACCTCAATGCTCAGTTCCTTCCAGGTCTGGAACTGCCCCAGTTTTTTGGGTGTCCACACAATAGAGCCTGTCAGAGGTCTCAGGAATTTCATGTGACTGTACCTGACTGCAAAAGGCCCCAGGAGGCTTTTCAAAACCTAGTCCTTGTTTATCTTAAGACACTTAGGCTGCTGTCCCAAGGCTGAGAGGCGTTCCCAAAGCTTTGGATTAAATTCACACTTCATTCCTTTCCCATTGTGCATTTCAGCTGAGGAGAATGCTCTTGAGAAAGGTATCTTTTGCTTGGTTTGTAGGTTTTACTCTCCTAAAAACAAATCAGTACAGAATGCAACCTGCTCTCCATTTGCTAGTTACTTGCAAATTTTAAAAAGCTTATTCTCTAATGTATGTCTGTGTTTTCAACAGAGATGGTGAAAATTCACTGAGGCAGAACGTGAGAGAGGGCCTCATGAATTTCTAGTGGGCCCCACCAATCCACTGGATTGACCATCCTGGTTCAATTCACTCCTTTGCTCTTCATTATGTTCAGGTTTTCCTGCCATAACCTCATGTTCACAGCTACCCAAGGGAATAAGGTCCTCTGGGCTCTGATCACAAACCCAGAACTCAGGCCTGCCTCCACCCAGCAACTCAGCAACGAGTGGACGCATACCCTGGGGACCCATCTGGAACTTTTTTCTGTCCCACTTCCTTTGGGTGGCAAGGAGTGGTCTGCGATGCCAATTGCCTGGGACTGCATCTGAGTGGTGGCTGACTGGCTATTTGACAGCTATTTGACTGAAAGGGGAAGAGACCATGGGTCTGTCCTAAAGAAGCTCCCCATCGGGACCGGCCCTGGATTCTAAGCCCAGCTCCTTCTGTAACACGCCGGGAGACCTTGAGTTTGTCACTTACACTCTCTGAGCCTCTGTGTCTTCATCATCATGTGAATTTGCCACCGAGTTAAAAATCCTCAGCACTCATTTCTCACGCGGTCAGCCAGGCGAGCAGTGTCTTGGGGTGTCAACCGTGCAAACGCCTTCACTTTGTGAACTTTGACACAGCTCTGCGGAGCAATGCCGTGCTTGAGTTCTTCCAGCATCAGGAGCGCTCAACTCCTGCTTGTACTTACTATAAGTCCTTTTGATCTTCTGTGGAGAAAACGAGACAAAGCCCACAAGTAGTCAAGAGATTCTGAGATAATCTTGTTGGCAAACCTGTCAGTAAAATCAGTCACTAGTTCCTTCTAAGGGCTGGCAGTATTCTGGAACATCTCATGGAGGCTCAAAGAGGGAAGCATTGAGAAAGACTGCCAGGGTCTTCCTGGTGAGGTCTGTGTTCTTTAGATGGGCTTGTGCTATGAACAGCAAAACACTAGATGCTAATTTCCGCTGGGAATGTTCTGTGTTCTCTGAAGACTAATATGGTGCTATGAGCTGAATTGAGTCCCCCCCAAATTTTTACATTGAAGCCCTCCCCCCACCCAGTGGATGGTATTTGGAGGTGGAGACTTTGAAAAGTTATAGGTTTGAATGAGGTCATGAGAGTGGAACCCTCATGAGGTGATTAGTGCCCTTATAAGAAGAGACCCCAGAGTGCTTGCTTTGCTTTTCCTCCTTCTCCCCGCACCCCCCCCACCATCCCACCACCCCCACCCCCTGGCCAGGTGAGGACAGAGTGAGAAGGTCTACAAGGCAGGAGAAGAGCCTTTACTGGGGAACTGAATTGGCCAGCACCTTGATATTGGACTTTCCAGCCTCCAGAAGGGTGACAAAATAAATTCCTGCCATTTAAGTCAACCAGTCTATAGTATTTTAGTTATGGCCACCCAAGCTGACTAACACAAACAGGATTATGTGATAGCAGGGTATAAGGGAGCAGGATAAGCTTCACTGAGGAAGGGATTTTGAGCTGGTCCCTGGAAGAGGAGACAGAGCTAGTCATGCAGAGATCTGAAAGAAGACATTCCAGGAAGAGAAATGGAAAGTGCAAAGGTCCTGGGACTTCAGGAATGATCCAGATGTTTTGGAAAAACAAAAAGCAGGCAGAGTGGCTGGAGCAGAGAGCAAGCGAAGAGTATTACAAGAAGTAAACAGGAGCTAGATCATGTAGGCCTATAGGCAGAACATTTCCGGAAAGATACACAAGAAACTATTAATAGTAGTTAATTCTGGAGGGTAGGACTGGGGTGGATCAGGACACACACACAACCCTTTATTTTTTTACCATTTACTCTCCTAACCATTTGAATTTTTATTTTGAGTATATATTAAATATTTAATAAAGAAACATTTATCATACACACCCAAATACAGGGTGACCACACTATCAGAGGATCCTGCTTTCCAACAAAAAATATCTTTAAAAAGTGTTTAGGCCAATTCAAACACAGAACCCTTAAGGATGCAGTCAAAATATTTAATGCTTTACTTATACACATACTTTTAAAGAAACTGCTTTTTCTAATCTCTTATTTATAGAACAACTTTACCAAATTTTTTCATGTCTTGATCATCAGGGTTAGCATCTACCAGATTACTTTTGAGTCATGCAGGGGAATTTTTCAAGTGGATAATATTTACTGATTATGTGTGTCGCTTGATATATGACACTTTACAGTATTTCACAGGAAATGTATCCTAAGCTTTAACTAGCCATTCACACTATGTTAGGAGACTTGTGGGTTTTGTTTTGTCTTTTGTCTCATGGGTGCAGATATTAGGCAAAACAACACCCCCCCCCCCCGAAAAATGTCCACATCTTATTACCAGAATGTGTAAATATGTTGGGTTACATGGCAAAGGGGAAATTAAGGGTGCCAATCAGCTGACCTTAAAAATAAGTCTGCTCTCAGAGAATTTACAGTCTCAGGAGGAAGGTAGGACTGCCTCTCTATGGCCATACAGGATGTTAATATATTAAAATACCTTCATATAGTTGGGAAATTGCACTGTCCCAAGACCCCCTAAATCCCCTTCTTTCTGCCTCAGCTGCTCAGCCTCTCCTTCAGGACACCCTACATGTGCACGCATACACACACACGTGTGCACACACACACTTCTCTTTGATCTAAAGGCTCTAAAGGACTCACCTTATGGCACAGAAGGGCACCTCAGGAATCTTGCTCAATCATTCATTCTGATTGAGCTGTGTTGATGTCTTTGTTAAATATTTTTGAAATCACCCTTGGAGACACAAAAATACTTTGGGACCCTGAGTGTAGAGTTCAAAGGGGGAATTTGAAGAATCAGTGACTCATCTGCAAGCTGGGGCAAAGCCAGCTTCCCCCAACGAATCTTCTGGTAACTTTAAAGCACTGCCTGAGCAAGATAAGGTCCCCTTCTTAGAGTGGAACAGCTCCTCAGCTGTGCAAGGCTTCTGGGCACACATGCGTGTTACATCACATACACACACACACACACACACACACACACCCTTTCTTCTGAAAGGCCATGACTTAGGCCCGACAGACCCTCACTTCTAAGGATTATGCAACTTGGTAAATACTCCAGTGTGTTGTACTCCCTGTTCCTTCCCATCACATAGAATTGAATCCCCCCACCCCCACTCATTGTCCAAACTTACACCATGGTACAAAATATTCATCTCTGTATTTCCAGCACTAGCATAGTGCCCAGCACCAAGTAGGGTGGGTAAGATGACTCTGGACTTGGGGGGAAGGGGGAAGGGGTGGCAGGACAGAGGTAAAAGAAGGAAGAACTAAAAAATTAATGCTCTAGGACACCAACATTACAGCATGGAAAGAAGAGGATCAGCAAAGGGGACCAAGAAGAAACAGGGAGAGGAACAGGAGAATCAGGAGATGAGGCTGACCGACAGACCAAGAGAGAAGAGCCAAAGCCTTTGGAGAAGCAAGCTGCAAGGAGGAGACCATGTCTCATGTCAAACATAGCAGGGACGTCCTTCAGGTGGAGGGCTGAAAATGGGACAGGGATCTGGGATTTAAGATGTCACAGTTGACCTCAGGAAGAGCAGTTTAGTGATTACTTGGGGAGGAGGGTAAGGATCCAGACTACAATGAAATGAAAAGAAAATGTGGGGCCAGAAAGCGTAGACATTGCAAGCAGCACTGGTCTTTCTAAAAGTCTGGTGATAGAGGAAGGAAATCAGTCAACAGAAGGGAAGGAAAGTTAAGGGACCCAATCTCTTCAGAGTAGGAGGGACATGGATGTGTGCTGTGCTGCTTATACACACCGCCCTGGACCGTGGCTTCTATAAGATGGTCAGGACTGAGGTAGAATCTACCCATGGGAGCCACACAAACCTGGCCCATGCTTTGGGGTTCAAAATCAGAGGTTCTGCCCTCTGGGTCCCCAGCTCAAATGAGCATGTTTCTGAGCACCTGGCCACCTGTTCCAGGACCCTTGTGTAAAAAAGCAGAAGAAGGTGATATCACAGAGGGGCTCCTGCAACCAAACTGCTGGGTGTCTTATCAGGTGTTCCCCCTCAGTTAGGACAGCCGTGCTATTTCCCTATTTCCACTCTGCTGGTGTTTCTGCCCTGATAGACAGCAATACTGCCTAACTTCTGCATCAGGCTGCATTTATGGCGGTGATCAATGCAATTTTTCAATTCGCTAGAGCAAAATACTCCTTTTTAAAAATCTCCCCTTCTGGATCCTTTGGCTCTTTGGAACTTTAAAAAGTTCCCTGGTGAGTGTGTGTTCCATCTGGAGGCACGAAAGGCAGTGATGCACTTGTGAAGGAGACCTGCGGCAAGCGAGGTATAGATCATGTGCTTCGTCCTATGCTCCTTGGCTGCTGAACCTCCTGCCTTTGAGGAAATACTTCAGTCAGTTTTCTCCAAACAGCCTAGAATTAGTCATTTCTTACCATTTAAGATGATACACTATTAAAGCAATCTCCTAAGTGATTACAGAAATTATTCGGATGGAACCACTGTGAGAACACATTATAGGCGTGTTACTTAGCAACTGAAGGATGTATGCGCTCTTAAAAATTAAGATGGAAAAAGTAAGGATACATATTTCATTCAAAACTAGTTTTACAAGATCCATAAAACCAACCAGAAAATAACTATAATGAATAAGGTAATGGCAACAAGAGCAACTTTAGTTGCTCTAAGCTCATGTCTTACTGGTAGGAGACTAGGAATGTCAAAAATGCAGGTGGGTATATACGTTTGTGTTTGTGTGGCTATAATTGATTAAAAAACTACCCTGTACATTGTACTAGATTCATTTTTCTCTGATCCTCTCAACAGCTTAGCAAAGGAAGCTGTTTTACAACTATATTTTATTTATTTATTTATTTATTTATTTATTTATTTAGATTGTCTTTATTTATTCATGAGAGACAGAGAGATAGAGAGAGGGAGGCAGAGGGAGAGGGAGAAGCAGGCTTCCCGCTGAGCCAGGAGCCAGGCGTGGGGCTCAATCCCAGGACTCTGGGATCATGACCTGAGCCAAAGGCAGACACTTAACCAACTGAGCCACCCAAGTGCCCTACAACTATATTTTAAAATTTTTGTTATAAAAAAAAATTTTGTTTGTTTTGAAATAATTGTAGATTCACAAGAGGTTACGGAGAAATACACAGGGAAGTTCCAAACACCTTCCCCCTTGCCCATTGTTAACATCTTCTACAACTTCAGTACAATAATAAAGTCAAGAAACTGGTATTAGTGCAATCCATAAGCCTCATTCAGATTTCCCAGTTACTCATCCACTGACCGTACAGAAACCCAAAATTGCACTGTGCACCAATTAGATAGGGTCTTATGGAGGTCAGGGTTAGAAGGGGTTGTGTCCACCCACAGTGGGGCCAGTAGAACTGTGGACCCACTTGGTAGCTCTATCCCTAGTCCCTAATGTACTGTACAGTGGAAATAGATACACAGAGCAACTAGCAAAAGCTCTCCACTAGCTTCCTATCCTGTGAAGTGAAGGTTGTTTAGGTAGGAAGAGCCAAGTGGAAATCCCAGGAACTATCCTCTCCTCCCTAAAACTCATTCTCAGTCAAGAGAGCAAAGCAGAAGCAAGACATTTCCAGAGGATGACAAAGACCAATGGTGCTACCATCAAAGATACGAGAGACAAAGGGGTGGTGATTCCTATCACATTCCTAAGGACTCATACTTTTGGCTACAGCAAAGGTCAAATGGGTCATGAAGAATTACTGTGCATTATGGCAAACTTAATCAGATGTGGTAATGACAAGCACAGCAGTAGTTCTATTTCATACCTTGCTGGCAGGGCCAATACTTACATTTACCCCACTCCTTACCACCAGGACTCATCTATCTATCATCTATCTATCTATCTATCTATCTATCTAATATGCATGTGTATATATATAGTTTAGAGGGGTTATGATCTTCTCAATAGCTCATAAAACATCATGCTTGTCCTTTACACTGATGACAATTTACTCATTGGTCTTGTGAGCAGGTCATATCAAGCCCCCTTGAAGTCTAAGTAAGACATCCACATGTCAGAGGTTGGAGATAGTCCCCGTGAAAGATTATGTAGGCCTGCAATATTGAAGCTTCCAGGGGTACAATGGAGTCGAGTGGACTGTGTGGGGATTTCCCTCTAAAGTAAGAACCAAGTCACTTGCCCTTGAACCATATACCACAAAGAAAGAAACATGACATTTGGTGGCCCTCTTTTGGTTTTGGAAGCAATATATACCATATATAGGTATGTGCTGCTATAGTTCATTTACCAAGGAACCGATAGGCTGCAGGTTTTGGGTTGAGCAGAAAACAAAACAGAGTTCTTCAACATGTTTGGGCTGCTGTGCAAGGTGCTCTGCCACTAAACTTTCATTATCAATAGACCCAAAGGTATGAAAGTGTCAGTGGAGCTCATCAGTGTGATTGGCAAAGCCCCATGCCTTCCTCTGCTGACAGCTAGTCTCCACTCTTAAAAGCTGGCTCATAGTCCCTGGTAGAGACTTTACACCTCACCAAGGGATACCAAGTTGACTGGGCAACCCAACTGTCCATCGTATTGAGTATCCATCATGAATGAAATCCACCAAACTACCAAACTGGACATGCACAGCAACATTCCATTACAAATTGGAAGTGGCATGTATGAGAGCAAGACCAAACAGGTCTGGAAAGTTCAGGCTCCAGTTCCCATGGCTCCTGTTCCTACTGCTTTACCACCTCCCCCTTAACCCACACCCATGGCCTCTGAATGAGTTTATTATGTCCAGTAATCAGAAAAGCACAGACCTTGTCTACAGATGAATCAGCATGATATGCTGGCACGAGCCAGAAGTGGATGCCTACACCACTACATCACACTCAGGGATGGTTCTGAAAGGCAGTGATGAAGGAAATTACCCTGGTGGGCAGAATTTCAAATGGTACATCTGGTCATCCACTTCCCGCAGAAGGAGAAATGGCCTGGGAAACAAATCTATAATGATTCATAAGCAATGGCTAATGGCTTGGCTGCTTGCTCAGAGACCTGGAGAATTGGTGACAAGTCTGGGGTAGAGATGTGTGGGTGGATCTTTCAGAGCGATTATAGAGCATGAAGATGTTTATGTCCCATGCACATGTCTGCTAGAGACATCCGTGGCAGAGGACATTCTCATTAATCAGGTGGAAAAGATAGCCCCTTCTCTGCATGTCAGTCAGCCGCCCCAGAGCTTGCTCCATAGAGGCTTCATAACAGTGTTCCTTTCAACAAGTCTTACCTGGCTACCACAACCCCTGAGTCCCTAACCTGCCCCAAACAGAGGCCAAGGCTGAGCCTCCAATATGGCCTGATCGCCTGGAGTAACCAGTCCGTGCCATGCAGGGATAACGTGGCCTCACATGAAGAGACACGGACTAAGGGCATGGATGTGCTTCCCCTTCTGCTAGCACCCCAGTTTTAGACATGCAGAGCACTTCATCCATTCTCTAATGTTCTTTATCTCGAAATGTATAAATATTGTAGCCCAAATATTTTTAAGATGATTGCCTTTTATGCAACTGATGAATCACTAAATTCTACCCCTGAAACTAATAATACACTATATGTTAACAACTTGAATTTAAAAAAAATTTTAAAAATAAAAATAAAAGAATTGCCTTTGCCTCTATTTTTTAACAAATATTTCTATAAGACAAAACTCACAAATATTTCTATAAGACAAAAACTCTATTATTATTTCCAAGCCTTCACCAAATGAAGGTGCTGCAACATCAGAAACTTTCTGAACTCACTCCATTCCAATACAGAACATAAGTTTTTAATTAAAGTAAAAGTTCCATCAAGGAATTCTTCCCACAGTTTAATGTATTCCAAGGTGCAATTATAATTCAAAATTAAATTTTAAATATAGTTTGTTCTACTATTATTTAATTTGTTCTGCTTTTCCCTTGATTTTTATAGAAATAATTTTTAATGCCTTGCTCTTCACAAGCTCTTTTCTCAATCATGAAAATTCACCAAAAGCTTCAAATCTGAAGTTTTTGGGGTTTCATCCTTTCAATATTCTAATTTAAAAAATCCCAACTGATTTTGAACAAAATACAATCAAAATTTATCAGAATCTTTTATAGAAAGTTCAATGCCATACGTTGGTTTACAAAGTCATTCTTCAAAGGCATGTGCATACCTAGACTATAACTCACAGTTTGCAGCAAAGAGAGGAAGCATGTTCTACCACTTAAAATAATTTTTGTTTTGAATGAAACAAATATTCATTATGTTTTGATAAATACAAAAATTACTTCATCACAAAATTTTGTCACTCAATTATAACAACTGTGATAAATGTGTAAATATTTGAAATTTTGACAATTACGGCTTCTGTTTTGATTAGTAAACTATTACAGCTTGGTTGGATGAAACTATATGTGTGCATCACAATCAATCACAAGTGAATTTATACTCTTTAAGTTTCTTAATTTAGTAAAAACAGTTTTTACAATACTTGGCCCCATCAAAATTTATATTTGTCATTATCACCATAAAAATAATTTTATCTCTGTTAACCTTATATCTGAATTTATAATAGCATTCACAATAATGTGCCCTTCAACAGAATGAACTTCTAGAAACTTTGTTTTTATTCTACAAAGCAGATGAAACAACACAAACATCATGGGAATTAAGTGACTTCTGTTTGAAGGCTCTCATGACATTAATATGAATCAGTGTTCGCTATTTATGAAGTTCTTCTGGTAATGGCATAAAGACCTTAATAGCTAGTATTTCACTTTTCATAGATAAACAAAAAAAAAAGGGGGGGGATTGAAAATGAGCAAAATTAACCTAAAATAATTGTGTTTTGATCTAAATGAAATGTCATCATTGATTGATGGGTAGAAGCACCTTCTGCCACTGCAGATACATTAAGTCGCCATCATGAGGCATGGTCTTCTTAAAATAACTACTAATCTGTGAAGCTTCTTTGTGAGGTTTGTATCTTCTGGTTCTCACGTGGTCAGTAATGTCACTATGCACCCTGTGGTGGGTGGTGAATACTGATAAACATTTTGGGGCAAGTTATACATTCACCATTGACTTACTTAAGAAGAATTTTATTACTTAACTTTCCACTAAACATACACTGCTATCTTTTCTAGATTTTTGCTAGCAAGAATGTTTATCAGAAACAAATAAGTAACTGTAGCCATGTAACCGTAGAGTAAATGATAATGCAAGAGCATTCAGCCTACTTCCTGTGCACCCCCATGGCAGGACAGCTCAACCTCTTCTTCCCACGTACAATTTTGTATACCTATCCCATAATTTCCTACATTTCCCAATGCCCACACTGACAGTCTGGTGGCTTCATGCATCTTGCAGGCCATAGCACTCTACAAGTGTCTAGTACACCAAGTGCCCGATGAGGGCAACAACATTGAATAAATGTCCCACCTCCAACTGAAACTGGACAGAGTTAGCTGTCCCTGGCCAATTGTATCTGAGCAAACTTTGTTTTATCAACAAACACCCCGTGTGCTGTCCTTGAAAGAGAGCGGCTAGTTAGATTACATCAGGAAATGGTTATTGCTCATCACCTTTCAGATTAACCACTTATTAAAGGGAAAATTGTGTTCAGCGCATGCATGTACCACGAACTTCTAGATCAAAGTATAGCAGGAGCTGAACTGCGAAGTAGAGGTCTACCAAATCCATCTTGGCTTATTTTAATGCAAGTCTTGATAACAGTTTGTTTAAAAATGAAAAATTGAGAACAAATGATAAACTGGTCAGAACACCAGCAGAACGGTCATAATCTGGGACTAATCCAGGAAAACTGCTATCATCACCCGATCAATGGGGAACTTTATATTGAAAGGACTGGCTATCACCATCTGAACCTGTCTACCTAAGTTAGGAACACTAAAGCGAGGCAGGTGAACAGGCCCCTCTGTGATGCTGTATGATGAACACCTTCCAACCTATGAAGTATTATTCCTAAAAACACAAAATTAACCTGAGTCTAGTCAAGCTAACTGGAAGTTCCAGGGAATGTGATGAATAAGCTAAATGACACCACAAGAAAGAAAACAGCCAGATCTAGAATCTGGGCCTTCCACAGGACAACTAACCTAGTTTCTTTAACAAGCAACTGACTAAAAAAAGGGGCAGGGGTGGCAGGGGGAGCTGCTCTTGAGTAAAAGAGACCTAAGAGACATAATAGCCAAATGTGATGTCAGGACCTTGTTTTGATCCCTGTTTGAAAAACCAACAATAAAAAGCCATTTTGAGACAATCGAGATATTAGAAGGCACCAAGGGATAATCGTTACCTTTGCTGTGATAGTGTTACTATGTTACGAAAGAAAAGGTTCAGTCTTTAGAAATTCCCAGTGAATTGCACAGGGATAACATAATATACTTTCTGAAATTTGCTGTGAAAGACTTCAGCAGAGAAAAATGGAAGGTAGATGAAGCCAGTGTCGCTTCAGGATGTCTAGAATCTGGGTGTTGGATAAATGGAGGCTTATTATACTGTTCTTTCCTCTTTAATGTATATTTTACATTTTGTATTTAAAATTTCAATTTGAAATGTTGAATAAGGCAGGGCCAAGAATGGGGCCATGAGGGGAGGGATACGTTTTAAGCCCTTGCTCTATTTTTCAATCTTTTAACCCATGCTGCCTGAGTATGGTTAATCAAAGAGCTAGGATTCCACCTAACTGATCGTGTTGCTTCCGTTTTATTGCCTACAGAACACCGTGAAGACCACATGTCCTTCATTTTCTTCTTACTACAATTATAGTTAAAGTATATTTTTTGCGGGCGCCTGGGTGGCTCAGTCAGTTAAGCGTCTGCCTTCAGCTCAGGTCATGATCCCAGGGTCCTGGGATCGAGCCCTGCATTGGGCTCCCTGCTCTGTGGGGAGCCTGCTTCTCTCTCTCCTCCCCACTTGTGCTCTCTCACTATCTCTGTCTCTCTCTCTCAAATAAATAAATAAAATCCAAAATATATATATTGCTATCCATTTCCATGGAGATCATTCTGGACTTTCGCTTTTTGATATTCAGATTAGTTTATATCACCCACCTCATCCCTTATGAAACGTGGCCAAGATCACTGGAGAGAAACTGATCTCCCTGTATGACTCCACAGTTTCTTCACCTGCCTACCAAACTCTTTTTCATGGAATGGCAGGGCCTAATTGCCTAAGTTTGTTGGAGAAGTCTCTACATCTTTAATTCTTTCCTTTGTCATCTCTGGGCCATGGGATCCCATTACACATTCTGTTGTGGGTTTTTTTCCGGGTGCGTAAAAGACGGTTTCCTGACAGCGAACTACTATAACCGACAAAACCAGCGTGGTCACCTCTCTCAATATTCTGATAACATCACCTGCCTCCCACCAGATCTCTTTCTTCAGAAGCCACTATCCCACTTTCCTGTCTTAGCCCACCCCATCTTGGTCACATAGATAAGACCATAGTTGTCTAGTTGTTTCCAAATCTTTAAGGTCTTGTTATTTTTTCATATTCTATGCATTTATATGAAATCAGCTAAGGCCAGAAATGTTTCTTAATCACTTGGCTCTTTTTTTCTATATCTGGAAGCATAGGCATCTCCTCTGTCTTCAGGCTTCTTTCTTCTAAAGCACCCAGCAGCCTCCTGGTACAGAGTAATACTACACGAGTATTTTTATAGCAAATGAACAAATGAAAGTATCATATATGCCTTTCATTCTAAAACATCCGGATTTAGAAATATTTTCCATACATTTCTCCCCAGTAAATGTTAATGTATAATTATTAGAATCCAGTTGGCAAATCTCCCTCCAAATAAAGTCTTCCCAATCTGTTGAGATGCACTTTATCTTTTAGCAGGATCCTTCCCTCCCCCTACCCCACACCCGGTATTAAAAGCCAAAATTCTGAAAACAACTACTAGCTGTGTGATCTTGGTCAAGTTACAGAGGAACTGTAAAATAAAACCTACCTCAAAGAAAACCAGATGAGTCAACATATATAAAGCATTTAAAACTGTGCCTGATGAACACTAAGTCTCCAAAAGATGTTGGCACATATTATAGGCATACCTTGTTTTATTGTGCTCTGTATTCGTCTCTCTGTCCCATTTTGGTAATTCTTGTAATATTTCAAACTCTTTCACTATTATTACATTTGTTATGGTGATTTGTGATCAGTGATCTTCGATGTTATTACTATTATTGCTTTGGGGCACCGTGACCCAAGGCCACCTAAGATGGCAAATGTAATCGATAAATGTTGTGTGTGTTCTGACTACTCCACCAACAAGCCATTCCCCCATCTCTCTCCCTCTCCTTGGGCCTCCTTATACCCTGAAACACAACAATATTGAAATGAGGCCAATTAATAACCCTACAATGGCCTCTAAGCATTCAGGTGAAAGAAAGAGTTGATTGATGGGGTGAACTTCAGTGGTGTTGTTGTTGTTGTTGTTGTTTAAGATTTTTATTTATTTATTTGAGAGAGAGAGGGAGAGAAAGAGAACACAAGCTGGCAGGGAGGAGCAGAGGGAGAAGCAGACTCCCCGCTGAGCAGGGAGCCCGACGTGGGGCTTGATCCCGGGACTCCAGGATCATGACCTGAGCTGAAGGCAGATGCCCAACTGACTGAGCCACCCGGGCACCCCTCAGTGTTGTCTTATTTTAAGAAACTGCCACAGCCACTGCAGCCTTCAGCAACTCTGACCAGTCAGCAGATCAACATCGAGGCAAGACCCTTCC
Source organism: Halichoerus grypus (assembly GCF_964656455.1). Lineage (NCBI taxonomy): Eukaryota > Metazoa > Chordata > Mammalia > Carnivora > Phocidae > Halichoerus > Halichoerus grypus. The sequence continues at coordinate 68,275,177 of NC_135715.1, forward strand.
CTGGCAAAAAGTTTATGACTCACTGAATACTCAGATGATGGTTAGCATTTATCTTAGCAATAAAATATTTTTAAAAATACTTTATTTATTTATTTGAGAGACTGAGAGAGAGAAAGAGAGCGTGAGCAGAGAGAGAAGCAGAGGGAGAGGGACAAGCAGGCTCCATGCTCAGTGAGATCTTGGGCCCTTGAGATCAGGGCCCTGAGATCATGACCTGAGCTGAAATCAAGAGTCGGACACTCAACTGACTGAGCCACGTAGGTGCCCCAGCAATAAAGTATTTTTTTAATTACTGTATGTATATCGGTTTTTTTAGACACAATACTATGGCACACTTAACAGATGACAGCACAGTGCAAACATAATTTTTATATGTACCGGGAAACTAAAAAATTCATTTGACTCCCTTTATTGTGATATTTACTTCAATGCAGTAGTTTGGAATAGGACCTGTGGTGTCTCGGAGGCATGCCTGTATTGTTACCCAAGTCACTAATCTGTTACTGTTTTGACACCCGGTTGTTTTTGTCTTTCGTTGTCATTGATTCTTTTTTTTAATAGCAAAGAGGTGTTGAGGTAATGGGGGAGGAAAGACCCAAATCCAGAATATGAATACAACATTAGTGAATTCCAGGACAGGTGCCAAGAGACCAGCAGGCAGCCCCGGTGCTTCATCCCTATTAAAAGACCTGCTAATCTACAAAGTGATTGCTGTGAGCGGCCTCTGGAAGAAGCCATAGGTTGGTCCTCTATGTTTAAAGGTTATTTGACTACCAGACACCCTGCCTACTCACTAGTTAGGAATTGTATGAAGAGAAAATGATTTGGAAGACCAGAAGAAAGCATTTTTTAACTTGTCTAAAGTAAAAAAAGTAAATCGCCCCTTTTTCTGAATGTTATCTTCCAAGATAAGAAGGCTTGTCTGAAGATGCTGTTATGCCAAAAACCCAGTGCCAAGAATGAAAAGTTTTGTTACACATGTAAGAAAAATGTGTATAAAGGTTAGCCTTCCAGAAACGTGGCTAAAAATAATCAGAATCGTGGACTCTTAGAACTGAGACAGACCTCGGAGGTCCTCTCACTCACTCCCTTCCCTGTACAGATGAGACAACAGCCCCCAAAAGGTCAGTAGTTACCCGGTGTTACCAGATCTCCACCCAGGCCATCCCGTTTCCCAGGTCGGTCAAGCAGTGATGATACAGTTAGATCAAAGGCCCGTATGCAAATCATGCAGCTTCAGGCAGCTTCTCAGTAGGACAGGCAGATACCCTCTTAAACCCTAATGGACAGTAAACATCTTTCAGAGCTTTTGGAGGAATAGAATATAAAGATATGAATTAAATTTTGGAACATAATGAACATTACCCAGTATGAATGCCACATAACAAAGTCACTCTGAGAATTTCTCATGGGGCAAACTTCAGTGTTATCTTTTTTTTTTTTTTTTAAGATATCACAAATCATATAGTTTCCAGTCGGTCCCTATCTTGATTTCTCCAGAATAAATTACTGTCATCATTTCTAGTGTTCGTTATGGCTTTCAAAATCCTAGACGGAGGTTTTATTCACTGTGGGTGTCCTCTACCATGTCTGACAGCCAAGAAGGGGCTCAGGAAGAGGGGCAAAGTAGATGGAACAGATTTCTTAAAAACATAGTCATTATATATAATCTGTTTATTCCAAAGGGGATTTAAATATTTGATGGATAGGTGAGTGGTTGTGTGGGTGCATGTGTGGGGGCTGGGAGGGTGGGGGGGGTTGTGGGGTGTGGCGGTGTGTGTTCAAAATTTGCTAAACAGCGCTGTAGGGTCTTGCCTAAAAGAACAGTCTCTGAAGCCAGAATGTCTGAGTTTCAATCCCAGCTCCATAACTTGCTAGCTGTGTGATCCTCGGCAAGGTACTTAATGCCTATTATGTGCCTCAGTTTCCTCGGCTGTTTCATAGGCATGATAAGAGAACTTAGCTCAAATAGTTGCTCTGAGGATTAAATGAGTTAATGGACATACAGCCTGTAGAACATTCTCTGGCATACAGCAAACATGTAATTAAACGTTAACTGTTGCTATCCAGAGGTCACTCAACCGGCAACCACAGTTATCTGGAAAAACACCCAAGTAAGCCTTCTCCAAAAAGCAATAGCTTAAGTCACAGACAAGTCTCAGCTGATTTTACACTAAACCCTAACAAATATATCGGCTCCCCTGGACGGTAAATGGCAAGTCACAGGTAAGTGTTTTCCTCCCGACGCCAGCGGCCAGCCCTTGAAGCGGCTCCCCAGTCTCTCGTGCCAACAGTTGTTACGGAGCGCCTACAGCACAACAGTTTGAAAAGTGTGTGCAAGGGAAGCACCAGGCTGGGTGTGATCCTACGAACCAGCCCCTTCCCGCAGGGCGGAAATCCGGGGAAACGCAACAGACCAGAAGCTCCGGCTGCTCACGTACAGATAGGAGGGACCCCCCCCACACCACCACCACCTCCCCCCCACCACCACCACCACCACTACCACTACCACGATTCACTACCACGGTTCATTACCACTGCGCTGCCAAAAATAAAAACAATGGTTTTAAAGGAAGGCTTCAATACACAAATCCCTGTGTGAAACCCAAGTCATGACATTAACCCACAGACCGTAAAACACAGTGTCACAGACAAGGCTCCGTGGATTCACCACCGGGTTCCCCTGGCTGCCTCCTTAAGGGGCCACGCTGGGCCTCCCTGAGCCCTGGGATTTCTTCCCACCCTTGGAGCTGCCAGGCCCTGGCTCGGTGACTCACCAAGTCACTCTGCCCTGCCCCGGCTCTTCCAGAGGACCGCCGACGCTTGCCGTGAATGCACATTTTCTAAACTGTCGACTAGTTCCTTTAATAACTCTTAATGTCAATTTATCTGGCACAGTCTGTGCAGCAATTTACGACTGAGTAGGAGGCAGAGCAAAGTTGAGCAAAGCAGAATGAGTCAGCTTTCCCAAGGCTCCCTTCTATTAGCGAGGTCTGGATAGGGAGAGGGACTCCAGAAAGGCTTTCAACCTCACATGGAAAGTAGAGACTTTCACCTGGTTGTCCTCACGTGGTCTGGCCACTGTCTAGTGAGCAACACATCTGGCAGAAGGAGAGTTTGTGAGGGTCACTTTCCCGTGGGGTGGTTGGTGAGAGCTGCCCAGAGCCAACCTCCAGGGGGCCCCCTCCGAGGAGTGTCCCTACCATCCTCAAAATCTCTCCCTCCTGCCTAAGGGGCATCAGGCAACCGTCCCGCACTTGTAGCAAGAAAGACCATTTGTCCTTAGCCCACACCCAGAGGCTAACCTGAAACTGAGCTTAAAAACGGACTAGGAGGTAGCATGAGTATGATGAAAAGGGGTCCAGCCCCGTGGCTCCGCTCAGTCAGTATTCATGCTCCTGTATGTGGAAGAACTTTCCATGGTCGCCACTAAAGGGGAGACATTCCATTCTCGGGCTGCTTGCCCATACCACTGATGCCTTGAAAGTTGGTCCTAGGGTCTCTGAAAACATGACAGGAATGAAGAAAGTCCATGTGGGGTGGAGCAGGTGCTGTAGAAAAAGTGCTGTCATTTCAAAGGAATTTGGGGTGTAAGGAGAGGAAGACTTGGAGATACCTTCAGAAGAAACTTTGTTCCAGGAAAGCCACTCAAGGGGCCATTTGAGTATGTAAATATGAGGTTGAGACCCTAATTAGAGAAGAAAGAGGCTTTTGAGATACTGCTGTGGTTCTTGGGACTGAAATGCTCTGTGTGATCATGAAAAATGTTGTCCATAGGCCAACTACACTTTCTGCTCCACGTATTTAGTTGCCTTTGGAGAGATTTTATTTCATTTTACCTTTAAGAATGAACGGAGGCATCTCTGTGCAGGAAAACTGCTGTTCGTTCTTGAGAAGACGTGTACGTTTTTGTTGGATCAGGGCTATTGGGGAATTTGGGCACAAGGGTCAGAAACTGGAGGAGATCCTCTCAAGAGAGAGGAAGATGAAAGACCAGGTACCGACAATGCAAACCCAGAGACCTGGAAGAGGCTCCGTGCTCAGTATTTTGGGTTGCCCATTCCTGTGTCCTGGGAGTGGCAGCTCAGAGAGCCAAGGAGACAGCCCCTTGGGAAGGACATGGATGTTCTCACCAGGGACATCATCATGATGGCTGACCAAGAGTCGTGGAAGATTCCTGGGCTGTATTTATTGACCAGGGAAACCAGAGCATTGGGAGACAAGCCCCTTGGCAGAGACAGTGGCACTCTCGTTAGGAACACATTGGCCATTTCCAGGGCTGCGAACATTGACCTCAGGAGCCCCAGAGGGAGAAAAGGAACCTGAAAGATGATTTCTGAGCAAGTTCTGGAATGCCAGCTTGAAGCACTCAGAGATAATTGGCACACTCTTTAAAGGACGTTAAGTTCCTGCTGGCAAGATGAAGGCCTAAGATTAACATATGTGCTCCCAGGCTGGTGAGACTTACACCAACCCTCTTGTCTGTGACAAGACACAACTTATTTAGCAAACCATTCTATTCCCAGTTCTACTGCTAATACCACATGGCTTTGGTTAAGCTGCCTTAGTTCCTTGAGGTCTGTTCTCTTAGTTATCCCCAGATGATGTTTGCCCACTTGCCCTGGAGCCTAAAGGTGATGCAGACTGGATTGCCTTTAGGGAAGAAGGAACTGCAGATGTGTTGCCCTTAGAAACATAGTCCGAAAGGAGACATAAGGGCCCAAATGAAAATTATAAGTGAGAGATCCATGTGAAAGGAAGATAAAGGTAGGAACAGTAAATGAAGCCATCTTAGCTTGGATTCACCCAGAGACAGATCCTGCCACAGGATTTGAGCCGAAGTCATTTATGTGGAAGTCACAAGCAGCAATTGCAGAGAAGCAGGGGAATGAGACAGAGAAAGCAGCTAATAAAGTGTGCCTGAAACAGGGGGCAGCCAGTCAGTCCCACACAAAAAAGCTAAGAAACTGTGCAACATACATGACCCCGATTTGTCCAACCCACCAGATGAGGGAGCTGGAGGATTTGTACACCGACTTCTGTCTGTCGTCGCTGAGGGCAGCTCCCAGCGGGACTGTTAATTCTCCAGGTCTCTTCTGGTTTGCTGGGCAAGCAGGCAGGCTGCATTTGCAAAAAAAAAAAAAAAAAAAGAAGGAAGGAAGAAAGAAAAAGAGAAAGAAAAAAGAAAGCTCTCTGGTGCAGAGCAGAGACACTGGGAGTGAAAAGTCATTCCAGAACACACAGAGATGGTCAGGTCCCAGGTATGTGAGCGAGGCTCTGACAGTCTGTGGTGTCGCTGGCCTTGCACCACGGAGATCCACCTATACTGCATTTTAAGTTCACTCTGTCTGGTCAGTGTTACTTCAAAATGGTGACTGGTCACAACTTCCCAAAGAAACAACGTACAACAGGAAGCGAGAGCCCCTTCTGCTACGGTCGGTTCCAAGTCTTCAACTGATATTTATCATCTCCATGTCTAGAATCCATTCTAGATTCTCCTCACCTTCAGGCAACTGGTCCAAGTTGCTTGCCCAGCCAGTGTGCCCAGTTAGGTTGTTTCCGTAACAGGAAATCCAGACCTTCCTCTCTAGTATGTCCAAGTCCCTGGTCATGCTCTTGTCAGGCTACGGCTGTTTCAGTTTTCCATTTATAGTTATGTTTTGGTAATGGAAGCACCAAGAAACATCCCAGGAAATTCCAGACATACATTTCCTGCCTGTGTTATGGCACAGGAACCATCCTCAAGATAACCAGGGTCACTTATCCCTGTCAGTATGGCAACTTCTTTCTTTACCTACTGGTCTGCTTACATGCGGAACCCAAAGTGAACAAGTAGCAGCCATAACCTTAGATTCAGTGGAATCCTTATTGCATCCCTTGGCAGAAAGTCTCTCCCCTCGGACCAGGACACTGAATCCAGCTGAGCCTAGAGTTACGGGGGCTGGAAGCACAAATTCCCCCAAGTGGGTTACTGAAAGTAATGGTAAAAAGGGCCATTCCTACTTCAACTGCTTGGTTCCTAGACTCATGCAGTCTACCTCTGAGAAAAATGCTGTATAATAGTCATTGGCTTAATGGTTTTGTTTTTTTTTTTAAGATTTTATTTATTCATTTGAGACACAGAGATACAGAGAGAGAGAGAGAGAAAGCATGAGCAGGGAGAGAGGCAGAGGGAGAGGGAGAAGCAGGCTCCTCGCTGAGCAGGGAGCCCGATGTGGGGCTCGATCCCAGGACCCCGGGGTCATGACCTGAGCCGAAGGCAGACACTTAACCATCTGAGCCACCCAGGCGCCCCTGGCTTAATGGTTTTACTCTATCTTGAAGGACAGGGTATCAACCTCTCTGGTGTCATCCGTAAGCTAGCAAATGATCTGTACCTTTAAGAGACCATCCCAGTGTTCTGTTAGGCCAGCCACTTCTGAATGATGTGCAGCACAAAAGAACCAGTGGATCTCAAGGTCTTATGCCCATTTTTACTTTCCTTCCCTGTAAAATCGGCCTCTTGGTCCAAAGTGATGTAACAAAGATCCCCCAACAATAAACCAGAAAAACTGAGAACCTTCAGAGAGTGGTGCTGGCCGAAGCACTAAAGACAGGAAAGGAGGGGCGCCCTGGTGGCTCAGTCGTTAAGCGTCTGCCTTCAGCTGGGGTCGTGATCCCAGGATCCTGGGATCGGGCCCCGCATCGGGCTCCCTGCTTGTGTTCCCTCTCTCGCTGTGTCTCTCTCCGTCAAATAAATAAATAAATAAATCTTTAAAAAAAAAAAAAAAAGACAGGAAAGGAAAACACATACCTGGAATACATAATCACTCCAGTAGGGATGACTCAGTATTCTTTCCAGGATGGAAGAGTTCTAATGCAATCAACCCGCAGTTGTTGGCTGGTTGATCTCCTTGTAGGTGATACCAGTCTCAGCTGCTGACAGCTCTGACATTCAGCAGTGACAGTAGGTGGATCAACCTTGTGATGATGTCCATGTCCTTGGGCCTATGCACAGCCTCAGTCTCCAACTCCATGAGTACTATGTTCATAGCCCCATAATGCGAGAACAGAGGTGACCAAGGAGAGGGGCTGGCTTATTTCCACTAGATAACTCATCCTATGCACTTGGTTGTTCTGGGCTTCCAGTGTGGAAGATGTCTCTTCCATCTTCCAATGAATTGGTCATTGAGGTGAACACAAAGATCCTCATGGCCCCCTGGATGTACCCACAATTCTTCTCTTGATCTCCTTGTCTCTCTGAGATTCCAATCTCTCTCATCCTAAGCCCCTGACCAAATAGCTAAATCATTCACCACTGCTCATTAATCTGAATATGTCCTTGCTTCAGACTACTTCACCCCCTACATGGAGTTGAATGCCAGGTGTGCTGTTCTAAGCTCTGCTCATGGGAAAGATCCCCCCATTCCCTTACCACTGTCTTTCAGAGACATCTCTGAGTGGAACTGTAATGCAGCAGCATATCAAATGTACCAACTTATAGAGCTAACCCATTTATTTTTATTTATTTATTTTTTTAGCAAAGAACCAGTTTTATTTTATTTTTTTAAATTTTATTTTATTATGTTATGTTAGTCATCATAAATTACATCATTTGTTTTTGATGTAGTGTTCCATGATTCATTGTTTGCGTATAACACCCAGTGCTCCATTCAATGTGTGCCCTCCTTAATACCAATCACTGGGCTAACCCATCCCCCCACCCCCCTCCCTGCTAAAACCCTCAGTTTGTTTCTCAGAGTCCATAGTCACTCATGGTTCATCTCCCCCTCCGATTTCCCCCCCTTCATTTTTCCCTTCCTACTACCTTCTTTTTTTTTTTTTTTTTAACATATAATGTATTGTATCAGAGGTACAGGTCTGTGATTCATCAGTCTTATACAATTCACAGCACTCACCATAGCACATACACTCCCCAATGTCCATCACCTAGCCACCCCATCCCTCCCACCCCCCACCACTCCAACAACCCTCAGTTTGTTTCCTGAGATTAAGAATTCCTGATATTGGTGAGATCGTATGATACTTGTCTTTCTCTGATTGACTTATTCTGCTTAGCATAATACCCTCTAGCTCCATCCACGTCATTACAAATGGCAAGATTTCGGAGCTAACCCATTTATGAACAAGACACAAGATTTTGCTCTGTTGATCAGCTGGTCATAGGAGAGCATCAAGGAGGCCATAGGGAAGGCAAGAGAGATAAGTGCACAAGAATCCGGACCATCCATTCTTGTATAACTTATTTGTGTTTTCCAGATGTACTCAGGTCCCAAATATAATATTTCCATGGTATGAGGGATGGCTGCTGCACCTGCCTGGTTTGGTGAGTGTGAAAATACCCAGGACATCACGGGAATCTCCAATCATCTGCTGTCCCATGTCAAATGCTCAGTCTCTACCAAGGCTCAGTAGCATATCAAGGGCTGCTTCTCCAATGGGGAATAGCTCTCTGCTGCAGATGGCATGGCCTCGCTTTAGGACCCGAGGATTCTGTTCTTCAATTCTCCTATCAGAGCTTGCCAGAAACACTGTAGAACATTCTGGTCTACCATAGCAACACTATGAAGCATCTTATATATCTCCAGATGACTGGAATTCACAAATTTTACCAGTGTTCCAGGATCTTGGAGTTTTTGAGGTTTATTTTCCATCTTCTGATGCACATGTGTCCTAACAGAGCATCTAAAGTATTTGCCATCTGCTCTTCCAGATCTAAATCAACACGATATTGACAAAATAGTGGACAGATCTGATGTTCTGAAGAATGTTTAGGTAAGCAAGGCACCTTTGGATTATATTGTAGCAAAGAATAAGAGAGAACACAGGTCTGAGGCATGACCAGGAATTCCAAGTAAATGCAAACTGCTTCAGCATCTCCCTTTTTTTTTTTTAAGATTTATTTATTTATTTTAGAGAGAGAGAAAGAGAGAGCATGCACGAGTGGGGGTAGGGGCAGAGGGAGAGAGAGAGAGAATCCTCATGTAAACTCCCCGCTGAGCGCAGAGCCTGACACAGGGCTTGATCCCAGGACCCTAAGATCATGACCTGAGCTGAAACCAAGAGTAAGCCTCTTTAACCAACTGAGCCCCTCAGGTGCCCCTCTCCTTCTTGGTGTGAACTGAAATATAAGCATTTTCCCTATCAGTAGCTGCATACACAGTGCCAGAGGCTGCACTGTTTTTTTTTTTCAAGTAAAGATGCAACATACACACAATAGCTATAATTGGAGCTATCCCTTGATTAAATTTACTGCAGTCCATTGTCAGAGAGGGATGGTTTATTAAATAAAGAGATTGTCTGGACAAGCATCCCTACACTTCTTTGAGGATGGCATTAATTTCTGCCAGGTGGCCAGGATGAGATTTTGCTTTTGAGTGATTATCTGGGCTGGAGATGGGTGAGTTGGGAAGGGGTGGCAATCTCAGAGAACTGCACTTGCCCTTTCCTATGGGTCAGAGAACCACAGGTAAGGGAGTCAATCGGAAGGTTTTGTTTGCTAATATAACCATTTAGGGAACCAGAGAATGACCACAGTTGGGGCAGTGGACTCTAGACCAAATGGGACATGGACTTGGACCAGGACTCCATTTATCACCAGATCTCCAAATGCCTTAAATCTAACATCTAATATAATGACATCTTACATGAATCTCCTGGTGTTGTGAGTCATATTACCCAGAAAACAGAATCTGAGATAGATACGTGTGTATAGGAAACATGTCAGGGAGTGATTTTGGAGACAGCACCTGTGAGGGAACAGGACACAGACTTGGGCAGAGGAAGAGGTAGAACGGTAATGCAGTTGCAAGGGACCCCATCTGATGCTGTGGAGGGCTCTGAAGCTGGGGTAGCTTTTCATAGATGTATCACATTAAGGCCAGGTTGCCTAGCTTTTGACCCAGCACTTTGACCAGTCATTAAATGTGAGCTTCTGCCAAGGAGGGGCTCAGCTATCAGCCATCAGCAGGCAACACACCTAGCAGCTCAGAAGATGACCCCTTCTTTAGTTCTGAAAGAGATTCTAGGGCACACACTATAGCATCCACTATAGTCCAACCCTTGCACTGCCTGGATCCACTTGATTTGTACAGTAGGTTTACCGCTCCAGGAATAGCTCCTTCAAGAGTCTGAATGTAATAGGACAAACTGTAGCCCCAGCCGCTGCAGCTGATCTCAGGCCCCAACCGATACTCGTCATTTCTTTCCTCTACCAACCAAGCTACATTTCCCTTACTGTAGACTAGAACCTTTGTTGTTCGAGTGACTTACCTCATGGAATGAACCAGAACCTGTCTGAGTCCTTGGTCACCAAGGCTTCTCAGGCAATGGAAGCTGCCTTTATTCATTTACTTTTAAAATTGGGCAAGGTCTGTGAAGTCTATGCCCAGCTTGGACCTGCCATAGAGCCCTCTCTGCTCTGGACCCCACTCAAAGCTTGTAGCTTTCCATGTCCTTCAGCAAATGGGCCTGAGCATTATGTCTAAGAATAGAATATGCTGTCTCCATAAACCCAAAAGGCCAACCCAGTGTTGTAGTGCATTCTTACTAGGGGAAGGAATGAGAAGAAATCATTTTTTCTTTATTTTGGAAAGAGATCCAAACTTGCCTCAGACCATGGGGCCCCTAAAGCAACATTGAGAAGGTAGCCCTCTGCCTGGGTTTATCTTTCACCATCTGGCATGCATGTGTCTCACCAAGGCCTCCAACATACTTGCCACTTCTTGCTCATCAGTTCAGTTAACATAATGTCATCAGTATAGTAGACCAATATAATGTTTTACAGAATTTCCAGATGGTCTGGGGCCCTTCAGACTTTAATATGACAGAGGGCTTGAGTTAACATAAAAGCTAGAGAAAGACTGTAAATGCATACTGTTGTTTGTCCCACATGAATGCAGACTGCTTCTAGCATTCTTTCCTAATAAGAATAGAAGACAACACACTTGCCAGATGAATGGCCTTATACCATGAGCCAGAGGTCATATTAATCCACTCCAACAATGATACCAGCAAGGCAGCTGCAATTAGACCTTCTCCTTAGCTGAATTGGTAGGAATCCACTCCTAGGATCCATCTGGTTTTATAGGAGGAAAACTAGTGAACTAGATGGGCATGTGAGGGCCTCCATATATCCCTGCTCTAACAGGGTGGCCATGATGATACTTCTGTTGCTAGATTACTGGATTACAATTACTGGGAGCCTGTGTCTACCAATTCTTGAAATGTCTGGTTATTCCCCCTTCCCCAATGTACAATTTACCCAAGTAAATGGCCAGAGGTTCCTTTGGGGAAAGACTGGGAAACTCATTACACTCATTACCATATACATTTCCTCCCGAGGATCTGTCTTTACTTCAGTCAATGGGTTCTGGTCTTGAAAACTGGTTCAGATGAGGAAATGGAACAAGGAATTATGACTTTTTTCTTAAAGACTTTATTTACTTATTTGAGATAGAGAGAGAGCATGAGAAGGGGGCAGAGGGAGAGGGAGGAGCAAGCTCCCCGCTGAGCAAGGACCCCGATGCAGGACTCAATCCCAGGACCCCGGGATCATGACCTGAGCCAAAGGCAGACACTTAACCAACTGGGCTACTCAGGCGCCCTGGGAATTAAGATTTTTTATTGAGGCAGTTGCCTTCAGTCTCCTGATAAGCTATCCTTGATTTCTCTTACTTGCTTCAACTGAACCATAGTCTTGCTGGCAACTCATCTCTCTTGTTGCCAGACACCATGTTCCATTACTCATTTCCATGGCTCTCTATACACCACACCCCCAAGGCAGCTATTCTACTCTGTTGCTCTTAGAGAACATTGCACCACCTGGAGTCTATTATTCAGGATTTTATCATCCCCATTTCTATCAAGGATCCCAGTTTTTTAACAGACTGACCCATCAGCCTGGCTGGTGGCCCTCACCAAACTGTTCCTTACCTCTTCAGGAAGCATAGTGTCCTCTGAGCCTTCCTGTGGACTCCAGTGGACTGGTGGGCTTTCTGCCCTTGCATGGTGTTCCAGCTTCTTCATGCCCACTATTCTAAGCCTTTTGGTCTTAGAGAGGAGAAGTTTACTGTCTGCAGTGGCAATTCTGGCATTTCTACTTCACTTTGTGTGGGCCATCACTTTCTTCAAGCTTCTAAGAGCAGCACAATAGTATATTAAATCTTGTATCCTACCATATCAATAAATTCTCAGAAAATCAGAATGTTACCAACCAACAAATTTTCCATTTCCAAATGTCACACTTGATCCATTGCCATCAGGATCTAGTCCCAGATAAACTCCCTTGTCTCCCGCCAGTGAACGTTGACTGAGACCTGCAGCTCCTTCCATCAGTACCTTTCCTCCCTAAACAGAACTAATAGTTGTGCAGCCAGGTTAGGATGCAACTTGAACTGATTATTTGACCTGGGGGTGGGGGGTGGGGTGGGGTGGAGGTAGGAACAGATCCTGAGGGAGGTATGTGTTGTATTGTAAGGCAGAGGCCTTTTCATTATCTTTAAGTAAAACTGGGGGTGGGATGATAGTCTTTAACAGGGAGGAGTGGGCTACTTCTATAGGCCCAGTAGGTTCAAAGACATCTAGGGATTGTAGAATCTCAAGTGCATCAACCCAGATATCTTCATTCCAAATTTGAGGGTCCCACCTATCTCTGACCTGGACCTTGACCCTGATGTGCCAGAACTGCCAGATTCCAAGTTCAACTTTATATGAAATTCAAAAACCCCTATAATTAATGCCTGGATCTGAACCACAGATTTTTCTACCTTCCAGCTGCAGGAGATAAGAGTGTCTTTATATGCTATAAGAAAGCCCTCTAGCTTTACCACATCACCTTAAATTAGTGATTAGTTACCTTAAGCCTTTGATTGTCTCTCTTTAATTGATAGCACCCAATGAAAGTTATCCAATTCCATTGTCCTTATAGTCTTTACTTCCCCAGGACCTCTCAAATGCATGAGATGTTGCTCCCACCAGTGCATTCCCTTCTATCAGCATTCCAGTATCCTATCCTAGTTCACCACAAGTGAAAGTTTCAACAATTGTCTTGCTATAGCCTTCCAGGAACTCTCCAAACACTTTATCTTCCAGTGATGGGCTCCTCACTGCCAGCCACCCTGGTGGGTAATCCAGCTCTAAAGTCCCACTTCTAGTTCTAATTGTCTTGGGTTGAGTTGGTTGGTAAACAGACTCTAAGATGAAGATTTTTGTGCAGGAAGTTTAGTGGAGAATGTTGTAGGAACAACCGGAAGGGCAAGTCAGATAAGGAAAGTTGGATTAAACACTATGATGCAGCTGGAATGAAAGCCTCAGCTCTGGCCCTTCAGAGCTGTCTTTAAATGAGTCAGCGAGGCTAGGCCTTTGTACCCCACCTCAACCAGTCAGTGGATGTGGGATGCCCAGAGAGGTCTAACTTTGGGTGAGCTACTTCCTTTACACTGAAGGCAAGTCCCAGAGAACCATCAGCAGCTGACACTCCCAGCAGCTGGTGGAATGGGTGTCTCGACCCTGAAGGGGGCATGTGGGTGATACACACAACACCCTCTACAGACCAGGATAAGTGATAAGAGTAAGCAAGTGTGCAAGCCCAAAAGCCAACTGGATTAGAACTGACGATAAACAATGTTAATGGAGGAAGTCTTGAAAAGTTTTATTTAACTGATGTTTTTTAAGCAGTTCAAATTCAATATGAGGGCATGTTACTTGTGCCAAATCAGAAAGGTCTGCAGTGTTCAAAATTGTCTTCCTTGCATTACAAAACAAAGAGGAAATAGACCTTCCAAAAATTATTAGAGACCTGGGTTTCAAAATCTCATTCAATAGATTCGTGTCTCAATAAATGTCACAAACCAGTAATTACATAAGTTACATAGTGTGTTAGAAGAAAGAAAAAACAAAAAGAATAGAACAAGATAAGGGCATTCAGGAGTTAGAAGAAAGGAGTACAGGGAGGGTAGTTTGCAGATTAAATAGGATGGTCATGATAGACCTCATTGTGAAAATGATTTTGGAAAAAGGACTAGTGGTTAAGTCAGGGAAAGAGCAATGAAGGCATCTGAGGGAAGAGCATTCCAGAGAGCATCCATTGCAAAGGCCCTGTGGCAGGAACATGTCTTGGTGATTGAGGAGTAATAATAATGCCAGTATGGCCGGAGGGGAGAGGGTAACAAGCAGAGGTAGGTGAGACGCTCAGCGGGGTCACTGGAGGGCGGGGGAAGGATGGGGCCTGGTAGTCTCTGGCAATGGACCTGAGGCAAGAGACTTGAGTAAGGGCATCTACTGCCATTCAAACAGATTCTATTAATAAATAAATTTGGGGAAGAATTCACCACTCCACTTACACTGATTTTTACATGCTCAGTGCTTTGACAGCTTTTTAATACATTTCCCATTTAGATAAACATAATCTCATGCCTTACTTTACTATTTTATTTTAAAGTAAAAACAAATTAAATATCATGACTAAAAGCAAATCAAAGCAATGAGACAAAACACACCTTTGTTTCCAAATTACACATGCCTCCTGATATGGCATCTCTCCCACCTCATCCCATGTCTTCCCCCAGAGCAATATTTTTTTTCCAATGAGTCCCCTTATGGACCACCTGATGAGTCTTAAAGGGATCCAAACATGAAAATCCTATCCTCCATACTTGTAGGCTATCTCTCACACTGTCACTCAACCACAGATTAGGGCTACTCAGTAGTAATCTACTAAATGACTTATGTATAGAAACCAAAATATGGAATTCATAAACCAAAATTAACACGTGACTGGAATTTACTGAGGCCACTCATTCAATGTTCTCCTAACAAGTCTGGCAGCCACACAGTGTTTGGCAATAAAAGTACATAGATGAAGATTGTAATTTCCACAATTTTCTGAAAGCACTCTCTGCTGTTGGTGCATGATAAGTGTTGTCTTCAGTTGGTTAGAGTTTCCAGTTGCTACTATTCTTGATTTATAACTATAAATTATAGTTAGTCTCCCTTCATCATCATCAGTTTAGTTTGTTGAATTGTTTGGTATATTTGTCTAAAGAGAAAAGGTTTATAATTTTCCAAAAATTAGACTTGAAAGCATGTATACATTGCAATTTAAATTAGGGCTACCACAAACCAAAAAGCTTTTGCACAGCAAGGGAACTATCAACAAAATGAAAAGGCCACCTATTGAACGGGAGATTTTGCAGATGATATATCTGATAGGGGTTAAATATCCAAAATACATAAAGAACTCCTACAACTTGGGGCGCCTGGGTGGCTCAGTCGTTAAGCGTCTGCCTTCGGCTCAGGTCATGATCCCAGGGTCCTGGGATCGAGCCCCACATCGGGCTTCCTGCTCAGCAGGAAGCCTGCTTCTCCCTCTCCCACTCCCCCTGCTTGTGTTCCCTCTCTCGCTGTGTCTCTCTCTGTCAAAGAAATAAATAAAATCTTTAAAAAAAAAAAAAAAAAGAACTCCTACAACTTAACACTAAAACATAAACAATCCAATTAAAAAGTGGGCAGAGGACCTGAACAGACATTTTTCTAAAGAAGACACCCAGATAGCCAACAGACACATGAAAAGATGCTCTACATCACTCATCATCAGGGAAATGCAAATCAAAACCACAATGAGATACCACCTCACTCCTATTAGAATGGCTACCATCAAAAGGACAAGAGTTGGTAAGTATTGAGGAAGATGTAGAGAAAAGGAAATCCTTGTGCACTGTGATGGGAATGTAATCTGGTGCAGCCACTATGAACACAATATGAAGGTTCCTCAAAAAGTTAAAAATAGAACTACCATATGATCCAACAATCCCACTTTTGGGTATACATCCAAAGGAAATGAAAACAGGATCTCAAAGAAATATCTGCACCCTCATGTTCATTGCGGCAATATTCACAACAGCCAAGGTATGGAAACAACCATTAATCTTCAGTAGATGAGTGGATAAAGAAGATTCTCTCTATATATACACTATATATATAATGCCCTCTGGTTCATCCAAGCTGTCACGAATGGCAAGGTTTCCTTCTTTCTCGTGGCTGACTAATATTCCAAAATATATAGAGAGCAATATTATTCAGCCCTGAGAGAGAAGGAAACCCTGCCATTTGTGACAACTTGGATGAACCAGAGGACATTATGCCAAATGAAGCAAGTCAGACAGAGAAAGACAAATACTATCTGATATCACCTATGTGTATGGAATCAAAGAAAGACAAACCCAGAGAAACAGAGTAGAATGGTGGTTGCCAGGGGCTGGAGGATGGAGGAAATTGGGAGATATTAGTCAAAGGGTACAGACTTTCAGTTACAAGATTAACAAATTCTAGGGATCTAAAGGACAACATGGGGATTATAGCTAATAATACTGTATTATATACTTGAACTTGCTAAGAGAGTAGATTTTAAATGTTCTCACCACAAAAAAGAAATGGTAGTTATGTGAAGTGATGGAGGTGTTAGCTAATGCTAGGGTGTTAATTAATCATTTTGCAATAATATATAAGCGTATCAAATCAATACATTATACACCTTAAACTTACATAATGTTCCATGCCAATTATATTGCAATAAAGCTGGAAAATAAAATAGAGCAGAAGCAACAAAAGCTTTTCTGCTCCACGCCCTGTGGGGCCAGAAGTGCCCACCTAGAGGCCCTCAGGTTCCAGGTAGAGCAGCCTGGCACACACCCAGGGCCAGCTGACTCTGCTCCCGAGCTGCTCCTTTAAAGAGCCATGGGGCAGAGGAGGAGGGTAAAGACTCAGATTTCCAGTGCTAGAAGCCCTGTGGGGGGGCTTCTGGCATGAGTGAGATGAGAAACCAGCCTCCCACTTGCTCTACTCCTGTGAAAATGGCATTCCGCCATCAGAAAAAACAGAAGGGTGAAAGTCATCGGTGTGTGTGTCCTTTCTATCAAAAGAAGCAAAGAAAAACTCACGGGCCCAATACCCTCTGTAAATAATTCCTTACAGAAATCCTAGCTTCCACCCACACCAGCTCCCACAGAGCCCTTGGCCCCCAGGATGTCCAGCAGGCCCCTCTCCCAGGTTTCGCCTGCAACTATTCCAGCCTCCTGATCTGGGGTGGGTTTCGCTGAAGAAATCAAATGACCCCCAGTTTCATCCCTCTCAGGCGGAGTCACTTGGATTCTTTTTTTGAGGTTATTTATAGGTTGATTAATAAATAATAAAAATCCCACCATTTTGTAATTCTCAGCAATGGCTTGTACCCAAATTTCCATCACAAACTGTTTTCCTGGAGCTTTGGACAAAGAGCCACGTGAAGACTAGATTACTTATTTATGTGAGCACTAGAAACTGTTCCTTACCGCAGCTCCTGAAGGAGTCGTGATTGCTGGTGGAAGGAAAAGTATATTAAAATGACACGGGGTTGGGGGTACTGAGGAGGCACACTTGACTTTGACCACCCCTAGCAAGCCTGAGCCAGGCGTCTTCACAGACAGGTGCAGGAGGAGAACGATGCCTCCACAGAAGGAGGCAAGGGCAGCAAAATGAAAGAGAATCTCATTTAGAATTTCCAAGGCCACTGACATCAACAAATAACGTTTGGCTGCCTCCCACTCTTTTCAAAAACTAATCTAGTTTTCCTTAAGCTTTGATGAAAAAGTTGTCTTCTTAGCAGCCCTGCATGACTGACGGTCGAGCCTCATTCTTTATACCTCCAGTGGAATAAAACTGGCTTTCCCCAGACTAAAGGGCCTGGCAGTTTGGACAGGCTGTCTTACGTGGTTTCCCCTCCTCCTGGAGGAGCTGTGGCTGGTGGGCCCACCTGGGGCTCTCCACAGGCTAGCATGGGGTTTGCATCTAGATAGTGCTCACAGTAGTTGCTGAAGTGAACTCTAATAAGTTTCCCCATCTTCCTCTAAAATCACCAAAGATCATTCCATTCAAAGGCAAGCCTCAGGATTCTAGGACTCTAAGGCAGTCCAAAGCTTTGCTCCTCAGGGTGGTCCTTGGACCTGCTGCTTCTCTTGGGAGCTTGTCAAATGTGCAGACTGCCAGGCCCCATCCCAGAACTTGAGAGTCAGAATCTGCATTCTAACAAGAGGCCCAGGTGACGGGCACATGCTCATAGTATCAGAAGGACCACTTTAGCAAACTTGCTCTTGACCTCTAGTCAATAGCCCTTGCATTCCTTTACTTACCCAGAAGATACTTATGTAGCACTGTATTCGTTTGCTAGGGCTGCCATAACAAAATACCACAGCCTTGGTGGCTTAAACAACAAAAAGCTCTTTCCTCACGGTTCTGGAGGCCAGAAGTCCAAGATCAAGGTGTCAGCAGGTTTGGTTTCTCGTTGGCTTCCAGATGGCCATCTTCTTGCTGTGTTCCCATGTGGTCTTTCCTCTATGTGTGTAGGCCCTGATGTCTCTCTGTGTGTCCTAATTCCCTCTTCTCATAAGGATATCAGTCATATTAGATTAGGGCCCATACTAATGGCCCCATTTTCACCTAATCACCCTTTAAAGTCCCTATCTCCAAATGCAATCACATTCTGAGGTACTGGAGATTAAGGCTTCAACATTTGAATTTGGAGGGAGGATACAGTCCAGCCCATAAGAAGCATTACCATATCTAGCCATGGGGCTAAGCCTGGGTTACAACCATGAAGTGGATGGACTTGGTCTTCAAGCAGCTTATAACCTTATAAGGTCACATCTCCCCTCGTGTTTTGGCTACCCAGACCATGGGGTCTGCCCAGACCATGGCACCACAAGTCTGACAGGCTGTGCTGCCTGCATTGTCCACTTGCCCAGCCCACCAGGAGGAGCAGCTAGTTCCCTTAACCCTTGGCTGGGGAGAGCGGGTACACCCTGTGTAGATGTCAGGCAAGATGTCAGGGAAGACCCCCTCCCACAAAAACAAAAATTATCTATAGATGCTAAAATTTCTGGATAAAAGTATGATGACAAACAGTATACTTATATAGTCTAAATGTATCTCCCCATAAGATGTTTATTAATCACAAGGGGAAAAAGGTAACCTGATCGTGGGGAAACTTGGCAGACACCACCTTAAACAAGTGACCAAGTTAACATCACCAGTAAAAAAACACATCAACAGGGGCGCCTGGGTGGCTCAGTCAGTTAAGCGTCTGCCTTTGGCTCAGGTCATGATCTCAGGGTCTTGGGATCAAGCTCCAACTGGGCTCTCTGCTCAGCGGAGAGTCTGCTTCTCCCTCTCCCTCTGCCCCTCCCCCCAGCTTGTGCACACACACAGTCTCTCTCTCTCTCAAATAAATAAATAAAATATTCTTTTTTAAAAAGGACATGTCAACATGTACCTCCTAATATGATGATTAAGAAGGTCACAATATCATTTCTGTAGTATTCTTGTCAAGAATTCATAACCTCAATCTAATCATGAGAAAAGATATGAAAGTTTCAAATTCAAGGACATTCTAAAAAATAATTGGCCAGTACTCTTCAAAAGAGTCAACATCATGAAAGACAAAGGAAGGCTGAGAAATTGTCAAAATAGAATACAAGAGACTTCCAGGGAAGATGGAAAAGTAGGAGGACCCTAAACACCCTCATCCCACGAATACAACTAGATAACACCCACATCAGTGTAAATAACCCAGAAAATGATCTGAAGACTAACTCTCCACAGCTTAATGTAGAGAGGAGGCCACATCAAGGTTAAGAGGGGTGGATTCATGGTTGGGAGCTAAATAGACCCACAGGACTGCCCATGGCAGGGAGAGACATTGGCAGGTATGGAGAGTGGGGAGGAGCAGGCACCTTAGGTTTGGGAAACCAACACAAGGGAAACGAATAACATTTGGCTTTGAAAACCAGAGCCTAACCTCATGAGTTCTTACAAATCAGCAGGACATAACACTTGAAACTTTAAAAACCAGCAGGCTCAGCTCTGGGAGAGTTAGTGGGCAAGAGTAAACTGAGTCTCCAACCTTAAAGAGATAGCACAACAAACAGCTCCACTGAGATACAGCATAAAAAGCAGCAGCTTGAAAGACATCTGGGGTATTAGAAAGGGAGATTTGTTTACTAATCTCAGAGCATGTGCTGGAGGTGCAGGGATTGTTGGGAAACTTCTCCAAGAACAAATTAGCGGGTGGGGGCCATTTCCCACATCATCCCCAAGCCTAGACACACAGACACCTGTGGAAACCAACATCAACACCCTCCATAACTTGCTTATACCGCAGCCCCACCATCACGCACTTCTGCGGATCATCCCCCTCCAACCCAGCTGGCCTTGGCAGTTTTCTCGGGCAGCTGTAGGACCTGTGCAAACCTTGCTGGAACCTGCATCCTCCAGAGCCCATCCGAAGTGATGCCACAAACCTGACAGTGTGTAAGAAGCCCCAAGAGAGGCCAGCACCACTTCAAAGTGACTCCCAGGGAAGAAGGGAAGATAACCACACATACTGGTAGGACTGCAGCCCAGCAGTGGGTTGGGGTAGACATCTAATCCGACTGTAGGCCCTGCCCAACACAAAAGCTTCTCAGGGGATAATACAGGGAAAGCACCCTGCAGTTTGATGCTACTGCATCTCTGGCAAATGCCTGGTCTGACTCAACACAAGCCCACGGTGGTCCCAGACTGGCCCACTAACAACATAGGGATAACCCTGCCATAACAGGCAAAGAGAACCATTGTAGATGACTGGACTGAAGGCAAAAGCAGCTCAGCCACAACAGCAGAGCACACACAACACACATAGGAGACACCCGTGAAGCACCAGGTTCTGGTGAACAGGGGATATTGCATTGCAAGGCACTACAGGACCTCTTCTTCATAAGGCCACTACTTTCGAGAGCAGGAGATATAGCTGACTTTCCTAATACATAGAAACAGACACAGAGAGTTAGACAAAATGAGGAGACAGAAGATCATGCCCCAAATGAAAGAACAGGACAAAACTACAGTAAGAGAGCTGAACAGAACAGAGATAAGAACTTAAAGTAATGATAGAGAATTTAAAGTAATGATCATAAAGGTATTCACTTGACTTTAGAAGAGTGGGGGACCTCAGTGAGACCCTCAACAAAGATAAAAAACATTAAAAAAAGAACCAAAAACCAATCAGAGATGAAGAAATTAACTGAAATTAAAAATACACTAGATGGAATAACTGAAATTAACTGAAATTCTAAAAATACACTAGATGGAATACATAGTAGACTAGAGGAAGCAGAAGAACAGATCAGTGACCTGGAGGACAGAGTAGGGAAAGCAATCAAGCTGAGCAGGAGAGACAAAAGAAAAAGAACATAGACTTAGGGAACTCAGTGACACCATCAAGCAGAATAACACTCACATTATAGGGATCCCAGAAAGAGAAAAGACAGAAAAGGGGACAGAAAATTTCTCTGAAGAAATAATAGCTGAAAACTTCCCAAATCTGGGGAAGGGAACAGAAATCCAGATCCAGGAGGCACAGAGAGCCCCAAAAACATAAACCCAAGGAGATCCACACCAAGACACATAGTAATTAAAATGGCAAAAAGTAGTGATTAAGAGAGAATTTTAAAAAGTAGCAAGAGAAAAGAAAATAGTTACATACAAGGGAAACCCCATAAGGCTATCAGCTGGTTTTTCAGCAAAAACTTTGCAGGCCAGAAGGGAGTGGCATGATATATTCCAAGTGCTGAAAGAAAAAAACCTGCAACCAATGATACTCTATTCAGCAGGGCTATCATTCAGAATGGAAGGAGAGATAGAGTTTCCCAGACAAACAAAAATTAAAGGAATTCATGACCACTAAATCAGCCCTACAAGAAATGCTTAAGGGGACTCTGAGTGGACAGGAAAGACCATAAGTAGGAGGAAGAAAAGTAGGAAGCACAAAAGCAGTAAAATTAAAACTCAGTGGTGAAGGGATTCACCAAATAAAAGGATGTAAAGTATGACACCATATACCTAAAACATGAGGGAGAGAGAAGTAAAGAATGGGTTGGGGATGTGGGTGAATGGGATGAATAGGATGGGTGAAATACGTGAAGGCGATTAAGAGTACACTTATCATGATGAGTGCCCAGTAACGTATAGTGTTGAAACATTATACTGTACCCCTGAAACCAATATAACACTGTATGTCAACTATACTGGAATTAAAATTTTTAAAAATAGGAAAAGACATCTAAATGCAATCTCAGATTGAATATGAAGCAAAAAAAGAATATTAATGGGAAAATGGGAGAATTTCTTATAATAAGGTCTACAGATTAGTTAATAGTATTGTATCAATGTTAATTTCCTAGTTTCCATAATTGTATTACAGATATGTAAAATTGTTATTATTAAGGGAACCTGAGTGAAGGGCATGTGGAAACTTGGTGCTATTATTTACCTTCTCTGTAAATCTAAAATCATTTTAAAATTAAAAAAGAGCATTTGGTAGAACTTTGGTTTATTAGGGTAGAATGCTAAACTGTTCTAACAGACAGCCCAAACAATACAGTGGCTTAAAGAATAAAGCAGTCTTCCCTCACATGGCAGTCCTGAGGTATGGGGCCAGACTGAGAGAAGGGCTGTCCTTCATACACAGTCACTCAGGTCTGTAGGTTCCCATACTCTGGGGCTTTGTTCTCTCCAGAATGGGTGAAGCTGAGTTCTCATAGGCTCTTTAATGTTGAGTGCACAGAGTTCTATACATGTATGTTATATCAATCTTGCTAATTATGTTGTTAAAATATTGCATCACTTTTTTTTACGATTTTATTTATTTATTTATTTTAGAGAGAGTGAGCCTGAGTCAGGAGGGGCAGAAGAAGAGGGAGAGGGAAAGAATCTCAAGCAGACTCTGTGCTGAGCTCAGAGCCCCATGGGGGGCTCAATCTCACAACCCAAGATCATGACCTAAGCCAAAACCAAGAGTCAGAGGCTCAACCGACTGAGCAACCAAGTTGCCCCAAAATACTGCATCATATTTAAATCTAGGGTCTATTCAATAAGTTACCAAGAAGAGTTTATTATGATATATTTCACCACGGTTGTGGATTTCTCCTTGTAATTCTGTCAATTTTTGCCTTCTATATTTTGAGGCCATATTACTAAATGCTGGTGTAAATGGTATCTTCTGACACCATTTTTTTGCACCCACTTCAGAATTTCTATATCTTCCCACTGAATTGTTCCTTTAGCATTATACTGTGACATATTTGTTATTAACCATGAGATTTTTGCCTTTAACTTGGTTTCATCTTTTTTATGGCCATATATTATTTTCTCTTTGTAGTTTGTATTTGCTTCACATCCAGTTCCCATCTCTTCATTTTTGCTCTGTGTAGTTGTGTTTTAGATGTGTGTCACAGAATTAGGTTATAGCTGGACTTTACCCCCTCACTCCCCTAATAATCTATGCTTTTTAATTCTTGTACAATAATTCAGATCATAAATATTTGATTTATTTCTATCACCTTATTTTATATTTTCTACATACCCTGCTTTTTCATGGCTTATTTCTTCTTCTTTCCTGCCTTCTATTTGATTATTTTTTCTCTATATTGTTTTTCTTTCTCTCTACAGTTTGAAGTTTAAATGTTCTATTTATGTTCTTTCAGTATTAACTCTTAAATTTTTAATACATATACCTGACCTAACAAAGTTCAAAATAACAAACTTCTCTTCCTTTCTCCCCAAAATACAAATGCCTTAACGCTTTAACTCTAATTACACTGTTCTCATCTTCCATGCTGATATTATTGTGTTGTTTTTTTTTTAAGCACCTGAATTGGTCACTATTATCCATCAATATTTGTTTAGATTTACCCGCACGATACCAGGTTCTGTGCTCACCCTTACTTCATGATTTTACTGCTTTCTTCCAGGTTGCATTGCCTTCTTCTTGAAGTACATCCTTCAGCATTTCATCCTCTAAAAGTAGTAAATCTTCCAACTTTTGAACTTAAAAATGTCTTTATTTCATCCTCACTCTTAGATGAGGATTTAATTGGAAAGAGAATTCTAAGTTGATACTCTCAGAATTTGAAGATATCATCCCATTATCTTCTGGCTTATATGATTGTCATGAATTCTGATTTTTATTCCTTTTTAGGTATTCTGTCTTATTTCTCTGGTTTCTTTAAATATCTTTTCTTGTCTTTGAAATCCTGAATCTTCAAAAAGATTTGTTCCAAAGTGGCAGTATTTGTATTTTCCTTCAGGAATGATTGTGCTTCTTAAAACTAAGGATTCAATATCTTTTGTCAGTTCAAGGAACTTCAGAGTTGTTAGCTCTTCCAGTATTGCTTATCCTTTTATTCAATTTCTCCAGTGACAACTCTTGATAGACACGGCTTGTATGTTCTCATTCTATCCTCCATGTTTCTTAACATCATTGCATACCTTTCTCTTTATCTCTCACTGTGCTGCATTCTTGGAAGTCTCTTCAGGAGTATCTTCCACTTGACTATTTCTCTATTCAATGGTGTCTACTCTGCTGTTTAAATCACTCACTAAATTTTTTCCAATGATGTTTTTTTCTAAAAGTGCTATGTGAATTTTCAAATCTGCCAAATGTGTTCTCATACTGTCTTGTTTTTATGAGTTTAAATCCTTCTTTTTGTATTTAATCACTTAAATATTTTTATTTCATATTATCCTTAATATATTATCATTCAATTATCTAAAGTTCTTAAGGGTGTAACCTGATTTTTGTTGTCTCAGCTATGCAAATTTTATGTCCTGTGTGGGAGTACATCTCCCCTTCAGAACATCTTTGCATTCATTCCTGCAAAGAGTCCTAACTGTATTCCTTAATCTGGGGACAATTTTTATGAAAAATGTTTGGTTTGGAGTCCATCAAAAAGAAGAATTACAGACCAATATCCCTGATGAACATGGATGCAAAAATTCTCACCAAAATAC
Source organism: Halichoerus grypus (assembly GCF_964656455.1). Taxonomy (NCBI): domain Eukaryota; kingdom Metazoa; phylum Chordata; class Mammalia; order Carnivora; family Phocidae; genus Halichoerus; species Halichoerus grypus. The sequence goes on from NC_135715.1 coordinate 68,300,035, forward strand.
TAGCCAATAGGCTCCAACAGTACATTAAAAGGATTATTCACCACGACCAAGTGGGACTTATTCCTGGGCTGCAAGGTTGGTTCAACATCTGCAAATCAATCAATGTGATACAATACACTAATAAAAGAAAGAACAAGAACCATATGATCTTCTCAATAGATGCAGAAAAAACATTTGACAAAGTACAGCATCGTTTCTTGATTAAAACTCTTCAGAGTGTAGGGATAGAGGGTACATAATCAATATCATAAAAGCCATCTATGAAAAACCCACAGCAAATATCATTCTCAATGGGAAAAACTGAGAGCTTTTCCCCTAAGGTCAGGAACATGGCAAGGATGTCCACTATCACCACTGCTATTCAACATGGTACTAGAAGTCCTAGCCACAGCAATCAGACAACAAAAAGAAATAAAAAGCATCCAAATCAGCAAAGAAGAAGTTAAACTCTCACTCTTTGCAAATGATATGATACTTTATGTGGAAAACCCCAAAGACTCCCCCCCAAAACTGCTAGAACTCATACAGGAATTCAGTCAAGTGGCAGGATATAAAATCAATGCACAAAAATCAGTTGCATTTCTATACACCAACAATAGGACAGAAGAAAGAGAAATTAAGGAGTCGATCCCATTTACAATTGCACCCAAAACCATAAGATACCTAGGAATAAATCTAACCAAAGAGGCAAAGGATCTGTACTCAGAAAACTATAAAATACTCATGAAAGAAATTGAGGAAGACACAAAGAAATGGAAAAACGTTCCATGCTCATGGATTGGAAGAACAAATATTGTGAAGATGTCAATGTTACCTAGAGCAATCTACACATTTAATGCAATCCCTATCAAAATACCATCAACTTTTTTCAAAGAAATGGAACAAATAATCCTAAAATTTGTATGGAACTAGAAAAGACCCTGAATAGCCAGAGGAATGTTGAAAAAGAAAAGCAAAGCTGGTGGCATCACAATTCCGGACTTCAAGCTCTATTACAAAGCTGTCATCATCAAGACAGTATGGTACTGACACAAAAACAGACACATGGATCAATGGAACAGAATAGAGAGCCCAGAAATGGACCCTCAACTCTATGGTCAACTAATCTTCGACAAAGCAGGAAAGAATGTCCAATGGACAAAAGACAGTCTCTTCAACAAATGGTGTTGGGAAAATTGGACAGCCACATGCAGAAGAATGAAACTGGACCATTTCCTTACACCACACACAAAAATACACTCAAAATGGATGAAAGACCTAAATGTAGACAGGAATCCATCAAAGTCCTAGAGAAGAACATAGACAGCAACCTCTTTGACCTCAGCCGCAGCAACTTCTTCTTAGAAACATCGTCAAAAGCAAGGGAAGCAAGGGCAAAAATGAACTATTGAGATTTCGTCAAGAGAAAAAGCTTTTGCACAGCAAAAGAAACAGTCAACAAAACCGAGGCAACCGACAGAATGGGAGAAGATATTTGCAAATGACATATCAGATAAAGGGCTAGTACAAAATCTATAAAGAACTTATTAAACTCAACACCCAAAGAACAAATGATCCAATCAAGAAATGGGCAGAAGACATGAACAGACATTTTTCCAAAGAAGACATCCAAATGGCCAACAGACACATGAAAAAGTGCTCAACATCGCTCGGCATCAGGGAAATCCAAATCAAAACCTCAATGAGATACCACCTCACACCAGTCAGAATGGCTAAAATTAACAAGTCAGGAAACGACAGATGTTGGCGAGAATGCAGAGAAAGGGAAACCCTCCTACACTGTTGGTGGGAATGCAAGCTGGGGCAGCCATTTTGGAAAACAGTCTGGAGGTTCCTCAAAAAGTTGAAAATAGAGCTACCATACAACCCAGCAATTGCACTACTGGGTATTTACCCCAAAGATACAAATGTAGTGATCCGAAGGGATACATGCACCTCAATGTTTATAGCAGCAATGTCCACAATAGCAAAACTATGGAAAGAGCCAAGATGTCCATCAACAGAATGGATAAAGAAGAGGTGGTATACACACACACACACACACACACACACACACACACACACACACACACAATGGAATATTATGCAGCCATCGAAAAAACCCAGAAATCTTGCCATTTGCAACCACGTGGATGGAACTAGAGGGTATTATGCTAAGTGAAGTAAGTCAATCAGAGAAAGACTATCATATGATCTCACTGATATGAGGAATTCTTAATCTCAGGAAACAACCTGAGGGTTGCTGGAGTGGTGGGAGTTGGGATGGATGGTGTGGCTGGGTGAGACATTGGGGAGGGCATGTGCTATGGTGAGCTCTAATGAAGGGGGGGAAATCGGAGGGGGAGATGAACCATGAGAGACTATGAACTCTGAGAAACAAACTGAGGGTTTTAGAGGGGAGGGCGGGGGGGGGTGGGTATTAAAGAGGGCACGTATTGCATGGAGCACTGGGTGTTATATGCAAACAATGAATCATGGAACACTACATTAAAAAATTAATTAATTAATTAATTTAAAAAAATGTTTGGTTTGGCTGCTGCTGGACCATATGGGTAGTATAAATTTACTACCCAAAATGCAGATAAAGCCTAACCCTGCAATTATGAATTTGGAAGAAGAGGGAAGTGGGGGGGGGGTCTCTTTTTTTCAACCAAAGACAGACAAGCTTTCTGTTATCTTTCTATGCCAGTGCACAAATTTTCCCAGTCCCCTTTCACTGGGGGGGGGGGGGGGGGACAGCCATTTGAGCATGTGGATTGAGGAGGGGTTTGGTTCGGTTGCAGTTCTGTCTTTTTCATCAGCTTATGGTCAAATGTCTTGTTGCCATGTGGACATTAAAATCCAAGCTCTAGGACTATGGAGCCTGGCCACCTGGCCTGTGCTCTCCCCTAGCCCAAGGAATAAACAAGAGCTTATCATTCTGGTTTTCAGTTCCTTCTGTGTCTGGAACCTGGGGATTTCCTCTCTTTCTCAAAGCTACTCAGTTATTCAGAAGAATCTTTGCTATAATTTGTCCAGAATTTCTGGGTATTTGCTGAAGGATTTGAGATGATCCTGCTTTGCATATTTCTAGAACCAGAATGGTTATTAAAACAAGCTTGTTCCCTCCCTGCCTCCGCTTTTTCTGGTTCCTTAGTTCCCAGCTTTAATGGTTTGGCTTTTGCTCCCCTTTCTCTGTAGCGTTCTGTTCTAATAACACCAAAATGTGCACAGCAAACTAATCTCTCTACCTGAAATGCCCCTGTACCCCGCCTTGACCTGTTTACTTAACTCTTAGCTATCCATTAACCCACAAGGCCTATTTCATCTTCTCTAAGAAGCCTTGCCTTTGAACCTCTATAACCCCACAGATCCTGGTGCTTATTTCTATCTCACTTACTACATTATAATAAACATATGTTTTAGCATCTCCCTCCCCAGTTAAGACTCTTGAGGTCTGGGACTGTGATTTACTCATTGTATCCCCAGCACCTAGCATAGCATCTGACACATAGCAGGTGTTTGATATATTACTTAACTGAGTAAATGAACACAGACAAGTTCCATAATTATTGCCTTTAAAAGGTTTAGCTGTCCACCCCCCCAACCCCAGAAAACTTCCTGTTTCCTGGAAAACATTTATGCAAGACTATCATTTGAGGAAGAAAAGGGGTGTATGTAGAACTCAGAACAATATATGCCAGGGATAGATGGTACACTGTGCTCCCTCCCCTCAGTGGGGTCAACCTGAGATAAGAAAGATGTGAAATCCAATTAAACCAAATGTTCAGATCCTTCCAATGCCTTGCCATAAAATGTAGTTCAAAGGCTCAACCTATCATTCAAGGTCATCGAAGATCTGACACCTAGTCTACCTTCCCGGTGTTATTTTCTGCTCTCATTTCCCTAAAATGATTATTAATTTCTTATTATTGTATTATCACCCCTTGACCCAAACCCCCTCGTCATGCTACATTCAAGGGCTCAAAAAGAGATGAGCTGGGTTTTTTTGTTTTTGTTTTTTACTACTGGCTTACTTTATGCCTTTTAGTTAGATATCAAAAGAAACAGAATAGATGTAACTGTGTTCCTCTCGGCTGTAATAAAAGTCCTCTGCTCCTTGCCTACATTACCGTGAACTTTATGTAAGAGTTGGCTCCCAGTCTGTGAGCAGCCCTCCCACAGCTCAGCTCCAAGGGAGGGAAAAGAGGCTGATATTTTAGGTCTAGCATGACTCGAAATGGCAGTCATCTCTGCCTCTCCCCACCACCCCCAAAGACAAGGGCACCGGTAAGCTCCCTAATTTGTGGTCCCCTGGAGGAACTCTGCTCCTGAGATGTCACTTTTCCCTGCGAAATCTGCTATCTTGTGGAAAAGGATTTCAATGAACTGATTACTTCAGAATAAGTATGTAATTATTTCTGTGGTCAACTGAGACAACATCACATGGGAAATAAGAACAGATGTTGCCCAAAAAAGAATTCAGCTTGGCAGATGCAGAAACATGGTGGGGCGAGCACAACCTCGGACTGGCTGGCTGAGGAATTGCAAACAGCTGCTGGTCTGCAGAAGGCTCTGACTAAGAAAATGTCTCTGCAGGAAGGAACTCTGTGCTCCCCTGGCCCCTCCTCCTCCTGCTAAGGATGAAGAAACTGAGGCCAGAGAGAAAGTAAGGTCAGAAACTTTATCTGCTTCTTTCACCCTAAGATTTCCTTTTCTGGAAAATGCAGAAAGCCCCCCCACCCCCGAAATTGTTTTCTTTGGCTTTTCCTATACAAAGAGTAGACGTCGTAATGAAGCACCGTCAAGTATTTTTGGGCTGTGGAGCCAGGGAACTCCACTGAGTGACTGACGTTCCAGAGCGGCTTCTGTCCTCACAGTGTGGCCAGGTGGCACTGAGCACTGAGCTCTGAGCTCTGAGCAAGCCCTCCTGGGCTCTCTTAGCTTCCCCGTGAAAGGAAAGCCATCATTCACTGGATCCCACCCTGCCTCAGCTCTAACGGAACATGTCTCAGTGCTGGGAACGTTTACGAATTTCCTCCACATTCAGGAAATATTCTGAATATCTTTTCTACTCTCTATTTATAGTTTATGGCAGTCTCCAAATGCCAGTAGTATCCTGAGTTTATTTCGGGCCCCTGGTGCGTTCCAAGAGAGTTCTGTTCCTCTTGGCCTCCTCTGACTTCACCGTCTTGGAGGAGAGAGCAGGCTTGGGTGACCACCTTCTGCAAGAACTTGCTACCCCCCCCCCCGCCCCCACCATGCCTCTTCCTCTGCTGCTCCTTCTCTTCCTCCGTGAAGCCTTCTGGCTGGCCCCGGATACCGTTACTCTCTCCTTCCTCTCGTCTCCCAGAGCACTTTCGGACACTTCCATTATAAGACAGCATTTTGTGTGTTCCAAGAGTTAGTGTCCTCACTCTGCTCCCCAGCCAGACTCTGAGATCCAGGTGGGAAGGACTGAGTCAGCGGCACCTTCAAACCTCATGGAGCCCAACACCTCACCTGGTGCATTCAAGCTGCTCAATAATAAAGTCTGACCATGAAGGTGGAGGTGAATGCATGAGTCACTGTCTTTCTCTCTCCCTTTCTCCTGAATCCCAGGCTGCCTCCCCATCCCCACATCTTCCTCCTTAGACTCTGAAAACAGGAGCTTAATGAGCACGGTGCTCCTATGAGGTAATCTAAGCCCTCATTCCTAATCATTCTCTGTCCAACCTTGGTGGTGACCCTGACCCACAGGAGGTTTTAGAGATTCTTTGCACAGTTAACAATACTATATTATGTGCTTGACATTTACTAAGAGAGTAGATCTTAATTGCTCTCACCAAAAAAAAAAAAAAAAGGTAACTATATGAGGTGATGGATGTGTTAGTTTGATTGTGGTAAACACTTCACAAGTATGTGAATATCAAAACATCACACTGCACACCTTAAATATATACAATTTCTATATGTTAATTATGTCTCAATAAAGCTGAAAAAAGGAATTATTTGTCCAGATGATGAGAAAAATAAGTATCCTCAGGCTCTATCCTATTCTGAATGTTTCTACACTTAAAGATACAGCTCTAGACCCTTCAGAAAGCTCTTTGAAATTCAAATCTAGGGTCTCTGGAAGGTTCATTGGAAAGTGAACTCTAAATATTTACGAGCTGCATTTTTCTCTATTGGTGGGAAGTGCATATTTATAGGACTTAGATTTAACTGCTTTATTGATTAGAAGAATGTCCAGGAAGGAATTGCTACTGTTTTGCAGCTACACCTATCTACAAATGTTAGTATCTGGGCTGATTTGAAGGATGACACTATAGGCTTAGCTTTTCCACTCTCCTGTCAGTTCTTTCTGAACCCCGAGAGCAGGCAGCTCAGCCCCGGCGTCAGGGTGCTCAGCCCTGCTGCAGACACTTTCCCAGTCCCAGCCAGCCTCCAGGGGCATCTGAAAACCCATCTGCCCTGTGCTCTCCAGTCCACTGCTACTTACTCTTTAGATCCTAGTAGTTAGAGGCTCCAGGATTCTTTTTTTATTTTTTTAAGATTTATTTATTTATTTGAGAGAGAGAGAGAGTGTGAGAGTGAGAGAGAGCATGAGTGGGGGGAGGGGCAGAGGGAGAGGGAGAAGCAGACTCCCTGCTGAACACGGGCCTCCATCCCAGGACACTGAGATCATGACCTGAACAGAAGGCAGACGCTTAACCGACTGAGCCACCCAGGGGCCCCTTGAGACTCCAGGATTCTGCTCACAGCAAAATCCTGCAGTCATGTGCCAGTTTTTAAAGAGCACAATGAATTAGAAACCCGTCGTTGAAGAGATGTTCACAGATGGGAAGAGAAGCTGGTACGCCATTTCAGTTGTGTTCTAATTCTTGCCAGGGAATGCCTCCTTCATCGGTATCCTCTCATCTTCTGCTGTTGGGCACTGCTGAGAGAGAGGAGAGAGAGAGGGAGAGAGATGGGGGGCGGGGTGGGAGGTGGAGAGGGGGAGGAAACATGATAAACCTTTGCTCTAGTTTTGGTTTGCAAAGAAAGAGGCCACTTTTGTGGCGCTTAACTTGACCATTAGTTTTGGTGATAATCAAGTCATAAACATCCCAAAAGACCGACTTAGTGTTCATCTCCTCCTCGCATGTACACACACACACACACACACACACACGACTACTATCTTAACTGGAAGAGAGTCATGACAAGGGATCTTTCAAAAGTCTCTGCTTTTATTTATATTTCCAGAAATTTTTTTTTAAAGAGGTATATAAGAGGCACTGTTGAGAAGCAAATCATTTGTCGAGCGAGCCCTTGAAGTTAGGCAATGATGACACTGTGCACACCTCGCACAAGGACACACCCCGTGGTGCTGCCCCCGCACCAGGGAGCCCCGGCATTGAAAAAGGCTTTGTGGGGAAGACAAGAGGCAGAGGGGAGAGAAGGAAGAAGGTTGTTCCCTTACTGGGAGGAATAGTCTTTAATGAAAGCCTCATCTGGCTATTGAGTTGGGACTGTGGGACCCTGAGTGCTTTTTGCTTAGTGCCCGATGATCCTGTCTAGTACTACTGGGCAGTGCTAAGTACCAGGCTGATCCTTGACCACTGCCCTCACCTAATGGTCACACTCTTATTTGTGCGATAAAATGTGCACTAAATATAACCACAAAAAATGACAAAAATGTTTTTAAAAATAAATACAACATATAATCTGACGTTCTTCTGTTTCCCCACCAGTTCCATTATCAGGATTGTCTAGAAGGCTTCGACTTTTTTTAAAGATTTTATTTTTATTTATTTGAGAGACAGAGAGAGAGCACAAGCAGGGGGAGCAGCAGAGGGAGAAGCACGCTCCCCACTGAGCAGGGAGCCTGATGCGGGGCTCGATCCCAGGACCCTGGGATCATAACCTGAGCCGAAGGCAGACGCTTAACCATCTGAGCCACCCAGACACCCCTAGAAGGCTTCAACTTCTGCTCCTGCCTCTGGCTCTGCCCCCAGAGACCCCACTGAGCTCTAGCTTGCCCGTAACCAGCCAGGAGCATAGAAGAGAGCAGGGCTGAGCTGGCCCCTCCTGGGATCAGATGTTAACGGGTGTCCCCTGCTTCCCAGAGACCTGCCTGTCAGGCCCGGGAAGTAAGTTTAAAGCCCCTGCCCCTCCTCCCTTCCTTGTAATTCTTGGCCCTCCTAGTCCCTGTCTGTGGTAAATGCTCAATAAATATTTCAGTCAAGCTGCTGATAGAGGAGCAGAACTCATGCTCTGTACACAGTCGGCTCCAAAAGATTCTTGAAAGAGAAGATGAATCAAGTCATTCCCATAGCCCTTCATTAGCCACAAACATGATTAATTAGCTCATGAGTCAGACCCAGGCAAAGGTGACAGCACTTCAATTTGGGTCGGAAATGTTCTCACAAACAAGGGCAGATGGACACGGTCTGCCGGCTTTGATGCCACAGCATCTATGCCCCCGGGCCGTGACTTCCTGTCATTGGTCAAAGTCACAGGTGACTGGGGTTCTATGTCCAGCAAACGGCTGCAACCGTGAATCAACAGTTCAGCAAAGGAACTACAGAAAGAGTCAGGTTGCCAGTAAAATCCTTTCCTGAGATTTCAAGTGACAAAGGAAAATGGGAGGAACCCGCAGGCGTGTTTGTCAACAAGCAGAGCTACGTGAACGGGACTAACCCTGCTGCACCGGGAGGTCTGATGGAAGTTTGGCAGGAAGGGAGGTGTCATGTCAATGAAGATGAGGGTGAAGATGATGAAAGAAAAGAGGATAGATATAGATACAGATGCTACTGATGCAGATAGACACATATGGCAGGGCCTGGAGGATTAGTCATATTGACAATAAGAGCAGGCTAAAATAAAATAAAATAAAATAAATAAAAACAGGATATAGAGAAACCTACGAAACAGAGAAAAGGAAAATCAAGGGGATAATTTCACCAAATCCAAGATCGTCACTTTCTTCAAAAGCTAAGAGGAAAGTCATCTGCTCCAGGAAGCCCTTGTCTGTTGATTTGTCTCTACCTGATCCTCCACTAGCCATTGGCTCGTAAGAGACCGAGAGTCTATGATGCACAACGGCTACCAGGTCGAGCCAGATCTAACATTCTCCAAGAAGCTTATGAGTTAGGGAGTTAAGACAAATTCACAAATAACTTTTTTGGAAGATCATAAGCGACAGAGGCATGCGAGTGGTCCACACAAGGGACACGAATCCCAGAAACGCAGAGTGGGAGAGGCTGCTCCCCTGGGAAATCAGACTTCTGTACGCATCAGGCTAGTCTGCGTCTGCCGAGCCTTGTCATGTGCTCCTTCATGTCTTGGGTCCTGACACATTCTGTGTGCCTTTGGTTTGTCCCCTTAGCTGGGTCCTGTGGCCGAGTGAAAGCAGCTCCCACGTTTGCTAGACCTCTCCTGCACTCCTTTCGGGCCCAGGGGGTGTCTGGCACTGGTCGATTCTCTGGAATTGCCTGCTGAAAACAAAATTTTCTCTCCCCTGTAAGCAAACTAGCAGAAACATAAGACATAGCAGATCACCTGAGAATAACTGCAGTATTTGAAATATGTTTTCAGGATTTTCCCATTGTTTAGTTCTTAGCAGACAAAGGCCTTTATGGAAGGAATGATTTCTTCCCCCTAGCAGGCCAAATGATGCTTTCGGTGAATCATTTCTTTATTTCGGTTTTAGATTACATCTCAGAAAATCACCTCAGGGGCAAATCTCTCCAAATGAAACCATTAATAAGAACCGACAACACCATGGCAGCTTTTCAAGACTACCCCTGGAGGTCAAGCACATCACAAGCCGGAGCTCCAAGTCCACTTGTAAATCTGCAACGGAAGTTCTTGGGGATACACACTAACCCCCCAACCCCACCCCCCACCCCCGCTCTCTCTGGCTGGCCCCCTGAGTGCTACTTTGAAGAGACCAGTCCTGGACACAAACATAAGAAGTAGTGAACCTGGACAGAAGGGAAATCGGGAGCTTGGGACAAGTTTCTTCAGAGAAAAGGGCTCCTGCTGACTCACGGCTGAGTTGAGGCAAGTGTCCCTCCAGACCCCACAAGGGAGGCAGGAGGGAGGGAGCAGTTTGCTCTCAGCCCTAGGCCGACTGCTGCGTGACTGTCCCCAGCGAAAGCAGCCCGAGCTCACCCCTCCCATCACCTGCCCCTACGTGGGGCCTGGATGGAGGCTCCGAAGAATGGGCAGGTTGCCAGCAGCCTATTTATCAGTTCATTCTGATTTTTCTGGGCTCTCAGCATATCAATTTGCTTCCAAACAGATCCCAAAACTCACCACTGATAGTTCTTTAATCTTTCTGTTATTTCGGGAGGGGAGAGCACAAATTCACCCAGACAGTCTGGGGACTGAATTTGGAGACCAAGGCTCAGTTTTCTCTTTTCTCCTCACACACAGGGCCTGGTCCACTCAAACCTGCCCCTGGAGGGGAGCGGCCCCACCGGCTTGGCTAGGGCCTCGGGTCTCCAAGTATGGTCTCCGGACCAGCAGCATCAGCATGACCAGAAGCTTACTAAATATGCAGCCTCTCAGGTCCCACCCCAGACCCGTAGAATCGGATCCTGCTTTCTATCAAGACCCCCAGATGGTGCGCGTGCACCTTGAGAAGCACTGCTCTAAACGAGTAAGTCCATTCCTCAGACTTTATGCCGGGGACGTGATGAGCCTCATGGGGCTGGCAGGTACCCGTGTTCACCACGGCTTTGCTCATAAAGACAAAACCTGGGAACAAACCCAACGTAGCAAAGCGATATTTACTGAGTGCCTACTATGTGACACTGAAGACAGGAGGACGAAAACAGAGAAAGTCCTAAAAATATGGTTTGTATCATCAGATGGAATATTACTTAGCTGTTGTAAAAAAAGAAAAAAAAGAAAAAGAAACCCTTTGGAAACAAATAGCCTGCTGGGAGAGCCTTATTCCTGCCTTCCAGGTTGGCTCACTGACTGTGACCCCCTCCAGGCAAACAGTTCATGAAGTCTGCTAGACTCGGGGGGGGGGGGGGGGGAACAGGGGACATTTCTCTTTGCTAAACAAAATAAGCAAACACGGAAGGGTCTCAGCCACTGGGGCCCCCTGGAATGGTGTGTGAAAAGAATCCAAATCCACTTGCAAGACTTGTGCTGTACAAACATGACTGTTTGCTTTCACTTTTTCTCCCAGTGTGCCCATCCCCCGACCCCCACTCCCGGCACGTGGCCCCATCAGTCTGATCTCCAGGGCGCTCGTTGGGCAGATTTATGTCACTGTATCATTCTTTTTTCTTAAAAGGAAGACAGCTCAGATAAGCACGTGCGGTTTAAGCAAACATAACTTTATTTGGCTACAGCCATGAGAAGGGTAATAAACTCTGAAGAGGAGATCTTCCAGAGAATATAGCAATATTATCTCGCTAGCCCAGGGCTGGGTTTTACGGCTACTCCCAATAGTTGCCCATAAATCATCGCTTTACTTAGTATTATCCAAACACAGCAAAGTCACTCAAGCAACACTTCTTATAAAGGTAAAGCGGCTGGCTTTAGGAAAAACATCCGGCGATACTGACCCCAAGCCGTTGGACCTGCGGTGCTCGGGCCCCCTTCTCCTCTCAGGGAACATAGCTGCTGGAAATCCAAGTCTGGCTGAATTTCTTCTTGTTGGGTCTTAGCTAATCCTCTTTCTTGATCACTCAACCCTGTCTGGCCTGCTCCAGCACTCTCAGCTTCTTGATTCTCTCCCCAGTCTCTCCCATCCTTATTCATGTCTCGCTCATTGATTAATTCAACAACCAAGCCCCGTACTGTGTGAGATGTGATGTCCTCAGATGAGCCAAGGGACTCACTTCTCATCTGGGGAGAAAGAGACATGGACAAAGCCAGACTGCGTAGGTGTCCATGATGTCACCAATGTTGGTAAGTCACATTTATTTTGTAATATTTAAATAAAAATGGCCTTGGTCCCCTCTCCTACTACTCTTCGTTGGCTCTAAATTTCAACACCTGCTGAATTATCTCCCATCACTCCACCTGGTCCTGTCGCCTGTATGAACTGGACTTTGTCTGCATCCTCTGCCCCACCCTGGTTGCCACCTTGCCTCTGTTACTCCCCAGAGTCCCTCTGCCTGGCTTCCCCTCTGTGTCTGGCAGAAACACTTGATTCTCCCACTTTATCATGAGGAGTCCTTTCCCTGCTTATATCTCTCTCCAGATCTTTCCTTATAAATATGAAAGCTCATTCCATTGACTGCTAACCAAGAGCCATCCAGGAAAGGACTCCAGATTTGGGCAGCACAAATTACAGTCTTTTAATAGGATCAGATTCTCAGGCAGCTCCCCTCCCAATTAGCTTCTCTAAGGTATTATATTTCATACTGTAGATGTATAACTATATTAAGAAAGAAGAAAAATCTCAAATCCATAACCTAAACTTCCACCTTAAAACCTGGAAAAAGGACAAACTAAACCGAAAGCAAACAAAAGGAAAGAAATAATAAAGATCAGAGCAGAAATTAATAAACTAGAGAATAGAAAAATAATAAACAAAATCAATGGAACCAAAACCTGATTCTTTGGAAAGATCAACAAATATTTAGCCAGATCAACCAAGAAAATATTGCTAGAGTCAGAAGTATAAGAAGGGATTCCACTGCTAACCTTACAGAAATAAAAAAGAATGTGAAAGAATATTATGAACAGTTGTGTGCCCATAAGTTAGATAACTTAGATGGGATGGACAAATTCCTAGAAAGACACAAACTACTGAAATTGACTAAAAAAAAAATAGAAATTCTGAATAGACCTTATAATAAGTGAAGAGGTTGAATTAGTAATCAATGAACTACCCACAACAGGCTTAGATGGCATCACCATTGAATTCTACCAAGCATTTAAAGATTTTATACCCATTCTTTACAACTCTTCCAGAAAATAGAAGGGGAGAGAACACTTCCAAATTCACATGTGTAGCCAGTATTACCCATATACCAAAACCAAAGAAAACTATATAGACTATTATCTCTTATGAATATGGACACAAAATCCTCAATGAAATATCAACAAACCAAATCTAGCAACATACAAATTTAGTTATACACTCTTAACCAAGTGGGGTTTGTCCCAGGAATGAAGATTGATTTACTATCTAAAAATCAATTAATATACTAGACCAAATTAATAGAATAAAAAGCAAATGCTATATGATCATCTCAATAAATGCATTTGACAAAATCCAACATGCTTTCATGATAAAAATAATAAAAAAATTAGGAATAGGAAGAATTAGGAACTTCCTCAACCCAATTAAAAAGCATCTACAAAAACCCTACAGATAACAGTGTGCTTAATGGTAAAAGACTGGGTAATTTCCACCTAAGGTCAAGAATAAGACAAAGACATTCATTTTTGTCTCTCACCATTTCTATTCAACATTATATGGGTGATTCTGGCCAGAGCAATTAGGCAAAGAAGATCCAGGTTGGTAAGGAAAAACAAAACCACTTGATGAGTGGTTACTTAGGGCTGGGGGTGGGGGTAGAAAGGTGATAGCTAAGAGGTACAGGTTTCTTTTTTAAGTAAACTTTGTACATATCTGTGAATAGGCTAAAAGTCATTGTATTGTGCCCATCAAATGGGTGGATTGTATGGGATGTGAATTATATCTCAATAAAGCTATTCCAAAAAAATAGTGACCAGAGAAATAAGAGAACTAGAAGAGAGGATAAAAGTAAATTCAGAGAGGGTAATCAACATTAAGTCGCCAGAGTCAAAGTCAGTAATAAAAGAGTTCCTTCGACGAGGTGATCATCAGGACAACTGTGACCTGCTCTCAGAGAAAACTTGTCCTCCTATTTTGCCAAAACCAGCTGCTCATCCTTTCCTCTCAATCACTTTCTTTTTTCTTTTTCATTGATGTTATTCCAGAAATCTCTCCTCTACATCTTGTATCTTTAATCATATCATTCATACTTTTCATTCTTTCACTCAACAAATATTATAGCACCTACCATGTGCCAGGCACTCCTCTGGGCTCCAGGAAACTTCTGATAGTGGTTGTTGACAAGGACTATGTTATGTGGCCGTTGCTACCTGCAAGGGAGGCTGGGAGGTATTTTCATTTTCCAGCTTCAATGATAGATGAAAGACAAAGGAGAAAAGGACAAATGAGTGTTGAATTAATAAACCTACTTTTCTTCTACACATTTACAAATAAAACGTTATAACAAATTTGAATACAGGTCTGACAGCAAGAATTATTTTCATGGCTACTGGAGAGCCCAGATACCCTCCAGTGGTTCTCCACCATTCGATTAATTATTCAGGCCAAAAAATTTAGAGCCACATTTTTAACTTCTGTCTTTTTACTCATGCCCTGCATCCAGTTCATGAGCTGGCCCTGTGAAGCAAGATCTTCAAAATATATCTCTTCATCTTCACTGCTAGCCTCCTACTCCATGCATCCACCATCTCTCATCTGGCCTGTTACAACAGCCTCTATTCCGAGCTCCCTGCTTTCACTCCTCCCTCTCACTATCTATTCTTCACAGCACAGCCAGACTGATCCTCTCAAAACGGATATGATCATGCTAATCCCTTCTGGAACAGGCTCAAACAGCTTCTCACTGCACTCAAAATTAAATTTAGTGAAGAATGGATGACCTTTCCAACAAATGGTGCTGGGTCAAATGGCTACCCATATGTGTAAAATTGAAGCTCAATCCCTACCTCACATCATACAAGGAAATGAAGTCCAGATGGACTGTAGACCTAAATGTGAAAGATAAAATAATAAAGCTGCAAAACAAAAACATAACAGAAGATCTTTATTTGCCTTGAATAGGAAAAGATTTCTTAAACAAAACACAAATGATAAAAGAGCTACATTAAAATTAAGAACTTTTCCCCCCTAAAAGACACCATTAAGAGGATAAAAAGGCAAACCACAGAGTGAAAGAAGACATTTGCTTATAAATATCCAACCAAGGACTTGTGTCCAGAATATATAAAGAATGACAAACTTTTAAAAAAGACAGTCAATTAACAGAAAAAAAAAATGGGCAAAAGATTTGAATAGTTACCTCTCAAAATAAGATATCATAATGGCCCACAAATATATGAAAATGAAAATGTGCTTAAATTCAGGAGTTAGGGGCGCCTGGGTGGCTCAGTTGGTTAAGCGACTGCCTTCGGCTCAGGACATGATCCTGGAGTGCCGGGATCGAGTCCCACATCAGGCTCCCTTCTCAGCAGGGAGTCTGCTTCTCCCTCTGACCCTCCTCCCTCTCATGCTGTCTGTCTCTCATTGTCTCTCTCGCAAATAAATAAAAAAAATCTTAAAAAAACGTTCAGGAGTTATCAGGAGAATGCAAATTAAAATTACAATGGCACACCACCATATACACAACAGAATGGCTAAGACAAGCAAAAAGACAAGATATCCCAAGCATTGGCAAAAATATGAAGCAACTGGAACTCTCATCAAATGCTGGTGGGAGTAAAACATGATGCAGACACTTTGGAAAATTGACACTATCGACTGAAGTTAAACATACATTTATCCCATGAGCCGGCAATTCCATCCCTAGATTTATTCCAACAGAAACACATACATAGACACCAAAAGACACATAAATGAATGCTCATAATAGCTGTATTTGAAATAGCTGAAAGCTGGAAACCACCCAAATGGATAAAGAAACGGTGGAACATTCATACAGTGGAATATGATACAACAATGAGAATGAGCAATTACCACACCCAACATGGAAGAATCCCACAACCACAATGTTGAAGGAATGAAACCAGACATAAAAGAGTATATACTGTGTGACTTCACTTATATGAAGTTCAAAATCAGTCCATGATTCTGGAAACCAGAAGGTGGTTCTCTGTGGGGAGGGAGGGGTGGCTGGGAGACGGCACGAGGATGGGGTGCTGCTCAAATTCTGTTTCTTAACCTTGAGTGCCGGTTACACAGATATATTCAGTCTGTACACTTGGGATTTGTGTATGTTTCTGTGTGTTTGTTATGTTTCAGTTAATAGTTTTCCTTTTTTACAATCCCATATGCTAAAAAAAAAAAAAAATCAAACTGCAAAAATCAAAATAAAACGGCATAAAATTTAAGTCCCAAAGTGTCCTCCAAGCCTTGCACAGTCTCACCTGGTTCTTTGGCCTTCTTCACCTCCTGCAGCTCCCCCCTTGCTCACCAAGCCCGGCCCCTGCCTTCTGGCGTTGCGCAGACACACAAGACAAGCTCCCACCTCAGGGCCTCTGCACCTGCTCTTCTCTGTCCAGCATCTTCTTCCCGCAAGCTAACACACACTCACTCCCTGATTTATTCAGAATTCTTCCCAAATGCCATCTCTTCAGAGAGGTCTTTCTGACCACTCATCTTAAATAGACACACGTCCTCTCTGTGGTTACCTGCTTTCTCTTTCTTTCTCAGGCTGCTCTTATATTATTTTCCTGCCCCTGCTGTAATGTGACCTCCACGAGGGCAGGAACCTTTTCTTTTTTCTTCACTGTTGTATCACCAGTGCCTAGAATAGGGTTTTGTTGAATAAATGAATGAATGAAACCCAAGGGTGAGGACAGTTTCTCACTTTACATCTTTGCATCTCCCGTGCCTAGCATAACTCTTAGTCCACAGCAGATGCTCAATAAATGTTTAATTGCTTTGGAGTTGAATTAAGAAACTACATTGCCGATCAACCCTTTGGTGGAAGAGCACAAGGCCTTTGGCCAACAGAGTCTGTGTGCTACCGTTTCCATGCTGTGCTCTGAAAAACAATCTTAAGATTTTCAGTTATGCCGTGGATCCCATTCTCACTTAAAAGACACAAAACGAACCATGAAAAGACAGATCAATGCAATGATTCAACACTGCTGAAACTGATAATAGCTTAGACGGTTTCTTCAACTAATGGTATGTCAGTGCAGACTTCTTTGGGGACCTAACTGAACTTATCATTTATTCTCTGAAACTCTTCTATCTTATCTTACTACTTTTACTGCAGTCCTTTCCTTCCACTCCTTCAGACTCAAACCTTTGTTGCTTCTCACTGCTTTAACCCGGAGAATGGAAAATGCCTGGCTCGTTTGAGCACGCATTATGGAAATTCTAACGCCAGGCACCCATCTTCCGTGAGCCGTTGGTGTTCATCCTCTGCCTGGCACACAGTAGGAGCTCTGTAGGTGTGAGCTGGGGATGCTGAGCTCCCTCAGGGCCATGCCCTTCTTCCCACTTTGAGTGACCACAGTGTCCCAGTCCTCCCTAAGCTGGGACAGGAAAAATTGTTTACCACATCCCTCATTTCAGAACTCTCTGAAAGAGCTCCTCCTAGCCAAGCAGAGTTAAATCTATGTTTCCACCCTGGCTTTTAAGACAAACACCTCTCCCCTCCTGCTATAATTTGGGCTCATTACCTACCAAGGATCGTAAAGGTGAAAGGCCTAGGGAAGGGAGAGGGGAGATGAAAAATTCAGAAATATTTCTATTTTTCTATTTGCCTTGGAGTTTTTAAATTTGAAAAAAAATATGAAATTTTTAGAATAAATAATAAAACATTTAGAGTAAAGCATTCCTTTTTATAGAGTAAAGGATTCTTACTCATATTTTCATGTCCTTTCTTTGATCCTTACATAGAAAAATTAAATAGCAGATACTGCATCTGAATTAGAGTTCCGCCAAACATCCCTTACCAAATTGCCCCTAGGAAAGCAAATGTTTGAGGATTTAAATGTATCTTTTGCTTACATATACCAAGCAAAATAAGAATAAGAATTTATTAAGAAAGAAAAATAATCTGGCTAGCAGTTTTCAGAAAGGCTCTAAAGACCACAGGAAGCACGAACAGCTCTCTATGGAGATTTTAGGGAAGAAAGGGATAATTTCTGGGTGGGAATCATCGGGGAAGTCTCTACATCACACCCGAGTCTGTGAGCTGGACTGATTTCCACGGGCAGAGCCGGACAAAGCATCGAAGGCCGAAGACACACCGGGAGAGAAGATGGCCTGGCCAGAAAGCACAGCACACGTTTGGGGCCCCAAGTTGTTGCCAGCACGTCCTTCAGGACGCAGTTGGTGTGAAATGCTGGCAGATGACAAGGCCGGGAAGGGAGACCATTTCGCCAAGCCCGCAGACTTGCCATGACTGAGAGCGCATCGGCCCTAAGGCAGCGTGGATTGCAAGACACACGGCCACTCTCTGTCCCCGTGCAGCCAATGACAACTACTGGTTGTGAGATGCATCCTGATTTCAAAGATGCTAAAATACACCCTCTCCCTCCAAAACATGTCTTTAGAATCGATAAGAGAGAGCAGTAAGTGAGAAGATGGAAGCAGAGCAGTAGGACGAAGGAAGCACAAAGCATAATGTCAATGACACAAGTGGGACGGCCTGAGGACGGGACTTTACTCTGATGTTACATCTGGGCTTGAGCGAGGCTCTGAATGCCTCAGGCAGAATGGCTGGCTGTGCGCTTGACCGCTCCTCCGCCCCCCTGCCCCGGCCTGGCAGGCGACTCACAAACACCCCTGCAGAGGAGGGAGAGAGGGCTCCGAGGAAGCATCGCCTACCATTTTCTCTTTTCTCGCGGGGTGTTCGGCTCCCTTGTTCCACTGGCACAGCTTATGGAAATTGAGGTGGGCAAAGGGATGTTTTTTAATGATGTGCTTCCTAAGGGAACCAGGGGAGCTTTTTACTCATTTGCATCCTTATGATAAAAAAGAACCTTAGAGTTACGGCTTTGAAGCCCAGAGATATTTGATAATCATCATTAGACAGAAAGGGGGAGCTGTGGACCTTAATTTCCGATGAGAAAACATCCCTCCCAAGTCACCCCGTCACTCCAACACAGGCACTCACTCACACACTCACACACACGTACTCACATGTACACACACGCTCGCACGGGGAGATGCTGAGACACTTGCAGGAGAAAAAAATAGATATTATTTTTGATCCTGAGATATTGGCTGTCACAAGACTTTCAGACATAATCTAGAAACGGTTGGCTTTCAATTTACTTTATGCAAGTTTCTGCTAGCTACACATTTGTCTACAGTGCATTAGAAGCAGCAAACGAAGGACTTACATGCATATTTTATTAGTAGATAATTATGTTCCTTATAATTGGTTTCTAAATCAGACCATTTTACACAATTATGGTGTTTTCTTTGCCTGCTCCATCAATTGAAAAGATAGTAAGAAAGTTCTTTATTATCGAAAGACTATATTCTTAACCTCTATCATGGAGTGAAGGAAATAAACTCAAATGAAAATACAGCTATTTTGCATACGTAGAATATCCCCTGTTAAAATGCATCATAGATTCAAAAGGAAGAAGAAAAAGACTACAAAGACTGATGTTTCTAAATATATCAGGAGAGGCAAAATACCAAAAGGGGAATTTGATGGTGGGGGTAGATTTTAAAAATCAACAATGAAGTCATGCTGTTTAAATGCCAAAATCATTTTTCATCCAAATGAAAAAAAGAAAACTGGGTCATAATGAAGGCCACAAAATAACTGCTAACAAAAGAGCTACAGGAGCCCTGTACTCAGATAAATCTAAGTTTATTCCTTCATTGAGTCAACAAACATTTCCTGAGTGCTGTGTGGGTAGGAAGGATACAGGAATGAGGAAAAGAGGCTCAGTGCTGCTGAAGCTTAGCGCTGACCCCTGGGCTCTGTTCTGGGCTGTTCTGGGCTGACATGTTCTCTCTCCCTCTTTCCCTCCCCAACCTTACTCTCTCTCTCTCTCTCTCACCCTCTCTCTCTTTCCCTCTCTCTCTCTCTCACCTTTTCTCTCTCTCCCTCTCTCTCTCCCCCCCTTTGCCCCTCTCTCTCTTACCCTCTCTCCCCTCCTCTCTCTCTCTCTCTCTCACACACACACACACACACACACACACACACACACACACACACACGGTGAAGCTAAATGTTGGTGGGGAGCAGTGAATGCTGCAGGGCGGGTTCTCAGCAAGACTGAGTAAGGCAGTAGTTAAAAACACAGACTCTGCAAAGCCCACCTCTACTAACTAACTTTGGGCAATTAACTCTCTAACTCTCTGTGCCTCAGTTTTCCCATCTGTAAAATGGTGATAATACAAGCACACTTACCTCATAAGGATGTTGTAAGGATTCCATAAATTAATATATGTAAAGCACTTAAAACAGTGCAGGAATGAATGAATGAATGAATGAATGAACAAATAAGGCAGGAGGACACTTTTGGAGGTGATGGATATGTTTATGGCATTGATTGTAGTAATTGTTTGATGGGTGTATACTTTTTTTAAAAAGATTTTATTTATTTGACAGAGAGAGAGAGTACAAGCAGGGGGGAGGAGCAGAAGGAGAGGGAGAAGCAGGCTTCTCACTGAGCAGGGAGCCCGATGCAGGGCTCGATCCCAGGACCCTGGGATCATGACCTGAGCCGAACGCAGACCCCTAACCGACTAAGCCACCCGGACTCCCCGCATGAGTGTATA
The DNA here is from genome assembly GCF_964656455.1 of Halichoerus grypus. Lineage (NCBI taxonomy): Eukaryota > Metazoa > Chordata > Mammalia > Carnivora > Phocidae > Halichoerus > Halichoerus grypus. The sequence goes on from NC_135715.1 coordinate 68,320,493, forward strand.
CCTATCTCCAAACTCATCAAGTTGTATATGTTAATTACATACAGCTTTTTGTACATCAATCGTATCTCAGTAAAGTGGTTTAAAAAAAACAACAGTGCTGGGTATGGTGTGGACATTATTATAAGTGTTGGCTATTATTATCATCCCCAACCTCTTTACAGCTTTCCTCCAGGGTAAAAATGCTGTCATGGGGCTTCCTGACGACCCCTTGGCTATTTTTGACCCTCTCCAGCCCTCTGGGCCCACCTGCAATGATGTGGAAAGCCCCCAGCATTGACCGTAGCAGGTGTGCAGTGCACCTGATTCCCTTCCTGTCACTCCCTCCTTCAAATGCTGCCTCATCCCCACAGCACAGAGGGGCTCTGCCGCCGGAACCTCCTAATCCCTGGGTCCTCATTTGGAGGAGGGGAACCATGTTCATGGACGAAATCTCCTTAATTTATCACTTCCCCCGACATACTTTTCCTATTTTGCTACTATCTCTCTACCTCTAGTCCATACACTAGAGACTAGCATGAGATAGTGTCTGCTTCCGCCCAAAATTTGGTATTTAGATTTTATAAATTAAATAAATGAAAGGTTTGAGAACCACTGCTTCCAGGTGTGGTAGTGGGTACTAGTGGTGTGATTCCCACGAGCGTGAGTGAGGCAGAGGGAGGGAAAGGGGAGGAGGGGTTAGGACTGACTCTGGGACTCTGAAATAGGGTACCTTTGAGGGTTGCTGGAGGAAGTGAGTGAAATTTTAGCAAGCAATGGGGCAATTATTTGGGGTGAGGTGATCTCCCAGAGCAGGCTCCTTTCACCAGAGCACATCCCTGCCTTGATCTGACCAACCTGATGGAGAGGCAGAGTCCAAGCATCTGTGGCCAGAGATGGAGAGACCAAGCGGACAGGTGGGACAAGGGAGTGACAGAGATGCTGGGCAGGGACGGATGGGGCTAGAGGGTCTCATACCAACTTCCAAATGCCTTTTCCATCCAGGAGAGCAACCAGGGCTCAGCAAATGCCTCTACGTAACCCACGTAGAGGCTGAGGGTGTGGGGCAGGGAGATTGCTGCTTGAGAATGGGAGAGGGCAGCCTGCTTCTGTCCAGGACACCCTCGGCGGCTCCAGGGAGAGTCAGTCTCTGGTTCTCAGTGGCCTGCATCCACCATCCATGAGGACCCACAGAGAAGACAGGAGGAGCCCCTACTGAAAGAATGAACAAGTGAAGAATGAAGGTGGCAACTTCATGCCATTTTTCTCCCAGAATCCAATTTTCAGCTTGTTCAAAGAGAAAGTTTGAAGCAAGAAAGAAAATAAAGGAGTTCATAGGAAACGCACACAAGCCATGCACTGAAGGCTCACTTCAGAGGGTTCCTGTGGTCAGGACACCAAAAGGACTTTGACAAGATTTGGCATTGACTTGGGGCATTCGCTTCATTCTCCACCTTGGCAGAGGCACTCCTGGCTACCCCCTGCCACCAACTGCCCATTACCCCTTCAGATCCCACACAGCTGGCTGCCATCCATAACCCCACAGGTGCCACACCGCGGGTGCCCTCACTTGACCCAGCACGGCCCTGTTTACCAACCCTTTCCTGCCTCCCACCTCATCTTGACCCATCATATGCCCACCTTTATTCATTTCTCGGCTCCTGTTCTAAACAAGAATGATAGACTCTTATTTTTTAAAAATCCACACCAGGCTTTGTACGCCCAGATGGGTCCTATCCATCACAGCCCTTTCAAGATTATACCCTTGTTCCAATGACGCTGCATTGGCTTAATGCAATGCCAACTCTCCTCTGTGGATTTACCTTCAATCATCTATCATCCATGAAAGAATACTTGTCTCATCGTGTTGTCCTAGAGACACACTCACCCCGGTTTAATGCAAAAAGCACTGGGCTTCGAATCAAATGGCTTTTTGTCTTCAATCCACTCCCTCCCGACTTTGTAAGTTCAGATTTAAACTCACAAGACTTCTGTGTCTTCATTTCTAAGTGGGAATAATCATACCTGCTCCAGTTTGAAGGGTTTTGTGAGGATCAAATAAGGGACTACAGAAGAAAGCACATTTAATGCCACAGAGCAGAACAGTAAGTTTTGAGAGTATTTTTCTCTCCTAATCTCCCAATTTACTCCCTGGGTATCTTCCCAACTGTCCTCTCATCTCTGCTCTCCAGAGAAAACATCTATTCACTCATTCAAGAAAGATTTGTTGCCTGCCCACAATGTGCTGGGAACACAAGACGAAGAGCATTAACTCTCTGTCCGCAAGGAGCCCACGGTCGAGAGAATGAAGCAGACACAGCCATGAACGGATGGATGAGTACCAGAGTAAACGGATACAGGCCGTAAGCAAGGCGCCGCCATGGGCTGGGAAGGGACTGGCTGTGCAAATGTGTAGGCGGGGCAGCGAGTCAGTGAAGATTTTTCAAAGAATATAGATGACAGCTGAATCGAACTTATTTACTCTTTCAATAAATATTTATTGAGGCCCGACTGTGTGTCAGGACCATGTGAGGCAGTGGACATGTAGTAGCAAAGAAGACAGGAGAGATCCTTGGCCTCTTGAGCATACAGTAAACAGGTAAAGAAAAAGCTCAGAGAATTCCTGACTGTGACAAAAGGCTAAGATGGAAATTAAAGAAAGATGTGACAGACAGTGACTGTGACTGGGAGGTGGCCACCTTAAACAGGGTGGCCAAGAATCACCAATTTAAGGTGGCCACCTTAAATTCTTGGCCACCTTAAACAGGGTGGCCAAGAATCACCTTGGTCAAGGTTACTTCTGAGCTGATATTTGAAGGATGGGAAAGAGCCAGGCACAGGAGAGCTGGAGCCCCAGGGGTAGAGAGCTCCAAGAAACAAGAATGGCAGGTGAAAAGGCCCTGGGGCAGAACAAACTTGGTTGTTCTAGAACACAGACGAGTCTGACTAGAGCTAAGGCACTAGGGCAGAGAGGTAGAAAATGAGACCTGAGCGGAAGGCAAGGGCCACTTTGTGCAGAGCTGTGGGGTTATGGCAGGAGTTTGGATTTTATTCCAAGTGCAGTGGGAAGCCACTGAGGAATCAGGGTGCGGATGGAAGTGACATAATCAGATTTGCATTTTTTTTTAATATTAGTTTCTGTGGAAATAATTATTAGAGCAGCAAAACCTGTTAAAAGGCTATGGTCGGGCTTGCTTTGGCAGCACATAAACTAAAACGGGAACAATACAGAGATCAGCATGGCCCCTGTGCAGAAGTGATAGGCGAATTCATAAATCATTTCACACTTCTAAAGAAAAGGCCCAGGTCAAAGCAGGGAAGAAACTGATCCAGGAAATCTCAGAAAGCAAGTCACCAAATTTTGTAAACTCTGCAAAAATGACAGAAGTGGGCACTCTTTGAGTTAGAGAAACATTTTTGAACTCTGTCTCATTCTAAGGTTTCCGGAAAACCGAGTCCACATAAAAGCCGACAACCAGAAAATTCTCAACGTCAAATCCTATACAAACTTATCATAAGGAAAAAAGAAATAAAGAGCAGAATAACACCCCTCCAAGTAGAGCACGGTAGAAAGACATGCCCACAAAGCAGATCAAAACTTTAATTTCCTACTTCAAAATGACAGGAGATGTTTTTAAAAAGTATATAACACATGAAAGAAAACATAAATCAAAATTAGAAAAACTCAGAAATGAGGTTGCAGAACTCAGGAAAGTATCATTTTTTTAAAAAATTTATTTCAGAATTAAAGACCAAACCAGAAGAAACACAAGAATGAACAGAGACACGAAATAATGCCTTAAGAGACATAAGAGATAAAAAGAGGAAAACTGAAAAAAAAAATCAACAAAAAAATGAAAAAAGAGATAAAAAGGATGTGAGAGCAAGTAACAAATACTGAAGCTTTTTTTTTTTTTTAAAGATTTTATTTATTTATTTGACAGAGAAAGAGAGAACACAAGCAGGGGGAGTGGCCAAGGCAGAGGGAGAAGTAGGCTTCCCCACGGAGGGAAGAGCCTCATGAGGACCCTGGGATCATGACCGGAGCCGAAGGCAGACACTTAATGACTGAGCCACCCAGGCATCCCACACATACTGAAGATTTAAAATGAAGATAATCCAAGTCTCTGAGGAAAAAAGCATAAGCAGGAGAACAGAATGAATAGTGAAAACTATAATTCAGGAAAACTTTCCTAAAATAAAAAGATTTGAAACCACCTGTGGAAAGAGCACAACACTGTACCTGAGAATATCAATGTAGAATGACCAAAAGGTAGTCTAGTACAATTACTGGAGGGAAAGGAGGAAAGAATGAGAGAGAGAGACAGAAAAAGAGGAAGGCAGGAGAGAGGGAGGGAGGGGAAGGGATGGAGGGAGGGAGGAAGGAAGGAAGGAAGGAAAATGTTTGGCATCTAGAAAAAAGAACACATAACTCATAAGAAAAGAAAGTTAGATTATCATCAAACTTTTCAAAGAGAATACTTATGCCAAAAGAAAATGGAATGGCATATTTAAGATCCTTAAGGAAAGAAAGTGTAAGTCATTGGTTTTGTATCAAGCAAAACTGACTTTCAAGTATAAAAGACACAGACATACTGTTATCAATATGCAAGAAGTCAGGGAATGCTATTTCCATGAGCCCTTCCTGGGAAATCCACTAGAGAACGAGCTTCAGATAACCAAAATAACCAGAGAGACAGAAGATGGATGGTGAGCCATAAATATAGTAACCTGTAGAGTTAAGACCCAGCGAGGGTTCAGAACGAGAGAGTATCTACAGTACGTGATGGCTATATGCACTGACATACAGACTGAGCAAAACTCTTTGGGTTTTTTTTTATGGGGGAAGAATAGAGAAAGCATATGCAAAAGTTTTTTTCAGCAGTCACATTGGTTTTAGTATTTTTTTAAAGATTTATTTATTTATTTATTTATTTGAGAGAGAGAGAGAGAGAGAGAGAAAGAGTGCAGGGGGGAGGAGCAAAGGAAGAGGGAGAGAGAGAAACTTAAGCAGACTCCCCACTGAACACAGAGCCCACCTTGGGGCTCAATTTCATGACCCCGAGATCACAACCTGAGCTGAAACCAAGAGTTTGGACCCTTAACCGACTGCACCACCCAGGCACCCCTGGTTTTAGCGGTTTTATTCTGAGACTGTGGTGTGTTAAGTAATTATGGTTTATACTAAGTTTTTCATTCCTTGTGTCCTTGAGAACCAGCAAAGTAAAAGCTTTATAGTCTCACATTTTAATTAGAGTTATCAATATGAAATCATGAGGTGTTTTGTTATATATGTATATATATTTTTTTCCTTTAGCCTTGTTAAGAGGACTAGACACAAAATGCCCATCATCCCTCTTGTGGTCCTGAAATTACCCTTTCTCTCTACAAGAAGCCAGGGCTTCTTGAGGAAATGACTGATTCCGGGTCTGGTAGCCAGAAAGCCATCAAAGACCATTAGGGTCATGTCAAACAAGCTGTTTACACAGGTACATGAAGGAGAGAGAAGGCAAACTAGCCAGATGGCGACCTGGATCTGGGAGGAGAGCATCTGTAAGATTCGATCCAAAATACCTTCCATCATCAGGCGTTTGGAGGTGGTGAGGGGAATGGCAGCACTGAACCCTCTGTGTGGCGGCTCCTCGTCCTTGCCAGTTTCCCTGTGGAGATGAATCTGCTCCCTGAGGAGCAGATGGCCCTGTGAAGAGCCACGGTGTATGGCCCTTAACCCACACCACACAGCTGCAGATCGAGTACCTAAGTCAGTCACAAGGACCTCTCAGCCTGGACTCCATGGAGCAGGCAGACATACACAGTATGAAAACCCCAGGTTTCTTCCTTTCTTCCCTTTCCTTCCTTCCATGCATTTATTTACTCAAACATGTTAATGACAGAGTACCCTCAAAGCCCCCAGCTTTGGTGCCTAGGCCGTGAGGAACAGGGCAAGACTGAAGGCATCGTCCCTGCCCACACAAGTATGTGAGGGAGAAGGAGACAAGACCCAAAACCCAGATTCAAGCAGAGCATTACTACCTTACAGGCGTAGTACAAATGGCAGCGGCCTAAGATTATCTGAAAACCTTCTTGGCAAAGCTGAGTCTTCACCCAGTCTGAAACGATGAGGCAGACCTGGATTAGCAGGACACTGGTGAGGAGAACCCTGGAGGCTGGAGGCTTTGGCTGGTGGACAGAAGGACTGGGGCAGTGGGAGCGGACTGGGGCAGTGGGAGCAAGCTGGGCCTTAAGACAAGGCTGGAGAGGACGCAGGGGAAGAGATGGAAGAGGGGAAGAAGGAGCCCAGGCACAGTAGGGCCTCAGTGTGCCAGGTGCCATGAAAACCTCTCCATCTCATGTAACCTTCCCAGTGATCTTCTAGAATAATCTGTGTGATCTCTAATACACGGATGAGAAAACTAAAGTACATGGACTTTTAAGTACGGCTGATCCTCGTTCTTTATGGATTCCGTATTGGGGAATTCACCTACTTGCGAACATTTATTTGTGCCCCCAAAATCAAAGCCTATAGCACTTTGCATGGTTGCTTTTGGACATGTGCCGAGCAACGAAAAATTTGAGTTGCCCGGCATGCTCGTTCCATCTGAGGTCCAACAAGACAATGCTCTGCCTTATTGTTTCAGCTTTCCTAATGGCTCAGTGTCCTTTCTGCTATTTAGTGCCACGTTTTTTGCATTTTTGTGCTTTTTGTTGGCAATTTCACTGTTTAAAAAGGCCCTCAAATGTAGTGCCGAGGTGTTGTCTAGTGCTCCTACGTACCAGAAGCCTAGAATGCACTTTACAGAGAAAACACATGTGTTAGATAAGCTCTGACTTACAGTGCTGTTTGCTGGGATTTCGATCTTAATGAATCAACAATACGTATTAAATAAAGTGCCTTTAAACAGAAACACACATAAAACAAGGGTATGTATTGATCGGCTGACGAAAAAGCTCACCTAACCGTGCATTTTCAGTATTCGCTGATTCAGGGTTCACAGGGATTTTATAAAACAGAACTACCGTGAATAATGCTCAAGAGCACGGAGCTGAGATTAGAACCTGCGCTTTCCATCTGCTTCGGAAGATGGAGCTCCAGGGGGTGCCCGGGTGGCTCAGTCGGTTAAGTGTCTGCCTTCGGCTCAGGTAGTGATCCCAGGGTCCTGGGATTGAATCCTGCATCAGGCTCCCTGCTCAGTGGGGAGCCTGCTTCTCCCTCTCCCTCTGCCCCTCCCCCCTGCTCATGCGTGTTCTCTCTCAAATAAATAAAACCTTGAAACAAACAAAAAAGATGGAGCTCCTTACGGATCATCCCAAAGTAAATATGTGACCGTCCACGTAGACATATGCCAGAGAACCATTTTCTACTGTCATTTTCAAACTACTGGCCAAAACAAATATTATTCCTATTTAAAATCAAAAGAGTAAAAAACAGCTACATAGGCAGGAGCTAGTTCTTTCTTCCTCTGCTGTTTCACATCATCAGCGCAACTTGCTCAGAACACGCAGGTCTCAGAAGTGCTCTCTCTTGGGTTCAGAGATGGTTTGCTCTGCTTCACAGAGCAACACTGACATGCAGCACCAGATTGTCTCTTTGCAGACTTACTGACATTGCAGCTGGGTAGAGGTGGCAGGGACAGGGTTGTGCGCATGGCGTTGGGCCATCTGGTGTGGCCCTAATCCTCTGGATGTAGGAGCCTGGGCTTCACACAGGACCAGGACACCAAGATAGGCAAGTCTCACAAGTTCACGGGGTAGGGGGGGTCGTCAGTCCACAGGAAATGGCTCTGCTACCACTTGGGGCAGAACACAGGGGTGGAATCCCACAGAAAGGCAATCTTTAAAACATGCTTCATTCATGGACCAGCCCAAACTATTCTGGGTATTTCATTTCTTTTCCTTTTTTTTTTCTTTTTTCTTCAGCAGACAATACAGCTTTGCAATGGAATCCTCACTGATGCAAAAACCTGTGTGTTATTGAGTCTGATATATATGGAAAAATCTCCAGTATGATGAGAATATTAATTCATGTACACCCTAAGATGCAATTTCATGCTTTTATAAGTTTAATGTTTTTACAATTAGGTCCAAGTTTTGCTGTAATTCTTTTCTCAGAAGGGGCATTATAATGTGCTATCTAGGAGGCCGTTTTCTCCCTTTAGCCATTAGAAGCTCATTTAACTACATTAAGGTCCTGCTGGGAATGTATCTAGGAGTATAAAAGAAAATCAAGACCAGCAGCAGAAAATGTTGTCCGCTCTAGATGCAGAAGGTACCATTAAATACATTGCCGCCTCCCTCACTGAGCACACACATTCACACAAACACACATTGCAAACAACTTTTACTTTTATTTAATAAATAGATTGAATAATTCAATATTTTCCAAAATGGAAAGGTGAATTATAATGAAGGTAGATATGTGTTCCTGAAAAGTTTGTGAGTACCAATTTCATCACGATTAATATTTTATTTAAATCTACATTAGAAAAAATATTTAATATAATATCTCACCCTCAATTTAATGAGATATATCTACTCATACACTGGAATGAAGCTCTCCTAACATGGCATTTTGTCACAAATAAACTGTCAAATTCAAAAGAAAAAAAGAGAAAAAAAATCCTCTGTAAGATCTTGTCTCATAAGATATAAATTATAAGCTAATATATCAAAACAATTTTTTTAAGATTTTTTTATCTATTTATTTGTGTGTGAGAGGGAGAGAGAGAGAGAGAGTGAGAGCGCACAAGCAGGGGGAGTGGCAGGCAGAGGGAGAAGCAGCTCCCCACTGAGTAAGGAGCCAGACACAGGACTCGGTCCCAGGACCTTGGGATCATGACCCGAGCCAAAGGCAGACACTCAACCGACTGAGCCACCCAGGTGTCCCTATCAAAACAATTTTAAAATAACATTCTTTTGGATTACAGCAACTTGTATTGATTGACCTTGTCTACAAAACAGTGATAACAAAGATTAAATAATATGGAAAGGAACTTTACTAAGTTCCTTATTTTTTGTGACGAAATTTCCTATTTTATAATTTTTTAATTTAATCAAATTGATTTAGTTTATCCACCTCTGGAAGGAATTACTACTTATGATCATGTCCATTTCTTATCAGAATATAACTGGATATTGCCTATGCCAAAAATTCCTATTCAACTAGATGTGATAAGCCCATCATTTGGAAACAAGGAGTACATTTTACACATGGAAATAACATCTACAAAGTCCTCCTAGGAAAACCTGTTTGACTTACGACATCCCAGCTTCACAGATAGTAAAGAATTAATCTTAAAGAAAATAATGCTGATAGCAATGGTAAAGATCCTCTCACTCATAAAAGTAATTTATAACTCAAGAGGGTTTACAAAGCCTCCAGAAAGAACTTAATTCTAAAGCTTTAATATCATGTGGTTCTAACTTTGTTACATACAAAAGGTTTTTATGTATTAGTCAACATCTCTTTTTTTTTTTTTAAAAAAGATTTTTTTATTTATTTGACAGAGAGAGAGATAGCGAGAGAGGGAACACAAGCAGGGGGACTGGGAGAGGGAGAAGCAGGCTTCCTGCTGAGCAGAGAGCCCGATGCGGGGCTCAATCCCAGGACCCTGGGATCACGACCTGAGCCGAAGGCAGACGCTTAACGACTGAGCCACCCAGGCGTTGTGTCTCTGTAGATAAACTGGTCAAATAAAATAACATATCAAGTAAGAGTCATGATAATTTTATTCTTCTTACCAAGTACTTGGTGAAGGCATGGACATTGATATACTCTGGTCAATGACGTACTAGCAAAAATATGGCAGGTGGGGGGAGGCAGTATGGAAAAGTATGGAAAACAAATAGAGACACACAGAAAATCCCTCTTTTTCTGTGGCTGACATTATCGCAGCTGGTTGTGATGACTGGAATTGCTGCAATCATTTTGCAAACATAAGGGCAAGCCGGGATGCTGAGCAATATAAACCTGAGTCCATCCTTTACCCTGACTTGGGTTCTTGAGCCAGACTTCTTGCTTTATGTGATACATCTTCTTTTTTGTTTAAGTTAGTTGAGTTGGGTAATTTTTTTTCTTGCAGCCCAAACCAGATTTATGTTAACTCTCCTATTACCATGAAGATTTTGGTGCTCAGAGTAGTCAAACCAGATAAACAGTACCAACAATATAAAGTATCCAGAACTTTATATTTGCTTGTGGAGATTTTACAATAGGGAATATGTATATAAACAGAAGAAGTGTTGCAGGACACAGATATGGCATTTAAATAGTGGGGGCCAAGAGGTTGTTGCTGGATCCAGATAGAAAAGATCCCAACATCCCCAGGTAGCAGAGGTGACGTGAACGAATAAATGATTCCAAGAGTTATGGTTGGAGGAAAAGTTCTGATGAGAAGTCGTGATACAGAGAGGCATCTTCAGAAATATATAGTGCTTTAACCTGTGCCAAGGTTATGAGTGACATGAAAACGCATCTCTTAACCCACCATCATAAAGTCCAAAGCCTGAGGTTCCTGCATAGTATAAAAATAGTTGTACTCCTCAAGATGGCTGACTGCACATTGGGTGCCCAATGGCAAGAATGTGAATTCTAGAAGTGTAGAGCAATGCTTGGAGACATTCACACACATCATTTTTCATCCATTAGATTCAAGTGCAGTGAGCGATGCAGGACAAGAATGGGCATCTCGTTAAGAGGGCTGCCCTAGGGCTTATGTCTCAACACACAATCTTGTTTTATAAGACGTGGTCACTTCATGTACCATCAGGAACAGCAATTCTTCTGTGTGTGTCTATAACAAACCCTTCTTCATTTTTGTTTCAGAGAAATAATGTTTCCTATGGAAAGATACATTAAAGACTATTAGGTCTAATCAACCACTTCTCACATAAGGAAAACCAAGGCTGAGAAAGGCCTTGTAAATTTTTAAGGCTATCAAGCTGACACTAGAACCTAGATCTTTTCACTCACCCAAAATATGCTCTTGTTTCCAATAAACATAATTGTACTTATCCTTCCAACAATTCATCTTGTCAATATTATTTTGAATTTGAATTTTATATTCCAAGATGGCTACAATTCTGCTTCCAACCCACTGGGAACTCACTTGGTTTCTTCCGGATTCTTTTTTTTTTTTTTGGTTCAGTAGTGGAGCAAAGACTAAAAACCCTGACAAATAACCACAAGAAAAAGCTATCTCTAACAAAAGGTAGAAGTATAATGAAATGTATATTCTCCTTGCTATCCTCTCATATTGCCAGCATCATCGATGAAGGTTCAAAACGTTTCAATATTAGAAATATCCACAGCAATTACGCTTATTAACATCAGAGTTGTTCTTACCACACATGTATTATTTATGATCAGAGCATTAGTTCACTAGATCCACAGAGATTAGATAGCAATGTTCATATAATGTAGACACAAACCTAATCCTAATCTAAGTAGCCCAAAAGAGCTCATGTAATTAATGAAGCCATTGCTTTCTGCTAAAGTCTGAGGATGTCTACAGACTTCCAGTGATAAAAATCCGACCTTACAAAAGCAAGGTTTATACACACTGCTGTAATTGTTTGAACGGTGACACTGAGACTTCAATGTTTTAATGAATTGATCTGGCACTCTCATTTCGAGTTGATCTATGAAAAATTACCCGAAAAACTATGTTGCGTATTGGAGATAGTAGTGAATCCTTATAGTATAGGACAACCCACCTTCAACAATCTCAGAAATGTTTTAAAAGCTTCATATTTAGTCTATCACTTGACAGAAGCGACTGTTGTTAGGGCTTGACAACTGTTAGCTATGAAGAGATTTGCATTGTTGAATGAGATTGGATTGGCATTTGAATGGAATGATACACTTAAGCTTTTGCCATAAGAATCACTTAATATGTGCTTGTATCTCTTAGGTTGTGGCATCATATTATATTCTCTTTATGGGTAAATATATTTAGGAGGAAATAAAATGCCACTTCTCAATTTCCAAATAAGCTTACTCAGTTTTTAATTAAATTTCTCAGAGCAGTTTGTCAACCTTGGCATTTACATATAAAACATAGATAATTATGTAAAGATTCTTAAGAGATTTGTTTAGAGGGTTTGGAGTTAAGAAGCACAATGCCAGAGAAAGGGCACAATTAAAACACTAACGTCCTCTTATTCATATCACTGCTCTGGAAACAAAAGAGCATAAGGCACAGAAGTGATTTCGCAGACCAAGGGGGAGTGAGGGAGCCACAGGGTACAGAGGTCACGTTCAAACCAAGGCCATGCACATTTGCACTTTTCCTGGGAAACTGTACCCTTTATTTCTGGAAAACTATTTAGGAACCCCTATAAGAGCAAATAATAAAAAATAGGGATCTGTGTTTAGAGCACAATATTCCTATCAGGATCGGGAGACAGGAAGCAGAGACAGAAAGAGGGAGGGAGCAGAGAGAGATGACTAATGCTGATAGTATGTTCCAATAAACCAACAAACAAAAATAGCATTTTATAAATCCCATTCTCTTAAAGAGAAATATCCTCTGGGTTTTGGATACAGATGAGGTCACCAAGGCGTTTCCAAGGGTCTCTTACTTGTTCTTGTGGACACATCGATCTACTCTCAGACAGCGTTCCCTGGGCTTCGAGCCTCCACTGGCAGCTGACATGTCCAAGGAGCACTACCTTGTGGAGGAGGCATGAGCGCCACCTCCAAGGATGCAGGACTCAAACCCAGGGCTCTGAGATCATGACCCGAGCCGAAGGCAGACGCTGAGCCACCCACGTGCCCCTGGGTTGTCGTTTTCTTACTGATAAACAGGAGTTCTTTCTACATTCCAGATGTTTATCTTTTGCCAGTTATATGCATGCAGTTACCATACCCTAGACTGTAGCTTGACTCCTCACTTCCTTCATGATGTCCTTTAATTAACAGAAGTTCTTAACATTAATGTAGTCAAACAAACTTTTCCTTTATGGTTAGAGCGTACCATGTCTTGACTAAGAAACTCTTATCTATCCCAAGGTCATAAAGATATCGTCCTACATTGTTTTCTAAAAGTTTTTAAGCTCTTAGCATCAGGGATTTATATTATCATAGCTTCGTAAGTCTTGCTATCTAAAGCAAATTTTCCCATCTTACTCTTCTTCAAGAGTATCTGTTCTTTTGCTTAAGTCTTAGAATTGATTTGTCAAGTTCCCTGAAAAAACAAATGAGATTAGGATTATAATTGTTCTGAATTTGGTGACAACTGACATTTTTATTATGTTGATTCTTTCTACCCATTAATATGGCGTATTTCTTACATAGCTTATAAATGTCTCTATGAATTTGTCTATTCTGGACATTTCATATAAGTGGAATCGTACGTGGTTTCTTTGTGACCATCTTTTTTGTTTAGCATAATTGTTTTCAAGGTTCATCCATGTTGTAACACATATCAGTACTTTTTTATTTGCCAGTTAATATTCCTTTGTATGGATACAACACATTTTATTTATCCATTCATCAGTTGATGGACATTTGGCTTGTTTCTACTTTTTGGATATTACAAATAATGCTGCTATGATCATTCATGTGCAAGTTTTTGTGTGGACATATGTTTTTATTTCCCTTGAGTATACACCTAAAAGTTGGAATTGGTGGTTCATATGGTAACTCTGTTTAACCGCTTGAGAAACTACCAGGCTGTTCTCAAAGTGGCTGTACCATTTTACATTCCCACCAGCAATGTCTGAGGGTTCCAATTTTTCCACATCCTCATCAACACTTACTACTGCCTGTCTTTATGATTGCAGCCATTCTACTGGGTGTGAACTGGTACCTCCTCGTGGTTTTGATTAGGGAACCAGGCAGACCTGAATTTAGATCCAGCCTCATTTTCTCCTGGCCCTTACAAGATTAATGGGTTGTTAAATGCATGTGCCCTGGAGTTTTGTCCAAGGTTCCATGGCAGAATATAACATTTCACGCTACCTGTGCTAAGCGACAGCAAAAGGCACCCTCTCAGGATACACGGAGATCATGAAGCCAGCATTCCCGTGCCCACTCCTGGCTGGTCACGAAGGGGACACTGCCTTCCACTCTGCTCTGCAAGCCAAGTGGAGAGAAGGAAGAGGGGAAGTCAGGGGGACCATGATGTAACTTGGCAGTGTCCTGAAGTTGGAGGCGCCCAGACACTGGGCTCTGAAGGTGAGGAGCCTGTGCTTGGTCACCACCCAAATGGCCCTTGAGAGCAAGGAGTGAAGATTGGAACCTAGGGTGTCAGTTTACCTTCTTCTCTGGCTGGGGCCCCCACATCCCGGGACTCCAACACCGGGGTTTGTCAGAACCAGGCTATAAACCTGTCATATTTGTTACACAGAACCTCTGAGCCTGTCAAATGCAGACAATAACGAGAGTGATCCCATAGGGTTTCTAGGAGGATTCCAAGATAGCATAATAAAGTACTAAGCAACCAGAAAGCTCTCAGTGTTTCTATTCAGCTTTTTTCCCACAAAATTGGGATCATACTGTATAAGCAGTTTGTATTCTGCAATTTTTTCCCATTTGTTTCTAGATTAAACCATATGAAATTACTAATATCCAACCATTTTTTTTGCATGGAAACAGCAGTTTTAAGTGTTTCAACATAATGTATCAGGGACTTTTTTTTTTTTTCCCTTGGAGAGAGAGTGTGCAAGTGCAGCGTGGGAGGGTGGGGCAGAGTAAGAGGCAGAGAGAGAATCTCAAGCAGGCTCCATGTCCAGTGCAGAGCCCAACTTGGGGCTCGATCTCACAACCCTGAGATCAGCCTGAGCTGAAACTAAGAGTCAGACCCTTAACTGACCAAGCCACCTAGGCACCCCTGGATTAGGGACTCTTTTTGTGTTATCAAATATTCTTTGAAAACATGATTTTTAATTATTGCATGTTATTCTATCATATGAATAAACTCTGATTTACTCAGTTCTGCTCCTTGTTTTATTTAGGCTGTTTTAAATTTTTCATTATTTTCTATTGGTTTCTAATTAGAATATAAGCCATTTATGATCTATTAATTAAATTTAAAATAAACTAATGTGATAATAGTTTATGCATCATCAACTTTCCCACAAACCCTGACAAATGTTTTCTTTGTAACCCACGCAACCTCTGATGTGTCCGACATCTCTGAGCCCCTCTCCCCTCTCTGGCCAGCCTGCCACTACACGGACCATTGGATTGGCCCTTCTCTCTGCTTCTTTCCCGCTTCATTATATCTTTACTAAGAACCATGGTGGAGGGAAAAGTTGAGCACTCTGGGTATAGGCATAGAATCATCTTCCCAAAGCACTTATTAGTGGCACATCGATCTGCCATTAGTGAGGTGCTTTCAAGATGCAACTTTATATTATTGTTTTGTCTCCTATTCTACCTTATGACTTAGACAATGGGGAGAGTACTGCCCTTGCCTCTGGATGAAAATGAGGGCAAGCCCACAGCCTTTGTGACCATTGCAAAATACACGAAACGTTATGGTCACTTTAAGTCATACATCTCACATTCCAACCTGGAATGCTTGGTCCAATATATCAATTAACATTTTAATCACCTCCCACCCCCTCCCCACTAAGCTAAGGCTGGTCACAGGTAGGGGCCCAGGTTTAAGGAGGGCATGTGCTCAGTTTCTTCTTTCCTTCCTACTGCCTCCACTACCTGTGGACTGTTTCTGGTGGCTCCATGGTGAATCCTGAAGGGGGCGGTAAGGAGCACACAGAGACCAGGGAAAGGAGGCTCTTACTCATGACATGTGGCAGGCAAGGTCTCCAGACTTGGCAGATGCTTCTAGCAGATTCTTTCCTTCATGGGAACTTGAGTGGGTTTGTCAGTCTCCCTTGCTGAGCTTCCCTGCTTTGGGGTGCCTCTCCTCCATCCACCCATGCTGGACTCCCCTCCTCAACATCGGCTCTTGGAAACCCTCACAACTCTTACTGCTGAGCATTCCTGACTCCAGCAGGCCACTTTCTTGGACCAGAGCTCGTTTAAATGACCCCAAGTCATTCCCTTACCCAGGTTCCGCATCTGGTGCCCAGGCTTGTGTGCTGTGGACAGCCCGGCCCACAGAGGGCAGGCATCACTTCTCAGGCATGCTGGGTACAGCCTCCCTCCTGCTGCCGTGGGCTTCCAGGCCAACACCAGCTGCGGTGGCCCAGCAAGCCCAGTACTATTTGTGTGTTTGGAGGTGGGGCTGGGGGGGGGGGGGGGAGTGTCAGGTGGTCACATGATCATGACACAGCTTTTCGCCTAAGAAATCCCCTTTCCCTCTCACATTCAGCTATTTTGTATCTTCCCTTGTATATAAGGCCCCTTATATCTTTCCTAACCCATGCTCAAACTGCACACTCCTGCTCACAGGAATACCATGTTTGGGTGGTCTTTCATTCAGTCTTTTACTGGTTGTGGCTTCACATCCCTGAGCTCTAAACAGCTCTGCCCCTTATTCACTGGTCTCTAAACACATCAATCTGCAAAGGAAGCTCCATATTTGAAATAATCCTCTGCCAAAAAACAAACCGTTTCTCTTTTAAATTATTTGGTTTCTGTGTTTGAATGCTCTCGCTTTAGGTTTTTTGGCACCAGGAACAACTGTCGACTGGAGGAGGGGAAAGGGGGAATACAAAGCTTTACAAGCAAAGAGGGATTAATGGCCTCTGTTGCACTTGTCTTTTGGATTAGATTACTATAATTGCATGCACGGATTTCTCCTTCGTAAGGCCTACGGACAAATCAAAGTGTCAATGACACGTGAGCTGAGGGTAGCAGAGAGGTACAAAACAGAAAGTCAAGGGGGAGAAAGCTGACGCTGGCATGGGATGGAGCCCAGGGTCAGGGGTCAGAAAGGTCAACATTTCTAAAGGCTATAGAGGAGCTCACAGGAAAAATGGAGCTAGGGATCAGGGACCAGGCAAGGAAGGAGGAGCCAGAAACTAAAAGAGGCAAATACACCTGTCACTGACTCACTCACTATGGCAGATGGAATTTTCCAGAGCGCCACACCAATATATATCCCTTTCCCCTGCTTGTCCTAAAATTGACGTGGGGGTCTGTGTTGTGGGCAAATAATAACCAAGTGTGAATGTAGAATAAATATATTTTCAGAAATGCAAGTGCTCACAAAGTTTACTTTCCATAACCCTTTCTTAAGAATTTACTGGCAGATGAATTCTGCAAAATAAGGAAATAATCTAAGAAGAAGACATGAGAGCTAGGAAATAGGTTTCACCCAAGAGAAGGAAAAGTCATAGAATGAGTACCACACAGAAAGACACAAAGCTTGGAGGGAGAGTGCAGGGAAGTGGAGGTGGGTGGCATTCAAGAGATATACTATCCTGAGTTTGGGACATTTTGTTGCAAGCCTTTCCACAATAGTTGATTTTTCCAACCATATCTATAAATTACCTGATAAAAATTAAAATTATCTTAGTATAAAATAATATTGGTATCATCAATGGTCCAGATGTAGCCACCGAGTCAGTTGGGAGAGTTTGTGTTTGGTACCCGCTCTACAGGGTAGGGTTGGACCAATTAGATTGACAATGCGATGATCTAACTTGGCTATTAAGATAGAAATAAACTTGCTGAGCAGGAGATAGCCTTTAAAATGAAAATTAAATCTATATTTTAAGCTTCATTTATCATATATATTGATGTCATTATGGCAAAGAAAATATTTATGGTCTGGTTATGGTACAAAGAGCTTTGAACCAGGAGGCTGCCTGGGTTTTAATCCAAGCTCTACCAACTCACTGTGTAACCTTGAAAAGTGCATAACTTCTCTGTTCTCTAGTTTTAACACTTATAAGATGGTAATTCTTTTATGCATACAATCATGTGTATTGACTGCCAGCAAGGAGACATTGTTTTAGACGCTGGGGATGCAACAGAGAACAAACCTCATTGAGCCACATTCAAATGGAGGAGGACAGACAGTCAACAAAATATAAAAGTGTACTATATAACATAGTATACCAGAAAGTGATGACTGTTGTGGAGAACAATAAAGCATAAGAGGGCCATAAGGAATGCTCGGGTGGGAGATGCAATTTTATATAAAGAATTCAGGGAAGGCCTCATTGAGTCAGAAACATTTGAACACTTGAAGGAGATGAGGACAAGACATGCCAATATCTGAGAGACGAATATTCCAGACAGAGGAAATACTATATACAAACAGTACAATATGGACACTTGTCTGGCATGGCAAGGACTGTGAACAAGCCCCTGGGGCTGAAGCACAGTGTGTGAGGGATCTTAAGCAAAAAGAGAAATAGGATCTCACTTCCATTTAAAAAAAGATAACTCTGGCTACTGTGTGGAGAATGGACTCTAGGGGACAAGAGAAGTAGAGAGACCAGGGAAGGAGTTTCCACAGGAATCCAGGTGTTATGTGTTGAATTGTGTCCCCCACCCCAATATGCTGAAGTCATAATCCCCAGTACCTCAGAATGTGACTCTGGAGATAGGGTCTTTACAGGTACCTCAATTATGGTGAGGTTATTAGGGTGGGCCTTGATCCAATATGACGGGCACCTTAATAAATGGGAACTTAGTGGGTATGGAGATATACAGGGAAAGGATGGCCGTTGGCAAGCCAGAGAGCAAGGCCTGGGACACACCCTTCCTTTGCAACTCTCAGGAGGAAGCAAACCTGCTGGGACTAGACTTCTAGCCTTCAGAAGTGTGACAGTAAATTTCTGGGGTTAATCAGGTTTGTCACAGCAGCCCTGGCACAGTAATACACCGGGTACAAAGTAATTGTGGCTGGGACCATGGATCAGCAGCAGAAGTATATATTTAAGTCAACAGGACTTCCTGGCAGATTGGGAGGGGTGCAAGAGAAAATCAGAGAGTCAAAGGTGACTTTAAGACTTGGGCCTTGGAAGGATAAAATTGGTACCAACAGAGGGAGAGCTGAGGCTGGAACAGGCTTAGAGGTGGATGTGGTGGAAAGATCAGGAATTCAGTTTGGGAGATGCTATCAGGGATCCAGTTAGGGATGACGAGGACACAATTATTGTGAGAATCAAATGAGTTCAATACATATTTATTGTGTCTTTAGTGTGTGTAAAGCACTGAGGCATTTTTCAGTAGTAGATATTTTAAAATTTGAAGAGTTTCTGCTTTATAGAAGCTTTACAAAAATTACATGGATGAGATGTTCAGTCTTCAAAAGGTGAAAACATCAAGTATCAGAGAAGTGGCACAGGCTACGCATGGTTTGTCTGTAAAGTAATCAGCGTAACTGAAATTGTTCATTTCCTCTACAGATAATTTCACAGCTGTACTTTGCAAAATGATAATGACAGGTCATCATAGTTAATACTCTGAAGTATTCATTTGGATTTGTATGCTCTAGTGTGTCTGGTTTTAGTCAGTCTTATTACTATAAGGATATATGAAAGGTTTTGTGGGCTCTGAATCAGAAAGATCTAAGTTCGAATGCTGTTTCTGGCACTAGCTGTTTGAACACAGTTAGTCCAAGTCGGTTCCTTTATCTGTAAGATGGGGGTAACAATACCTCAGAGAATTTTTCTGAGGGATAAATTAGGTGGCGCATACATACAAGTGCTTCCTCTAGTGACCAGTTCACAGTGAGCACTCAGGAAAGCTGTAGTTGGTTTCAGACCATGCTATAGGTGTTCAGGTCGAGGTGAACAGTCACTATAAGGTCAGGAAAGATAGAGTGGGGCAGATAGCCCCGAGGCTGGGACCTAAAGCAGGAGAGAGATTTACACAGACGGCATAGACCAATGCTTCTCAAATTTTAATGTGGCTTCCAATCACCCCGGTTGTCAGGCTGAGTCAGGATGTCTGGAGCGGGGCCTGGGTGATGCCCCCGCCGCGCTGCAGTGAGGCCACACTTTTACCAGAAGCGGCACAGATCACAAGCAAATAGAATGCGGTGATCTAGGCACCATAGTGCTGACATACGGGGTGTTGGGGGGGGTAGGCGTTCCTATCCAGTTTGGCTGGAGGAGTTCACATTAGAAAATGGCAGGGGGATGTTTGGAAAGGCAGGATGAGGCCAAAGCCTGGCAGGCTGTGAAGGGCTCACTGAGTTGACACTTTATTGTGCAGGATGTGGTCAATAACATGGTGACGACAGCACGCAGATACTCACCCTGCTATTTACCTGTACAACTCATCAGAGCACGGAAGGGCTGAGAGCAAGGAGACCCAAGGAAGATTGCTCCAGTCAGGGTCCCTTCATCTGAGAGAAGCTGAAATCCCTTCAAACCAATATGAGCAAGAGGAAATGGAGAGAAGGTTCTGGTAAGGCCATAGAGCTCAAAAGGTGCAGAAACCGATTTAGTTCTGGAAACCAGCCTCTCTCTCATCCACATCTCTCTGAAGGTTTCGCTTCCTCTTGCATGTGGCCCAGAGTGGCCCAGGGGTTTTGTATTTACTATCCACAGCTCACTGGAAACTGTGTCTTTTAATTCAGGTCCTAGAGGAAAACTCATATTGGCATGGCTTATATTCTGAGACAGATCACACAATGCATAGGTCACTTGTGAATCGGCTACCCCTTCACGGTCACGTAGAGTCAGAGGAAAAACAATCTCATGCGATTCAGTAGGGGCTGTGGGCCAGGGCAGTGTCCTTAAAAAGGTTGTGGGCAGAAACCCCAAAATATGTACATCTAATGGAGAAAAGATGTTCAAGCTTAATCTATTCTTAAAAAAAAAAAAAAAAAAAAAAGAGCCCTCTCCTCTTGGCTTATCATCCAAACGTCCCCAAATCAGTCTCCACTGTCACCATTTCCCAACTTCCCATCTGCTCAACCCAGTCTGGCTTCAGCCTCCCTCCCCTCCGCCCCCATGGTGTCCTGACAGTGCCCTATGAAAAGGCATTTGTGACATTCCAAGTTACCAAACCCAAAAACAGTAACCCAGTGTCTCTGTGGCTCTGATTCTGCCTTGTGTTAATGCAGAGAACCCTGTTTCTTCACAGTATACCCAAACAAATCCAATCTTACCAATGAGCCAGTAATAAGGTGAGATCACACAGTAAACATAATCTCATTTGATAAATTTCTCCTTCACACATTTTCTGTTTCTCAGTTTGTTCCTCTCTACACTCACCAAGGATAGCTCTGGGTCCCTCTTTTAAAGCTTGGGGCCAACTGACTCCCAGTCTGGAGGCTCAGTGGCCTCCAAATTTGCGTGGATATCTCACAAGAGGGATTTCTCATCCCACACCTTAACCACGAGAGAAAATGCCACATCTCGGTTCCTTCCAGCACCTTCCACCAGATGTTTGTCACTCTTATCTGTCCAGTCACCACAGGCTCCTGAAGGGGCTCTAGTTCGTGAACAAGGTGAATGTAGGCCCCCAAGTGTCAGCTCAGGCTCCAGAACTGGAATCTGGGAGCAGGCTCATTCCCATAAAGTTCAGCTATGAATCAGCAAAGCTCATAATTCCTTGGAGAATTCACTCCAATCCCATATTTAGAAAAGGATATTCTCTCATTATTGTTTAGCTTTGTTCTTTATAAATAATAGACATTCCTCAGTTAATGGCAACTCCACCTCTCCAGCATTTGGGCCAGGTTCATTTCGAATATATCGGCAAATTCTGTTGGCTCTACCTTCATTATATATCCAGACACTTTTCACTGCATCCGTAAACTACCATCCCAGTCCATCATGGCCTTTCCAGTCATATATCACCCAGATTAATGCAATACTCTCCTTAACTAGCCTTCCTGTCTCAGTCTGTCCTCATCATTTTAGCCAGAGGATCCTTTTAAAATGGAAGTCAGAGTATAAGACTCCTCTGTTCAAAAATGGCTCCCATCACACTCAAGCCGAAAAGACATTGTCCTTACGTCAGCCTGAAGGCCCTGTATCTGTGCTCCCTGCATTTCTGACTTCACCTAGCACACGGCTCTCCCTTCTTTACTCCATTCTAGCCCCACTGGCCACTTAAAAAATGGCACCAATAGCTAATACTTTTCGAGCACTTACCATGTGTCAGGTTCTTCCTTACATTCCTTTAATCCATTGAAATGGAGAACTTGAGAGATTATACAACTTGCTCAAGGTTGCACATCTAACGTGCAGTACAAGTGGGAACAAACCCGATCAGGTTCTGGCTGTGAAGTTCGCATTCTCAACCATATTGTCTATGTAAATTGTCTTTGATTCGTGGTATTTTTATTACTTTCTAGATATTCACCTGTGTTTCCCTTGACCTGAGAGTATTAAAAAAACAAAAAACAAAAAACCAAGTAATTAGATATTTCTTTGGTTTTAATTAATCTTTAATTTTGGCATTTGAGATTCTTTGTGGCATGAGAGCCAATTTCTGTAAATGATCCAGGGTTGCTTGAAAAGGTATATTCTATG
The DNA here is from genome assembly GCF_964656455.1 of Halichoerus grypus. Lineage (NCBI taxonomy): Eukaryota > Metazoa > Chordata > Mammalia > Carnivora > Phocidae > Halichoerus > Halichoerus grypus. Next base: position 68,342,825 of record NC_135715.1, read on the forward strand.
TGAAGGACAGAGGATTTAACATGTATCTATTAGACCTACCTTATTTTGATCCCTGATACACTTTTATCTGTAACTATTTGCAGGCTTGTTTTCATGTCCTCAATCTCATCACTTTTTGGGCTCTTTTTCTGAGTTCTTGCATTTCACTGAGAGTATGGAGAATGTCTGACATCTGCTTTCCTGGGATATTCTTTTGACATATTCTTCACTGCCTTTTGCTTATTCTGTTCCTTTGGAGGGGGTGGCCATGGGGGGAGGAAGGGTACAGTTGGGTTGTGTTGACTATCCAGTTCTGCTGCTTCCTTTCTGCCCATTAGTCATCTTCTGATGATGGCAATTCTACCCAGGCCCTCTATTTACAATATCCAGGACGTGGTAAGGGAGTTATCTGAAGCAGCTGACAGCTTTAAGTTGGGCAGGTGGGGGAGGGAGCGCATCCACACTCAGTTTTTGCTGTCCCTCCTGCAGAGCAAGAGGTCAGTATGGCTCACAGTAAAGCCTTTGTCATAGATTTTCTGGAGATCCAGCTGGTGTTTCTCTCGGCTGCAAGGGGGTTGTGCAGCTGTGTTTCCCCTTGGCCATTTCTCACTTTCAGATCAATTCTCTATCCATCTGGAGGCTGAAATGCAGAAAGGGTAGTGATTCCATGAAATTTCTCATTTCCAGCACTTGTCATGGGTCTAACCAAGCCCCATGATCATTTTGCCACTCCTACCAGAGGGTCTTCAGGTGGACCTTTCAGAGAGGTGACTATTTTAGAGAATTCTTTCTCGAAGCCTTCTTTCATGATGCACTTGGAATTCACCTTTAGTCCAAAAATATTTGACAGATATTTTTCATAATCTGTGGTAGATTTATGGCTGTTTCTTTACCTAAGAAATTTTCTATTTATTTCAATCCTTTAGTTTTCAACAGGTGCAGTGGCATAGAAAGAATAGTCTCCTGGTTTTAAAAGGTGGGATAAATAAGATTCCATGAAGGTCATAGCCTAGGGATTCAGAAAAACAGTGGCATTTCTACAGTGTAATCAAGCTGGACCACTTAAAAGGGTAAGCTAAAGTTTAACAGGTCATAAGCAGAAGGTAAAGCAAAAAGGGACAGGGCTTGGTCTCAGATTCAGGTTTGGATAGGATTACAGACCAAGACATAATAAATAGGAGTCAAAACAGATCAGTGGTGTGGAGAAATTGGAACCCTTGTGTACTGCTGGTGGGAATGTAAAATGGCATAGCCACTATGGAAAACAATATGAAGGTTCCTCAAAAATTTTAAAATAGCAGGACCACCTGATCCAGCAATTCCACTTCTGGGTATATACCCACAAGAATTTAAAGCAGAGTCTCAAAGATATATTTGCAACATCCATGTTCACAGCAGCGCTATTCACAATAGTTAAAATGTAAAAGCAACCCAAGTGTCCACTGACAGATGGACAAGCAAAATGTGGGACATATGTACATACACACAGTGGAATATCATTCAGCCTTAAGAAAGAAAAAAGGAAATCTGACACATGCTACAACATGGATAAATCTTGAAGACATTATGCTAAGTAAAATAAGTCAGGCACAAAAAGACAGATATTGTAGGATTCCACTTATATGAGGTACTCAGGATAGTCAAATCATACAGAAAAAGGAGAATGGCAGTTCCCAGGGCTGGGGGCGGGGGGGCGGGGAGAATGGGGAATTACTGTTTCATAGGTATAGCTTCACTTTTGCAAGAAGAGTTATGGAGATAGATGGAGGTGATGGTTGTGCACTATAAATGTATTTAATACCACTAAACTGTGCACTTAAAAATGGTTAAGATGGCAAATTTTGTGATGTGTCTTTTAGCACACACACACAAAAAAACCCTGGAAAAAGCCACAACAGGATCAATGGGCAAGATGAACTATAATTTGGGCAATAAGCAGAGGTCAGGGATTTAAGAAACCAGCAAAGGCGATACTGTAAGAAGATGGTAACATAGTTTGGATATCCCCTACCTCTGCCCTAAAGCAGTAAATATGGAATATATATACCCGAATACACACACACACACACACACACACACACGTTAACTCTCAGTTCCCCATGTAGTTTGCTTTTTCAGTTACACGTATTTTAAGAACCAACTATTACTCCCTTGTCCAAAAGTGGGTAATTATCCCCGATAACTGAATTCTTGATAACTAAGGGGTTTATCATTTACAGATTTTTTTTTTTACACACTGCATTTTATTTGACTTATACTTTGAGATTTTTTAAAAGCCATTTACTCCCACTTTACAGGTGCAGGAACTACAGCACAGTCATGTACAACACCTTGCCTAAGATTGCACATCTATGACATCTGCAGAGCCAGCAGCATGAGGCTCTATTAGCTATTTGTATACACTTTCCTTTACACCTGGAATTAACACATGGAATGAAAGGATCTACATTTACACAGAGTTTCAACAAATGTCTTCTCCATATATGTAGGAATATCACTCAAATGCATGTTGGAGAATAATAATTTATTGAGTGTGGCAGATCTAAGGTGGCCATATAAATTTAGGTATAGTCAAAAGTAACCTTGAAAATCCCTCACAGGGGGGACCTGGGTGGCTCAGTCCTTAAGCGTCTGCCTTCGGCTCAGGTCATGATCCTGGGTCCTGGGATCCAGCCCCGCATTAGGCTCCCTGCTCAGCGGGAAGCCTGCTTCTCCCTCTTCCACTCCCCCTGCCTGTGTTCCCTCTCTCACTGTGTCTCTGTCAAATAAATAAAATCTCAAAAAAAAAAAAAAAAAAGAATCCCTCACATCTCCCATGGTTGTATATATATAACCCAAAATAGTACACACTAAAATTTGAGAATCAATGTCTCAAACCTATGAAAAACACAAAGGGATGTATATTTAGATGTCAGGGTATTCAAACAATTCTGCCTTTAAGGTAACTATGAAAACACTGGTGAATGGAGAATCTTGCTTTTTGCAAGATTTAACTTCATTGTTTAAATATTTGCCTTTTATATACCTATTCAATCTTACTATATCATATGCTGTTGTAGGGATTAAAGGAGAGAGTGGAATCATATCTTTCAAAGGGAATAGGTTTGAAAATCAGTATATTTATGATATGGCTCTACTTAACTGTTGTGGCCATATATGTATACATTTTCTCGATCAGTGAATATGATGAGTATCATTTCTACTGTGCAGAAGTCAGTAAAATTTTTTTGTCTTCAGAAAGAGGGCAAAATGTTAACAATTCTCACATTAACTTACAATGCCAATTCAGGAGTGGGTGAAGGGAGAAAAACCACCGTAAAAATGACACTCAGAAGGGTAGGAAGAAAATCCTACTCTAACACTGTCAGAAACCAAGTGATATGTAGAAATTATGAAAAAGAGAACTGAAAAGAAAGGGTTGGATTTGGTAATTGATGATCTCCAGTAACAATTTCATAAAATGAGTTGCTCTGAATTGGGCTGGATAGTAGAAGCTCTGAAAAACTGAAGTGATGCCAACTTATACGATAAGTAATGGTGGCACAGAAATGCTAAAGATAACTAGGTTTTTTGTTTTTTGTTTTTTAAGCAGCTCAAGAAGGCTCAAAGATGATGGATTAAGCACAGGCTTAAGAAACCTTAGTCCCCCCAAACAAACAGAAAGAAAAATGAGTAGGAATACAAGCTAAGTGCTGAAATCAAGGGATTCCACTATCCAGATCCAGACAGAAAATTGAGTATTAGCAATTACTTTATGCAATTATTTCATGAAAGCAGATAATATAAGAACACACACACACACTGCAGATAAATCCACAATAAGACAAGAAAAAGAAATGTAGATATTTCGGCAAATTCGAGAAAGAAAAGACAAATCTTTAGGAAGAACCATAGCCCAAGACACATGCTGGAGATAAGTACTACAAGGAAAAAGTTGAGATGTGAAAGACAACTTGAAAAGCTCTAGAAATCTAAAAAGAATTCCAGAAACAACAGAGAAAAGGGAGGAAAATAAAGAAATTATAAAGACAGCTATATGTTGTTTCAAAATCAGATGTAAAACAAAATGATGCAGGAAAGTTGGATAAAAGGGGTATCAAATACTAACAAAAAGTGTAGCAAGATTAAAATCAAACAGAATTCAGGCAAAGCATTAAAGAGGGAAAACATGTTTTATACTGTTGAAATGGTACAATCCATCAAGAATATATATCAGTCATAGACCCTCAATCACAACTTTGACATATATAAAGTAAAAACTGATACAAAGAAAAATGACATATTCACAATATTTATGGGGGAAATCAACAGAACTATCTCGTAATCAACAGGTTTGCCAGACAATAAAAACAAGATATAAAAATTTAAATAATCCAATAAAAAAGCTCAATCTAAAACACACATTCATATACAGAATTTGGTACCTACAATACTGTGGACAAACCTCCTTTTCAGACACATGTGGAAACACACACACGAAAAATCTCTCAATACAGAGCAAGAAGCAAATCACACAAATGACATTCTTGGCCCACATTTAAATTGAAAATTAATCACAAAAAGATAACAAAATAAAAACACCCCCCCCCCAAACCTATCTGTTCAGAATTTTTTAGAAGTCCTCTGGGAGAAAATAAAAAACCACCTAGCTTAAGCATCAAAGCTAAAATTATAAGCTATTTAGAAAGGAATAATAAAGGCAACACAACAACAACAACAAAAAAACAAAAACAAAACAAAAATCCCTTGGAATGTAATCAAGCAGTACTTAGAAATGTCTATATTAGAAAACAAAAGAGACTAAAGGTACATGAACAAAGTATACAACCCAGGAGACGAAAAGAAGAATAAATTCAAGTACAGTTGAAAGAAGAAATGAAGATCGTTGTAGAAATTACAAAGATAACAACAACAATAAAAAAAAACAATCAATAAAACCAAAAGCTGGTTCTTAGAAAACATCAATGTAATCCAGTGACAGGGGGAAAAACAAGAGATGCCAAAGATTTTTGAGTCAAGAAAAAAAAATACATGGAGCTGCTGCAGAGAAGATTTATAAAATAAAATAACCTATTAAAAACTTTTACCAACAAATTTTGAAATCCAGACAATCACAATTTCCAAGGAAAATATGGGTTACCACAACTTCACTTCAGGAAAAAGTGAAAAACTTGTATTAAATAACCATAAAAGAGGCTAAAAAGATAATAAGAGCTCTAGCTCCTAAAAAAAGTTTTGGCCTAGGCCCCAAAGGACTCAGGGTAAAGGAGCAAACGTAGATTAAACTAGTTTTCCTATCCACCAGCAACAATTAGAAAAAGCAATTTTAAGGAAAGATACAATTTGCATGACTCTTATGTACTTTACTGATAGATGTAAGACAGATACCAAATACCTGATTGTATTCATGGATTGGAAGATTCAGTATCAACAAGATGGTCATTCTCTCCAAAATAAATTTTTTTTTAATTCAATGCAATTTGAATAAAAATCCTAAGGACTTTTCCCAGAATTTACCAATCTGATTTTAAAATTCATGTGGACATGTGAGAAGACAAAAGTCAAGACAATTTTTAAGAGTACTAATAAGGGAGATGCCTTCCTACAAAACTATAATATGAAAATATACTGGTTGTTAGAGTACATTTTACATAAACTAATGGAACACAAAAGAGAGCCTAGAAACATTATAAAGATAAATACAGTTTTTAATACATTGTCACTATATAAAGGCACTTAGTATATGACACATATGGCATTTAAATAAAAGAAAGAATCAACTATTTAGTAATAGTGCTGAGGTGAATGGCTATGCATTTGTAAAAAATAAGTCCCCTAACTCACAGCATACACAAAGTTAATTTCAAATGGATACAAGTCTAAAAATGAAAAGCAAACAAAAGCTCTTATGCATCCCTGGTGGGAATATAAAGTAATACAACTAATTTGGAATGCAATTTGGCAATATCTAAAAGTAGCATATCCATATTCATTAAATTCAACATTTCCATTCAGAATGATTGTTTTGTGCTTGTTTACTTTGGCACTGGTCTGTAATAGTGAAAGTGCAAAATATCTGATTATCCATCAACAAGATAAATGATTAACTGTTTTATAATGGATTAACTGTGGTATATTCAAACAATAGAATGTTTTACAAAAGGAATTAAGAGGAATTAACTACAGGATTTAATCAAATCTTAGATGACATCAATTTTAACGTACACCATTATTTTGTCATTAAGAAAGAAAAACTGCCAATTTTAAGACATTACTGATTTAAGAAGCATACCAATTTCAGGGATGGAGAGATCAACAGGTATCGACATGGCTATATCTCAAAAACGCAGTACCGGGTGAAAAATAGCAGGTTTCAAAATTATAGATACAATGGGCTTTTTTCCATTAATATTTAAAAACACATAAAATAGTCCTATGTATTTTTTTAAAAATATACATGTGTAAAATGAGGATGAAAATACTTATGGGAAAGACACACATTAATATCAGGGTACTTATCTCTCAGTAAAAAAGGGCAAAAGAGATTATAAGCCTTAGCCACACCTTTTAATCTTACTTCTTATTAAAAACAAAAGAAGGACGTAGCTTTTGCATAGCACATATACTAAAAGTGAGCATATCCTCCCCATGAAGGGACAAACGTCAATTCAAACACGCCACAGCATCAGTGGCATAATTATGGAATGTTTATTCTTAAGACACAATAAAGAAACATTGCAACATCGATTGGTAAACATTCCTGAGAGATTTCACTGCTCACTTACAGGGAGAGGAGAAAACATGTGTATGTATTGGGGGTGGGGGGAGGGTTAGAATTGAAAAAAATATAGTAAAGTGTTAACATCTTTTAAACTTGGAGAATGAGATCATGATGGTCTACTGTATTATTTCCTGGATGTCTGAAATATTTTTAACTTGAAATTTTTAAAAATAAAATTTAAAAAGGCACCATGTACAATTTAAATGTAAGCTCTATCAAGATTTCAGGAAGTTGAAACTAATAATACATTATACGTTAAAAAAAAAGAAGATAGTAGGAAGGGGAAAATGAAGGGGGGGGAATCAGAGGGGGAGATGAACCATGAGAGACTATGGACTCTGAGAAACAAACTGAGGGTTCTAGAGGGGAGAGGGTGGGGGGATGGGTTAGCCTGGTGATGGGTATTAAAGAGGGCACGTTCTGCATGGAGCACTGGGTGTTATACGCAAACGATGAATCATGGATCACTACATCAAAAACTAATGATGTAATGTATAGTGATTAACATAATAAAATAAAGTAAAAAAAAAGATTTCAGGAAGTAAATAGCTCCTACATTATATAATGTATTTTCATCAAAAAATACAGTGAGCTTTTCAACTAATTCTAGAAGGCAAGCAAAACCCCTTTATCCAGTACTCAGATAAGGATAACATAACAAAGGAAATTATAAACCAACCTTGCTGCTCAACATGAATATAAGGATATTAAGCAAAATGTTAGCACACCGGCAGCACGACCAAGCCAAGCTGGGTTAATCCTACCAAAGCAAGGATGACTGTATACATAATTCATTACATTAATAATTCTATTTTTAAAAAACATAAACTGTTATGCAAACATGGAATTCAACACACACTCCAAATTTTATTTTTTTAATAGCCCTGATTAAACAGAAATAGAAACTTTCTTAACCTGGAAAAAGGCAGGATGCTTTCTATTTAACAGTACTCTAGTGGTGCGAACCAACACAATTAGACCAGAAAAACATGATATATAAGTATCAGAACGATTTGAAATAATACTGACAAAACTATTTGGAGAGAGTTTATCTATCTAATAAATCCAAGAGAATTAACTGAAAAACTTTAAACCAATACAAATTCAGCAGCTGAAAACAACATAGCAGGCATAACCAATTAGAAAATAAAAGAATGATAACAGTAACAATGTTTGAATGATACTAAACTGCGTAACACATTTTTTTGAAAGATGCAAAGCCTAGTCTTAATGAAGAAAATAAAATTGTACTGAAGGGAAGGCTGTTTAAAAAACCTATCTCAGTGAGCACACTTAGTATTATTGTAAAGATGTTGGTATTTTAAGTAAGAGAAAACAAGAATAGCCAGGAATAATAAGAGATGTTAAAATTAAAACTTAGGAAAATTTTTCAGACCAAATATAAAAACATGTTACATAGGTATAGTAATTATATTAGATGTTGGTTATAGGCATGGACAAAGAGATCCAGGTAGATAAAGAGACTTAGTTCATGATACCTGTGGCATCTCAAACCAGGAGAGAGGAGAAACTATACAATAAACTGTGTTAAGAAAAGTAACTATACACTTAAGAGAAAATTAAGTTACACCACAATCATACACAATGTATAAAAATAGTCCCCAGATGGATTAAATGATATTAAAAAAACCTAAGTATTAGAAGAAAACAAAAATATTTTCAGAATCTTGTAGTTAGCACAAAACGCATAACGAAAAATGCAGATTTGAGCTCACAAAGGGGAAAAACCTCTGTGTTATAGGACAGAAAATACCATTTTAAAAAGCTTAAAGGTAAGTGACTCACTAGGAGGTATCTTCCACATATTTAATAAGAGAATAATGCGAGAATAAGTAAAGAAAGATGGTAAGCCTACTTCTAGCACACACAGCAGTACCCCCATATCCACAGCAGGGTACCGTCTAAGACCCCCAGAGGATGCCTGATGTGGATAGGACTGAACCCTAGATATACACTATGTTTTTTCCATATACATACATACCTATGGTATAGTTTAACTTATAAATTAGGCATTATAAGAGATTAACAACAATTACTGATAAAAAACAATTACAATAATGTATTGTAATAAAAATTATGTGAATGTGGTTTTTCTCAAAATATCTTATTGTACTGGGCTCACTCTTCTTGTTAGGATGATGTGAGATGATAAAATGCTTATGTGATGAGATGAAGTGAGGTGAATAATGCAGGCACTGTGACAGCGCGAGGCTACTCCTGAGTATCTGACGAAACTTCAGAAGGAGGATCACCTGCTTCTGGACCACAGCTGACCGTGGGTAGCTGAAATTACAGAAAGTAAAACCCCAGGTAAGAGGAGACTACTGTAGGTTAGCTCAAAACAGCAGTGCCTTTTTGTAAGGAAATGTAACACAGTGTGGCTGGAGTCTATAAGCCATCTCTACCTCCTCCCTTTTTACCTAGAGACAACAATGATTAAAAAAAAAAATACTAAATAGAAAAATGGGCAAAGAATATGACAAGTAATTCATCGGACAGAAATAACCCAAATGAAAACCTATGCAACAATGCAGTTTTGCTTGTAATTGGAGAAATGAAAATGAAAACAAAGTAATTCTGTAACCACTGGACTGAGAAAAATTTTAAAAAGCATTAATTGGTACACTTTTTAGAAAGCAATAGGGCAGAATTTATTATTTAAAGAACATCACAATTCTCTACATAGGAATCTATTTCTTATAGGAAACCTGGCACCTTAGCACAAAGACATATAGAGATGATCATCTACTGCATTGTTTCAAACAGTGAAAAATGTAAATAACCCAAATGCCCAACAGAATAGTTAAGTAAATCATGGCAGTTGTTAAAAGGGTGAGATAAACCCCTATGTTCTGATAGCCTTATAAGAACATTAAGTAAAGGAGAAAGTTGTAGAAAGGTATATGATCCCGCTTACATAAAAACAAAAGATAATATGTATATAGGAGTGAGAAAGTATGACAGACTGAAATCCTGATCTAGTGAACATACTTTGCTCTGAATGTCTGTGTTGTTTCTATCTTTCTATAGGAAAGTATTTAGAAGTCCCTGTGTTAATTTTTAAATAGAAACAAAAATGTTTAACTGTTAATGTGAATGTTGTCTATCTGAATAATGGAACTATAGAACTCAGTTCTAACAATTTCCCATTATGAACGGTTTGAATCTTGAAGACGAGGTAATTGCTTCTTCAGAGCAAACTAGTAAGCTAATCTTCTTATATTACAGTTAACTAACTGGACCTCTGTTTATAGTCCCTTAACTGTATTACACACTCTTTTAAAACTGTCATGTTAAATGTCTTAAGTTTCATATTTTTATTCTCTTGCTCTAAAAAGTCATCAGTAGGTCCCTTAGCTGGTTTTAGAATTCAAAGCCCTACCCAATATTCTCTCAAACTACTTGTGCAAAGTATCTTCCCACTTCCCAACCACAACAGAACTTTTTCTCCACCTCAGCCAAATAGGTCTCTCGGTTCCCAAATGAACAGATCTGGTGCACCCAACCCCCAATCATTCACACATCTATAAGGTGTTAACTGTATTACCTTCTCTCTGGTAATTTTTCACCCAAGATTTTTATACAAAACTATAGGCACCCAAGGGCCATAATGCAGATTACATAGTGAACAGAGTTAAACACATTAGCTCAAGAATGTAAATTATGGGGGTGCCTGGGAGGCTCAGTTGGTTAAGCCTCTTGATTTTGGCTCAGGTCATGATCTCAGGGTCCTGAGATCGAGCCCCACGTTGGGCTCCGTGCTGGGCATGGAGACTGCTTAAGATTCTCTCTCTGCCCCTCCCTCCACCCCTGCTCATGCTCTCTCTCTTAAAATAAAAAAGAACGTAAGTTATGTACAATAAATGAAATTTACATTTTTATCCATCACTTTCTAAGATTGAAGCCTGAAGCATTTTCTATGCTTACAATAATAGCCATTTTGGTTCAAGTAAGTTATTTGAATTCTACTCCAAATCAATAGTCTAAGAATTAAAACCATCAATTCTGAATAGTTCAGTGACCTTTGAGCAAGTCTAGGTTTCTTTATTTGTAAAATGTTGATAATGAACATGTTTCTCCTAATGGGAGATAATGTAAGCAAACAGGTAGCAGAGTATCCAGGAAAACATGTCCAATATTACATTCATCCTTGTGACTAGGAAATCCCAACAGAACTGAAGAATTATGTTATCACTACTTTAAAATTTATTAATATTTATTCAATCAATGTTGATATGATGATTAATATTTGAGGTAGTATAGAAAGAGCATGGCTTTGGAGTTAAACAGATGTGACAGAATCTTCAGTCACCACTTCAGAGATGAGAAACCTTGGGTAAACCACAATCTCTGATCCTCAGTTCCCTCATATGTTAAAGGGCATACACACCACCAACTAACACACAGAACTACAGTGAGGACTATGTGAGATGATAATTTATGAAAAGATTTAAATAAGGTATCTAGCACAAAAAATTATCAGGTTCCTTGATCTTAAATTTTAATGCCCGTAATTTATCTAAATTTTACTAATGTAAAGTTAATTCAACAAACATCTTTTGAGCACTTACTATGTGCACTACACACTATACTGAGCACTAGAGATAAACTAGTCAACAAAAACATGTATCATCTCTGTCTTCATACAGGTGAGCATTCTGGAGGCAGTGGGACAGGCATTAATGAAATAATCCAAATGCCAACTGTGCTAAGTGCTATGGAGAGGTAAGCTAAGGGGGCATATAATAGTGGGGTTTGCCCTGATCACAGAAATTGAGAAAAGCTGCCTTAGGGAAAATTCTCACTTGTAGTGTGAGTATGAAACATAGATATAGCAGAAGGAGGAAGAGTGCTCTGGGTAGACACAATAGAATATGCTTTATCTTTTGAATGTCTATACAGCTTTATATATACCCTAATAGCTTGTACCTCTGGCAACTAAGTGCAAGGGACTGAAACAACAGTGTAGCTGGCACAGATGACAAAGACTGCCTAGTGACCAAAGATGCAGAGCTTTGTGGAGCACATTATCTTAAAGGCAATGGCAAATTGTTAAAGGGTTGTAGGATTTATACTGTTTATTATCATTGTTGCCGTCATTACTGGGTAGATGGGATCACTGTATTTCACAACGGTCTGGCTACATTGTGAAAATGAATTTGAGGTCAGGCAAGAGTAAGTTTAAGCATACCAGTCTGGAGACAAAGAAATGATTAAGAACTTAAAAGAGATTACATTGGTGGGAATGGGTGGCTCAGTCAGTTGAGTGTCCGAGTCTTGGTTTTGGCACAGGTCATGATCTCAGGGTTGTGAGATCAAGTGCCAAATTGGGCTCTACACTGAGCGTGGAGCCTGCTTAAGATTCTCTCTCTCTCTCGCCCTCTGTCCCTCCCGCACGCTCTCTCTTAAATAAAATAATAGTAATAATAATAAAGTAGAAAAATTCTAGGGATAATCAGGAGATAAGTTCAATAGGACTAGATAACAGTGTAAGTGAAAGGAAAAGTCAGGGGCAATTTTTAGATTTGATTTGTATTACTAGTTGAATGCTAGTTCTATTTTCAGATATACAAAGATGACCAGATATGAGAAGGAAAGGTTACGTATTCAGTATTGTGGACACGTTGCGTTGCAAGAACAGCTGACCCTTGAATGACACAGGTTTCAACTGTGTAGGTCCACTTTATACATGGATTTTTTTTTCCCTATACATTCAGTACTATAAATGTATTTTCTCTTCTTTATGATTTTAATAACATTCTTTTTTCTACTTTATTGTAAGAATACAGTATATAATACATAATAACATGCAAAATATGTGTTAATTGACTATTATCAGTGAGGGTTTCAGTCAACAATAGGCTATCAGTAGTTAAATTTGGGGGGACTAAAAAGTCATATGCAAGTTTTCAACTTCGGGGGGGCAAAGAGGGGTTTCAGTGCCCCTAACCTCACCTTGTTCATGGGTCAATGGTATTTTTTAATTTTTTTTTTAAAGATTTTACTTATTTATTTAAGAGAGAGCGCGAGAGCACAAGCAGGGGGGAGGGAGGAGCAGGCTCCCCGAGGAGGAGGAAGCCTGATGTGGGGTTTGATCCCAAAACCCTGGGATCATGACCTGAACTACCCAGGTGCCCCTCAACTGTATTTCTTCAAATTAACAACAACAGCAACAAAAAGCCCAGTTCTTGCCACCTCCTACTCAAAGTCCTACAATGGATTTCCATCAAATTCTAAACACAACTCCTGACAGACATACAATTATGATCTGGCTCTTCGCAATCTCCTGACTTTCCCTCCTACCCTTTATCCAGTGGTCACTTTCACTTCAAAAGCATTGGCCTTCTTGAAATTACTGATACACTCAAAGTTCATTCTTCCCTAAGGACTTTTGCACTTACTCTTCCTTCGGCCTGTAATACTTTTTCCCCAGGTGTTCATAGTACTTGATCCCTCATATAATAGAAGTCCATGCTCAGATGTCACCCTTTCAAAGAATCTTCTTTGACTATCCTATATAAAATAGCCTTCCTGCTGAGAGGTTGGCCTGGAAAGGTAGAATGAAATCTTCTATAGTCTTGGTATGCTAAAGGAAAAGGCCTGTTGTACATAATACAAGTCTTACCCTCAAGACTTTTGAAACAATTGGACTGAGTCAACCTAAAGCTGTACCCCAAGACCAACCCCATGGATTGAGGTAATCAATCCCTACAATGAGTAACAGAAAAGAAGATAAATCTTCGGGGGGGGGGGGGAGAAATCACATCAACTTCAACCCTTCAGTTCTTTTATACACACCGTCCTGCATAAAAGAAAAAAATTACAAGCCCTAGATACAGGGAGAAAGAAATATGATCAGGAAAAATGTGACTAATAATCAAGAAAGAAAAATCAGGTAATAGATTATGACCCACAGATGATTCAGATGTTGGAGTTATAGAATTCAAATCTCTGCCAGCACTGTTAAGAAGAAAAAAAAAAAGGAAACGAGTAAAGAGACTTTCAATAGAGAAATGAAATCTATAAAATATAATTAACTGGACACTCTAAAACTAAAAAATTCACTATTTGAAATTAACTAATTGGGTGGGCTAAATGGAAGACTGCACAAGGTAGAACACAAGATTGGCAAATCTGAAGATGCATCAATTGGAAATATCCAAACTGAAGCACAGAGAGAAAACAAGAGTAGAAAGAAAGGGAAGAAAATAAAGAGCACATGGGACACAAACAGTACAACATATTTATAACTGGAATGTCAGAAGGAAAGAAGCGATAATAGAGTACAAGTAATATGTGAAGGGATAATGACCAAGAATTTTTTAAAACTGATAGAATATATCAACTTGCAGATTCCAGAGCTCAGTTAACCCCAAGCAAGATAAAATGAAAACCATAAGCAGGCCCACCACAGCAAACTGCTGAAAACAAAGATAAAGAGGAAATCCTAAAAGCCAGGAAAAAGACACAGGACCTACAAGGAGCAAAGTTTTTCAGCTGTTTTGCAACAGAAAATATGAAAACTAGAAGAAAATAGAATGCAAAGTTTCAAACTGCCAAATAAATAAAACTGCCAATCCAGAATTCTGTATCCAAAGAAAATACCCTTTAAAAATGAAGGTGTGATAAAGACCTTTCAAACAAATGCTGAGTTAACTGCCACAAGACCGGCACTATAAGCAATACTAAAAGAAGTTCCTCGGGCTGACAGAAAAGGAATTAAGATGACAGCACAAAACTATCAAAAGAAAAAAAAACAACAGCAGAGAGAAGAGAAAATGTATATGTAAATAAGAAAGAACACTATTTAAAGTAATGATATTGTGGGATTTATAACCACAAAATATATGAAAACTATAGCACAAAGAGTGGGGAGGCAACAAATGGAATTGAACCGTTTTAAAGTTCTTGAACTGTTCGAAGGTAGTAAAAGCATTAATATAACACAGACTATAATAAGCCAACACAGATACTATAATCTGTAGGGTAACCACAGAAAAATAATACAACCAAGCATAACTAAAAAGCAAATAGAAGAGATAGAATAATAATAAGTACAGATGACCCTTGAACAACAGGAGTTTGAGCTGGATTCTTTTTTGATATAGTAGAGTGCTGTAAAAGTATTTACTCTTCTCTATGATTTTCTTAATAACAATTTCTTTTCTCTAGTTTACTTTAAGAATACAGTATCTAATACGTACAACATACAAAATATGGATTAATCAACTATGTTTTTGGTAAGGCTCTCAGTCAACAGTAGGCTATCAGTAGTTACGTTTTTGGGGACTCAAAAGTTCTATGTGGATTTTCAACTGTGTGGGGTTGGCACCCTTAATCCCCACACTGCTCAAAGGTCAACAGTACCTGACTGAGTCAAAAGAAGTTAGGAAAAGGAGCAAATAAAGGAATAAAGAAAAGACTGGCAAAAAAGATAGCAAGGTTTAAAACCTACTACATCAGTAATTATACCAAAAGTAAACAGTCTAAACACTAAAGAACAAAGATTCTAAGACTAGATAAAAGAACAAGATGAAAGTATAAAATGTTAACATAACATACATTTTAAACATAAGGATATATATAAATAGGTTGAAAATAAAAGGACAGAAAAAGGCTTGTCATGCAAACAAAACAAAACTGGTATGGCTATATTAATATCAGACAAAGTAGGCATGAAGTATTTGTACAGATATCAAGTGACATTTTATAATTATAAAAGTGTAACTTCATCGTAAAGGCATAATAACCCGATAGTTTATGTGCTAAGTAACATAGCTCCAAAGTATACAAAATAGTTTCTCCTCCAATCATTTCTACTGTCTATCTTGCTTTTCCTTTTCTTTTCACCACACTTCTCACAATCTGACATTTATATTATATATTTAATTATTGTTTCCTTATTCCCCCACCCCCTTGTGGAGAACGTAAGCTCTGCAAGGGCAGGGACTTACTCTATCTAGATCACACTTTATTCTCTGTAACTAGCCTAACACATAGTAAGCACTCAATAAATATTTGCTGAACAAATGAATAAAAGTGCCACTAGCAACTTATATTCAGTGCTTACTTTTAAAGTTTATAGGATACATTTATTTTCTCCAGTTATGCAATCCTTTAACTTAAATAGTACTTAGCAATCTGTTAGCCAAAATTTTACATAAGAAGTTTAAACAAAAAGCTTGAAAAAATGTTACTAGGAAATACATTTCCTTTTCATGCAACAAAGGCTCCAAAATCAAAAATCATCAAAATGTGCCTTTCTTCATTTAGTAAACATATTTAAATATATATATTAATACACATAAATAAAATAATACAATTACATATTAGCTTTCATGTTTATTCAGCTTCACAGAAAATCCAAAAATGTGTCTGAAATTGGTTATCTATCTAAATACCAATTGTTCATTATGGTGACATAATACTATGTGGTAGGCGAGATACACCTAAGTTAAACAAATTCTTAAATTCCTGACAATCTTCAAGTGGGCAAAAGGAAATCTGAAAAATCAAACTTACAAGTTGTAAGAAGATACAGAAAGTAATGTAACCTTTAATACCTGGAACAAGTTTTACAGCCACATTTGTAATTTACATATACAGTGGAGATCACTGAAAAAAAGCTTCCTGTTGCACCGCAGCAAGAAATCTTATTATAATGTAGATTAAATGAACTTGCTACAGAGTGCAGCAAGATAACCTCACTGAAGACTCATAAGATTTTCATAATGGAACTTGTTACAGTGAGTTGAATATTTCCTTAATTTTATACAGTACATATTTTTCAAAATGAACATTATCACTGAAGACTTTGCTAACCACTGTTAGCAATTACTGTTGTATAACATACTTAATTTTACTTTAGTTATAGTATGTGGCTCTCCAAATGTTAGCATATGAAATGTTAAGTTTAAACATAATAAAATAATCCCCTAAGATGAAGACTCAGGACATCAAAACTTTGATCATTATTGCACCTATTTTTCTACAGAAAAATGGAAAATTTACATCATAATCCTCCCAAAAAGTGAACAGACAAGTTGTAAAATCACAGACTTATTGGCATTAAACAAAATCTACAATGCACATTTTTTGTGAACTGATACAGAATTAATGTGCAATGAAATTTGGTTAACTATGATCATGCAAATAAAAATCCTCCACAATCATGTTTTCATTATGTTTTATAAAATGGTCTTAAAGATATACTTCCATAAACATTTCCGGTGCAATTTAGTCAATGACAAAAATACAAAGCTATCCCTTATTCTTTATTTTATAGATTTAAAAACATGCCTTTGTACTGCTGAGATACAAATAGCGTGTTTGGGAGAACTGAGCTCATCAAACGGTTAAAAACCAATGCATCTTGGTCCAACATTAGCTGCCCTGTATACAGCAGCCTCCCATAATCACTGGTGTCAGTATCTTGCTTGATGAAGAATGAAGAATATTGAGAGATTAAGACACAATTCAAAACATTTTTTTTTTTTAAATTAAAGGCCGTTTCATAAACATGAAGAAATCTTTAAAAGAAAAATAATCACATCAATTGTGATATACATTGGAAAATAGTAAAATGTCATTTTCCAAAATAGTTTCTTTATTATATCCCCCATCTATTATAACCAATCTTGGAAATATACCTTAAACATAATGGTGTATTATATGAAAATGCTCCATTATTCAATGTGATAAATTTAATAAGTTAGGATATGATTTTCTTTTCCGATGTTAACTGTGGAAAAAACAAAAGAACAGCACCTGAAATACTACAGTGAATTTAGGCAAGCATTAAGTAGTAACTTTTATGTTTTGGTTCAAAATACAGTTTACAAAACTGTATAAAGGATACTGACTTAAGTAATTTGTTCCTATATTTTGCAGATTACGATGAAAAAAAAAAAAGAACTGCTCTAAATCCAAATAAATTTCCACTTCTCCCAATCTAGATGAAGTGGAATTTCATTCAAAATTTATAAGATTGTGATACCTACAGTAGCTCAGATAGTTGGATATATCACTCCCACCCTGTCCTTCCCCCCCCCAAGAACAAGTTTTTGGCTCCAAAATAAAGTACAATAATAAACTCTTGATGAAAAACTATGTTATGGGGCAATCTATCATATACTATGGCTAAATATGAATTTACAGAAAAGAGCACATCCCATTTTCAGCACTTTTTCATAAACATGCAACTCACTATAAAATACAAAACACTTGCTTTCAAGAACAGCTTTATAAAGACACACTGCATCAATAAAATTTTTTCTTTCTGATTAACTTTACACTGTTAGGGAGAACTGGAACTTTTCTATGTGTATATATCAGATTTTATATTATAGTGTAATAATTTGCATCTTCTGAACATAATGTTCAAGAGGAAATATCTATACACAATAACATTCTAGACTATTAAAAACTAATTCAAATTACAGAATTTTATTGATACAGTAGATTAATAAAAACTGAAAAGGGATGATGATAAAATGGGATAAAGAATTCAGTACATTATTTTATAACACACTCTTTAAAATTAAAATATTTTAAATCTCTCTTTTCTTAAAATTTTCATTGCCATGAAAGGCCAGAAAATTCTGAGACCAATACTGAGGTGTAAAATAATCAAACTTCAGGATTATTTCACAATTTGCATGGTGTCCTCCCATCGGAGGCACCATTCAGGTGTAATGGCAGACAATATAGCACCTCTGAAGATTAAGGGTGCCTAGGAGTAAACACTAGGTAAGATACACAAGGGAAAGAGACCATTTAACTCTCCAACAAACAATGACATCAAGAAAATGACACCATTTGTTGAAAAAAATTTTTCACAGTAAAATTGCAGAGAATACAAATACTAACACTGACAGATTACTGCTTAAGATCTATCCTAACAAACTCTTTCCAAATCAATAGATCCAATAAACAGTTGGGTACTGTCAGTTTAAAGCCGCAGATAAAAGCTATACAAGCACTTTAGAAGTCAGAAACATTAAAGAAAGAAAGAAGAAAAAGAAAGAAAGAAAGAAAGAAAGAAAGAAAGAAAGAAAGAAAGAAAGAAAGAAAGAAAGAGAAAAAAAGAAAGAAAAAAAGAGAAAAAATATATTTACAAGTTTCTTCTTTAGTTTATGTCTACATAGCCATCGGACATCACACTTCCACAAGACTCCATAGTCAATGTTATCACCACGCGTATGGCTAAAGCGCTGTGACCACAAAACACATGAGGTCATCAAAGGAAGTTCCAACTGTCCACTCTCTGGCAGTCCCGCTTTGTGCATCAAAGGCTTTACTTAGCCTCAAGCTTGACAAAAAAATGCTTCTTCTCAAAGCTTTCACATAGAAAGTTATTAATTACATTTGTTCATCGCCTTTCTCTTTTAGAACTTCGCCGCCGTACCTTAAAAGAAAAATTACCAGATGCTTAATTAAAATACTAGACACAGCAGACAACTTTTCCCACAATAGAGAAAGAAAAAACTATTTTACTTTTCTATTCAATAATTTTAAAGAGAAATGAACAGAAATCAACGTCAAGAGCAAGAAAAACAATTGCAAATATTTTTTCACTTATGTTTCTGTGGTAAAAGAAAACATTTGATCCTTATGAACTTAGGCTTACAGTTGTCTTTCTGGGAAAACAGTTATTGAATGTGGATAACAATCATTAAATACATAGAGATAATCTGAAATTCAGACATATTACAACTTACTGGCAAGTACTAATGAAAGCATAACACTTTAGTTTAAAAAAGACCAGTATAAAGAGGAATATAAACAGAACAGGATTTTAATTAAATTTATGGTGCAGTTTTTGTTTTTGTTTTGTTTTGATGAAGACAGAACTCTTTAGCCTTATTTTTATATTCAAAACAATAAACAAATACTTTAAGAAACAAGCCCAACAAGTTTGAGACCACACAGTTCAGATATTTTTCTGTGGTCTTAACCCCTTCACAACCCTGGTCCAATCATAAGTGCTGATTATGTTAAATAGCACAGAGGGGTGGGGGTCAACTCTGGGACTACATCTCAGAACACAGGTTTCTCAAACAAAGATGGCTGGCTGTACTGATTCAAAGACTCAGCATTAGTGTATCATCAAGAGAATACACCTTACTTAAATGTGTTAACTGTATTTCTTCCAACGAGAAATACTCAAGATGTGTTAACTGACAAAGCCATTCTTAAAAAAAATTATCTCAGGAAGAATCACATTCCTACTTTTGTAAAAGAAAGGTCTATTACCAATTTTATAAATTTCAAAGACGTGATTTTATCCTATATGGTTAACTTCTAGTTTCTACTGTGAAACTCAAAGAAAAAAGTTAAGAAACATAAACCACAGTCTATTTAACATATAACAGTGCTCTAAAATCAAGGTACAACTTAAATGCCTGAAGTGTCAATATCAGACAGCTACCTGTTCTTCTCTACATTCAGCTTTCAACTTGATATTTACACTTTCACGAGGCTACAGCTATTATTCTCACTTAGAGTCTCAGTATTCCATAAAGGATGCTCTCTAATTATTCAAGCTGGTAGATGAAACAACTCTACAAACTAATGAAGAAAAGCAAATAAATACTTAGACTTATAAGTAAGAGCAAGTGCTATATGTATCTTACCAAATATTTACCAACTCTATTCTATATTCTATACTATCACACATGGTACTTTAATAAACACATACATTTACTGTAGAAACTTCCTCTTCCTCTGTTTCTTCCTGTGGAATATCATCATTGACAGGAGAGCTACCCTGAAACACATCTACTTCTTCACTTGAATCATTTTCTTTAGTAGCTGCTTGTTTGGAGCGTCCTACACGGCTAGAGTAAAACAGATATAAAATAAAATGAACATTCTGATCTTTAAGTAGTAGAAATGCTTTAAATATTTCATAAATTCTCATTTATTATCATTTTTATCCTTCATTACCTTACAAAACAAGAAATATTTTTCTTATTCTAAACCCTAAACCAATGTTTAATCCTAGAATCTCACCTATAAACACTGACCAAGTAACAAAATCATGTGTGACTGAGACCAATACCATAAAGGATTTTAAAACATAAACCAAAGTCTGCTCTTCCTTTTATCTTTCCCAACTCAGTAAATGGCATCTGTATCTCCTGAGCTTCTCAAAACAGAAAATTTGGAGTCCTTCTTACTACTGTACCACTCTTCATCTGGCCCCATAATTCTTACAAAGAAATCTCAAATCCTATTCACTTCTCTCCACCTCTATTGCTTCTACATTTCCAAACCATTCTCATCTCTTTACCTCTTCTCTAAAATGTAAAAATAGCTGATGTCACTCATTCCCCCTCGGTAACTCCCTGCTATACTGAGAGAAATTCCATAATCCTCCTTAATATAGTATTTAAGGCCCTGCAGACAGTCCTGGGGTACCTGTCCATTCTCCTTTCTTTCTACTCCCCAATTCCTCACAACTACACTGGCAAATTCTTGCCTTCCTTCAACTCTCTGAATTGGCCAAGATTTTTCCTACTTTGGAACCTTCAAATCCAATATTCCCTCCAATTGTGTTCTTCTTCCTGTTTTCCATCAGCCTAACTCCTACTATTCTCAAGAAATCAACTGTCACTTTCCAAAGAGAAAACTTTCCAATTCCCTAGCCCTTCCATTACTTTCTCTTACAGTACCCTAAATTTTCATCAGGGCACATATCACAATTTAGAATTCCATATTTAAGTGTGATTATGCAATACATGCCCATTTAGATGGTAAATCCCATAAGGACAAGAATCATGTCTATTCTGTGCCACCACATCCCCCAGCACCTCATACTCTCTGAAACACAGGAGGCAATGAAATATATGTAATAGATACCACCATTTAATCAAATGTATCCCTCTCGATATTTTTCTATCTGCATATATATTCTTTCATTAAAAACTTTTTTTTTATTTGAGTACAGTTGACACACGTTACCTTAGTTTCAGGAGTAGTGATTCAACTTATTTATACATTATGCTATGCTCACCCCAAGCGTAGCTACCATCTATCACCATGCAATGCTACTACAATATCACTGACCATATTCCCTACACCGTGCTTATGCATTCCCAAACTGGAAGCCCGTATCTCCCACTCCCCTTCACCCATTTTGCTCATACTCCCACCCCCACTACCCTCTGGCAACCATCACCTTATTCTCTATATGGTAACTTTTTTTTAAAATTAAGACTACAGCTTATCACTTCTCTTAGGTAATCCAAAGTATTGTTTAATCCACACTCAAACCAAGTAATTTTTTTTACTTGATTCAGTTTTTCTCAATTCCACTGAGGTCAGAACAAGAAAAACAGGCAGATCATAACATATGTTATTCTACTAGTTCTAAAAAAAAAAGAGGTTCCCCGTGAAGGGAAGATACACTGTTAAGACAGAATATAGAGTTTTTTTGCACTGATTTTTAAAAGAAATACTTGTTTGGTTTAGAACATTCGTATGAGGAAATGACATGATAATCATTTAAGTCCTTAATTTTTTGATGCCCAAATATAAACAAATTACAGTTATGAGCCTGAATGATATTTCTGTTATTTCCTCATTATAAAATTAATTCTGGAAATTTAATATTCCTTAAGAATTTGTTTAAAAAACAGTTATTTTCCATAATTGAATCCAAACACATTTACAAAGCTATCACAAAAATATACTTACCTTTACTTTTTTACCCGAGGAAAAAATTAAATGGAAGAAGGCATGAAGTAGCTAGACACCCAGGCAACTTTTCCTCTTCCTGTGGAATACACAGGAATAGGAAATACTTCTAAGATAAGTATTTAGCCAAGGCACACTGGCAAGTCTGAAAAGCCAATGCACTGATGTAATTATGTAATGGGATTACTCTCAGGAAAACTGCAGAATTTCTGACTAATGGAAGACATGCTATTTTAGTTCCACTTAAATAACTGAGAAAAAAAGGGCAAAATATACAAATTACAGTACTGATGTTCCTGCTACTTTAATAATCTTAGGTACAGATTTGTTATTGTAACTTCTTATAAACATATGTTTGTGTGAACTTCTAAAACTATTTATATGTAGGTATGGAGTGTTAATTTGATTAGAAAAGAAAAATTCAAAACATCAAAAACTTCAGATCTACATGTGATAATTTCAGTGGATATAATTTAAAGAAAAATAATGCCTGTTACTTTCCTACACAATTCAAAGAATAAAAGCAAAAATGTAAAAACTATTTTTTTTTAAGTTGCTGAGGAAAGACATTAAGAAAAACTATAGTGTGGAATGACAAGGCAACCTGGTCAGTAAGATAGGATTATTTAAAAATACCTTCTCATCTCTTTAGGTACTATAAAGTCTGTATTGGAAATGATAAACTATATGTTATTCATTTAAAAATATTTGCCTAAAACCTGTAAAAAATGTACAAATATTATCAGAGAGTTAATTGGGATATCAATCACCTAGGTAAGTTTATAAAAATTTTATCTTACCTAGTGTAATGGGAGTAAATATATGAGATTTTAAATATAGCCCTATGTATATTTAAAAATTTATGAACTTTTGCAAAATAATTTGAAACTGGTTTGAAATTTAATATTATTTACAACTTACACATTTTTTTTTGGTTGTGATGGTGATGGCGTTTTTGATGGTCTTCCTCGTCCTTTCTGTGGTGTGGATTGTGTGGATTCAACTGCACTAGTTTCAGGAGATTCTGCTCTGCTTTGGAGAAGACCCAAATGTGCATAGCATCAAATTATGATTTACAACATAGTTACGAAACATATGCAGTTTAGAGTTGCACGTACTTACCTCTGTTGTGCTCTCCTTGATGTTCGGTGTTGTTTGCTCTTTGACTTCTGTTCTGTATTTCCACTTTGTCTTTCTTCTTCTTCCTCTTCTTCTGGTGCTGAAGGTCCAGATTTTTTTTTGGTTCCTTTTTTAGAAGTCTTCATTGTTGGCTCTTCTTTTGGTGTACCTCCACCAAGAGGTTTAGGTGGTCGGCCTCTTTTACCTTTCTTTGGTGGACTATTCTGTTCATCCTCATTTTCTAATATATCTTCTTTGAGCCTCTTTTCTTCAGGCCACTGCTGTTCATCTGATTCTGAAGCCGTATGGCCTCTCTTCCGTCCACGCTGACTACCTTTAGGTTTCTGTTCCTGTACCAACTTAGTGAGGTCATCCATACCTAATTTTTCTTCTGAATCTGTGACAGGTGCTTTTTTCCGGCTTCTAGGTTTGTCCAATTCAGACTAGGAATAAAAACCACAATTTCAAACATAAAATTGTAAGTGTGCATATTTTGAAAAATAAAACAAAAAACATGCTATCCACTTTGTCATAAAAATGTGCTTAAATAAAATGTAGAGTTCTTAAGCACATAAGAACCGTAACTACTTGTATTTTAACTAAAAAAATTATCCAGGGTAAGAGGATAAATTTTTATTTTTACTTAAGCTAGAGAGCTTCAAATGGAAACCTTTCAAGATCAGTATTTTATTAAATTATACATTTTAATGAAGAGCTATTTATTTCATTTAAAAAATTTCTAAATTCCTTGAACAATGGATAACTATACTAAAGTATAATGGATCTGCTTTGATAGTCAATTTAAGTAATTCTAATTTTACTACACAGTGTTTAAGACATAAAATATCAACTATGTTATATATCATGCTTAGACACCATAAAAAACTTTTATTTTATAAACAGAGGTTGCAAGATACAAAAGTTAAACATATTCATCACTTATTAAAAATTTTGAAAACACTTCTGAATCAAAGATACTGCTTCTTTTCATGTACAATTAAAAACAAAAAAACAATTTAAATTATTTAATTGGTACTCAAATTTAAAATAAAAGCCTAGTCTACATTCAGACTCAATTGTTCTCTTATTTTTCAGAGAATTCAGAGAATTTAGGCACTGAGCAGAAGATGCAAACTGAGGAAATTCTCCAAAGAAATCAAGAACAGTATGAACCCTTATAGCTTCTCCATACACATACATGTATAAAACCCATAAATAAATGTAAATTTTATTTCCAAAAAGTTTATGCCAATTTACATTCTTAAAAATCAGTGGTAGAAAACAACAAAAATGATCTGATTAGTTTAATAGTCATTTTGTTTCCTGTCTACAAACTCCCTAATTATGCCACTGGTATTATGTTCTTCGCCCATTTGCATACTGGAGTCTTAGTATTTTAATCTACATTCTTGTGTATATTTAAATTTTAGTTCTATTTGTTATG
The DNA here is from genome assembly GCF_964656455.1 of Halichoerus grypus. Classification (NCBI taxonomy): domain Eukaryota; kingdom Metazoa; phylum Chordata; class Mammalia; order Carnivora; family Phocidae; genus Halichoerus; species Halichoerus grypus. The sequence continues at coordinate 68,367,868 of NC_135715.1, forward strand.
GACTGAATTGTGCCCACACAAAATTCACATGTTGAAGCTATAACCCCTAATGTTATGGTATTTGAAGAAAAGGTCTTTGGGAAGATACTTCAGTTGAGATGAGGTCATGAGGGTGGGTGGGGCCCTCATTATAGAATTAGTCCCTTATGGGAAGAGACACCAGAGAGATCTCTCTGTCTCTCTCTACCATGTGAGGACACAGTGAGGTGGCCATCTGCAAACCAGGAAGAGAGCTCTCACCAGGAAGCAAATTGGCCAGCACTTTGATCTTGGAATTCCCAACCTTCAAAATGGTGAGAAAATTAATTTCTGTTGTTTAAGCCACCCAGTCTATGGTATTTTGTTATGGCAGCCTGAGCAGACTAAGACATTATTGTATCTTAATAGGATTTGAGATGAAGTTTTAAACTGTTTTTCCTATCCACCCCCCAAAGAGTATTCCAATCATTTAAAAAAACCACTGACTTATAATGCTTCCTTTATTTTGTATTATGTTTTAAAAATTAATAATGTTTCTGAGCTATTGTAACAGCAGCATAATATTTTACTAATTATAAATAAATACATTTGTGTCTGCCTGGGCTGATCTTATTATTACTCCTCTTTTTTATATTTATTTATTCTTCTACATGGACTTAAAATCACACTGGAATTTTAAAATTACATATATATTCATTTAGAAAGAATGGTTATCTTTTCTTATTTATTTTTCCCATTACAGAACATGGTATGCCTTCTTTCTCTTCAAGTCTTGTATGTCTCTCAATTTGGACATCTCCACATAGTTTCCCCCGACTTCTTTTTTAAGGAAGTTTTAGATCGATGGATGTGTCTGTCTGTCTGTCTACCTACCTACATATTTTTGTTGTTGTAGTGGTTATTATGGTGAAGCAAATCTCCTTTCACCCAAGTGTATACTTGATATAAAGAAAAATTAACAAAATAAAGTTAGTTATGCACATACATACATCTATTTATATGGCTACCATGCTAAATTCTTAGTTTTTCAATTGTTCTCTTATTTTTCTAAGAGTACAAAACAAATGAATGTCTCTTCTTTTTCACTGTCATATGTTTGACTGTTTCACATCTTCCTGAATTTGTCAAACATTCTAGAACAATCTTAAATAATAGTGAAGACAAGAGGTTGCTTGTTTTGCCGATTTTCAATAAAAATGCTTCAAGCATTTTGCCTTTATGAAGAATAACTTAAGAGTAACTGAATGAATAACTACTGATTTAAACAGATAAAACTTTTAGCATGTTAAGGAAGTATCCTGCTGGTATTAGTTTATTAAGAGTTCATATGTATCAAGAATGGATTTTAAATTGTATTTATGTCTTCCTGACATGACCTGAGATTATCTTGTTAGTATTCTTATTTGGTATACTGATTTGCTATATTATATTAAAAGATTTCTTAGCATTAAATTATCCTTACATTCCAGGAAAAACAGACCTGTAAGTGACTGGTTTTAATTTGTTAATGTTTATTTAGAGTTTTGTACATAAATTAATAATTAATTGTTGTTACTCAGAGATGCATAGATAAGGGAAATACTGAACTAAAACTAAATTTAAAATTATCACCTCCAATTTAAAATGTTACAATTCATTTTGCTGTCCAAAAATGTGTAAGGTAGTTGAATTCCTTTATGCCCTGGAAAAGGTTGGTGGTTAATAGGATATTCTATGTCTGCTTTCTTGAGAATACTATAAATAATCTAGTTTGTTGAAGCACTACCTTCTCTAGTTTCTTTTTCATTTTGCACTGCACTGTCTTAAGAACAGAGGGAGTATAAAACTGAGGTTTGAAGCAGGAAACAGGGAAAATATATTATCTGTAAAACTAAATATTTGAATATAAATGTATATGGAAAATAATTCCCGTGTGGTGAAATTTTAACGTCAAAGTGGTAGCATATGCAAAGACAGTACTCTTTCACTATAATCTACTGGTCTTTAAATTGAACTTCTGTCTCATAATGCTAACCTCTTTGAGGATATTTCAGTTGATAAGGTTCTTGAAGTATTTCTGAAAATGGATGCAATGTTACACAAAAGGAAGCCAAAGGCCTCCATTATAATTATACAAATCAATTTCAAAAGCTCAGAATTTCAAAACTTTTCTATGAAATATAGAGACTTTGTTCTTCATTGCTCTAAAAGGTAGAACTAGACATAGAATTTATAGGATAACAAAACATTAAGAGTTCATCACAACCACGTTTCCCAGTTTTGGGAGGATGTGGGGATAAGGGAGCAGGACAGGATGTGGGTATGGGTGGCCTAGTTGATGTTTCCAATAAATAGGAGAAATTATAAGCTCTCCACCTAAGGCATTTTCAAGCATGTGCTAACCAACTCTCATAAATGCTAATGAAGGAATTTCTGCATTAAGTGAGAAGTAGGACTAGAAGACATAAATACCTTTTCCAATCAAGGTTCTCTTCTATAAATCCAGATAACAGGATTCCTTTCTGGCTAAGCGATCAATTTTTAATTCTGCTTGGGCAAAATTTTTAAACAGCCAATAAAAATCAGAATTTACAGTATAAATAGTAAGGATTTAGTAAGAATTTTAGAATTATAATTTTTTAAGTGGAAGAAAAACCTGGTAAAACAAATTACTGGAGAAACTTGAAAACAACTGAAAATCATTTAAACTTTTTGGGATATGTAATGTTGGGCCAGTGGAAGACAAGAAGGGCAGTAATATTTCAGCGAAAGCAAAAGTATTTTATTAATAACCTTCCACCTCTACTAACAGAGTAGGTTCAAATGCATTAACTTTTACTTTAATTATTAATCGAAAATATTGATCTTTATAATAATAAAACAGCAGCAACACCAATTAACTTAGGCTAATTCATTTATTCTGATAAACCTTACCAGCTAAGGAGCCACATTTTAGAGATAAAGAAACTGATTCAGACAGCCTCACTGATTATTCAAGAAATGTTTAAAGCTAACCTAGAAAGCCAAAATGTGTCCAATTATTAAGGCTATCAGGTGGTGTTGGAATACATAACAGTATTCTATATCTGCACTAAAACAAATCTGTCTTTAAATGACATTTATAAATTGTTTCTATCATACAAGTTATCATTGTTATTAAAATCTAAAAACTAAAGGCGGCCTTTATGAAGACTGTAGCATTTCCTACTAGTAGCATTTCCTTACTAGAAGCTTATTTAGTAATGAAAGGCTCAAGAAATCATCTAAAATGGAGGAACCTTTAAGGACTCTTACTCTACCTCCCCCCTCCAACGCTAAGTTTAAGCTTACTGTGTTTTAAAAACAAGAACAACAACAACAACAAAAAACCCAAGCAGTTCTGAGTATGGGACTGGCATTTTGGTTTCAAAGATCTACAGAATAAAGATCACTTATTAGAATGACAAGAAATACAAGAGAATCAATATGTTTAAATTACATGGTAGAGGATAATTATAAACCCAAATTGGTGATTAAAACCATTAAAAGAAAATCAAATGTCAAATTTGAGAATAATATTAACTGGTTTCAGTGTAAAAATTATTATTTATACAGTAAAATTATTTTTATCATTATTATTATAATTATTATAAAATCAAACCAAATATCTCACCCTTACAAGATCAGAGTCGTCTCTCTTGTCACTTTTTTTTCCTGGCAAAGGTGAAGACATTGTGTAATCTTCATTTTCACTGTGATCCATTTCAGAGCTATCAAGCCTTTTAATATAGACATTTATAATCATTATTACAATGAAATAACTTAAAAGCTTTTTCTGTTCCCTAATGTAGCTTTATAGCTTTATGAGGAAGTTTCATTCTTTTCAAAAAAGTACCCATTTTATTCTATCATATTTAGCAACAAACCAACAAGCAATGAATCACATTTAATTTAACATAATAGGGAAACTTTAAAAATCACAAATTTAGTTTTTTTCCTAAGTCTTTTTAAAAACTAAATTCTCTTTTCAAGTGGGCACATAAAGTAAATTAAAACTTTTCTTGTTAGCAAGTTGAATTGGCCTATATTACTACAATCTGCACTGTCCCCTATCTCTCTTATATCCCCATTCCACTTTTTCTTCTCTGTACTCTTAACACCCTCTAACACAATAAAGTTATTATGTTTACTCTCTACTAATCTTCCCCTGCTAGAATGTAAGCATGGATCTTTGGTCAACTGTACTGAGCAATTTATACTAAGCACTTATACCAGTGCCAGGCATAAAGTAGGCATTCAATAAATACTTACTAAATGAATTAATAGCACATGCTCTCATTTATTGGTATAAAGGCTGTCTTCTGTCCTAGGTGATCACATCCTTAATCTGGCTTTAAAAACCATTTAAACATTGTTAAATCCTAAATCTCAATCTCTGACCCAGAAGCTACCCTGAGCTCTAGACTCACATATCCAATTGCCCACTCACTTGAATTTCTAATGGGCATCTCAACTTTAAACAGCCAAAACAGTCATTTGGACACTCCTCTTTTCCACATCTCCCCAGAAAAAACGCATGCACGCACACACACACACACACACACACACACACACACACACACAGCCTGTTCCTCCTCAAAGGCTTCTACATCTCAGTAAATGGCACCACCACCTATATAAATACTCAGGCAAAACACCAAGGATACATCCTTTTTTTTTGAAAGATTTTATTTACTTATTTGACAGAGAGACAGAGAGAGAGCACAAGTAGGCAGAGCAGCAGGCAGAGAGGCAGAGGGAGAAGCAGGCTCTCCACCAAGCAGGAAGCCCGATGCGGGGTTCAATCCTAGGACCCTGGGATCATGACCTGAGTAGGCAGACGCCTAACTAACCGAGCCACCCAGGTGCCCCCCTAGGATACATCCTTAAATATTCCCTTTCTGTAACTATTCACATCTAACCCATCAGCAAGACTATTTGGATCTACCATCAAAATAAATCCTAAATTTGACTATTTACCATCTTCTTCCCAGTTTATCCCTTCCCTGAAGTACTATTAGCTGACTCCTAACTGGTTTTTCTACCTCAATTCTAGTTCCTCTATTCTCTACAATCAAGGCAATCTAATAAAAGTACGAATCGGATCACCAGGCTCCACAGCAGTATCTTAGCAGAGGGGGAGGAGTCGAAGACAATACTGAGGCTCTTAGCCTAAATGACTGGGTGAATTAGATCTTTGATTATAACCACGAATTCGACAAGAAAAACCAGTAATTTAGGAAATGAGTTGCTGGAAATGTTTTGGTAATGCTAAGTAGGAGGCCATCCACTAGAAAATGTCCAAATGATATAGGTGAACGGTCACTTAGGTATCAGCCACTAATATGTATTAATACAGGAATCTAAAACAAGAGCTATAAATGTAATTTTTTTCAATTTCTACTATATTATATATCACTTGACAATTTATTCATTACAAGGAAATTGATAAGAAATTTCAGAATGTCTCCTTTCTTTATTGACTGGTTATAAACAATACAAAAGATAGCACAGTCTTTGCTAAAAACTAAGCAAAATCAATACACAGTGGCAGTTAAGCCCCGTACAAGGTTCTGCTGCTAACAAACGGTGTACAAAGCACTATACTAAAACTAGTGAAAATGTGAATTATTTTTTCTTCTTTCTTAAAAAGAAAAATCTGCAGAGCGTGATTTGAAAGTACAATTTTAAAACAATTTTTTTAAACAAAAAAGTTTATACATGTACACAGGAAAAAGAAATTCAAACCAAAGAGTATATAAAATGATCTCCCTCCTACACTAGATTACCATAAGACGTTGTGTAGTCTTCCAGAAACTTTCTATGCATATAAAAGCCAATGTGAATACAAATCCTTTCTAAAAACTTGAAAATACTATAATACTGTTCTATTCTTTGCCTTTTTACTCAATAATGTATTGTCAAAATAATTCATATTAGCTCATACCTCATCATTTTTAATGATTATGTATTCCATTATACAGATGTACCATAATATAACAGTTTTACAACTGCTAGACATTTAGCTTATGTCTACCAACACAGGCTATACTAACAAGCTAAAATATGAAAGGCTAAGATGGAGTGCCTATCTAAAATAAGAGAGCAAATAAGTAAGAACTTGTAAATGGCTACCAGTGTTAAATGGGAATGTTCGGGTATGCACTGATTTCCATTCACTGACATTAAATGTTCTGGGTTCCATTATTTTAGATCTCATTGCCTTGCTGGAATCCTTATTGTAAAGTATGATATTAGGTTCTTACCTCCCTTTTATTCTTCCAGGAGAGCTTGGATTTGAGCTGCTGCTTGCATTGCTTACAGTTTCCATTCGTGATGACTTTGTCTGAGATTGCTTGCCAGCTGATGAAAGTGGCTTATTAACAGCTCCTAGAACATTGGTTGTTTTAGGCTGAAATGAAAAATGCATATCTCTTTCTATTTGATTAAAGCCAAGAGAAATTTACATGTAAAGAGCCATAAAAAATATCTGTCGAAGTGTTTACATACAAATCACACACACAAATATGCCTATCCTTAAACAAAATAAGGATTATGAATTGAGTATCACTTGTACAAGTGAAAAACTATACAGATGGCATGACAGTTAAGTTTTTTAGCTATCGGGAGGAAAAGGCTTACATAGAAAGTGAGAACAAATAAAATGTGCAGTCAACAAAAATAGATAATCAGACTCTGCTCTGGAAGGACATAAGAAGATGTTTTTAACTTTAAGACTTTTTTTCTTGATATTACAGGATAAGATATTTAAGGATCAAGGTCTCCAGGCTTTATTATAAGCTACAAAATAAGTTCATGTATCTCAGCTTGCATCTATACAGTAAATATAATTATTTCTAACTAGCAAATGGAAGATGCCTAATAATTATATTTTTTATCTTAAGATATATCAATTTTAAAGAAATACAAAATAACATAGTTATGCCAATAATCATACTAAAATAAACTACCACATAAAAATTAGAATGACTCTCAAAACGTACTTTTCCAGGAGTGAAAAACGATTTCATTTCTGGAGGCAGATAATTTTTGGTGTTACTGAAATTCTACAAGCAAGGGAAAAAGTTGCAGTCAGTGAATACTGAAACACTATGCATGAGGTGGTTCGAAGCCAACAAAGCATACAACAGCTTTTGTTTCACAGTACATAATAAAAATACATACTTAAATAATCAGTCTAACACAAAATTTCAGTCACTGATTTTAAATACTGTAATAAGGGGCACCTGGGTGGCTCAGGTGGTTAAGCATCTGACTCTTGATTTCAGTTCAGGTCATGATCTCAGGGTTTTGAGATGGAGCCCGTGTCATGCGAGCCTGCTTAAAGATTCTCTTTCTCCCTCTCCCTCTGTCCCTCCCCTCCCCTAAAAATAAATAAATAAATACTGTAATAAGTTTAAACTAATCTCATATCAACTCCAATATTAACAAAACATATCTGTACTCTAACACGTTAGAGCTCTGTAAGCGCATCAGAAAACCATGCTTCTATAACAATACTCTCCAGAGAAGAGACCACATATACTCCTGTTATCTTAATCACAACAAGGTAAAAGCAGACAGTCCCTTTTAGCTACTGGGTGAGCCTACATACAAGGCTGTTGTAAATCACTATACACTGGTTAAACTTTCATTAGTATTTTACTTAAAAACAAACATAAAAACAAAAACAGTACTGGTAGTTTCCATACGCTCAGTCAATAGGCTTAGGTGCATTATGAATCTCTAAGAACGATTCTGGAAAACACCTATTGTATCTTGAGTTTTGTAAAAGTGGTTTAGGAACATTTTTGTAATGCTCCCTGGATCTTGAACCTGTTCCTGTATCAGTTCTCTGCTTGTTTCTTCATACCAGTTATGAATCTCAATCAAGGCTTATAACTTCAGACTGTGTCTCTATCAGCATTCTCCTTCCCATTTTGGATCAATGGCCAATAACGACAGCTCTACATGCTTTGATCACATTTTTGCCTGAACTCACACACTGGCATAAAACTCTGAATGCAAACTCTAGATCATCTTGATTAATCTCTGAACCTTATTTGTGTCCTCTAGTTTGGCCCATATTCTAGTCTTGAACCACATTAGTAAGACTCATAGTGACTTTTCCATGACATTAGTAGAACGCTCTTGATCCTGAAATCTTCCCATAACCTAGGGCTGAGAAAACATTTTATTTCAATCTATACAAACAAAATCTACAATAACTACCTTGTCAGGTTGGGTGAAAAAACGAGCTGGTAGTACTGGGTCTTTAGGAGATTCCAAACTGTATGTGGTGCTCTTTGACATGATGATATTCATGGCAACATCACACACAGTATACAGTTTCTGCAATGGTATTAAAAAAAAATTAGATACTTAAGGTGGCATCCCCGACTCTGTGAATTAGGAGTAATTCTAGAACATGCAGTCAGTACAGGCATACCTCAGAGATACTGCAGATTCAGCTTTAAAGCACCACAATAAAGCAAATGTTGTAATTAAGTGAGTCAAATGAATTTTTTAGCTTCCCAGTGCATATAAAAGTTATGTTTACACTATACTATAGTCCACTGACTGTGCAATAGCATTATGTCTAAAAAACAATGTACAATGTAATTATAGTACAAGTAATTAAAAAATATTTTATTGCAGGGGTGCCTGGGTGGCTCAGTCAGCTGAGTATCTGACTCTTGATCTCAGCTCAGGTCTTGATCTCAGGGTCATGAGTTCAAAGCACCGCACCAAGCTCCATACTGGGCATGGAGCCTAGATAGATAGATAGATAGATAGATAGATAGATAGATAAGATAGATAGATAGATAGATAGATAGATAGATAGATAGATAGATAGATAGGTAAATAAATAATTTTAGAAAAATTTATTGCTGAAAATGCTAACCATCATCTGAGCTTTCAGTGACTTGCTATGTTTTTGCTGGTAGGGAGTCTTGCCTCAATGTTGATGGCTGCTGCTGATCAGAGTGGTGGTTGCTGAACTGTGGTCATTTCTTAAAACGAGACAATAATGAAGTTTGCTGCATTGACTGACTCTTCCTTTCATGAACAATTTCTCTGTAGCATGTGATGCTGTTTGACAGCATTTTACCCACAGAAGAACTTTCAAAATTAGAGTCAATCCTCTCAAACCTTACTCCTGTTTTATCAACTAAGTTTTTGTAATACACTAAATCCTTTGTTGTCATTTCAACAATCTTCACAGCATCTTCACCAGGAGTAGTTTCCATCTCAGGAAACCACTTTCTTTGCTAATCCATCACAGGCAACTCCTAATTCATTAAAGTTTTATCATGAAATCGCAGCAATTCAGTCACATCTTTAGGCTCCACTGGCAAGTTCTCTTGCTGTTTCCACCACATCTGTAGTTCCTGCAGCCATGGAAGTCTTGAACCCCTCAGTCATTCACGAGGGCTGGAATACACTTCTTTCAAACTCCACTCCATGTCGATAATCTGACTCCTTCCCATGAATCACAAATGTTCTTAATGGATGTAAAATGGAGAATCCTTTCCAGGTTTTCAATCGACTTTACCCAAACTTATCAGAAGAATCACAATCTATGGCAGCTATACCCTTATAAAATGTACTTCTTAAATAGTAAGACTTAAAAGTCGAAATTATTCCTTGATCCATGGGTTGCAGAATGGATGCTGTGTTAGCAGGCATGAAAACAGCATTAATCTCATTGTGTATCTCTGTCAGAGCTTTTGGATGAACCAGTGCATTATCAACAAGAAGTAAGATTTTGAAAGGAATCTTTCTTTCTTAGCAGATCTCAAGTATGGGCTTAAAATATTCAGCAAACCATGTTGTAAACAGATGTGCTGCTATCCAGGCTTTGTTGTTCTATTTATAGAGCACACAGAGTAAATTTAGCATAATTCATAAGGGCCCTAGGATTTTCAGAATGGTACAAGAGCACTGGCTTCAGCTTCAAGTCACCACCTGCATTAGCCCCTAACAAGAGAGTCAGCCTGTCCTTTGAAGCCACGCATGGACTTCTCTCTAGCTATGAAAGTCCTCAATGGCATCTTCTTCCAAAAGAAGGCTGTTTTATCTACATTGAAAAACCGTTTTTTAGAGTAATCACCTTCATTAATTACCTTAGCTGGGTCTTCTGGGTAACTTGCTGCAGCTTCTTTATCAGCACCTGCTGCTTCACCTTGTACTTTATGCTATGGAGCTGGCTTCTTTCCTTCAACCTCATGAACCAACCTCTGTTAGCTTCTACTTTCTTCTGCAGCTTCCTCACCTCTCTCAGCCCTCACAGAATTACAGAGTTAGGGCCTTGCTCTGGATTAGGCTTTGGCTTAAGGGAATGTTATCACCGGTTTGATCTCCTATTCAGGCCAAACTTTCTCTGTATCAGCAATAAGGCTGTTTTGCTTTCTTATCATTTGTGGTTTTCACTGGAGTAGCACTTTTAATTTCCTTCAAAAACTTTTCCTTTGCATGCACAAGTTGGCTAACTATTTGGCAAAAGAGACCTAGCTTTCAGCCTATCTCAGTTTCTACATGCCTTCCTCACCAAACTTCATCATTTCTAGCTTTTGATTTAAAGTAAGAGACATGTGACTCTTCCTTTCACTTGAACACTTAGAGGCCACTGTAGGGTTCTTAATTGACTAATTTCAGTATTGTTGTGTCTCAGGGAACAGGGAAGCCTGAGAACAGGGAGAAATATGGGGGGACGGCTGCTGGATAGAGCAGTCAGAACATACACAACATGTGTCAATTAAGTTTGCCATCTTAGGTGGGTACAGTTTGTGGCACCCCAAAACAATTACAATAGTTGACATCAAAGATCACTGATCTCAGTTTACCATAACATAAACAGTAACAATGAAAAAGTCTGAAATACTTGTTGAAATGTGACACAGAGACATGAAATAAGCAAATGCTGTTGGAAAATGATGCCATGAGACTTGCTCAGTGCAGGGTTGCCACAAACCTTCAACTTGTAAAAACAATGCAATTATCTGCAAAGCACATTAAGGTTATGACTATATGCAGTTTTCAGTACAACAGTGTAAGTCAAACTATTATGTTCATTATTTCCTTGTAACAGCACTACCACTAATTTCCGTATTAGTAATTCTACATCGGTAATTCAAACTACTAATAGAAATACTAATTATTAAATACTAATAAAAAGACTTGATAATGTCTATACATACTACAGAAGTAGCATATCCACACTAGAATGCTTATATCAACATGGAATCATAATTATTCAAAAAGAATTACATACTTCATTCATTTTTGCATCATCTGGTCCTTGGGCATCTTTTGTTTGTTTAATATTTTCTACCATCTTTCTGATAAATGCATGACTGTTATTTTCATTTTTAGCCATTAATATTTCTAGAACGAACCAAAGACATCTAAAAAAAGGAGGGGGGAGAAAAAGAAATGAAGTGGAAAAAACTGGTTGCTTAATATAGATACAATAATTCCAAATATAAATACAATAAACTCCACAAAAGGAAAAAATTAAAAAGAGAAAACCACCTATCAATCAACAGAGAAAAAAGGGTATGTCACACATACATATCATAACTTATCAACAATGTAAGTGTGAATTCACAAGACCCCTTCCCAAAAATTCACTAATGTTCCCAAGGAGGCAGGTTAAAAAAGAACTTAAATGGTGGAGCGAATGAAGTGATCCTAACTCCTAGCAATGATTGGGAGGGAAGAGACTGCCTAAAGTAATAACTGGGCCCTGGATAAAATGAAGCCTCAAATACTCAAGACTGACTGCAATCCTGATTGGAAGTTTTCAAGAAAATAGAACTACCCCACTCAGTAGTTAAGAATCTCCATGAATAAGTTAGAGAAGAAAAAGTCATGGCTGACAACTACACATACTGTCTTTGCTTAAAGAGGGAAAAATTAAAAGGAAGTTTCACTAGCTAAAGTTATTTACATAAAACTCTATTCTAGAACAAACCAAAAGTGCTTTATCACTTTACAGACAGAATGGGACAGGGTTTTAGCACAGAGGAGAAAAGTAAGGAAGAAGAGAGAAATGTGAAGCAAGGTATCATTCTAGAAGGGGAAAAATAACGTTAAGGATCTCAGGTATAGGATAAGTTCTCCTGGAGTAGCTCTCTGACAGAATGGGGAGATTACTCATGACTATACTGGGGCAATTTAAAAATAAACCAAATGTTTAGTAAGTTCCGAAGAACATTAAATGTATTTCAAAAACCAAAGTTCTCTGAGAAAGTGGGGTGGTTAAAAGTTTTCATTAGTTACAATCACTCTAACGCAGAACTCATTTTGGGAGAATTGCTTGTTTTTAAAAAAACAGAAACTGTGGCTTTTCCCTTGCCATGAGAAAGTTATAAGTAATTTGATTTTATCTCTTAAGGCACCTCAAATATTTAACTATATAATATTTCTATGAACTAAGAAACCAGCAGTTATTTTAACAGGAAGCTAAAGGCATAATAAATTCATTTATTCAAAACCACAATGGTAATCCTTTATTATAGCAGAAAGAGAACTAGGGTCTCAAACTTAAAGAACTATGCTGGTGTTATAAAGACTTCTCTAAACACCATTATATTTCCCTATTCCACACCCAGGCATAGATGGTTTTTTGGCCTCTCAACAATAATCTTTGAAAGAATTACAAGTGTCATAAACTTGAAATAGAATCACCAATGAAGTCGTAAGTGGGGTAGTTCCCTGGTTACCAACTTGGCCCATTATTAAATTAGACCATTCTCTCTTCCTACAGAGGAAGACAGTTACTGCAAAGAAAAAGTGCTATGTGAATAAAGCCCACATGAAAATCCAGAGTTGCAGAAGAAAGTAGGAAAAGACAGGAACTGGAACAGTAGCTTTTAATGGACTGCATCCTAGAAAAGAAATGCCAGAACGGTAGAGAAACAGAATAGTAGTACAGTAATTGTGCTAAATTAAGTTTTGGGAAATCACATAGGAAATGAAATATGAAGAGATGGTATGAAAAAAGAAAAACAAGAGAATAAGGGAAAGAACCTTAAACTCCTAAGAAATTAAATAAATCTAATAAACTAATTATAATGGAGATTCCATTATCAGCAGCGAAGAAAAAAAACTTCAGAAAACATGAAAATGGGATGAAAAAGTCTTACTCTTTAACATCTTTAAGTTGTTCAATATCCTGTACTTTGACATAATCTGGGTCATGTGCCAAAAGGTGAATTGTATATGGAACAACATATTCTGGTAGAAGAGACAATAATTTTTCTGAAAAAGAAAAAAACAAGACAAAACAAAAATATCCAGGTTGTTAGAAAACCAAATCTTACTCTTTCTGTCTGACTCTGATACCATATTTCCTGCATTCCAGTAGTTTACCCACATGGCTAGAAGAAAAATATACTGAAATGTCTAGTGCTGAGGAACATCAAAAACAAGTTTATTTACTCATCCACCACGTCCAATATTGAAATGCCTACTAAATGCACCATTTGTTGAGGCTATAAAGACACATATTTTCATTTTCAAATGCACATGGTAAAAAGTGACCAGAACAAACTATCCAAGACTAAGAAATTAAGAAACATAAGATCCATTTTTCTTATTATGAGCAACCGTATGTTTAAGACTCCCTTAAGCTGCTAAGCAAAAATATGATACATCTTTCAATGTTAATACCGCACAAATATAGGATAATTGATACTATTTGATAATAATATAGATGGGATAAAGTGAGCAGATTAAAAACAGGCACAAAAGCACCTGATACTAACATCAGCTCCAGGTGAGAATGATGAAAAATGAAAGACCTGTACTTTTTTAATCTAAAAGACAGTACTTAAGACAATCTTTATATGTATTATCTGTATTTTACTGTTTTATTTAAAGTATCTCCAGTGTCAGTGCTTATTTTCCTTAGCCATTTAGTCAGTTATATAAAGAGATATGGGTTGCTATTTAAATACCTATGCATTTATATTTTAAAAATGACCTTTTTTAAAGGAAAGCAGTTACTGAAAAATAGTAACAACCTTATATTTAACGACTGCCTATTAGACAATAATAAATAACAGTAACATCATTTTGTATTCTATAAAACTGAAACTGGCTAGAAAAGTATACTTTTCATTTTCATATATGCTTACCACTAACAGCTGCATGCTGCTTCAGATACTCGCGTCTCACATTTATATTTTTTACCAGACACTGCCTAGCATGAGCTCTTCTCTCTTTTACAGGATCTTTTGCACAAAGTGCACAGATTGCCATATACTCAAGTGGAAGCCGTAATCGGGAAAGGCCTTTGTGAAGTTTCTGAGCAAACACTTGTCTTACTTGATAGCATTCATCCTGTAAAGACATAATTATTCCACAGATTACTCATATGGCAGCAAAGAGTAGTAAAACCCCAAATACAAAATTTGAAGGGTAAAGGAGACTAAGTGTATTCACAACCATTGCTTCTGCTCACAAGACTGAGATGTTGTGATATGTTAATTTCAAGGCTGGAGTGTTTACCTGGACCCTAATTAATAACTACCAGTTACATGTGTTAGAAAATAATGAATGTATTTTTTTTTTTTTTTTTTTAGATTTTATGTATTCATTTGAGACACAGATACAGAGAGAGAGACAGAGAGAGCATGAACAGGGGGAGAGGCAGAGGGAGAGGAAGAAGCAGGCTCCTTGCTGAGCCAGGAGCCTGATGTGGGGCTTGATCCCAGGACCCCGGGGTCATGACCTGAGCCGAAGGCAGACACTTAACCATCTGAGCCACCCAGGCACCCCAATGAATGTACTTTTTAAAAAAAAGATTTTATTTACTTATTTGAGAGAGAAAGAAAGAGATGGAGAGCACAAGCATGAGCACGGGGAGGGGCAGAGGGAGAGGGAGAAGCAGACGCCCCATGAGCAGGGAGCCCCATGTAGGGCTGGATCCCAGGACCCTGGGATCATGACCTGAGCCAAAGGCAGATGCTTAACTGACTGAGTCACCCAGGTGCCCTGAATGTACTTTTAAAACAGATAAAACTAGTACATATAAATCCATCCTAAGTTAAGGTATTAAAAATAGTTTAAACAGTATCTCATACTAGGCTACCTCAGTTACTGAGCAAGATAAAACTCTGTCCAATTTATATATTTTAGATTTTCATATATTTTGCATTTTCAGATTAAAATGCACAACTCTAATCAATTTCAGAAACACCAAATTACTTTCAGTTCTATAAATGAACCAACTGTTCATTACCGCTGTGCCTGTTTCCCTCATACTCCCTCTCCTAAACCACCCACCTCCATTCTCCTAACCAACTCCTCCTCAACTCTAACAATGGCTCCTCTAGCTTCAGAAATCATTGTGGAGTCTTTATCAGGCATCCAGCTCTGTGCCCTCTTAGCATTCTATGTATATCTGCAGCATAGCATTTACTATACAGTATTAAAATATTGGTTTATAGGTCTTACCTATCACTGCTCATTCCGTAAAGACAAGAACTATATCTTTATTCACCTTTGTGCCTCTAAACTTAGCACAATATTTGATATACAGATTATCTGTGGAATAAACTATAGGACAAAGTTCAATATGATATTTAAGTCATATATGGGACATACAAAGATCTTCTATAGACATACAAAGACCTTCATAATTACACCTTACCCTCCACCAATTAACACAAAGTGTGGTATGTTTCATATTATTGCAATGTTATGTATACTATTTCTACTATCTATAATGTTCATTTTGTTTTTCTTCAAAACCTAGGTCATAACATCTTGCACTTATTTTTAAATCCTTATTTTGTATATCTTCTTTCATTTAATTTAAACTTCAGTTTATTTTCTCCCAAATAAAATCTTTTTTAAAAATTTATATATATAAACATATATTTATATATAAAAATTATATGTAAATTTACATTTATATATAAATAAAATATTTATACATAAAATTTTATTTATATATATTACATATATATGTATATATATATATATATAAAGAAAATAATGGGCACCTGGATGGTTCAGTCAGTTAAGCATCTGCCTTTAGTTCAGGTCATGATCTTGGGGTCCTGGGATCAAGCCTCTTGTCTGTCAGACTTTCTGCTCAGCAGGGAGTCTGCTTCTACCCTCTCCTTCTCCCCTATGCTGGTGCTCTCTCTCTCTCTCTCTCCTCAAATAAATAAAATCTTTTTTAAAAATTATATAAAAAATATAAATTTCAGTTTATTACACCAAATACCTTTTAGAAAGCATTCTAGCTTTCGTAGAAATATTATCTATTATCTACCCTCACACTCAACAAAATAAAGTTAATGTTAACTCATTCCTTCCTCAGTATTAAAATTCCCATGAGGGAAAGGAATCTTCATTATCTGATTATTTACCATGAAAATGCCCAATTACAAACTGTATAAGTGAACATATCACAAATATATTCACAAATGAGCATACCATTCATTAAAAAATTAATCTCCCCAACACATCCCTCCCCCCATTCAGATACATTCCCAACCAAGACCATGTCTGTCACTTTCTCACAAATCATTCAGGATCTAACAAAGCAAATTAATATGGCAAAGGTAGTAAGAGTCCAAAAAGTCATTAAAGTGAAGTTAGAGAGGAACTGTTAAATCATTTGCAAGCAACTGACACAGTGATAAAAGATGAGAAAATTGACAAGAATGATGACAAACAGATACATCAAATAGAATCATCTGAATAAAGATTTAAAAGATGAGTTCCTAGGAACTGAGGAAGTCTTCAAATGTTTATTTTGTTTTTTGCAAAGATGATTACCCTTTTCACTATGTTATAAAAGTTAAATGTGAAGTACAGGATAGAGTAATACAATTTTTATCAGAAAAAATATACTCTCAGAAAAGTAAACACTTGATACTTTCATGGTTATGGTTATAAACAATATTTGGTTCAATATAAGGAAAAAAGAAGATAGTGTCTAATACTACAGAACATTTTCCTCCAAAATAAAGTTCCAATTAAAAGCTTTTATTCACTACTAACTGTGAAATTAATTTTAGTCTGCATCTTATGTAAATTCACTTTTAGTGGCCTTTTCTAATACAAATTATCCACAAAACTACTGATAGTATCTTGCAAATAATTCAATTATTTTGTGTATCACACTGTATTATCAACACTTATTTATATTTTCTGTTCTAAGAAGTTATGTTCTTGAGGGCAGTAGCCATGACTCACTCATCTCTGTATTTACAGAACCTAGAACAACGTACAGCACACAGTTCATGAATTGCATTCAAATTATAAAATACTCAGCTAATTAAATAACAGTAAGATTCGTATTATTGAATTTCTATTTCTCCAGGTTTGCTTTCTATTCAGATATATAACAAAGGCCTCTGAGACACAATACTCCTCTAAAGAGCTCAACTCAAGTAAGAGAAATAAACCACAGGTACATAAATAAAGAAAGCACAAGACATGTATGTATCAGAGGACTGTAGATAAAATCTGCGGGGAATAAAAATGAGACCAGCTGTAAGAATCTGAGCAAGTTTTGTGGAGAAGTTTGTGTTTAAGCCTTGATTTGCAAAAAGGGTCGGATTTGGATGTGAAGAAATGGGAGGGCGAGAAGAAAGACAGAGGCAGCAAACTACAGGCACATAAAAGAAAAAAATTATTCAGCTTCACACACATGAGGGTAGATAAGGGTAGTGGGTTAAAAATGTATATTTGGGTCGACAAATTAAAAGGGCTCAAATGGCCAAGCTGTAAAATATATGCACTTTTTTCTTTTTTACAAGTGTAAGGTCCTAAATATTTTCTTTTAAGATTTTATTTGACAGAGAGAAAGAGACAGCAAGAGAGGGAACACAAGGAAGGTAAGTGTGAGAGGGAAAAGCAGGCTTCCCACTGAGCAGGGTCCCCAGGACCCTGGAATCATGACCTGAGCCGAAGGCAGACACTTAACGGCTGAGTCACCCAGGCGCCCCAAGGTCCTAAATATTTTTGACTGGGGGAATAATATGATTGGAACTGTGATAGGGAAATTTAACTCACAGTGGAGAAGAAAAGTCTCACAATAGTCTAGGTCAGAGCTAATGATGATTATGGTGGTTAAGAATAGTTAAGAAGATACGAATGAAAAGATATAATAAGTATAGGACAGATTATCTGCACTTTTGCAATAAGGTGCAAGGACAAGCAAATAGTCAAAAATAAATCATGCTTTTCAATCTAAGAATGCCATTTGGATTTATTTAATGCTTACTGAGGCTCTACATCTCAATAAAGAATAGATTTAGGAAAGATTATGAATTTAGTCTTCACATTCACAGAACACAAAAGTTTCAAATTTCTGTTTAACGTAGAAGTGGGACCAGACTCTGACTTGAAAAAAGCTAATGTTGCTAGTATGGGAGTCATCTACATAGACAATGCGACGGCCAAAAAAGAAATGTGTAAGTGGAAAATTTAGTCATGGGCAGATCCACATAGAAAACATATATTTACAAGGGTGCCGGGGTGGCTCAGTTGACTGAGCGACTGCCTTTGGCTCAGGCTCAGGTCATGCTCTTGGGGTCCTGGAATCGAGCCCCACGTCAGGATGTTCCCTGCTCAGTGGGGAGCCTGCTTCTCCCTCCGCCCTTCCCCTCGCCCAATCATGCTCTTGGTCTCACTCTCTCTCAAATAAATAAAATCTTTTAAAAAAGAAAGAAAATATACATTTAAAGTGAAGAAAAAAAACAACCAAAAATGTAGTCAGAGAAGCATGACAAAAATCAGGAGATAGAAACCGAGGAGAATTTCAAGAATAAAGATGCCATGAGCTCTGTCAAATAATGCAGAAAGGACATGTATAATGAAGACTAAGATACTGGATTTGATGCCTTTAACAAAGCATTTTTGGAAAAAGAAGGAAGGCAAAAGCCAAAAGTATGAGTAATGAGGAGTGAGAGATAAAAGGGTAAGACAGACAAAGATACAGATTACTCTTTGAGGTTTGGAGGTTTAAAAAAGAGAGATAGGCATGTGGTTTACAAGAACAGCAGAATTAGGGAAAGGTTTTGTTCAGAAGAGGGTAATTCCATGTCTGTAAGTTGTGAGAATATGCTAATAACTAACTTTTAACAATAAACATATGTTCCACAGTCAACAGAATTCAAAAACCATCTTAAAACAGGCAATTTGAACTTCCACCTTGGGAATTTGGTGATTGAGATAGTAATATATAACATATAGTGTGCTAGAAAATCTCTAGAAGTCCATAAGTGTGGATGCTTTTCACAGAGGACATTGTACAATTTGTACATACTTCTTATACACAGTAAGTTTCAAACAAAGCCCATTTCTTTCACATATTTCCATACTTCTGTAAAAATTTCCACTTCAATACTGGTAGCATCAACACCCTTAGAAATATCAGACCAAGAACATGATAATCAACAGACTGCTAGAATCACCAATTAAAAAAAAAAAAATTACAAAGGTTTTCTTCTAAGAAATTTAATATATACTTTTTAAACAATTTTCACTTTCTTGCAAAATAAAATTATCTCTAAAATTAAATGAGGAAAACTAAACCAGGAAATTATGGACTCCCCAAAATCCCATTTTCAAATGGGTCAGTGTGAATATCTGAATTACAACACTAAAACTAAAACAAATTATAAACAAGATTTGGAATAGCTATTTTAAAGACTAAAGCACCAAAAACTTACAAAATGATTACAATTAAAAAACAAATGACTGTTTATGTCTAGGGGTCACACATAAGCACTAATTTTTAAATAAGGAGAAGGAAGGGTGGAGAGAAAAATTATAATTATCCCTGAAAGAAATGCCAAATTCTTATACATAAGACTACTTGGAAAAGAACAGGAAAATCCAGTGTAAAATGACCAAATAATGAATTAAAAACTCATACTGAAATATCAAATTTACTATTATGGAAGTCCTTTTTAATTTTCTCAATGACGCTAAAAACTTCCAAAGTGATACAATTCAAATATTATGTTACTCTAATATGAAATCTGTAAGACTGGAGTATGAATCCATTAGTATCACTGTTAATAATTTGAAAATTTAACTGGCTTGAATAACAAGAAATGCTTCTGACCTAAAATTAATCTATACTGTATCTTTACAAAACTGTAAATTTCTGCATATTTTTTTCTTCCATTTAAGAATTAAATACATTCAGGGGGAGGAGCAAGATGGCGGAGGAGTAGGAGACCTAAATTTCGTCTGGTCCCAGGAATTCAGCTAGATAGGGATCAAACCATTCTGAACACTTACAAACTCAACAGGAGACTGAAGAAAAGAATAGCAGGAACTCTCTGAACAGAAAAGCAACCACTTTCAGGAAGGTAGGATGTGCAGAGAAGTGAATCCGAGGCGATATTCAGGAGGGTAGACGGTGGGGGAAGGGGCCTCCGTCGGCCGCTACCGGCAAGTGAGAGAGCCCCGCAGCACAAAATCGGAACTTTTAGAAGTTGGCTCCAGTGAGGGACGTCGCTCCAGTGGCTAAGCAGGGGGTGGAACCCTCGCGGGACAGTGTGGTTTCAGGACCCTCGCGGTCACAGAAAGACAGGGGGAGCCTGAGTGTGGCAGAGCTCCCAGGTATTGGAGCAGGGAAGCGAGCTGCAGAGACAGAGCTGAGGAGCGGGCTCTCAGCTCGGGGTTGCCATAAACCGTGATCCCTGGCACAGCTGGGCCTCTGCTCCTCCAGCAGGGACCCAACAAGCAGCAGATCCAGGGAGACTCCCCTTCCTCCCCCAGGAGGAGCGGCGCGGGAGCACACTGCAGGGATCTGCTGGGTTTGGAGACTCCACACAAGTCGGGTGCCAGAGATAGAAACGCTCTGTCACAGGCCAGGTGAGCACGGAGTGCGGCCGGAGACCGGGGAGACGGGAGTGATTGACTGCTTTTCTCTGGGGGCTCACTGAGGAGTGGGGTCCCAAGTTCTCGGCTCCTCCAGGGCGGAGACTGGGAAACCGCCATTTCACTCTCGTCCTCCAAAGCTCTATGGAAAGCTTGCAGGGAACAAAAGCTACCGAGAGCAAACCCAAGCAGATTACTTAGCCCGGACCAGCAAGGGTGGGGCAATTCCGCCTCTGGCAAAGACATCTGGGAACCAGGCAACAGGCCCCTCCCCCAGAAGATCAGCAAGAACAGCCAGCCAAGACCAAGTTTACTGATCAATGAGAATGGCAGAACTCCAGCGCTAGGGGAATACAGCACATAGAATTCATGGCTTTTTTCCCATGATTCTTTAGTCTTTCAAAGTTAATTTTTTTTTTAACTTTCATTTTTTCTTTTTTTGAATTTTTCTATTTCCCTTTTTCCACCAACATCTTATCAATCCCATTTATAAAAAATCTTTTTTATTTTTCACTTTAAGAGTCATATTCTATCCCTTCATAGTAGTTAACCTTATATTTGGTATATATATATATAAGTTTTCTCTCTTTAAAATTTTGGGATACAGTTTCTTCTAACAGACCAAAATATACCCTAAATCTCTAGTGTATGGCTTTGTTCTACTCTCCTGCCTGATCACATTCTCTCCTTTTTTTTTAAATCCTCTTCTTTCTTTTTTCAACCAACTTATCAATTTCTTTCATAAAATCTTTTATAATTTTCATCTTTACAGTCATATTCCATCCCTTTTGGTATTAACCCTTATTTTTGTACATATATAAGTTTTTCTTTCTTTAAAATTTTGGGAGCCACTTTCTTCTAACAGACCAAAATACGCCCAAAATTTAGTGTGCGGCACTGATCTATGCACCAGCCTGATCATATATGATCATACTCTGGTTTTTTGTTTGTTTTTATCTTTTTCTTTTTTTTTCTTTTTTCTTTCTTTCCCTTTCTTTTCCCCCAGTTTCAGGTCTCTTCTGATTTGTTTAGTGTATATTTTTGGGGGGACGTTGTTACCCTGTTAGCGTTTTGTTCTCTCATTCATCTATTCTCCTCTGGACGAAATGACAAGACGGAAAAAATCACCTCAAAAAAAAAGAACAAGAGGCAGTACTGATTGCCAAGGACCTGATCAGTATGGACATCAGTAAGATGTCGGAACTAGAGTTCAGAAAGACGATTTTAAGGATACTAGCTGGGCTTGAAAAAAGCATGGAAGATATTAGAGAAACCCTTTCTGGAGAGATAAAAGAACTAAAATCTAACCAAGTTGAAATAAAAAACGCTATTAATGAGATGCAATCAAAAATGGAGGCTCTGCTAGGATAAATGAGGCAGAAGAGAGAATTAGTGATACAGAAGACCAAATGATGGAAAATAAAGATGAGAAAAAGAGGAGATAAACAACTAGAGGATCACGAGGGCAGAATTCGAGAGATAAGTGATACTGTAAGACGAAACAATATTAGAATAAGTGGGATCCCAGAAGAAGAAGAAAGAGGGGGGCAGAAGGTATATTGGAGCAAATTATAGCAGAGAACTTCCCTAATTTGGGGAAGAAAACAGGTATCAAAATCCAGGAGGCACAGAGAACCACCCTCAAAATCAATAAAAATAGGTCAACACCCTGACATCTAATAGTAAAACTTACGGAGTCTCAGAGACAAAGAGAAAATCCTGAAAGCAGCTCGGGAGAAAAGATCTGTAACCTACAATGGTAGAAACATTAGATTGACAAAAGACCTATCCACAGAGACCTGGCAGGCCAGAAAGGACTGGCATGATATATTCAGAGCACTAAATGAGAAAAATATGCAGCCAAGAATACTATATCCAGCTAGCCTGTCACTGAAAATAGAAGGAGTGATAAAAAGCTTCCAGGACAAACAAAAACTAAAGGAATTTGCAAACACAAAACCAGCCCTACAACAAATATTGAAAGGGGTCCTCTAAGCAAAGAGAGAGCCTAAAAGTAACATAGACCAGAAAGGAACACAGACAATATACAGTAACAGTCACCTTACAGGCAATACAATGGCACTCAATTCCTATCTTTCAATAGTTACCCTTAATGTAAATGAGCTAAATGCCCCAATCAAAAGACACAGGCTATCAGATTGGATAAAAAAACAAGACCCATCGATATGCTGTCTGCAACAGACTCATTTTAGACCCAAAGACACCCCCAGACTGAAAGTGAGGGGGTGGAAAACCATTTACCATGCTAATGGACACCAAAAGAAAGCAGGGGTGGCAATGCTTATATCAGACGAATTAGATTTTAAACCAAAGACTATAATAAGAGATGAGGAAGGACACTACATCATACTTAAAGGGTCTATCCAACAAGAAGATCTAACAATTGTAAATATCTTTTCCCCTAACATGGGAGCAGCCAATTATATAAGCCTATTAATAACAAAAGCAAAGAAAAATTAACAAGTCAGGAAATGACAGATGTTGGCAGGGATGCGGAGAAAGGGGAACCCTCCTACACTGTTGGTGGGAATGCAAGCTGGTGCAGCCACTCTGGAAAACAGTATGGAGATTTCTCAAAAAGTTGAAAACAGAGCTACCATATGATCCAGCAATTGCACTACTGGGTATTTACCCCAAAGATACAAAAGTAGGGATCCGAAAGGGTACGTGCACCCCGATGTTTATAGCAGCAATGTCCACAATAGCCAAACTGTGGAAAGAGCCAAGATGTCCATCGACAGATGAATGGATAAAGAAGATGTGGTATATATATACAATGGAATATTATGCAGCCATCAAAAGGAATGAAATCTTGCCATTTGCAACGACGTGGATAGAACTGGAGAGTGTTATGCTGAGCGAAATAAGTCAATCAGAGAAAGACATGTATCATATGACCTCACTGATATGAGGAATTCTTAATCTCAGGAAACAAACTGAGGGTTGCTGGAATGGTAGGGGTGGGAGGGATGGGGTGGCTGGGTAATAGACATTGGGGAGGGTATGTGCTATGGTGAGTGTTGTGAATTGTGTAAGACTGTTGAATCACAGACCTATACCTCTGAAACAAATAGTACATTACATGTTAAGAAAAAAAAAAAAGAAGAAGATAGCAGGAAGGGAAGAATGAAGGGGGGGAAATCAGACGAACCATGAAAGACAATGGACTCTGAGAAACAAAGTGAGGGTTCTAGAAGGGAGGGGGGTGGGGGGATGGGTTAGCCTGGTGATGGGTATTAAAGAGGGCACGTACTGCACGGAGCACTGGGTGTTATACGCAAAGGATGAATCATGGAATACTACATCAAAAACTAATGATGTAATGTATGGTGATTAACATAATAAAAAGAAAAAGAACTAAATACATTCAAATCCTCATTTACAAACAATCCAAATCTGTGAATTCACCTACTCACTAAAATTTATTTGTAACCCCAAAATCAACGCTTGAAGCATTTTCAGGGTCACTGGTGTACATGAGCAGAGCAACAAACAATCTGAATCGTCTGACCCATGTCCCAGCTGAAGCTGAACAAAGCAATGCTTTGCCTGTTATGTCAGCTCTCATATTTAGAAACTATTGTCCTTTTGACAGTCTATTTAGTTCCACATTTTTTGTGTTTTTGTGCATTTGTTGGTGATTTTGTTGTTTAAAATAGCTCCCAAGCATAGTGCTGTTTAGTGTTCCTAAAAGCAAGAAGGTTGTGATGTGACTTAGGAAGAAAGTATGTTAGTGAAGCTTCATTGAGGCATGAGTTACAGCTCTGTTGGTCATGAGTTCAATGTTAATGACACGACTATATATTAAATAATTTATCTTTAAATTATGTACTGACAGACTGACAAAAATGTGACCAGAGGCTTGGAGAAACCACCCGTATATTTTCCTTATAAGCAATGGTTCAGTATTTGCTAATGCAGTGATTGGGGTGACTCTGTAGAACAGAACTACTACAAATAACAAGAATCAAATGTACTATGTTAGCAACCCAAAAATCAACAGTTTTAGAACTCTGAAACATTTCTCATGAATACATTTTCCAAAAGGAGACAATTCAAGACTTTTATCTCTACCATCATGGTGGACTTTTTTCTTCCTAAAAGTCAAAGACCATATAAAGTCATATTCTATTTGGCCACCTTCCTTACATTGATAGCTAATGCGCAGAGCTGATACTGTTCTAATGTGATGATTTCATGATAACAAGGTTCTTGTGCCAGCTTCACAATAGCACTCCCAGCAGCAAGTCTCAGACGTGACATATCTGGTTTACTAAAAAATAAGCAAGAAAGAAAGTAAGTTAGAGTTCTAAATGTTTACACAAAAACATTTCTATTTGCTATACCTAATTTTGTAAAAATTCCTGTGGCCAAAAAAAGGATGGAGCACAAACACCCTATTATGTTTACTTAACTTTGGAAGATGGTGTCTAATACTACAAAACTCTTCTCTATACTAAAGTCATTTAATTCCCTCATCCTACACAAAACAGCTTTTAGAGAAGCTTAAAAAAAATCTATTTGTATGTTTAGTTATTGGGTCTAAAGTCTTCCACTATGGATTTTTTATGGATATGTGCTTACTTACAGATTAGGTACAAAAATGTCCTAACTTGTTAATCAAGTCAACTAAAACTAATGTGCTAAGTACAAAAGAAGAATGAAAGCAGGTGTAGTGGAAAACATCACAATTTTTAGTTAGAATTCAACTGTTCAAATATTACCAAGAAGCTCCTTTTAAATTTAAGAAAACTTCTGCTGAATAGGACACACCTCAAAGATTAGTAAACTCTTAACTAATAAATACATCTGAACAATCCTTCCTTATATAGTGATATATTAGATAAATTACAGGGATTTCAGACTGAAAAGGAGGGAAAGTTGTAACTTCTTAACTAGTGCCCCCTATGTTCTTCCACAGTAAAAGATTCAATATTCATGAAACAAGTATGTGTCTACCGTATATACAGCAAGCACTGAGAGTGACATAAAAGACACACTCTTGGTCTTCTAAAATCTAATGATTGAATTGATTTAAGAATCCCCCCTTAACTTTCTTTTTTTTCTTTTTTTTTTTTTTTTAAAGATTTTATTTACTTATTTGACAGAGAGAGACACAGCGAGAGAGGGAACACAAGCAGGGGGAGTGGCAGAGGGAGAAGCAGACTTCCCGCAGAGCAAGGAGCCCAATGCGGGGCTCGATCCCAGGACACTGGGATCATGACCTGAGCCGAAGGCAGACGGTTAACGACTGAGCCACCCAGGTACCCCAACCCCCCCTTAACTTTCTAAGGATCATGTAAAAATACTGACTGAATGCATGCCAGCATTTATAAGGTTCTGTATTCAGTGCATCAACAGCAATATTCCAAGTGGCTATTATATCAACCACCACTAAAGGAAAGTCTGTTTTTCTTACTGGAGCTTATTTTGTATAAAGATAAATAATTAAATTAAATATTTTACAACTAAGTTTTTGAAGACTGAATTTCTATATAAAAACTTGTTTTAAAAGTGAACTAATGTAATTCACATATATTTGCAGAATTCAAATACACATTTGATTTCATTAAAGAATAACATGAATAAAAACAGGTGAAATGAGATCTAAATAAGCCCATAAATAATGACTAATTTAATTATAATAGCTAGACAAGATAAGTATAATCATTATCTCCATTTTATAAATGAAGAAACTGAGACATAAGGAGGTTAAAGTAATTTGCTGGTAAATGGTGGTGTCAGGATTTGAATCCAGGCTCCAGGGTCCACTTTTTCAATCACCATACTAAACTACATCTTTCAAACAAAACAAAGTGCATGCGTTTATATAATTTACATCTAGTACATTTTTAAGTTTGCATATATTTCTACTTCTGGAAATAGATTCAGTAAGTTGTCTTCTACCTAGTGTGTTCTTTTTCCTTTAGACATTAACAAGAACGGAAAACATCAGTTACTAATAAGTTACTAACCATTTTCACACATTAGATATTCAAAAAAGTAAACATCTGTTGTTTAAAAATATTTACAATATATAGCAATACCCTGCCTCTGACATATGACTGCCATTTTGAAATGATCACTGTACAAAAGCATATTACAATAAAAATATATGCACACATACATAGGAATACTACTTTTTTTTGTATTTTATTTTTTTTAATTTTTTACCTTTTTTTATGTTCAATTATAGCCAACATATAGCACATCATTAGTTTTTGATGTAGTGTTCAACTAGCTACTTTCTTAAAAAGAAACTGCACCATTAAACAATTATACCAGATACTGAGATAGTGTGCAATAATTTTGAAATAATAATTACATACCTAATTTTTCCCTGTTCTGTCAAGTCTCCATCACTATGCAATATTGTAGTTAACAATCTTAAGGTAGATGTTCCTGATTTACTGTGATTATTTTTCATTCCAAGGAGCCATCGAACCATCATTTTAATAGCCTGAATCTATTCAAAAGACAAATTGACAAATACAACATTACTACATTTTAAAGAAATTCTGTATCAACCTTAAAAAAAGTGAAATGGTTTTAATGGATGCTTTTTAAGAAAAGGAAAGGAAAAAAGAATCATTCTTTTCTGCATATATCAAGATAACTGGATGTCTTAAAGATGTTTTACCCTCCCACCCAAGCAACTGACAAATGAATGATTTAACTAAAGACTGGTTCTTTTTGTTTTTTTGTTTCCCCATCATAAACTCTATTCTTTAAACTCACAGTAAAATCATGTTAACTTCCCTAGTCAGAAAACTTAATTTCCCAACTGCAAATTATATTCCCATTTTTTGTGCTACATTTTATAATTACGAAGTACTTAAGTACTTCAAACCCTGTTATTGCCTCTCATATTTCCAACAACTCTTTTTGATGGGGTGCATATTACCTCTTTTTCACATATTATCTTAGCTTTTTACAGGTCTATGGCTCAGGAGCTAAGTGGGTCTTGAACAATGGCATGTGGCAGACACTCTTCAGATCCCTTTTCTGGGCCATTTGTTAAGCATGAGCTTAACTGCAGGAAGCCTCCTTCTAGTCCAGTGCTGCTTGACTAAACAAAACTGCTGCTTGATACCAATGCTGAGAAAACAGGTTTATGCTGGAACTCAGAAGCATCAAGCATCATTCCATCAGCTACTCTATAGGTCTACAGAAACAGTATTAGAATCTGAAGCTGGAATAACATGACAAAGTATTTCCTAATATAAAATATAAACCAGTATACACATACATACACAATATGAATGGATTTACACGAAACTACAACTAGAAAAACAGTATTTAATATATTTGTTCCTGGCCTACACACCTTGGACAGTGGATTGAAATGAGGTCTACGTCAGAGACTGTAGATCATTTTAGTAAATCAATACTCTCTACACTAGCGATAAGCCGTCTTTTATGTATTACTTGTAATTCAAGGAATAACAGGTTGAACTTTTTAAAAATCAAAATAAAAAGTTTTATCAAATCCCATGGAAAAGATGAATAGTCTTAAAATAGTCTTAAAACCTAGATGACCATCTTTGCTGAACAGGAGATGCACACAAGAAAATCAGAAATGTCTTCTGCCATTAAAAGGTTGATAACTAAGAAGCAGCAACACGGAGGCAGTTTCAAACACTTTTTTTTCCCCCCAAATCAGATTATGTGCAACTGCCCATAGGGCCCCAGGTTTCTCATTATTGCCCTATACTCTCAGAGTACATGGGATGATGTCATACAATAAATATAAAAACTCGGATGATTTTAATAGCCATATCTTTATAACAGGAATAGAAATTTTAACACTTTTAATGATAATACAATCTAATGAGTGTATTAAAATAAACAGATCTATATGCATATCACTCACTTTGACCATTGTCTCAGGAGAAACTTCTTCATCTGGAACCCAAAGCTTAGTTGTCTTTTTTCCTGGGAGCTGAACAAAAATGAAGAACTTTAAAACATAAATAAGAATTTTCATCTTTAATTAATTTTTAGTGAATGAATGAAATCTTTACCTTCTGCAGTGACAGTCATTACAGATGACTAAAATACCTCAACTATTTCTCAAAAAGGTTCAAAGACTTATCTTCGCTAGCACCCAC
The DNA here is from genome assembly GCF_964656455.1 of Halichoerus grypus. Taxonomy (NCBI): domain Eukaryota; kingdom Metazoa; phylum Chordata; class Mammalia; order Carnivora; family Phocidae; genus Halichoerus; species Halichoerus grypus. The sequence continues at coordinate 68,396,841 of NC_135715.1, forward strand.
ATAAAGCACTTACACATCCATCAGCAGTTGGTTCTTTTCAGGTGTGAGGTAGGACTGACTTTAACCTCTTACATATACTTCCTAACTTAGCCTTTGAAAATAACGATTCAATTATTTAAGGCGGCTGGCAAGGAGTAGGATAAAAATCAATACACACAAAAAGCGTAGTTCTTAAACAAGGAAAAAGGTATACACAAAATATCTTGAGCAGAAGAAAAATTAGAAAGGTTTGCAGTTGACTGTAGGTAAGAAAGAATATGCACTAGTATCTTCCTACCTAATTCCCACCAAAATGGCAACACACACACACACACACACACACACACAGAAGAGGGCTGGAAAACAAAAAGGTCCAAAAAGAAGACCAGAATCTTTAGAAAAAATTTTAAAACACAAAATATACAGTAAAAATATTAACAGGGCTAGGTTTATATCTCCATAAAAAGCACAGAAGGGAAACATCCTCTAAAAAAGTCAGATTTCTTTTTTCAGCACAATCACAGAATAATCCTGAGATGATAGAGGGGAGGGATTTCAAGATGTACATTTACAGTGGCAGCCAGGAAATTAAAGTAAGGTGACAAAAGAGCTGAACCCAATCTTGGAACACTGGAGATCCAGTGTACTGCCAGCTGACAGGAGTGATTTCCAGAGGCAACCTAGGAAACAAATCAAATAGCAGCTCAGGTAACCCTCTGGCAACAGGATAGGAAGCCCCAACATCCAGAAGGCAAACTCATGAAACGCATATAGCTTAGGATACACTTCCTTTCAGAACTGCCTTCGAAGTAAAAAGTGGAAATAATGAAAAAGCAATCACATTAGAAATGTTCTGATGAAATTTCTGAACTAAGTATATTAAAAAGATCCTGAAAGATTCCATGGGGAAACCTTCCAAAAAAGAAGCAAGAATCAGATCAACTTCAGATTCTCAGCTGCAAGACTAGATGCCAAAAAACAATGTTCTGGATTTTCTGCAGCCAAGTACCTGAAACACAGGATTCTAGTACTCAAGAATAAGGAAAAAAATATTTTTAGCAAGCTAGGACAGAGAGAAAGTTTCCAAATTATAGGCCATTTTGAAAGAATTATTCAAAGATATACTCCACTAAAATATTTAATTCATAAGAAAAAATTCAATCAGCATATATTATTACAAAATAGAAAAAGTTATTATAAATAAAACGAACAAGACTGTCAGATGGTTCAAAAATAATAATATAAAACCAAAATAGATGCAACAAAACCAATGACAGAAAATCTAAAAATAATAGGATGAAAAAATATACTAGTCAAGATAAAAAACATGAAATGGAATATGGATTTAATTAACAGGATATGGAAGTATTTTTTTAAATCTTACACCACAATAAGATATAAAATTCATTTGGACAACCAGCAGAAGAGTATCAAAATAAATCAAAACAAAAATGATTAAAAAAAAGAGTAAAGATAGAAAACTTCACTACCACAGAAGACTTGACTATACCACTTCCAAAAAAACTGATAGATGAAGTTGAGATGAAAAAATGGTAAGTAGAGGAAGCACATACAGAAATATAAGGAAATTAATATAGAGATAAAATATTCAAGGATTAGAAAATAGGGTGCCTGGGTGGCTCAGTGGGTTGGGCGACTGCCTTCCGCTCAGGTCATGATCCTGGAATTACAGGATCGAGTCCCGCATGGGGCTCCCTGCTCAGCAGGGAGTCTGCTTCTCCCTCTGACCCTCCCCCCTCTCGTGCTGCTCTCTCTCTCAAATAAATAAATAAATAAAATCTTTAAAAAAAAAGAAAAGAAAATAATCAAAACTGGCATTCTCTTTTTAAAAAGATTTATTTATTTTATTTTAGAAAGAGAGAGAGAACACGTGTGTGCATGTGTTGGGGGCAGGGGCAGAGAGAGATGGAGAGAGAGTCTCAAGCAGACTCCCCGATGCGGGGTTCGATACCATAGCCTAGCAACTCAGGTAACTCAGCTACTGCTTGAGTGCAGAGCCCGATGTGGGGCACGACACCACAACCCTGAAATCATGACCTGAGCCGAAACCAAGAGTTGGAAACTCAACCAACTGCATCACCCAGGCATCCCCAAAATGGCATTCTTCAGAAATAATTAAAAATAAGGAGAAAAAAGTTTAGCAAGAAAGATGGATAGAAGATCAAAACTATAAAATAATTCTCCAAATCAACCACAAACATAAAAATGTAATTTAAAAAATCAAAGTACCTAGCAAAGTTGTACAAGAAAAATTTTTAAATTTTCTTTACAAAGAAAATTACAAAACTTTAATGAAAGACATCCTGTAGATGAGCAAACAAAGCAATGGTAAAGAACAGAGGCTATACACCCTATGACTGGTAACAATGCAGAGGACTGAAAGAAAGAGAGGTTACTCAATAACTTTTGATGGGAAATTTGGTTGTCCTACGGGAAGTAAAAAGAAATGAAATCCTTAAGTTACAGCATACAAACAAACAAATCAATTCCAGATGGATTAAATTTTTTAAGTGTGAAAAGAAAATCTTAAAACTTTTAGAACATATGGGAGACTATTTTTATGACACTAGAGTAGGGAAGGATTTCTTAAGGATGTAAAAAGCACTAACTACAAAAGAAAGGAATGATAAATTTAGCTACGTTAAAATTAATAACTTTTGTTCAAAGGACACCATAAAAGGAGTATAAAGACACACCATAAATGAGATTTTATTCATCTTTTATGAAGATATTGCAACATATACCTGAAAAAGTATTAATGTGTGAAGATTACCTATGAGGAAAAGACAAAAAGCTAGGGAAAAAAAGGCAAAAGACCTCAAAAGGAATTTCATAAAGAGGCAACATGAATGGTGACTAGACATAAAAAATCAGTAACCAGAGAAATGCAAATTAAGACTATAATGAGACACTATTTTCCAACTTTTAGATGGGCAAAAATTAAAAGATCTGACACTAATGGGTACAATATACTGCTAATAAAAAAATAAGTTTTAACAATGATTTTGACAAGTAATTCAGGAATAAAACGAAAAGTTAAATGTGTGTAGACACTGTTATTCATCAATTTCACTCGTATAAATATAACCTAGAGAAATTCTTGCTCATTTGCATCATGAGGCCTCTCTAAGAACCTTCACAGGAGCACTGTTCTAAAGAGGAAAGAAATGGAAATATTCCAAATGTCCACTAAGAGAATAAATATAAGAAATTTCACACAGTGATATATAATACAGAGTAATGAATCACACACAGCTAGATGTAATAACAAGGGAGGGTTATTCTAAGAAACAAATGTGTAATGATAAAGGCAAGTCAGCCAAGAATATGTATGGTATAACTCATAAACCTCAAGAATAAGCAAAATTAAACAAGTATGTTACTCAGAGACATATATGTGCTAAAGTGGTGTTCTGTTCTAGTTAGGGAATAACAAATCCCAATTCAACACAGTAGTTACCTGGGGCAGAGAAGAAACAAAAAGAAAAGTTTGGAAAGTAATAAACCAGGAGCTAACAGTTCATAAATGTTCACTGTATTATTATAAAACAAGTTACACAAATGTTAAATATATATTCCTTTATACATATCAAATATAACATTAAAATAAGACAAATTAATGGGTTAAAAGAGGTGAAAGTTCTGTTCTGGCAAGAGCTGATTAGGTTTTTTGAACCTATCTTCCATTGGAACAAATGGAAAGGCTGGATAAAAGATCTTTTTAAAAATCAATGTGAAGGTGATAAAAAAGCTACCAAAGCAGTGAGAATTTGCAAGGCAACGTTTCAAAAGAGGAGACAAATCAAGATTTGAGTATGGCCCTAGGATTGCTTTTCTCATACAAACAATACCTGATTCTGAAAGTGAAAGAGACTTACAGGTTGAGTAATGTTTTCATCACTGTCACAGAGCAGGAAGGAAAAAAACTGGAATTCTGGGCCCAATAAAGAACAAAGTCCCGGGCGCCTGGGTGGCTCAGTTGGTTAAGCGACTGCCTTCGGCTCAGGTCATGATCCTGGAGTCCCTGGATCGAGTCCCGCATTGGGCTCCCTGCTCGGCAGGGAGTCTGCTTCTCCCTCTGACCCTCCCCCCTTTCATGTGCTTGCTCTCTCTCATTCTCTCTCTCTCAAATAAATAAATAAAAAATCTTTAAAAAAAAAAAAAAAAAAAGAACAAAGTCCCTGTTAAACACCCTTGAGTTCCGGGTGGCTCCCTAACAAATATACCCTACACATAAGGTGACCAGAAAAAGAATCAGCCTGTCAAAAACTGAAGCCCAGCTTCCAGTCAGTGCATTCTTGCCTGGACCAAACTGATCTGACAATAGCTCCACTACCTGTCAGAAGGAAAAGTAAGTCATCTGCAGAAGAATTACAAAATCATTCAGGTCCTCAAATTATCTGTAACATTTTTCATATGAAAAGTCTACCATGCAATCAAAAATAACATGTGTGGGTGCCTGGGTGGCTCAGTCAGTTAAGAGTCTACCTTCGGCTCGGGTCGTGATCCCAGGGTCCTGGGATCAAGTCCCACATCAGGCTCCTTGCTCAGTGGGGAGCCTGCTTGTCCCTCTGCCTGCTGTTCCCCCTGCTTGTGCTCTCTTTAAAAAACAAAAAAACGTGTATAAGAAAAGATTTTACCAAAAAATAAGAGAAAAAGCAGACAAGACAAAGAGAGCCACAGGAGGTCTAGAAATTAAGGCTGATATAAACGTTAACTTAATTAAAGAAGTTCAACAATTAAATGACAAGATAGAGAATTCTGGCAGGGAACTAAAAGCTATATTAAAAACTACAAAGAAATTATAAAATTGAAATATAAAATAAGTGTAATTAAGAATTCAACGCATGGGCTTAACATAGGATTAGACAAATATGAAGAGTGAATTAGTAAATTCAAATGCAGGTCAGAAGAAAACAAAAAATGATGCATGAACACGGAGAAAAGTACATAAAGGTGCCAAACAGCTGGATCACAGCAAAAGAAACTGTATGTTTTGAGTGTGTAATTAGAACTCCAGTAAGAGAGGAAAGAGAACATGAAACAAAACTATTCAGAACATCAAAGCTATACATTCAAGAAGAACTACAAGCCCCAAGTAGGATAAATACAAAGAAAAGCACACCCAGACACATCATTGTGAAACTGGAGCCAATGCAAAATAGAAAAGATTATTCAAAGCAAAAGGAAAACCTTCAAAGGAACAAGACTCTCAGCCGATTTCAAGAGAAAAGATAAGAAAATGGAAAATAATGGTATAATATTTTCAAATTACTGAGGGGAGGAAATATACCACACTAGAATTCTAAACCTGGACAAAATATCCTTTAAAAAATGAAGGCAAAGTAAAGACATTTTCAGGCAAATAAAAACCGAGAGACTGCATCAGCAGTAATCCACACTAAAAGAAATACTTCTTTTAATTCTTCAAGTATAGAGAAAATCATCACATAGACAAAAAGGAATGAAAAAAGAAGAGAAAAGGGAAAAGATGTTGGTAAATCTAAATAAACACTAACTGTAGAAAATATAATAGTAATGGTCCTGTGTGAACAAGAGCACAAAAAGTATAAGGAAACAAAGGGAATTAAAGTATGCTAAGGTTCCTAAAATACTGAACCTGCTGTCCTGAAAGTTTAAGACAGACTAATTGATACTGGTGTTCAGAAGTCAAGGGAGAACGCTGTATCCTCTAGGACAACCACTAAAAGAATAGGAAAATGTAAAAACCAAGTCAGTAAAGGGGAAAATGGAATAAAAATATTTAATCAAAAACAAGGAAAGAAAGAAGAGTAAAATGAAAAGAGAACTGATAAAACAAACTGAAAATAAAAACCAGATGGCAGGGGTGCCTGGGTGGCTCAGTAATTAAGCATCTGCCTTCCACTCAGGTCATGATCCCAGGCTCCTGGGATTGAGCCCCGCGTCGGGCTCCCTGCTCTGCGGGAAGCCTGCTTCTCCCTCTCCCACTCCCCCTGTTTGTGTTCCCTCTCTCGCTGTCTCTCTCTCTGTCAAAAAATAAATAAAATCTTTAAAAAAAAAAACATAAAAAACAGATGGCGAATTAACCCAAATCACTATTTACATTACATATAAACAGACTAAAAAATAAAAGACAAAGTTGAAAGAAGCATGTCAGAACTAGGTTCAGTGCAGTGTCATATATATGCCATTTAGATGAAGTTTTCAAGTCCTCTATTGGGTACTATTAGTCCATCCTTCCCTCTGAGACTGAGAAGAAGATAAAAATGTCCATTATCACCACTTCTATTGTTTTGAAGGTCCTGGCCAAGGTATGAGGAAGAAAAAGAAAGAAAAGGCATTAAAAGAATGGAAAAGAAAAAAAGAAGCTGTCTTTATGAACAAATGACATGACTGTGAAAAGAGAAAACCCCCCAAATGCAAGAACTCGTAGAATTAAAAATTGCCTTTAACAAGATCCTAGGGTAAAAGTCAATATAAAAATGAAGTAACTTCATATCCATATGCCAACAAAACGCAGTTAGAAAATAAATATTAAAAATTTTATTACCTATAATAGTATCGAACAACATAAAATGCCTAGGAACATACTTAAGAAAGCTAAGACATCTACACAGAAACTTAGAAACATTATCCAGGGATATTGAAGACTAAGGCATACCATCTTCATGAAACAGAAAGCTCAGGATTAGAATACCATGTTCACAGAGTGAAAGGTGGTATTATGACGATGATGCCTGAAATTTATAATTCAACACCAGCCCTATCAAAATTCCAGCCAGGTATGTATATATGTTGGGTTGGAGTGGTACAGGGAGAAGTGTCATGCTGATTCTAAAATTTAGACAGAAACAAAACAAAATAAAACAATTTAGATAGAAATGCGAAAGGCTAACAATAATCAAAACAACCTTGAAAAAGATAATGGATGACGATGATGAAGCAGCGGTAATAGCAGCAGTTGTCACTGAAGGCATCTGCAAGGCTTAAGCTACTAGATAGCAAAACCTGTCAAAGCACTCTTGAGAAAGAACAACAAAGCTGGACATATCATGTTCCCGGATTTCAAACTATACTACAAAACTACAGTAATCAAAACAGTATGGTACTGGCATGAAAACAGACACAGAGATCAACAGAACAGAACAGGGAGCCCAGATATAAACCCATGTACATATGGTCAATTAATTTATGACACAGGAGGCAAGAATATGCAGTGGGGAAAGGACAGCCTCTTCAATAAAGAGTGTTGGAAAAACCGGACAGCTACATGCAAAAAAATGAAACTGGACCTCTATCTTACACCACATACAAAAACAAATTCAAAAGGGAAAAAGATTTAGATATAAGACCTGAAATCATAAAACTTCTAGAAAACACAGGTAGTAGGCTCTTTTACATCAGTCTTAGCAATATGTTTTCGGAACAGTCTCCCCAGGCAAGGGCAACAAACACTAAAATAAACAGACAATATCAAACTAAAAATCTTTTCCATAGCAAAGGAATCATCAACAAAAAGAAAAGGCAACCTACTGAATAGGAAAAGATATTTGCAAATCATACATCAGATAAGGGGTTAATATCCAATATATATAAAGAACCTATACGACTTGACAGCAAAAAACACAACCCAATTAAATAATGGGCAGAGAGGGTGCCTGGGTGGCTCAGTCGGTTAAGCGTCTGCCTTCAGTTCAGGTCATGATCCTGGAGTCCCAGGATAGAGCCCCACATTGGGCTCCCTGCTCTGCGGGGAGTCTGCTTCTCCCTCTGACCCTTCCCCCTCTTGTGCTTTCTCTCTCTCTCAAATAAGTAAAAAAAATCTTTTTTAAAAATGTTTAAAAAAAAATAATGGGCAGAGGGCTTGAATAGACAATTTTTCTGAAGAAGACATACAGATGGCCCACAGGCACATGAGAAGATGCTCAACATCACTAATCATCAATGAAATGCAAATCAAAACCACAATGAGATACAACCTCACACCTATCAGACTGGCTAGTATCAAAGATACATGGAATAGACTGGTAGGGCCCAGAGGCAGGGGTAGGTGGGCAAAATGGCTGAATGGGGTCAAAGGTACAAAATTCCAGTTATGAAATAAATAAGTCATGGAATGTAATGTACAGCATGGTGACTACAGTTATTGTGTATTTGATAAGTTGCTAAGATAGTGAATCTTTAAATTAGATTTTTCACAAGAAAAAAAATTTTTAACTGTGTGGGATGGATACTAACTAGGCTTATTGTGGTGATCGTTTCACAATATATAAAATATTGAATCATTATGTTATACACATCAAAATAATATAATGTTATGGGACGCCTGGGTGGATCAGTCAGTCAGGCGTCTACCTTCGGCTCAGGTCATGATCCCAGAATCCTGGGATCGAGTCCCGCATGGGGCTCCTTGCTCTGCAGGTAGCCTGCTTCCCCCTCTGCCTGCCGCTCCCCCTGCTTGTGCACACGCTCTCTCTCTCTCTCTCCCTGTGACAGGTAAATGAATAAAAGCTTAAAAAAAAAAAAAAAAAACTAAAAAAAAAAAAAATGTTATATGTCAATTCTAGCTCAATAAAAAAAATTAAAGGACAACTTAAAAGACAACCTACAGAATGGAAGAAATAAATGCAAACCATGTGTCTGACAAGACACCTGTATCTAGAATATATAAAGAACTATTAACGCTCAAAAAAAATATAACCTAAAAAATGAGCAAAGGACTTGTATAGTCTTTGCTCCAAAAAAGATACACAAATGGCTAATAAGTACATCAAAAGATGCTCAACATCATTAGAAAAACGCAAATCAAAACCAAAATGAGATACCACTTCACACTCACCAGGATGGCTATAATCAAATTAACAGAAAATAATAAGTTGGCGAGGATGAGGAGAAATTGGAACTTTCATACACTGCTGGTAGGAAGGTAAAATGGTGTAGCCTCTGTGGAACACAATTTGTCAGTTCCTCAAAAAGTTAAACACAGAATTACCATATAATCCAGCAAAGGTATATACCTAGGAATATATCTAAAGAACTAAACACAGGTATTCAAACAAATACTCAAACACAAAATTCATAGCAGCACTTTTCACAGTATTCAAAAGGTGGAAACAACCTAAATGCTCATCAATGAATGAATGGATAAACAAATTGTGATAAATATATACAACAGAATATTATTCAGCCATAAAACGGAATGAAGTACTAATACATATTACAATGTGGATGAACCTCAAAAACATTATCATGTTATTGATACATGACAGAAGAATGACACAAAAAGTCACATATTGTATGATTCCATTTATAAAAAACATTCAGAATAGTTAAATCCATTAAGACAAACAGGAGATTGGTGGTTGCCCAGGGCTGGGGGAAATGAGGTATGACTGCTTAATGAAAATGATCTGGAAATAGATAGAGGTGGTAGTCACAAAAACTGTGAATGTACTAAAATGTGACTGAAATTAACCATTTTATGTTATGTGAATTTCACCTCAATTTAAAAAAAAAAATGCAGCAGGGAAGACAGTCTTTTCAATAAATGGTGCGGGGTCAGATGGAAATAAAACAATGAATCTTGACATTTATCACATACCACATATAAAAATCAATTCTAAATAGATTATATAGCTAAATGTGAAAGTTAAATAAATAAAGCTTCTGGAACAACACTGTCTAACAGAACTTTGAAATGTTGGAAATGTTCTGTGCTGTCCAACACTAGCAATATGTGGCTAATGAGCACTTGAAATGTGTGAATACATTTACAATTATATTTAGTTTAAACTTAAATAGCTACATGTGGTTAGAGGCTTGTATATTACCATACTTCTAGAAAATAATATAGGGACTATTTTCACAACCTTGGGGTAGACAAAAAAGACAAGTACTAACTAAAAAGAAAATAATGGGCTTTGTTAAAATTAAGAACTTTTTAAGTTTTTTTTAAAGATTTTATTTATTTATTTGATAGCACACAAGCAGGGAGGGGGAGGGGCAGAGGAAGAGTGAGAAGCAGGCTCCCTGATGAGCAGGGAGCTGGATGCGGAACTCAATCCCAGGACCCTGAGATCATGACCTAAGCTAAAGGCAGACCGCTTAACCAACTAAGCCACCCAGGCGCCCAAATTAAGAACTTCTGTTCATCAAAAAACTCCACTAAGAGAGTGAGAGAGCAAGTTACAAAGTGGGAAAAGGTATCTGCTAAACATACTGCCAACAGGATACATAAGGAAATCTTAAGAGTGAATAAAAGAGACTGACAATTTAATAGAAAAATGTGGAAAAGGCTTGAGCAGACACTTAATAAAAGAGGACAGCCAAAATATCAATACATATATGAAAAAGTGCCTAAGGGTATACTATTCATTACACATTCACATAATGGCTAAAATGTTAAAGATTGGCATATCTAGTACAGTCAAGGAAATGGTACAACTAGAACTTTCATTCAGCACATACAAGAAATGTTAATTGGTATAATCACTTTGAAAAACAATTTGGCAAAAAAAAAAAAAGAAAGAAAGAAAAACAATTTGGCAAAACGTACTAAAACAACTTATACAGGGGTCCCTGGGTGGCTCAGTTGGTTGAGTTGTCCGACTCTTGGTATTGGCTCAGGTCATGATCTCAGGGTTGTGAGATCGAGCCCTGTATTGGGCTTCTCAATCAGCAGGGAGTCTGCTTGAGATTCTCTCCATCTCCCTCCCCTCCTCCCCGCTTCCCTGACTCGTGCATGAATGCATGCTTTCTATCTCTCTAAAATAAATAAATAAATCTTTAAAAAAAAATAAAACAACTTATACATACTCTAAGATACAGCATTACACTACAACAGAAATGCATACATTAGCGCACAAAATGATGTAAAGGAGTATTTGTAACAACTGTATGCATTTAATATTGGAAATAACCTAATGTCTAGCAAGAGAACAGATTCATGGTATATATGAACAATGGAATACTCTATAGCAACAAAAACGAACAAACCACTAATATACAACAGGATGGGTTTATCTCACAAATGTAATACTGAGTGAAGGAAGCCAGACATAAAAAATTTACTCTATATGATTCCATTTATAAAAGTTCAAAAATAGGTAAAACTAATCTTTGGTGTTAGAAGTCAGGATAATAGTTATCTTCAGGGAGAATGGAGGGGATAATAATAAGAAAAAGACACAGGAGCTTTTGGGGGCTGGTAATATTCTATTTCTTTACCTGGATTGTCAGTTGGTCAAAAATGTTAACTTTGTGATAACTCAAGGAACCATACCCTTAAAAAGTGTACACTTGTCTGATACATTTTATCTCAACAAAATTTTTTCATTAAAGAAAACAAAACACAGTAAGGATTCAGAAAACTTTAAACACATGATTAACATACATGACTTAAAGAACATATGAAATACTGTACTTAAGGGGAAGAAAACTGAGAGACACAGCTAAAGAACACAGCCAGAGACAATGGTAATTAACACAGGAGCCACTTGTCTTCAAATTACAGGGCTCTAGTCAACTAAAGTTAAACAGTCACAAATCATTAGAGATCTAATACATACAATTATCTTGACTATAATCTCCACAAAGTATTTTTCCATAACAAATTTGTTTAAAAGTATTAATAGTATTAAAGCATATTAAGAATGACAGATATGAAACATGTAGTAATATAGCTATACATTGCAAGAACTGTATTTTAAGAGGAGAAACTATCTTATACTTTTTTTAATTCTCCAAAGAACCCAGTACAGTGCTGAGCACACTATAGACACAAAACTGATGGTTACGTATGTGTCTGCACAGGCACATTTGCGTGTGTGTGTACACATAAACATGCACACACATACATAAAACTCCATTTGACTGTAAGGCATCAGTTCTCCCACACCCAAACAAGCACTGCTCCAAAGACAAATGGAAGACAGACAAAATCACTATTTCTTTCCTAATGTTTTCTCCCAGTGCTCTTTTAATTCTCTACTACATGAAGAGAAAGAAACAACTACTGTCATGACAACCATACTGTGAACTAGCCTGTCAGTCTTCACATTTTTTAAAATAGATGTTATTATAAAAAATTAACCTACTGTAAAGATGAAAAAGAACCAAATGATATTTTGTATTTATCAAGGAATGCATTGCAGGTTACATGCCTACGCTCAACTAAAGAGATGTTTCAATGTTGTTCTACTGGAGGTGACAGCATGTTAAAAAAGATAGGAAACCTAAAAGAAGGCAGCCAAATGGAAGTGTTATTTGCATCATTTCACTTCTCTCTTTTTTTTTTTTTTTTAATTTTTTTTTTTTTAAGATTTTATTTATTTATTCATGAGAGACAGAGAGAGGCAGAGGGAGAAGCAGGCTCCCAAGGAGCAGAGAGCCTGATGCGGGACTCGATCCCAGGACCCTGGGATCATGACCTGAGCCGAAGGCAGACGCTTAACCATCTGAGCCACCCAGGCGCCCCCACTTCTCTCTTTGTTGAATAAAATTTTAGAAGATAACACTAAGAACACAGGTCAAAAAAATATCAATTACCCGGTCATTCATGAGAAGATCTTTCACAATGAAAGTAGCTACCAAGGACTTCAAAGGAGCAGCAAATTGATCAGGTGCAAGGAGAGCAATATGCCCAATAGTAACCAACGGTGTTATGAGATGTTCCAGGTTGCTTGGATCTAGGCTCTTATGCAGAGGCTAAAAATGAGAAAAGAAAACACATTCAACTCTATAAATATGCAAATAAACTATTCACATATTTCATGTTCAAATAACAAAAAAAATTACAGCGGTTTCAAGACATATACATGGTGTTAAGTAGTAGCTTAAGCTTACATTTAAATTTCTATAGGTTATTTATGTCTAAAAGGCATCACATTTAAATATTGTCAGGTTTTGCCCAAGTTGTATCTTAGAAGTAGGTAAAAAAAAAAATTTCAGCATGGAGAATCATATTATGTATATTTTATGACCACATTACATGAATATGGGAGACTGCTAGGGCTCAGCAATATCCACTTTTGTTCTACTTCCTGGGCAAAAGGATGGCTATACATGCAGCGTCCTCGGCAGCTAGATGAGAATATGTGAATAAGCTCTGGTTAACAGACTGGGGGTAAAAGTGAGGTATGCCATGCCCACACTGAGGCAAGTATGAGAAGTGTATCTTCTCCATATTCTCTCTCTTTACTCACTGGCAGGCTTAATACCAAGGATCCAGTGGGACTTAAAGAGAAGCTACTTGTCAAAAAAAGTCTATGGGACTAAACCACTGATTAGAATGCAATCTAAACACCCAACTGGACTTTTTTTCAGGAGCCAGAAATAAGCTTTTATTATACAGAGTCACATGCATTTGTGTGGATTTTTATAACATCAAATATTAAGTACCGCAACTAATGAAATTATTTTTATTATTCTGATAGAAAACCCAATCATTAATACACATTTTGCCATGACAAAAGAATGAGACTCTTCGTATGCCCATATAGAATATCTAAAATGTAATGTTAAATTTTTAAAATAGAGAAACCAGAAGAGTGACTATAGTATATTATCACTGTCATAAGCAGAAAGGGAAGGGGACAAAATGTATGTATTTGATTGCGTGTGTGTGTGCGCACATATGTATGTGTATTATGTTACTTGTATGTGAATAAATACTCTCCAGAAAAGTATCTTAGAAACTGGTAACACTGGTTACCTCTGGGAATGAGAACTGGGTGGCTAGGTACACAGGGCTGAGGTGGAGGAGAAAACTTACTATTTTACTATTTGGATTTGTTTTGTGTCTTTTGATTTGGAAGCAAGTAAATATATTATTAAAAATTTTAGTAACACTTTTAATAGAGTCGATGCTGTCCTCCCATACTGAACACCAAAAATTCTAGGCTCAAAAAACAATACTAAACTGTTCTTTCCCAACATATTAGAGTAATGTGAGGCTTCATTTAATCAAAAGTATATTTAAATGAGTTTGCATCTTGCTATTCTTGATGACTTCCCTCAATACTTCCATTGTACACAAATGCCACCTTGTTTACATTATAAATAAAAATATGACCATGTAGTTTTTTTCAATAATGAGTGTGACAATTTTACACAAGAAGATAATAAAGTCATTTCTGGAAAAGCAAAATTAATAGTCAGACCCTGGATTAATAGCAATCTCATGAAGGCCAGACAAGACAGCTCTATGAAACCTTTTCTCAGAAAGCTAGCAAACCTATACATTATAGCAGAAGGGTTACAGATTAGGTTATGGTAAAGATAAAATATCAGATATATAATATCAAAATGAAAATAAAAGTACCCTACAAATTCAAGTTATTATCAGCATTATCCTGCTCCTTATCACCACTGAAAGGAGATTAATCAAGAAAAACAAAAGCTTTCTAAATCAACATGAATTCATTAAAGTCATTCTGATATACAAAAACAGACCACAGAAAATACCTTCCCCCCAAAATGCACAAAATTTAAAATAAATTATTTGCTATATACAGCAAGAGGATATATGATAAAGACAACTACTTTTCTTCCTTGTTCAGGTCTTTAGCATAATACATGAAAAGATGAAAAAGTTAACATAAATGTTTCTAAAACAGTAGCTTCAGCATAATTTCCGAACTGTTTTGATTTCATTCAAGGCTCCTGAACTAAAATTACAAGTTTGGATTTTATGTAAAAATGCTAAGTATCTAATAAGAATACTAAAGATAGCCCCAGATTACAGTATATTAAAATAAAATGAAATGCTTAGAAAGGGTAATAGTAACTTAAAGGGTAGAAAAAATAATATGAAATATATATTTAAAAAACACAATTTAATCTGACATAAAATTAGGTCAGTGATTATATAAGTATAAATTTGTTTGTTTTATATACCAATTATATTACTATACCAATTAGTACTGACAAAATTCCACATACTTCAGCAGTATCTCATAAACAGAACTCTAATTTTCAAAACTGTAAACTGACAGAATCATCTATTACCTATTATCAATAAGTACGATTTTATATGTAATTACTTATTACCAAAAAAGTTTCCTAACCCTAAATGTATAATGTCAAAAAATATTACACAATTGTTTGATTTCTGAACTTGTTAGTACTAAACATCTGAATAATCAGATATTTTCATATTTTAACCACTCATCAAAATTGATTATACTGATTCAAATTCTGACAACATACTATAAAATGATACAGCTCCAAATGTGAACATTCTATAAAATCATTAATATGTGTTTTTTAACTATAACATACGAAACAAACAATTTTTTTTCTTTTTACCTCAAATATCTGTGCAAACTGGGTCTCTTTACTAGAAAATATCGCATGGATACAATGAATGGCATATTTGGCTTGGCGGGGGGGTCCTTTTTTAGATTTGTGATGTAAAACAGGAAGCAAAGCTCTAAAAAAAAAAGAAAGAAAGAAAAACAATAAACCAGAAAAATCAGCAAGACTCCACTAGATACGTGACCATTTGTATTTTTTTAGGTAATGTTTTGTAAGAACAAAAAAAATCTACCTGAACTCATTTTCAATGGTCTCTAATTTGCTTCATAAACAGCTACATTAAAAATATAATCCAAATACAAGGGGTTTTTTCCCTCCTTTTTACTTAACAATTCTAAACAGAAACATGGATGGTAACCCATTTCTTCTTAATGTCAATCCCATTAGTCTTTTCTTTTTTATTCTCACTGCTATCACTCCAGCTAAGCTGCTGCCACCTTATACATAAGACCACTATAATGGGACCTAAACTGTTTTTCAAGTCTCTCCCCGCTCTGATTCATCTTTCACTTCATACCAGCACAACCTACATAAACGGAAATCTTATTATAAAGCCTATAAAAATTAAGTGTTTACTAGGTCTGAGGCACTATTAAAGGTCCCAATGCTTGCCTTCACGCTACTAGCATATTAGGGACAAGACAAATGATAATACATAAATTAGCAAAATATGTGTTATGTCAAATTGTGGTAACTGTTGTGGAGGAAAAAAAGGAAAAGAAAAAGAGGACAGGATAGGGAGTGGGGAGTGGTGTGTGAGTATTACAATTTGAAAGAAGGTGGTTACAGAAGACCTTTCAGATAAAGTAACACTTCAGCAGAGTTCTGAGGGAAGTAAGGAGTGAGTCATGTAGCTACCTGGAAGAACATTCAGGTATGGTATTATTACACTACACAAAAACTTAGAATGAATACTGAATACAGCAGGATCTCTTGGCTCAACTATTTATTCAAACATCTCACAGTGTAAGCAACTTCTGAATCCACCTTCTTGCCCAATACCAACCCAGTGTTCCAGTACTAAGAATTCAGATATACAGTAATTAATCACAATAATAACTGAGTGTCACAGACACCAACAGGAAAATATAATAAAAAGACAAGTGACAAATTGAGGGGAAATTCTGCATTTCGTTTCACAAAGAAAGGGTTAATATCCCTAACGTAAAGACTTTATCCAAATACAGAATGACCAGCAATATCATGGACAAATGGGTTGGTCATAAAAAAAAATAGAAAGCTTTTCAAAAGTAGATATACAAATTACCCTGTGATGTGTGAAAAGATGTTTACTTTCATTCATTTACAAAAAAAATGTATGAATTGAAACTATACTGAGAAGACTTCTGCTTTACATGATGACAGTATATCTGAGATGGGACATCCTCTCCTACCTTAAGCAAGCAGAAAACAGACAAACATGTTAAAGGTTTAAACACTGGGCAACAGGCAGCACATGACCATAATCCCTAAAAGATGGGAAACACACTAGAAGAGTCCTACATCTATCCCCACTTACTGCATGCAAAGCTCCAGACTGCCATGTAAGGAAAAGTAACCCAATTAGAGCCTGGTGGTCGCACGGAGTTGAGGGAGACCAAGATGGGAGTTGAGGCAGCTTTAATTTCTAGGGCAGAGTTCCACAGAAGAGGGAGCTACAAAGACAGCAAGAGAGCTTGCATTCTGGAGATCCACAGAGGGGTGTCTCAAGTCTTTGGCTGAATAATGATCAGTTTTGCCATGCATGAGGAAAAAACTACCCGAGACCAGGAAAAGAACACTAGAAAGCAGTAAGCCAAAAAATTCCCTAGATGCACAAGTCTGCTTTGTGATTCATGTTTCCACCAGCCACAGTAGAAAGAACCTTGTAATACATAACCAGGAAAAAAATTCACCAACAGAAATAGGTCCAGAAGTGATACAGGTGACAAAATTAACAAAGACACTAAAACAGCAGTTATAAATATGCTCCATATGCCCAAGAAGAAAACATGAACATGATGAGGACAGAAATGAAATACTTTAAAAAAAACTAAATGGAACTACTAAATATGAAAAATACAAAGCCTGCAATGAAAAATATACTAATAGGATCAAAAGTAGATTTTTTGTTACAGAAGAAAACATCGGTGAACTTTAAGACATAGCAACAGACACTATGTAAAATAAAACAAAACAAAACAAAAAAAAGACAGGGAAAAAAAGTAAGAACAGAGCATCAGTGACCTGTAAGACAATATTAAGTAGTCAAAAATACATAAAACCAGAGTCCCAGAAAACAAAGAGGTGAGGAGGGGAGAACAGAAAAAAATATTTGAAGAAATATTAGCCACAATTTTTCTAAATCTGATGGAAATAGACCCACAGTCCCCAAAATCTCAATAAGCCTCAAGCAGAAGAAACACAAAGTAAACTATTCCAAGACATGCCATTATTAATTCGGTAAAAACAGCGATAAAGAAAAAAATCTTAAAAACTGTCCAAAAAAAAAAAATACACATTACATACAGAGAAACAATACATACAAAGGAACACTTTTCATCAAAAACTATGCAAGTCCAGAAAATAATGGAGTGACATCTTTTAGGTACTAAATGAAAATAACTGTCAGTCTAGAATTCTATTCTGAGAAAAAAATACCTTTCAAGAATGAAGGCAAAATAAAGATTTTTTTCAGACGAAGAAAAGCTGAGATTATTACTTACAAGGAGAACTTATACAATAAGAAATAATAAAGTTATTCAAGAAGAAAATGATACCAGATGAAAATATGGGTATCTAAAAAATGAAGACTGACAGAAATGGTAAATGTATGTATACAAACAAATCTGAGCATGATATTTTAAAAAGATAACAATTTAACTGGTCACATTTGGAGGATGCTAGTAAACTCACTATTCTGAACACTGTTCTATAACACACACAAAAAAACAACACACTGGGGAACCAAAGAATAGATAGGAAGTTCTTCTTTATAAAAGTATTCAGCTAATAAGTGAAGAATGACAGAATATCACCAGTAATTACTAAGTATCATCAGTTTCTAACTATCATAAGAAGAGAAATAACCAGATATCATGTGCCTCCTGATGGAACATACCACCATCTATAAAGTGGTCCTGTAACAACAAAAAAGTTGAACTGGAATCCAACCAGGTCTCTGCATTCAACTATCACTTTACAGAAAATATAAGGAACCCATTAAAATATGCCAAAGGCATACAATTAGCAAAAATCAGTCTATGTGAAACTCTGCAAAAGAAACCTGGTTTCTTTATCAAATACAAAGAGAAAAAGAGAATTGGAGGGGGAGCCTACAGGAAACAAGGCACTCTAAGATATTTATCAACAAATAACAATGTGGATCCTGAAAAAAAAAAGCTACTAACAAATTACATTTTTGAGAAAATTGGATATTATTAACGTTAAACAATTAATGTCAACTATGTGATAAAGACATTATGCTTTTTTTTTTTAAGAGTTCTTATCTTTTAGAGATACTTAGATGTACAGATGAAATGGTATATATAGTCTGGCATTGCTTTCAAATATAAGGGGAATGGGGAGTAAGCAGAATTATAAATTAAACAAAAGCAGCTGTTTCAGTTATTCATACATAAGCTAGTTATTGGATATATGGGAGTTCATTATAATATTCTAGCTACTTCCTTTTATGTTTGAAAATTTCAGTAATAAAATGTATAAAAAATAAGAGTCTCACCAAATGATCCTTTTAGTCTATGGTTTATGGCTTCTTTGTGAAATGAAAAATTATCTTCTAGTGACTTCAGTAACTAAACTCCCTGGATAAGATTATGTCTTCTCATAGATCAGACTTGCCAATACAAACATCCATAATCCCTTTTCTTAGTAATCAAAAGAAAATTACAGGTCACACACAAGTAAAAAGCAATTCTGATTAGAATTTTTAAAGACAGAATGAGAAATTTTAAGCTCATCCAATGTTTTGCATACCCCTTTAAACAGAAAACAGAAATAAACCAAAACAACAGACAAACAAAGAAAAAACACTTTCAAGAATTCTGAAGTACTAGGCAGAGTCTAAGATGTTAGTGAAATGTAAATGAAACAACTATCTTCTGATTGCTTTTTCTATTAATAAGTTCCTACTAAAAGAAATATTTTATTCCCTTGTTATATTGATTTTCCAATTCAAGGTTTTTTCCCCCGATGATAATCATACACATGTAGAAAATGCAAACAAAACTGAAAAACATTTAAAAACCACTGAAGAAAAAACTCAAAATTCCACTACCCTGAAATAATTACTGTTAACATTTTGGTGAATATATGTCTAAAATTTCTCTACATATGCATACATATATTAAGTAAATGAGGATACAAAATATATAGTATTTGGAAACACTTTTTCACCAACAATGCTGGAGAGAACCTTCTATGTCAAGTATGGCTAAACAATAATTTTAATGGTCATATGGCTCTTTAGTGGATAGCTATACCACAACTACTCTAACCAATCTCCTACTGAGGAGCATCTAGATGTTTTAGATTTTCTTTTTTTCATCTTAACAACAAAACTATGAACATCCTTATGCTAGTTATTTATATTGTTTCTGAGCTTTAAGCTTTAAGCCTGCCATAATCTGCTCTGAGCAGATCCTGGAGATATAAATCTGAAATTACACTTTCTAGACTCCCTCAAGAGCTGGCTTCCTGTTAGGTTCTTGCAATAAGAGACCCCAGAGCTTCTTTAGGCATTCTGGTCAGCTGGCTGGGCAATATTGACAGGGCTCTTCCATCCAATGGACAGTCCTTAACACCACTTCTCAGTGGTTCCTCCAGCCCTAAGGGTGGTTGCTGCTTCCAAGAATTCATAAATTCTGGGTTACCAAAGCAACCTGTTGCTCTTTCATCCTTCAAACATATATATTAATTTATTTATGTTTAAAATACCTGATATGGTTTCTGTTTCTCTGACTGGACCCTGACCCACATAATCATTAGGTAGATATCTTTTCTAATTATCTCTGGGACAAGTTCCTGAAAATGAAACTGCAGTGCTGAAGACTACACACATTTTAAGTTTGTATGTATTACCTACCACATTACCAACCCAGAAAAGCTGAATCAATTTATAATTCAATCAAGAGAGCATCACTGGAATGCTAACACTGGTTATAGCACATACATGTTTTTATTTGTATTTGCCTCAATTAGTATTAATTGGCATAAATGTCTTTTCTTGATTTGAGGGGCTGGAAGGATTTCCAGTTTATGACTTTCCTTTTCATTTCCTTTGCTAGTATTCTACTGTGAAACCTGCTATATTTCTGTTAAGAGTCTTTATACATTAGACATATTAACTTTTTCTAAGTTATTGAAAATAGTTTCCCAGCATACCATTTGCATTTGTCTAAATGGTACTCTCCCTCAGAGTCTGTTCATTCCAACAGAACCTTATGTACTCCAGTACCTTATATACAGTAGAAGCTCTGTAAATATATTTCAACAAATGGATATTTAATTGTACAATCCATCAATATTTCATGACGTGGTCAGCCACCACAAAAAAAAGGAATTACAGAAATGTGCTGGTTATTAATATTTATTAATTCATTTTATAAAATCTTTGATAATCTTGGACTTATCTCAAATATATGAAAAAATCAAGATAAGCAGTCTATATTGATTTTTCCTTTCAAAACAGCTTGCCAGTTACTTAGTGGTTAATGTAACTTTTCCTAACTAATTTTTTCATTAAATATTATATTCCTCCACTCACTATTATAAGGTTGCAAATTTCTTGTATATTTTACTCCTAGGTCTTCTGGTTTTTACTCCTACAGTATTTTCAAAACAGTTGTTAGTGGTATATAAGGAAAGCTCTGAATTTTTACATACTTACTTTGGCTATCTTGGTTTTGGTAGTTTTTCAGTTGATTCTCTTGGATTTTCCATGAAATATGGTAACTTTGCTTCCTCCTTTCCAACACTTGTACCTCTTACTTTATTTTCTTATTTAATTATATTGGCTAATGCTTCTAAAGCAATGTTAAATCATGGCAGAGATAGTGTTATTTTCCTCATTTTGTTCCTAATTTTACTGGGAATGCTTCTAGTGTTCACTATAAGACGATTCTTACTGGTTTGAGACAAATTTATTATGTTATAAAGACAATCCTATTTTATTGGGTTTAATTATAAATAAGAATCATTTTTTTTATCAGAAGCCCTTTTAGTATCTATCAGAATGACCTACCATGTGCCCTTTTCCCTTTTACTCAATTTTATAGTAAATTGTAACATGTATATTAGGCTTACTAATACCAACCTTCTTTGTATTCCTGAAATTAACCACATTTGACCATAATATATATTTTTTAAGATTTTTTTTTTTTTTAAGATTTTATTTGTGAGAGAGAGCACAGTGGGGGCAGGGGGGAGAGGTAGAAGGAGAAGCAGACTCCCGCTGAGCCCGGAGCCCAGAACCCAAAGACAGGAGCCCGGAGCCCTACATGGCTAGACACAGGGCTCAATCCCAGGACCCTGAGATCATGACCCGAGCCAAAGTCAGATGCTTAACTGACTGAGCTAACCAGGAGCCCCAGCCATTAGTGTATTTTGTTTTAATGTAGTAAACTCTCTTTTTACTAAAAATTTACTTATAATTTTTGCAGTAATATTAGTAAGATCTGTCTTAAGTTTTCTTTTGAGGGAATATCTGTTATCCAGTTTTAGCACTCCTGCTAGTTATCTTGGCTTTATGTAAGAAGTAATCTGAATGCTTTTTTTTTTCCCCTATGCTTTAAACAATTAAAAAGAATTAGAATCCTTGGTTTCTTGTAGATGTGAAATACTTCCTATAACACACACTTCTACTGGCACTTTTTATTAGAGGATACTTTTCTCAAAAAAATTTTTTTTTATAATTACAGCCTAATTAGGTTTTCTCCCATTCTTCTTGAGCCAATTTTATTTATTTACATCATCCTTAAAAGTAAAATCCAAGTTTTCAAATATTTAAAAAGTAGATATAGACACATCTAAAATTTAAAAAAACAATAAGAAAAGACAGACAAAAAGAAAACGAAAGTTGGATTTAGAGGCTTAAGCAAAACTGAATGCAAAGGGAAAAAGTATATAACTTGGTAGACAAAGTCCACAATATAAAGCGGGTAATTAATACATTTCCTGAGTCTTTATGTCCTAAAAAATATCCTTCATTTGTCCTTAAGCACAATGTGGCTACTCAGGAAATTCTTCAGTTATATTCTGCTTTGTCCCTGAAAACCCTCTAGCTGTTGAATCATTAACTTCAGAAATCTTATGTGGTTGAAAGAAGTGAACCTCTTTATTTTTCCATTGTACAAAATACACTTCCTTTTCTTTGCTATTGATGTTTGTGAAATGACTTCTGTAATCCCTGACAATTCAGTAAATTCCACCAGAATGTGTTCCTAAAACATGAGTCCTCTTGATCTCCGGATTGACATTTTCATTCACTCTAAACATTATCTTTTTTTTTTTTTTTTTAACTATTTTCCATTTTCCATTATTCTGTTGTTTCCTTCACAGAAACCAATTAGGGCTTTTCACTATCTGCAAATGATTTTCTTTAACTGCCTTCATTTCTATGCCCACTGTTTCCACGTTCTATACAATTTCCTCATGCTCTATCTCTAGCTTACTAATCATATTTTCTATATTGTTTACTCTGCTCCTTGCTGCTTATAATAAATTATAATACAAGTATGTTTCTGTCTTCTTTATCCTTAGTCCTGCCACTTCCCTTTTTTTATATATATTTCTTGTTCTCTTATTTTTGCAGATATCATTTGCTGCTTAACTTTCTTGGCAGTTTAGAATGGTTTAAAATTTTTTTTCCTAGAAAAATTCAATTCTTCCAAATAGTGATTATCAGTTTTCTTTGGAATACTAAAATATCTGCTTAGGTTTCACGTTAATTTATTTGTACTCTGTTAACGCATCTTTGAATAAGAGAAATTCTCTGGCTCTGCCATTTAAGGCAGATAGCATCTCCCTGATGACTGAATTATCAGGTGCCTCTCTTAAAAAATTAACATCTAATGACTAAACATCGGGTGCCTCTCTTAAAAAATTAACATCAAAGCTCCCAACTCATTAATCAGTTGGCCAAGTAAGTAGCATGGAGCAAGGACCTGGGACTAAACGTAGCAAGTCCTTTATCTCTGTGTAATTTCTCTCCGAGTCTAATAAAACCCTGCCAGTGATGAGAACTAGCTCCACCTGAACTATGGCTATATCCTATGCTATAAAAGGACTCTTAGTTTTGGCACATCTGCCTACTCTGGGGGTAAGCCAGACTCCTAAGAGACAGGAGGAGTCAGAACGGAAACCATAGTACATCATCATTTTTGTTTAGTGGGGAAGCACACAATTTTTTCTGTGCCTGTAAAGTTGGTAATAAGACATTTGCATCACAATTCTACTCTAAGCCTCACCTCTAAGCTTTGCTCCTCCTGCTAAGGAAAACAGGTCAGCCCAAAGAAAAATGGTGTGACCACAAGTCTCTTCTTTAGTTCTATGACAGCAGAAATTAGGCTTTCCTTATTTCTCTCAAAGCCTGCCCATACCTCAATCTCCTCCTCTAAATTAGCAAACAACAGAACACTTACTATCCATTCCCTTATTCTCCTGATTCAGGAATATGTGTTAACAACTGTCAATGTTCTCACATTCAATTCCTTCTAGATGACTTATTTAGCTACAACTCTGTCCAGTTTGTGGTAGCTTCTACTTAGATACATTTTTCTTTTGGTTCTTTGGAATTATTTTGGTGAATTCAAGGGAAGATAATTTAATAAACACTCAACTCTATCATTTTTCCTCAATATCGACTCACTCAATTTAATCATTTAAAACATAAAATCTGCATACATTTTTATCTCCTGGAAGACATATATGAGCTACTTCATCAAGAACAGTGCATGCACACACAGCAGGTATTCAATATCAGTTAATTTTCCTCATGAGAAACATTTGAAATATACTCAGCATATAAATCAAATAGTTTTAAGTACTTCAGTTCCATATTAAAGCAGATGTTTTAAAATGCCCTTTGCATGTTTCTAAAATGTCCACCTTTCAACCTTGCTCTTGTAGTGCTACAAATATATCAAAGTTTCTTTAAGATATAAAGGGTGCTAGGAAAGACAGTCTAGAATAAAAATAAAAACCTCCAGTGAATAAATCAAACTAAAACTTGCCCAAAACCCTAATTAAGAAAGGAATTGTGCCATTATGGATATGGCACCATAGGCATTCAGACAAATAGGCCTAAATTCAAATCTTCACTCTGCTACTTGCTAGCTATATGACCCAAAACCATTTACCTCGAGTGAATATCAGATTTCTCATTTGGAAGATTAGGATATTTTCTACACTTTACTAAACTGTTAAAAGGTTTAAATGAGATAGTACAGTCAGTGGGCATTCAGTAATATAGAGTTATGTATTGTTTGTGCGTATCTCCAAACTGATCTCTGATCTGGAGAATCACAGCACCATTCAAAGGAAAATTCATGCTCTGCATTCCCTTAAAAATTAAGAAGTCAGTTCTTTTTTTTTCCTTTTAAAGATTTTACTTATTTAGTCGAGAGAGAGTACGAGCATGAGCAGGGGGGGAAGGGCAGAAAAAGAGGGAGAAGCAGGCTCCCTGCCGGACTCGGAACTCAATTCCAGGACCCAGGGATCATGACCAGAGCCAAAAGTAGATGCTTACTAATTGAGCCACCCGGGCACCCCAAAAAGTCAGTTCTAAACAATAAAGTTTCTTACTCTTGCCAAAGAGAATATGATTACAAAATTCTGGTATGTTTCAATGATCACTTAAATAATGCCTTTGTCCTAGTAATAGTTTCCAGAACTAAGTTCATATGAACAAAAAGGAATAACAAAAAGTGTACCTGAGATTTTAAGAGCTACCTTTGTCCAGTCTCCTTCTGAGGTTTTTCCTCCAAATGAAGAAGCATGCCACCCCAGCCACAACTAACTGGACTACTGGCTAAGCCAGAAGTAATGAGGTAGATGTAAAACTAACCACCAGTGACTATGGCAAGATCAGGACCAACTATCAGATATACCCTCCAGGAACAGGTGGAGAGATGCATATAGAGAAGTAAGCAGGGATCCATAGAAAATGAAGACTTATTGTTTTGAGGTATTATAGAATCTTGAATAATCAACCAGCATTAGAAATCCCAAGGATAACAGCACAATTTCCAATTCTTGGAAATACTGAAACATACACAAAAATACACTGCTGTTAGGAGGTTTATTCCATGCTTCCCTGAGTCAAATAAAGCCCTGCTTCTGAAAATTTTCAATTCAATACTTTTAATCACATAGTGAAGAGTCCTATGCACAGTCCTGCTGAAATTCCTTTGAAATTTCCCATTAGACCTTAAATTTATGTGAATTGTTTATTCTATGCCATGATGTATCAAGAGAATGTTTTACTATAAAATTGTTTTCATTAAAATATTTAAGCAAAATCAATGCTTCAAAAAGAAATGCCATGTTTGCTCCACATTTTCATGAATCTTCTAAAATACCAATCAGGGCTATCTCCCCCAGGAAATGAGAATCTAAACTGAACGGTATAAACTTAAGATAACCTAGACATGATTTCCTCAAAACTTAAAAGATTCCAACAATTACATAAATCAGAAACAGTAAATTATTTTTCCATTTTCTAGTATATTTATCAGAATAAACTTACGATCTGATATGTGGGAAATCCTCTTCAATTTTGCTTCCTGTGTTTTTAAAAATTTGCAGTGCAGCTTCTGCTACTTTTTCATCATCCATTTTCAGACAAGCCAGGAGAGATTCAAATGTTTCAGCAGAATGAAACGAGATGGGATGTGTAAATGAGAGTACCTTAAAAAAATGAGTCATAAAAATGATCTGTAAAGCCTTTCCATCTTTATAATATAAATCCAAAATATTACATACTGGAAATACTCAAATCAAAGTAAATATAAAAATATGCTAACAAGTACACGAGAGCACTGTAAATAAAGTTTAAAACTTAAATATGTAACAGATATGTTCTAGTGTAGGAAGACTGCACGATCTAACAAAGTCATTTCTTTCAAAATTAAATTACTCAATATAATTCTACTCAAAATAATTTAGATTTTAGTTAATGTTTGGGTTTTTTGGAGGAGGATGAGGAGAAAAGGAAAAAAAAGAGAGAATTTAACAAAATAGCTCTAGTCTTCTAAATAAAGGTCATTAGAAGAGACTAATAACATTTTTAGAAAAAAGTTATCCAGGAAAGACGGTAAAACAACAGATCGTAAAAGCTATTGTAACATTTACAACTGTTACATTTATCAAATCAACACTGTATTAACATCAGAAGAAACAAAACAGAAAAAGTAAAACTTTTTAGTCCAAGCATACATTAAGAATTTAGATTAAAGTAGATTATAATGAAGGAACAGAAAATGAAAATGGATGGGATTTTTAATAAATAGTCCTGATAAAAATACACAGCTATTTGGAGAAAATCCAATTAGATCCTCCTCCACAATATATACTTCCAAAATAAATTCCAGATGGGTTATATTTCAGATTGAAAAACAAAAACAATAAAAATCTTCTGAACAAGACAGGATTGTTAAGCTTAAAATAAACAACTGGAATCAAACATGGAATGTAAAAACAAGCAAGCAGTAGAAAAATACATTAAACATAATGCCATATTTGTAAGATTCAGAAACAAGCAAAATAAGTGATGTTACTTAGAGATACAAAGATGATAAAACTAAAAGGACAGTAAGAGAATGAATAATAGACCCCAAACAACAGAACAATTCAAAACAATTATACCTGGGGGATGTGAATCACAGAAAAAAACTACTCAGGGAACTTCAACAGTATTGTTAATACTCTATTTGAGTTAGCATCCTATTTACTTTTCACTGTATTCACTTTATTACTATACTTTATAACACATATAATAGAATACATTTTATTTTTTATATATCAAATATGTCCTATAAAAAAGCAAGGAGAATAAAAAATCTCAATCAGTTAAAAAGAACAAAAAAATTGAGAACAATTGAACACAAGATTAAAAAGAGAGAGAGAGAGAAAATGAACACAGGGTAAAAATAATGAATTCACCATAGGGAAAACACTAATGATTGTACCTCACTGCAATAATTACACAAATTACACAAATTAAAACATTATTTTTACTTATCAGATTAGCAACATTCCATGTTTGTGAAGATAGGATAGGCACATTCATTCACTGTTGACAGAATTATAAATGGGTATAATTTTTCTGTAAAGGAGTTTTATTAAATTATATACATCCAAAAATTTTGAAAATGATCATTCTCTTTATATTCCAGCATTAAAAAAAAAGACAACAGCAAAGATCTTAGATATATTTATCTTTGTAGTGATTATAAGAATAAAATTAGAAAAACCTAAATATCCAGGGAAATAGTTGGGAACTCTATGGCACTGCAAAAGTGGATTAATCACCATTTCAAAAAATAATGTTTTTTATATTTTTACGATGAGCCAGACACTGTGCTCAAAAACTTATGTTCATGACTTAATTTAGTCCTCTGTGAGATAAGTGCTATTATTATCTCCATTACAGATGAAGAACTGGAGGCAATGAACCTGCCCAAAAGCATCCATCTAATAAATAACAGCCAAAAACAATTTTTGACACTCTTAAAAAAACTTCTTAAAAAACACTGATAAAAATGTTTATAATAAGGGAAAATAGTCAAGATACAAAATTGTATATATTCAGTCTGATCTCAACTATAAGTGTGCATTTTTTTTAAATTAAAAGGAAAACAAAAGGAATGTTTATGTGTGATAGGCTTATGGATGTTTTCTTCTTTATAATTTTGTATTTTCTAAGTTGTCAATAACTAGTTGATATTTTTATAATAAGTAAAAGCCAGTAGTATATTTTAGCTAACAAAATAAAAGATAAAATGGAGTTTTACGAAGAATTTGGCTCCATGTTTGGTAGGACTAGCACTTTCTTTGCTCCCTAATGAAAACTTCAAATTATAATCTGCTATTTTAATGTAACAATACTAGGTAGGCTATATTATACAATTTAAACCTGAAAATATTTAGATTACATGTTAGAGGAAATGTGCAATTTCTAAATTACCTAAAATGATTGAGAAAATTTTACTTCAGTTTCTATAAAAACTTAAGCAAATCTCAAGAATAAAAAATATATACTATATATATGTTAAACAGTTATCTAATTAGGCACTTAATTTCACCATAAGCATATTTACCTTAAGCAGTTCAAGACCTGCCCTGATGGCTTGATCAGTTGGAACACCCTCATCTTCATCATCTGCTGTTCCATCTATTGATTTATTCACTTGCTTAATAAGAGCACTAAAGTATGACAAAAAAAAGTCATATTTTCAACTGTTCTTTATTCCTAATGTCTATGAAAAATAATCATGAATATTTTCTATACAGACCACATCAAACACATAAAAATTTGACAAAGCTGTTTCCCAAACATTACTGCAAAACAAAAAATTATAATAGGTATTTTAAGATACTTCTTTTCAAAAATAGTATTTTTCCTGTCCATTCAAAGGAAGTCCAAATGTTATTTGATTTGCTGTTTATTAATGCTACCTATATTTTTATTCTTGCATTTTCCATAGAAGAATTATGCCCAAACACATGAGTGTTTTCTAATTATCTGAAATTCATTATTGAGTAAATAGAACAACGTATACTAAAATAAGGATAAATGACAACGTTAAGCACTTTCAAAATATTTACCAAATATTACTATGTGTCAGGCACTATTCTAAGAGCCAGAAACACACAGGCCTGTTCCTGAAAGGTGTAAAAATACCTAGATAACAGACATATAATAAAACTTCACTAGAAATTAGAATAGATTTACAAAAAAAAACTGCTCTGAAATTTTCTTCTGAAAACAAGCATAGGTTATTTTAAAATAAACATTTATAATGCAATACGAATTGTCTAAAATAATCATTCACACTTTTAGGTATTTGTTCTTTTTATAAAAAATAAATAACATACACTACAGTTAGAGTAGTAAAAACTATTAAAAAATACTAGTTCAGTGAGGTGATACCAACAAAACACAAAAAAATCAATTGTGCTTTTCAGTATCAGCCAAAACCACCTAAAAAATACAGAGAGGGGAAAAATCTATTCACAATAAGTTAAAATATATAAAATAAGTTTTACATGCATAGAATCTATGTGTAAACTCTAGAATTATATGAAGGGGAACACAGAGATTTGAATAAGTCAAGACAAGTAATGACATTTTTTCACTAAATCTCCAAATGTTATCAGGGGAACACAACTTGATATGGGACAAGATTCAACAGATGCATTCTATGGCTCAACTGGAAAAATCAATTAACATTTGGGAACAGCCAATTAATTTTAGGGGGAGGGGGAAGGATGAAAGAACTTTCTCAACAAGATAAAAATGTTTCATTAACACCTCAAAAGACAAATGAACCAAAGTGAAAATTTAGTAAGAGTCCAAATCATACAATAATTTATAATAAGGAAACACTACAAATTGGGAAGGAAAGAATTTTTCAATCAATGGAGTTGATATAACTAGCTATGCTTTTTTTTTAAAAGGATGAATATCTACTTCCACCTTACACTAAAATGAATTCCAGACCAACTAAAGATTTAAGTAGAAAAACATAACTACCTAGTATGAAAAGAAAGGCAGAAAAATCATAAAGGAAACAACTGATAGATTTAATTATATAGTATTTATTATAAAATACACAAATTTAAAAGGCAATCGAACTAGATTAATAGCCTATTTTATAAAGCATTCTTTTTTTGAGGTATTCAATCTTTTTTTTTATTATTATGTTATGTTAGTCACCATACAGTACATCATTAGTTTTTGATGTAGTGATCCATGACTGTTTGCGTATAACACCCAGGGCTCCACGCAACACGTGCCCTCCTTAATACCCATCACTGGGCTAACCCATCCCCCCACTCCCCTCCCCTCTAAAATCCTCAGTTTGTTTTTCGGAGTCCATAGAATCACATGGTTCGTCTCCCCCACTGATTTCTCCCCCTTCATTTTTCCTTTCCTTCTAATGTCCTCCATGCTATTCCTTATGTTCCACAAATAAGTCAAACCATATGATAATCGACTTTCTCTGCTTGACTTATTTCACTTGGCATAATCTCCTCCAGTCCCAACCATGTTGATGCAAAAATTGGGTATTCATCCTTTCTGATGGCTGAGTAATATTCCATTGTATATATGGACCACATCGTCTTTATCCATTCATCTACTGAAGGGCATCTCAGCTCTTTCCACAGTTTGGCTATTGTGGACATTGCTGCTATGAACATTGGGGTGCATATGGCCCTTCTTTTCACTACATCTGTATCTTTGGGGTAAATACCCAGTAGTGTTAATTCCTGGGTCATAGGGTCGCTCTATTTTTAATTTTCTGAGGCACCTCCACACTGTTTTCCAAAGTGGCTGTACCAACTTGCATTCCCACCAACAGTGTAAGAGGGTTCCCCTTTCTCCACAACCTCTCCAACATTTGCTGTTTCTTGCCTTGTCAATTTTTGCCATTCTAACTGGTGTAAGGTGGTATCTCAGTGTGCTTTTGATTTGAATTTCCCTGATGGCTAATGATGAACATTTTTTCATGTGTCTGTTAGCCATTTGTATGTCTTCTTTGGAGAAGCGTCTGTTCATGTCTTCTGCCCATTTCTTGACTGGATTACTTGTTTCTTGGGTGTTGAGTTTGAGAAGTTCTTTATAGATCTTGGATATCAGCCCTTTGTCTGTAGTGTCATTTGCAAATATCTTCTCCCATTCTGTGGGTTGCCTCTTTGTTTTGTTCACTGTTTCCTTTGCTGTGCAGAAGCTTTTTATCTTGATGAAGTCCCAACAGTTCATTTTCTTTTTTGTTTCCTTGCCTTTAGAGACATGTCTTGAAAGACATTGCTGTGGCCAGTGTCGAAGAGGTTACTGCCTATCTTCACCTCTAGGATTTTGATGGATTCCTGTCTCACATTGAGGTCTTTCATCCATTTTGAGTTTATCTTTGTGTATGGTGTATGAGAATGGTCGAGTTTCATTCTTCTGTACATAGCTGTCCAATTTTCCCAGCACCATTTATTGAAGAGACTGTCTTTTTAGCATTGCTTATTTTTTCCTGCTTTGTTGAAGATTATTTGACCATAGAGTTGAGGGTCCACATCTGGGCTCTCCATTCTGTTCCATTGGTCTGTATGTCTGTTTTTGTGCCAGTACCATGCTGTCTTGGTGATCACTGCTTTGTAATATAGCTTGAAATCAGGCAACGTGATGCCCCCAGCTTTGTTTTTCTTTTTCAACATTTCCTTGGCTATTCGGGGTCTTTTCAATTGATTCCATACAAATTTTAGGATTGTTTGTTCTAGCACTTTGAAAAATGCCATTAGTATTTTGATCGGGATGGCACTGAAAGTATAGATTGCTCTGGGCAGCACAGACATTTTAAAACAATGTTTATTCTTCTGATCCATGAGCATGGAATGCATTCTTTTTTTTTTAAAGATGTATTTATTTATTTGTCGGGGGGGCAAGCACACACAAGCAGGGGGAGCAGCAAGCAGAGTGAGAAGCAGGCTCCCCACTGAGCAAGGAGCACAATGTGGGACTTGATCCCAGGACCCTGGGATGGTGACCTTTGCCAAAGGCAGATGCTTAACCGACTGAGCCACCCAGGCATCTATTTCATAAAGCATTCTTACAATCAATAAAAAAAAGACAATTCCTCCAAGCCCCTCACAGAAGTTTTTTAAAATGCAATTAACCAAGAAATATATGGGGAAGAAAAATGTTCAATTTTATTAGTGACATTTTTTTTTTTTTTTTTTTAAAGAGTATCACCATTTACCTATGAAATGGCAAGGACTGAAAAAGTTAATAACCACTATCAGGAGAGTTAGGTGAATTGGACACTCAGCGACTACTGGTGCAAGGGACTAAGTGTAGAATATTTCTGGAGACCTATTAGATAGTGTGGTGGTTAACCAAGAGGGCTCCGGAGCCAGACTTCCTGGGTTTCAATGCCATTCACCACTTCCTTAGCAGTGGGGAAGTTAATTAACATCTGTGTAACTCACTGTTCCTTATCTGTAAATCGGGAATAATATTTCTTGTCTCACATGGTTAAGAGGTAAATAAGTAAACATGTAAAACATTTGGACTCATCCCAGACATTTAGAAGGGCTAATTGCTACTACTTGTTACTGTTACTTATATTTTGACTTATCTTCTATATCACTACAAACTACTGATAATAAAGCCAAAGACCTCAGTTTGACTGTTCATAGTACACATTATTTGTGAAAACTTTCTCCATCTTAACTTTCAAAACACTATAATAACCTGGTGTTCTTACACTCCTGTAATTTTTCTACTGTTGAAAAACAAAATTCCAAGGTTCTGTCCATGATCTTTTAATCTTTTTACTTCTTTCTACACAATCTCATGTACAGGGAACAAATCCATTCTCATAGTTTCACATTAAGCTCAATTTGCCTTGATTTTTTAATCGTTTGTCATGTCCAAGTAAGAAGCACATCAGTTCCCTTAATTCCTTTCAAAGTATTACTACGTGCTTCATCACTTGGACTTGAGCTCTTATACTTCTGACTCCTCATCAACTTTATTCCCCATTTCCAGTAAGATGACCCATCTATTAAAACCTTCCTCAAACATAATCTTCCCTTTCCATCCCACTACCAGCATCCATAGACAATTTTAACACCTTAACAGTCTATCCATGCTATTTCCCTCCTCCCATCCATCATTAAGCATCCATTGTTCTCAACAGACTTAAAACAGTAAAAGCTCTAAAGTCAGACCTTAAATGCTTTCCACAATCTGATCCCAACTATTTTTTTAGCATTATCTCATAACACTTTTATACCTTTCCATGGCAATCATTTTCTAAGTATCTTTGTCCTTTCCTGTCCAGTTAGCTGGTTTATATTAATCTCAGTGCCTAGAATATTCATTCTCCCAACTCTGTAAAAACAAAATCTTACCCATTCTTCCTCTTAGGTCAAATACTACTTTAGAGAAATCCTCTTTCAGTCCTCTGAACACTATCTGCATTAATTTTATGAAACTATAATATAATCTCCTGATTAAAACTCCTTATGCATTACCAGACAGAGGGTTAATGAAAAGCAAAAAAATATGGTTTGCCAATACCTAACTAGCATTGTCTTGAATAAAGCATGGGATTATTTAATGATTGAATTTCAGACTGATTCAGTGTCTTCCTTGTACTAATACAGAGGGTTCTGATTTTTTGTTTTATATTGTTTTTCAAACCTTAGAGTCCTTTCTTCAAATGAAAACTGATGCAGTAGGAGTCCAAAGTGACTGCTGAGTATCGAAAACAGGGTCTCCCTACTCTGCAGGGGATCGCAGGCCAAAAGCTCCACCCTCTACCCTCCCAAACAAAACAAATCCCCAGAAAGAGTCCATTGGTACAGGATATTATTATTTAGATTCTAATGTATCTCTAAAAGATACTACTGATAACCAGTAAACCAGAATGTTATATATATACATTCTGTAAGCACTTTATTTTTTCAACCAGTCGAAACACTTTAAGAAAATGTTTAAAAAAAAAAAAAAAAAGAACATTTTACATAAGGGAATACAGCCATAAAAAGAAAGTATTTTCCACAGTCAGGTGATATCAAACACTTTCAGTTCTCAAATACCTGTGAAAATGCATCATATGCTGCTTTACAACATACTCACCTAATTTTCTTTTCCTGAGAGTATAATTACAAATTGTTTGTATTACCTACCCTATGCAAACTAAAAAAGAGGAATTCCTGATATACTGGTAACAGATAGAAACTAGGCTTAAATTGACATTTTCTCATCCAAATGAAGTAATACTTAAAATTAAAATAAATAACAAGAAAAATTAAATATACAAAGATATATATATAGATGAGTGTGTACATATACATACACACATATACATATATATGAACAGATACACGTACAGATATAAATAGATGAGTATACAGCCATTTCACATCGACAAAAATCTGACAGGTTAAGTGCCTTGTGTATAGCAGGTACTCAAAAGCAACTGACTGAAGCATGAATGAATAGTAATGAAAACTTAATATTTTTTATAAAAATACCTGATAGATTCAGTATCTATGTGCACAGGTGCTATCCTCTCCAAGAGAAACTTGATCATCTCCAGGAAAGGATTTGTAGGCTGTTTGGGGTTGCCCAACTTCTTAGTTATTTCACGCTGTAAGGCAGATTACAAAAATATGTTTAAAAAATTACATCATAATAAAATATTAAGAATCTAAAATAATTAAAACCATGTAATACTGGTGTTGGAATAAACAAATCAATAGAATTGAAGGAGTCCAGAAAAACAAACTAAATTAAAAATTTTGCATAAGGTAACATTTCAACTAACAAGAAAAAAAGATGGATTATTCAATATACTGTGTTGAAATAACTGAACAGACAATTTTGAATAAAAACAGATCCCTATCTCATACCTTATGCCACAAACATTCCAAAAAGATAAAAACAAATACAAAAGAATAAAACCAGGTTCAGTGGAGACACAAACTTCAGAGAATAAAATTATCAGGGAAGCTTTTTAAAACAACAGATTCCTGGACCTCATTGTGAAGATTAGTCAATCTGGGGTGGAGCCAAGAATCATCTTTTTTTTTTTTTTAAAGCCTCTTGGAAGATGCATGGGCAACAGATTGAGAAATATTGACATTAGTAAATATTTTCATTGACTTGCAATAGAATGGAATTTTGTAAGCAGGACATAAAATGCAAAAACCTTGAAGAGTCTGCTGATAGACTCAGCTACATAAAAATAAAACTATGGTATGTAAAGGACATCATAAACAAAATCAAAGGGCAAACTACAATGAGAGAAAATTATCTGCAACTTAATTAACATACATGACTAACAAATCAATAAAACAAATGTCATTCCAGAAAAATAGGCAAAGATTAAAAACACACAATTTACAAAAAAAATATATAAATGGCTAATATGCCCAAGAAGAAAAAATCATCAGATGATTAGCAAACAAGAATACAAATCCTACCAAAATAATTATGTTTTTCTTGGAGTTCTGCTTCTTTCCAGTAACGATAGAAGCCAATACTGAATCTATACTAAAGAAATAATCAAGACTGTGAAAAATTATTTGGCTATAAAGATACTAAAGTGTTCTTTAAGTAAAAACTGGGAAAAAATCTAAATGTGTAACACAAGTGGACTGTTCAATAATTATGGTACATATATTCAATGGTATGCTACACTGCTATCAATACTGTAAAAGACTAATAAAAATAAGTAAAATGAACAATGCTGTATGTATATGATCTTATTTTGGAAGATATACACCATAATATTAACAGTAATTGTCTCTATAAAGGGGTTAT
Source organism: Halichoerus grypus (assembly GCF_964656455.1). Lineage (NCBI taxonomy): Eukaryota > Metazoa > Chordata > Mammalia > Carnivora > Phocidae > Halichoerus > Halichoerus grypus. The sequence goes on from NC_135715.1 coordinate 68,432,680, forward strand.
AGTTTATTGTCATTTTTGTGATATTTTACATAATGAATATAAATTTCACATAATGAATACAAAATTCACATAAATGAATACAAATTATTTTATTAAAGGTGTCAAAATTTTACATAATGAATATATGTGTTATTTTACATAATGAATATACATTCTACATAATGAACATACACTATTTCCTTAAAGGAGTCAAAAAAGGTTTGGGGGCTTCTTCAAACATTAGCTCTTTTTGTTTTTGTTTTGTTTTGTTTTTTTATGAGAGAGAGAATCTTAAGCAGACTCCACACCCAGCATGGAGCGCATCGTGGGGCTCGATCTCAACCCTGAGATCGTGACCTGAGCCAAAATCAAGAGTCTGACACTTAACCAACTGAAACACCCAGGTGCCCCAAACATTAGCTCTTTTTATTTTTATTTTTTTTTTAAAGATTTTATTTATTTGTCAGAGAGAAAGAGAGAGAGCATGAGCGGAAGAGGGGCAGAGGGAGAAGCGGGCTCCCTGCGGGACTCAATCCCAGGACCCTGGAATCATGACCTGAGCCAAAGGCAGACGCTTAACCGAATGAGCCACCCAGGTATCCCAACTCTTTTTAAATGTCTCTCCTTACCACACAGCCTTCAGCCTGCTTGCAGGAGCATGTTGGACTAACAAGTACTTCTAACTGTTTTCTTATTTTCTCATCATCTTCCAACACCTGTGTGAACTTCTTCATGAAATCCTGAGCCTTACCAGGATCTGGCAAATTTCCTTAAATAAATTAAAATTCAGTAAAAATACCATTTTAGAAATTTCTCAAAATAATAAAAGATCAACATTTTTCATTCTTTTTATTACTTTGATTAATAATCCTAATTTACAAATTCAGTTTAGTTTAATTAGAAGTTGTGGAACAACTTCAATACTCAATTTTCACAAAATTCTGCTTTCTAGAAATATGAAACAAAATCACTGTGAAGGAACATCTTTGTAGGAAAAGATTGAACTGGCTATTTCTAAATAACCCCTTATAATATTTAAGGGCACTAAATGTCAACCTGAATGATACCAATTTATTACTGTCTCCTTGAGCTTGTTATGTACATTGTTCTCTTGTAACTTCCAACAAGAGATCAGTAAGTTTTACCTTTAAGAAACTATTCTCCTGTATTGCATTAATTTGTTAAACCATCCAGAGATAATTCATATACACATGCTATCATTCAATAAAACATGCCGAGCAAAATGTTTCAGGTGTTACTGTCGGATATGTCATTATTGCATGAGAAAGGATAAATCCCCGTAGAATCAAAGATGATTTCTATACCCTCTCCTAATATACTGATGTATCAAAACACTTATGAAAGCTAGTAAAATGTTGATCCCAGTGTCTTCTGGGGGGGAGGGGGGGCTACTCACAACTGTTACAGAGGACCAGACTAGGATACTTCCAATAACAGAAATTATAATATAGAACTATGGACTATAATAAAAATTGTAGAAACTCAACTAAATCTTAAAATATAAATGCAGTAAGTGCAGTCTTCAAGTTCATATACAACTTTGAAATTCCATTTTAAGTCTTAACTAGATCACTGAGGATAATAAGAACAAAGTGTCCCTATTATAAATACTTGACTATATGATCTTTTCATGTTTCTATAACACAAAAAATCTACTGTACTGTCTTCAAATAATTTTGGAAGATGTCACTTTACAGCCCCTCCATAATGTATAGGCATCATACTAAAGGCTACAATAAGGGCTACTATTCAAGAAACAAACAGAATTGGGGGGGGGGGGAGTGGGAGGAAGAGAGAGAGAGGGAGAAGGGAGGGAGGAAACAAATTAAAAAACCCTTTAATTCAGCATTCTACAAACGTACTTGACCATGAAACCCTTTTTTCTAACAATACTATTAGCACCTATACAGGATACTAGCATTCCTCAGAACAGAATTTGGGAAAACAGATAGGGGTAAAAAATAGAAAAAATATAGATGACCTCCTTTAAGAGAGAGTATCCACAGCCAAACAACAAGGAGATAGTTATTAAAAAACAACAGCAGAAAATCACTTGCTTTAAGTTATCTAAAGAAATTGAAAACTAATTTATGTTTAACTGTCCAAGACTAAAAGATATTTTGGTCTTAAAGCCTTACTCAGGCTAAAACTCCTATCACTTAGTCTAAAACTCAGTTAATTCGGTTACTGTTGTCTTCAGTATTTGAGCATTACTTCCATACACATCTTGGAATATTTGTTAACATCTCAGAGATCCATCTAAGATAGATCTCTTCACTATTCCCAAGTGGAAGCTCAGCAGAAATGTTCCTCCAGGTGTTCCTGATATTCCCTTTGTCCATGTGCTACACTATACACAGTGATCTCTGAAGCAGGAGGAAAAGCAAATGCCCTACAAAAACAGCTACTTTACCCATTCCCTGCACTGAACGAAAGAGATGTGCTACACAATCCTTTTGTATTTACTGTTAAATGCAATTAAGTAACATTTTATTTGAAATCACTGGAAAGCAAAAAAGCAAATTAGTATTTTTTTTTTCAAAGAAGCTCTTTTGTAATTATTATGTATACACTTTACTCTAAATTTTGGCTTAGAACGAAATTAGCTTCAAATAGAGTCACATTAGAGCAAGCACAGATTCAGTTTTCACAGTAAGCTTATGCAACAGTTTGAATGAATTCCCAAAAATAAATTTATGTAATAAATCCTTTCTCCAGTTCTTGCTCATACCAACACAAAAAGAAAAAGAAAAATTCTGTGTAGCAAAGTAAATGAAAATTAAAAAAAAGAAGAAAAGCTGAAGCTGTTGAAAAAAAAATCAATCAGAAACACTTTATATTCTTTTCCTATATTATCATAGCCTAAAATGAAACTCCATGAAACACTTTAAATTATCAAAAAGAAATATTTCAATTAAACCTTAAACTCTACATGTAATATTTGAAATAACTTACTTGTAATAACCATCACTTTTGAAAATATGGCCTTGACACTGGCGTCTGTCTGTAAATCACACACAAAAAAGCAAAATTAACATTTCCTAACAATAATCTTCATTATACCCTTCAGAAAATTAGATAAGCAAAACCTACTAATGCTTCAGGCCCACGCCCTGACCACCACAACTGTGAGCTCCCTCTTGAGCTACGTTTAAACTCCACGAAGTGAATGAAAGGTGAATGCTCTACTGTTGTCATCTCTCCCCCCTCACCCTGTTTTGTCATCCTCTAAACAAAAGGAGACTACTACACCAACCTTTTGAAACAGGGAGATATTTTGTTTTCTCTAGCAATGAAACAGGGCAACTAAGTGTAAAAAAGGAACAAAATAACCTGGTTTTCAAGTTTTAAGCTTATCTCAAAAAAAAGTTCACAAGTATATAATTCTGAATGACTTGAGGTGTTCCTAAAATTTTTAAGCCTGAGGATTATAAGGCATAGTCATGAAGCTTACGGGGAAGACACTGGATAAAGACAATTTTAAAAAGATGCCACTGACATGTACAAAAGATTTTTCCAAGAGTGCTACTTACTTGCTGTATCAACATAGTATTATTTCAGTGAATGAATGTGTTCACCACATTGTACCCCATGTAAAGTCACATGTACAAAAGATGTTTCTAAGAGTGCTAGTTATTCACTGCACCAAGTTAGTGTTATTTCTTTAAAAAAAGATGTTTTTGAGCAACTCTATATAATACACTGAACTAGAAAAACATTGGCGTGAAGGCAACAAATCAAATAAATACACAAATAAACCATCCCTATTCACAAGGAGCTTCCTAAGAGGAAGCAAGAGACAAAACATAAAATACAAGAATTAATTCCCAAATATTTGGAATTTAAAGTATTTGAATATATCTGTCTAGAATCATGTAAGATTTCTGTTGTTTAATTTGGGGAGAAACAGGTATTGCTGGGCTGTAAAGAAATTGATCCACATGAAAAAGAAACAGCATCAACAAGAGTACAATACTGGAAATAATGTCACTTTGAGTGACACTGAGTAAACGAATTTAGTTAAATAAAGTAGAAGGGCTACAGTGCTGAACTAAATAAGAATATTTATCAGACTGAATAATGAAGAAGGCAAAGAAACATTCACTGATTAATAAGTATGTAAGAGTCTTCCTAGTAAAATAGGAAGAAATATAAACACCCAAAGGATAAACACAGCTTTGCATTTTTTCTACCTTTAACTCTATTAATGTCTACTATATTTCTTGGTATAAAATGAATACTAAGTAATAAGAGACTATTACTTCTCCTTTCACTAGAATTCCACTTTGGGCTACCATCTTCTTCCATTTGATTTCTGCATCAACCTCACATCACATTAATGAGAATTCCCTCTTTAACCTGGACAACTCAGTAATTATTTTGAATTCCCTCTTTAGCTTGGACAACTCAGTGATTATTTTAAGACAATTTAAAGGAAAATTCCACAAAGTACAAGACATTAAAACATTTTAATTGAATTGAGACTGTATTTTGTTATTTCACATGAGAATGAAGTCATGAGACCCTCCCAAGTTGCTATCAACAGACAAGGGGAAGAAGTTCCCACTAAATAAATTTTAAAGGGACAGTGACAGTCAAAAACAAAGTTATTTTTTATTAGTCTCACACATCATGCTGTTCAACATATGATCTGCACACTTAACATACTACTCTACTGCTATTATATGACTTCAATAATGCCTAAAATCAGGAATAATTTTATATACATGCATATAAAAACATCTGGTATTTTTAATTAACACCTTTTCAACTTTGACCAAAAGGAAGTAAATTAATACAGCTCTAGGTAGCAAACAGGAGCACTTTATCCAGAGCTTAACTGAAATACACTAACTTATTGCATTAGAACACTGACTGAAAATACATGTTTATTGGCTGAAGCACACTAACTTAATTGGGAGTTTTCCAATTTTGTTCCTTGGCAGACAAAGTACTGAAACAGCAGAATCACTACAATTAGTTTTAAGTCATCTATTATAAGAAAAAACTTATTCTAGCAGGTTCAATAATTACAGGTTTCAATAAACCATAAACAAAGAGGTTACTATTCGCCTCCCCTTACATGAAACAACTCCTCTCTATTGACCTCTGTTCTATGAGCATGCAGTATATGTATGTTTTGTTTTGTTTTTTTTGGGGGGGGGGTTAGGGGACTGGGTTCAACTAAGGACTGAAAAGAAATTAAAAATAACAGTATATTGTTATTTTTGTGTGTTATATATTTCCTTGGATGCAATTTAAAATGGCCACACATACTGCTTTTTTGATGAATTATAACTTCTATAGGCCTATATACAACATTCTCAAACAACATTCTAGGGAAAAAGAACACCCAGAATCATTCTAAAAGTCTAAAAAATAAAATATGATTCATCAACTGGATGAATACCACCATTAACTTATAATTATGAAAACCAAGCAGTACATTAAGATTACTGTAATATTAATTGTAAGTAAAAATATAAAGATATGTAATTAAAATTACATGACATTAAAATTTTCTAAAACCGTAAGACTATACAATGGGAGCATTTTAGTGTGGCAAGATAAAGTGCAATTTTACTCTATTTTCTGTGCTTTCAAAGATATGGAGTCATTTCCTGGTTTTTTTAAAGCCACAAAAAAACTTTAATTCTGAATGCAAAGAAATACATTCTCTTTCCTGTTGGGTATCACTATTTATAGATATAGTAAATGTAAACTTTAAATTTTTCTATGCAATAAGTTTCTTAAAGATTTCATTGTTCTAAATTAGGGATCATAATTTCTGGAGTAGAACAGTTCCACACAGAAACAGTTGTTCAACACCACTGTAGCAATGGTAAGGAGTAACTAAAATACATGCGTTTTACAAAACTTATCATCAAAGGAAAATTTTTCATTAAATTTAACTTACTTTGGGTTGCTTAATTAAGTCAAGCAAATCCTTCACTTGATGCCGGAGCAGATTTTGACATTTCCACATTTCATTCAATGCTCTGCAAAACACAAACACATAAATTTAAATAACAAAACAATAAAAATCCTTCCAGAATATTCCAAATATATTGTTTTTTTTTTTAAGGTCAAATTAAAAAAAGAGATCTCTGTCATCTCTTTTTTTAATGAGGTAAAATTCACAGAACTAAGCAACTGACGATGTATGGAGCAAAAGGGAAGAGGTATGAACATGTGAAGGGATATCTGTACCAAAAGAAAGTAAGTGGTTGTGTTTTGTTTTGTATAAAAATAGGGAAGAGCTATCATTACCTGCAATATGTGTGTAAACTAGGATATAGGAATTACCTACAGAGATGATAAACTTGAGAAACAAAGGAATATTTGATGGAGTAAGGTCCTGCAGTGGGCAGGATGAAAAGGAATCAAAGCCACAAACAGAGAAGAGTTCTAGTGCTGAGAGAATGGGGTATACTTTTTCCTAAAACAGAAATATTTATATTGTAACTTTATATATTACATGTTTATGTATATTATTATAAAAATGTAGACTATGTACTTATAGGTAAGTATATAGAGTTAGTCATTATAATAAGATTAAAATGTCTAAACCAAACCGATGTAAAAAAAAAAAAAAAAGCTCTCACTTGTTTTATTTAATCCTCAAATTCTGTTTAGAGGTAGAATCTATGTGTTTAGATTTTTTTAAAGATCTATTTATTTATTTATTTATTTGAGAGAGAGAGAAAGAGAGAGAGCACACATGTGAGTGGGGGAAGGAGAGAGAAGCTCAAGGAGACTCCCCACCCAGTGCAGAGCCCAAGAGGGGGCTTGATCTCACAACCCTAAGATCATGACCCGAGCCAAAACCAAGAGTCAGAATCCCAACCAACTGAGTCACCTAGGCACCCCTATGTGTTTAGATTTTTAAGGACTCATTGAGGCCTACAGTCTGAAGTATAGCTGTTACAGTTAACTAAATAAAACATTTATTATTACCTATAATATATAACACATATTCTATATACTCCATATAAAATATATAAATATATTTATACTACATAAATTTGACATGTACATGTATTTATATCCTATATATATTTACTAGGTTATATAAATATATGTATTTACATATTACTATACATAAGTGAATATTATTTTTATATGGCAAAATTTTTGATGTCCTCTTAATATTTTTGTTTTCAGACAGAAATTGAAATCTAAAATTATACACATACTCAAGAAAATATGCAGAAATCATGAGAAGTTAATGTTATTGAAATATTAAGTTACAGAATTCAGAACCACACATATTTTAATATTTGAAAAGGAAATTTTCCAAAACCAAATACTTTTCATTATTTTGTTGTCAATTACCTACACTTCATTAACCTCCACTATCACACATATTAAGCACTGCCATAAAACAGTAATATAGTACAAAAGCATATAAAACCACCTTTTTTTTCGACAATTAATTGTTAAAAATTTTCATTTTCCTCAACACTCTGTTTTAAGAATACCTTTGGATACTCTTATGGAAATAGTTTAAATTTGGACACTTAAATTCCTTTACAGTAGTCATCTCAAAATGGTACTGGCAAAGCAACAGCATTTTAACTTAGAAGGTAAATTTAAAATAACTATACTGTTTTCAAGTTATTAAATTTCCATAAAAGTTTAATTGAAACACTTTAAGAATGTACACATTAAAAGAAAAATGACCAGTATACAGAGGACTATAAAAATCTAGTAACTAAGAGTTATGTAATTAAAATAATTTTCAAAGAAACAGAGTAGTCATCTGTGAAATTACTTCTGAACTCCAAAGTCAATGAATTATCTCTTGCTTCTTAACACTTCATCATTACTTACAACTTCTGACAGGCCTGGATTTTGAAACTTGCCTTCACTTAAAATACTTAAAATAAAGCAGGAATTATTACACCTCTAATAGCTATTTGTTGATTTAAAGATGAAATCTCAAGCAATTCCAAAGCTCCATTATAAACTATGATGGCTATAGTGTAAATCAAAAAGCGACCATCACTAACTAAGATTTTGTACTGTAATATATTTTTAGGGAAACCATCCTCTCAAGTACTTTAATAAAATTATCTTAAGCAGCAAAGACAATTTATCCTTGTGCTTGCCTTCCTAAATAATCCTTAAAAAAGAAAAAAAAAGTAGAAATAATATTACTACAACAGGAAGACAAATATAATTTAATATGAGCCTGAATTCCAGCTCTGTCACTAAATAAACATGAAAAATTTGATTAGAGAATGGATATTCTTACAGTTATTACCTGTCTAGTCTTCTCACTAGGGCTTTGCACTAACTCAAAGAAAAAGACAGCTACCATCGGGTGGCTGTCAGAAACCTGTACAAATGTTGAAGAGAACCTCTCCTCCAACATTCCGCTCCCAGTTGGCGAAACTGCCCACCAGACACAGCAGTACAAAAACGGTCTAGATGAGAGCCTGCCTAATGAAAGACATCATATCCATGACACCTGAAACTACCACTAACTCTTGTCATTAACAGTTGTTCTAGGAAGCCTGGGGGAGGTGGCAACACACATCATGATCGGAGAGTACTCAAGCCTGCCTCTGCTCTCTTTTTCACTAATCAAGATATTTAGTGGGACACCTGGGTGGCTCAGTCGGCTAAGTGTCCAACTCTTGGTTTGGGCTTGGGTCATGATCTCAGGGTTGCGGGATCAAGCCCCATGAGTGAGGCTCCCCACTCCGTGGGGAGTGTGCTCGAAGATTCTCTCCCTCTGCCCCTCCCCCTTGCGCAGACACGTGTGCATGTGCACACTTTCTCTCAAATAAATGAATCTTAAAAAAAAAAAAAAGTTAACTTAGGGGTTTACCCAAAATTGATACACATCAAAAATTTTAAATATAGGAAGTATTCTGTCTTCCCCAAAAGAATATGGTCACAGAATAAAATATATGGTTCTTTCATAAGAAAGATCTTATCAAACAAGTTCTCACCATGAACCTGCCTGCCAAGCAGCTATTTTTAAGTGCCTTTCAAACTAATTAGAGATTATAAATTCAAATGAATTCTGGGCTAGAATAGTAATGTAAATGAATAAAGTAAGACAGATGTTATAATACAGAGTGGTGAGGAATGTGGTAAGATTAGAAACATTATTGAAAACATCAAGATTATTACTATTCAGGAAAATGAAAAAAAAGATGAGACAAAATTTAAGACCCAAAAGATTTACAAAAAATAAGATGTCTAATAATGTTTAGAAAGACAAAGAAAATGAATGACCAACAAGCTATATATATTATGGATGAATCTTAGGAACATAAGAAAATGGGGGGAAAAGTTCACAGAAGACTATATCCACAATTCACTTTCATAATGTTCAAAAATAAGCAAAAATAAATATTATGAGGGATACATATACATATATATGATGAAACTGTTTTATTTTATTTTTTTGATAAAACTATTGTTCAAAGATTTATTTATTTATTTTAGAGAGAGAAACAGAGAGCAGGGGGGAGGGGCAGAGGGAGAGGTAAAGAAGCAGCCTCCGCGTGAGCATGGAGCCCAACATGGGGCTTGATCCCAGGACCCTGAGATCATGACCTGAGCTGAAATCAAGAGTCGGTAGCTTATCTGACTGAGCCACCCAGGCGCCCCATGATAAAATTATTTTTTAAAAAGGAAATGAAAAATACATAATTAAGGTTAGTGGTTTCCTCTAGGTGGAAGACAGGAGGATGAAAGGGAGAAGAGTTCACAAGTTGGCTGTAGATTCACAGATATATTTACTTTATTACTATGCTTCGAAACTCATATGTGATTTCTTTGTGTGCATTAAATATTTCATAATAATAAATGTAAAGACTTTTGGAGAAATAAATCACAAATGTAAAGTTAAAAGTATTAAAGTAATAAAATGTTAAGTATTAGATTTACAGTTGGTTAGTTAATTCCAAAATGTTGGTTAAAATTAAAAAATCATCTAAAAAATATTATAAATACCTTAAGTGTTTTAACTTAAAACAGATAAAAATCTATTCACTTACCAACCATTTTTGTAGAAACTACTGGATCTATAGGTTGGAATTTACTTTCAACTTTTCCAAGGCATTATTTTTCAGTGTATCTCTTGTGATTAGCATTTTTACTTTTTAATTCAATCAAACATACTTGTTATTTAAATGATGAATGATATCTGATATATGTAGTTTTTTTTAAAGATTTATTTATTTGAGAGAGAGAAAGTGCACAAGCGAGCAGGAGTGCAAGGTGGGGGGGGGGGGGCAGTTGCAGGGCTGGATCTCATGACCCGGAGATCATGACCTGAGCCGAAATCAACAGTCGGACGCTTAACTGACTGAGCCACCCAGGCGGCCCTGATCTATATATATATATATATATAGTTTTATAACTGCTATTTAGTGTTTTCGATTTACAATTCTGTTTCATTTCCATTTCTCATATTAAAGTTTTCATTAATTCTTTTTTGGTCCTATGGTTTTGGAAGCCAACATTCTAATTCTGTTCTTTCAGAGCAACTCAAATTTTTAATTCATACACTTAATTTACAGCCTAATTAACAATGTCTGTCCTCACTCTTCTATGATAAAAGAACCACAGAACATTTTAGCTACCATCTTACATGCTGTTATCTGATAGGATCCACCTAGTATTCAAAACTTTTCACAAAGGCACAGCACCAATCAATCAGAACAGGTGGCAGTAGAACAAGGGCCTGAAAGTCCTTCTGCTGTGCCCAGGCACAGGCGAAAGTGGGGTGGGCAGATGATCCCAGGGACTCTCAAGAGATCTTACATACTGTTCCAGGAAGTGTGTGCTGGCTAAATATCAGCCAGGATGCTAACCTAGCTTTTAATCTACACCTCCTTCCCTTGTAAAGAAAACTTTGTTGTTATTATTATTGTTGTTTTTATAGGCATTATTTAGACCTGCAAAAGTGTTTGAAAATTTTGTCACTTCTTACATCCTATTCCTTCCTTCTGAATTTCCTTTTTTACCAAGAGAAATTATTATTCTTTAGTAATTTTCTCAAGTAGGATATATGAGTGGTGAACTCCCATTTTTTGCTTAAGAGTGTCTTTCATTTTTACTCATGAATGACAGGTGAGCTGAGTCAGAAGCCTACACAGGCTGTCTCAAATAGGGATGGAGTGGGGAGTGTGCTATATATCTTACTCTCATTCATTCCAAGAAGCCATCAATTGCACCATGAATATAAGGATGCACTCTAATTCTAGAGGTGTTAGCATACGACAATTGTATGCTTTAAAATCAATTAAATATGGTAGTAATATATTTTACTGTATGCAGTATAAAAAGAATGAACTTTGGAACCAGGTAGAGTTCAAATCCTGACTCTGTCTCTTACTACTTGTGTGATTTTGTGCAAGTTAACTGACCTCTGGAATTCAGTTCCTCATGTGAAAAACAGGAAAAAATATCACACGAGGGGTTGGCAACCTTTTCTATAAAAGGCCAGATAATAAATATTTTAAGCTTTATGGACATACAGTCTCTGTTGAAACTACTCAATTCTGCTGTTAAAGCACAAAAGCAGCCACTGATAATACATACTCCTCTGCCTGAAATACAGCAGATAATAAGAAATTTACATTCTCCCCTCTACAACTTTTTCTTCAATGTTTCTATGAAAGGTGTAATTGGCACATATAATAATTTTCACGCAAGAAGTCAAAAGTCCCATTAAGCAGAGGTAGGAATGAAAATTATATGCAGCTCCTTAGACTTCCAATTTCTGAACGTTTAATCCCCCACCTTTTTTTTTTTAAGATTTTATTTATTTATTTGACAGAGAGACACAGTGAGAGAGGGAACACAAGCAAGGGGGAATGGGAGAGGGAGAAGCAAGCTTCCCTCTGAGCAGGGAGCCCGATGCGGAGCTCGATTCCAGGACCCTGGGCTCATGACCTGAGCCAAAGGCAGACACTTAACGACTAAGCCACCCAGATGCCCCTTAATCCCCCACTTGAACTACATTTGCTGGAATGCAAAGGACCTACATTTTCTAAAACCTAGAGCAAATCAATCTTTAGGTTTCAATTTCCTAACCATCAGTATGATTCAATTAGTAATGTCTCTTCCATGTCCAAAATGCCAATTCTGTATAAAGGTGCTCAAAAGTATTTTCTGAATGAAAAATGGCCATTAAAATATATTTGTGCTTACCCGTATGCCAAACTATAACACTATGTTGAGGCTATGCAGCACAAAAATATGTACCCTACTGCCCTACAGCAAAATTCAAATGAGCATGAGGTCAAAATAAGGTGGTAGGATTTTCTCAGTATGGACCTTAATGCCTTAAGGAAAAAAAACAAACAAAAAGGTACATCAATACTTCTTGAAACAACAATATGAATGTCTGGGGAAAAAAATCAAATCCTGAAAGATTCCATGTCAATCAGCTCTGTTTTTTAATTGCTTACAAAAATCCTTGTTAATCTCATGTTGATAGTCGTACCTTTGAAAAAATAGCCAAGTATTTTATTGTATCTGACCATTTAAACAATGTTTGTATTACATAAATTGCTAACATTTAAAAATACAGTTGTGGTTTTATTCCCCATAAAATCCAATACACTGAAAAAGATGAAAAGAACAAAATTTGACATTTGAAACATACTTCACAGCATTTAAATCCAGTGTGGCATACAAGTAATATAAGCACTTCATCCGTTCTGTAGTTTCCAAATTGTGGGGAACCATGTATTGGGCAAAGATGCGTTCAACAAGCAATCTACAAAAACACAGAGAAGGTATTGTAATGATTTTTTTTATGTATTAAATTTGTATATAAAATTCCAAAACACACAAAGAATACATATAAAAACTTTCTGCTTTCTAAATGGAGAGGAGATTTCAACTCAATGATTCCTTCTATAAGAAGAGGGGCTGAAAAAAGATTTAGCTGGATGTACTGGCAAGAGCCCTATACCCAGCTAAGATAACTACCTCTGCATGACCCTGAGTGTATATGAGGGATTCAATTTCCTTATCTGAATAATAAGTGTTAAAAAACCAGGTCCTTCCAAATGACAAATTCTATGCATCTCTAAGTTAAAATTATAAAGACATTTTTAAGATTCTTCCAAGTTTCTGGAGTAAGCATCATGAAAAGACCTGGTTAAAAGTTAAAAAAAAGGTACTAGCAAATAATAATGCAAATCTCCATGCAATGATGCTGCACACTCAAAAAGTCTAAAAATGTCAATTTTATAAAAATAATAACTATGAAGTTTCTCAATGTTAACGTAAGATGCCTAGGTCCTAGTTCCTAATAACTTTTAAAACTGTAAGGTGGCCTACTGGTTCTTAATTTTCTCATTCTCATCTATTATGGGTGAGACCATTTGGATCTAAAAATTTAAAATAAATCCAATCAAGTGAAATCCTGCAAGCAGGATTCACAGATCTATTTACTACTAAAGGGTTAGGATCCATACAAGATCTAACCTTATACTGCAATAGAAAAATACAAAGATTATATTCAGATAATGTGTTTCAAATAAAATTATAAACTGTCTTTTTATCCTTTGGTAGAAACTGTTTATTTAAAATGTCTATAATCCAAAAGGCTTATTTTCATTTATTTGAAAACATTTTATTTGAAAAATAACCTATGAAATAAAATTTAAATTATTACACATTTCTACTCTTAAGTACAGCTCTGTTTAAAAATAGTATACAAAAATGAACATAAAAGCTGTATCCCTTCCTAAAGTTATATGTACATTACTGCTTCATTTATGGCTTGGTGGAAGAAAACTAGTCACTCACTACCTTTAACTTGCAGTAAAAACTGAGAGAATTTAAAGTTATAAAGAAAACAGTTTACCTAAAACAACAAATCAAAACAGCTTAATACACCAAAAGCACCATGTATTTTAGATATGGTGTCCTTAACTTACCGATCATCAATACTATTTTGATAATATATGTGTAGCAATTTGTCTTTGATCCATGAAATCTGTTTTGCAGCATCTTTTCCAGCTGCTGATTGTAAAGCATACTTCTTATAAATTTGGGCAAGTCCCATCATGGCTTCTTTGCGCACTCTCCACTTAAAGTAAAAACAAAAACGCTTTCTTAAAATTTAAAAATGCTCACATTATATTTCAGGAAAGTCTGTTTTCTTGTTTTTAAGTTGCTTTACACAATATATCTTCATCAATCCTCAGTTACTGGATATCAATTTATAATGACTATGAAAAAAACACAACTATCATTTTAATACATCTACTATATAAGGTATAGAGATATCAACATGTATAAAGAATTCTAATGCTTTAATATCTTAAACCCATCGTTACCCCTAAAAAACAAAAGTTAATCACCATCACAAAAAGTCACTTAGAATTGGTAAAGGAAAGTATGCTACAAAATTTTAAAAGGCAAAGAATGAGCTAATTGTGACCTATCCCTTATACATTTTTTCCACTTATGGTGTATATTAAATATACTTCAATTAAAGGTACATGACACTGGTTTTATCAAATGCTGAGTAAACACACTCAGTTCATTTTGTATATTTAAGAATCAAATGTAAGAGGAATATATTCAACTATTTTTTAAAATACATATTTGTTATAATATATCTAATACTGCTTCATTAACTTGGGATGAGTTTATTCTTTAATTTTACACAAACAGCACTACAATCAGTAAGATGTTAGTAATGTTTAGAACTTCATGAAGCTACACAGATGTTTCTTTTGTTTCTTTGCAGTCTGTCATTCATTGTATAGTCTTCTTAGTTTTTCTTTAAATTACTTACAGCAGATTAAGAACAGTCCTTATCTCATCCATCCACTGATACATATTGAAATAAAAGACTTCAAAAAGCCTTACTCATAAAATAAGAATTCAATTTGTTCGTAGGAACTTTCTAATTCTCTATCTTATCTCTAATTCCCCAAACTGCTGCTTTAAGGAGAATTTAAAGATAGAGCATATTCTAATACTGCCAAGAACATAAATATATTCCATTATTTTTTGGTACCCAATTAATATTTGTATGAATGAACCAAGCAGCCCTATGATGAATACAACATGATTATCAAAAATTATGTGAATTTATGTGACCCCAACAATACACAGATACTTAGCTCAAATTCCAAGTCTAACAAAGAAAAAGACTACTTGAACACTTAGGAGGTTGTTATCCTACCACGAAGCAAATCTCCTTTTCCTTCTTTATGCCTTTTGGACCTTTCATTAAAACCCTATGAAATATTCAATAAAGACAAGTCTAAATTTATTAGTTAAAATAAGTTATTCCTAATACCTATACATTTGGAGGGAAAACTATGCAATTCCTGCCCATCTATTCTCTACCCATAACCAGCATTACCAAAGAGAGCATTAAATGATGAAGACAGCACAATCAACCTTATAAGCAACTATTAAAATGTCATAAAGTATTTAATAGTCAAAACTATTCACAACTACCAACAGGCCTCCCACTTTCTTTGCTAATTAATCCCCAAATACATCAATGATTTTCATCCTTCACCAAAATTACTCAAGCCTAAATCCAGTAAAACCCACACCAGAAAGGAAAGGCACTGGGGATGAGGAGGGAATGAACACTCACTCACATACTTTACTGAGTCTCTAATATACTCCAGGCAATATGAATACAATAAGAAGACATGGTACACCTCCTTAAGAAGCCAATGATTACTGAGTGCAGCTAGTGGGTGTTCACTCAAGAGGAAAGGTTTAGGGTCACAGAAGATAGGGCTGGAAGCATGCTGTTCTGCTAGTTTTAGCTGTGCTAAGTTGAAAACATGTTATTTTCTACTCCACAGAAATTATAACACAACCAGCTAAAAGACTATCAACTGATACCCATATGAAAAGAAACAGAAGAGAGCCAACAACATAAGAAGCTGTGTCAGAGGCCATTATAAGTCACTTATTAAAACTAGTGTCCAGGCTAAACATCTGACTACCATTTAGAGCCAACTCATTTTTAAGATGAGAATAATCTGAATTTAAAAATCTAACAAAATATAAAAAATAAAACCTCATAAATATTAAAATGCCCCCCTAAAAAGGGCTAATTACACTTAAATCTCAATATTTTCAAGTGAAATACTATTAAAAGTATTCAAAGTAAAAGCCTACTACAGCTAATTATCATTCCTACTTACCCGTTTGTCTAAAGTTCTCTCTCTCACAAAATTAAGTAAGTGATCGTTGACCAGAAGAATATCCTTTTTAGCAGCTGTAACTATAGACACAATAACATCATGTCTAATAGCTTCTTCAGGGTCATGTGACCTCACTTTAAGATACTCTGAAAGATAAAATTTTATTTGATTAAAATGGAACTTTAACACTAAAATGTTTTAAAAGATTGCATAAGTCCTTTGTAAGTAAATCACAACAAAACAAAACCTAAGTAGAAGGTTCAATGTTTCAAGAAAATTAAAAGCAGAGGAGGAAGGGGAGCAGAAATGAAGGTCAGTCCATTAGTTAAAATACAGTAGTTTACTTACATGCAACTGAGTACTAAAACCCCTACCCAATTGGGGGGCAGGGTAGTTGTATTAAGGAGTTCTGAACCTCATTAACTAAACCATACAAATGAACTAAGAAGTATATGACTTTAAACATTTCATTTCTGTTTTTTGTTTAAATAGTTAAAATATCCAAGTCAAGTGGTTCTACTGGGAAAAGGCTAGAATATTCAAGCTTCTATCCCTTAACTAGGGAAACCCTGAGTAAGGTTTAGGAAAGAATAAAATTAAAATACCAGCCACCAAGAAATAAGGTTACAGGAAAGACCATAAGGAAAGTCCATGTAACTGGACTAAGAAAGGCAAAGGGAACATAGAAGAAATTAAATATTTAACAATTAGGAGTGGCTGGAGGAAGACCTTAAATTTAGTCAAAAACATGGCAGTTCTGACCTGACACTAAGAAAGCTGAAAGAAAAAATTAACACTCTTCAGTAATAATATATTAGAGGCTTAAGGAAGAGATACCACAATTGAACCTGAACATAACAAAATATTATTCTGCTTTTTATTTTAAGACTACCAGTAAGCTAAAATTTCATTGTTTGGATTTGGAGCAATATGTCTAGCCATGCCTATATACAGCAAATAGTGCTTATGATTGTAAATGGATTTACTTCCCTATAAATTGACAGTTTAACAAATAATTACAATGCGAACACCCATAAAACCACTGCCCAGGTCTTAAGCATTTTCACCATGAGCATTCCGTAACAGGAACTATTTCCAAAAATGAGAAAGACTGTATGCTGCCAAAAAAAAACTTCTGAAATGTTATTTTACCTAACTCAGTAAAGAAAGTTACTTTAAGTACTGATTTCAAATGGAGCCTGTTAAATACATCTCAAGTTCATTTCCCCACCAAGATAAAGACAGGAGTTTTATCTTTCACTTTACTTGTTTCAAGTGCAATAGATATTATACTTAGGTGCCACCAAGACAAAACCAATGACAACACAATCAATTTTAAGATGCATTCCAATTTCCCTGAAACAAATCATTCATATTAAACAGATATATACAAGAGCTATTAACTTATAGATCCTAACTGTGCAGAGGAAGAGAAAACAAAAGAGAAAGAAGAAATTCTTGATAGTTAGCGTGACAAAGCAGCTAATAATACTCTTCACAATATGGCCAGGTCCCTCAAAATGTGGCTGAAGGCACAAGGATGAATCTCACAAACACAAGGTCAAAAAAGGTAAGACAAACATGTGTGTCTAACATATATTAATCTCAGCTCACTCCTGAAACACTAAGAAAATGTCTTTTAAAAGGGACAAGTACAAGAGAAAAGATCATAGCAAAAGTGATTTTTCAACAAAACTGAGACAGATATATGACTTGTAAACAAAAGAAAAAGATGAAATCCAAAAAGGGAAGAAAATAATAAATAAGTTCATTTCCAGGGTAGAAGAACCATGAAAACATTTAGAAATTCAAGGCACCAAGCAACGAGAGAGGCAGAGATGAAGAATGCAGCTGGAAATATGAGGAATGGTTGAAAATATGCATATAAACTAGTTAGACCCCTCGGTTTTTCAGAGCTATCTTTTAGCCAACTACAAAAAATGTGCAGTTTATAGCAATACAGGCTTACCTCAAGAAGCAAGGAAAAACTCAAATAAACAACTTAACCTTACAGCTAAGAGTTAGAAAAAGAAAAACAAACAAAGCCCAAATCCAGGAAAAGGAAGGAAAAATAAAGATTAGAGTAGAAATAAATGATATAGAAACTTAAAAAACAATAGAACAGAACAATGAAACCAAGAGTTGATTCTTTGAAATGATCGACAAAATTGTAAATCTCTAGCCATCCAAAAAAAAAAAAAAGAGAGAGAGAACCCAAATAAATAAAATCATTAATGAAAGATGAGAAATAACAACCAACACCACGGCAATACAATTATAACAGAATATTATGGAAACCCATATGCCAACAAACTGGACAACTTAGAAGAAATGGATAAATTCCTGGAAACATATAACCTACTAAAACTGAAGCATGGAGAAATAGAAAATTTGAACAGACCGATTACCAGCAATGAAATTGAATCTGTAATCAAAAAAAACTCCCAAAAAAAACAAAAGCCCAGGACCAGACAGCTTCATAGGCAAATTCTACCAAAGATTTAAAGAACAGTTAATACCTATTCTTCTCAAACTATCCCAAAAAAATAGAAGAGGAAGGAAAACTTCCAAATTCATTCTATGAGGCCAGTATCACCCTGATACCAAAACCAGATAAAGACACCACACAAAAAAAGAATACTACAGGTCAGTATCTCTCAAGAGCATAGATGCAAAAATCCTCAACAAAATATTAGCAAACCGAATCCAACAATAGATTTAAAAAATCATGCATCACAATGAAGTAGGATTTATTCCTGGGATGCGAGGATGTTAAGGGCAGTTCAATATTCACAAAACAATTAACGTGATACATCACATCAATAAAAGAAAGGATAAAAATCAGATGATCAAGGGTGCGTGAGTGGCTCAGTCAGTTAAGCGTCTGCCTTCGGCTCAGGTCATAATCTCAGGGTCCTGGGATCAACCCTGCATTGGGCTCCCTGCTCAGCAGGGAGTCTGCTTCTCCCTCTCCCTCTGATGCTCCCCCCTGTTCATACTCTCTCTCTCTCTCTCACAAATAAATAAAATCTTTTTTAAAAATCATATGATCATTTCAGCAGAAGCAGGAAAAGCATTTGACAAAGTACAAGATCCATTCATGATAAAAATCCTCTGCAAAGTAGGTCTAGAAGGAATATACCTCAACATGATAAAGGCCTTATATGAAAAACCCACAGCCAACATCATACTCAGTGGTGAAAATCAGTGCTTTTCCCCTCAGGTCAGGAACAAGACAAGGATGTCCTTTTCCACCGCTTTTATTCAAAATAGTACTGAGAAGTCCTAGCCACAGCAATCAGACGACATAAATAAAAGGCATCCAAATGGATAAAGAAGTAAAACTTTCACTATCTGCAGATGACATACTATACATAGAAAACCCTAAAGATTCCACCAAAAAACCACCAGAACTGATAAATGAACTCAGTAAAGTCACAGGATACAAAATCACTGTACAGAAATCTGTTGCATTCTTATATGCTAATAATGAAGCAGCAGAAAGTGAAATTAAGAAAACAATCCCATTTAAAATTGCACCAGAAACAATAAAATATCTAGGAATAAACTTAACCAAAGAAGTAAAAACCTGTACTCTAGAAACTATAAAAACACTGATGAAATCAATTCAAGATGACACAAAGAAATAGATATTCCATGCTCATGGGTTGGAAGACCAAATACCGTTAAAATGTCTGTACCATCTAAAGCCATCTACAGATTTAGTACAATTCCTATCAAAATGCCAGCATTTTTCACAAAACTAGAACAAACAATCCTAAAATTTGCATGGAATTACAAAAGACCTCAACCAGCCAAAGGAATCTTGAAAAAGAAAAACAAAACCGGAGGTATCACAATTCCAGACTTCAAGTTATATTACAAAATGGCAGAATTAAAACAGTATGGTACTGGCATAAAAATAAACACATAGATCAATGGAACAGAATAGAAAACCCAGAAATAAACCCACACTTACATGATCAATTAATCTTTGACAAAGGAGAAATGAATATCCAATGGAAAAAAGACAGTCTCTCCAACAAATGGAGTTGAGAAAACTGGACAGCTACATTGCAAAAGAATGAAACTAGACCACTTTCTTTCACCATATACAAAAATAAACTCAAAATGGATTAAAGACCTAAATGTGAGACCTGAAACAATAAAAATCCTTGAAGAGAGAACAGGTAGTAATTTCTCTGACACTGGCCATAACAACATTTTTCTAGATATGTCTCCCAAGGTCAGGGAAACAAAAGCAAAAATAAACTATTGGGACTACATCAAAATTAAAAGCTTCTGCATAGCAAAGAAAACAACCAACAAAACTAAAAGACAATCTAGAGAAGAGGAGAAGATAGTGGTAAACGACATATCTGATAAAGGGTTAGTACCCAAAATATATAAAGAACTGATACAACTCAACATAAAAAAAAACGCCAAATAATTCAATATTTAAATAATGGACAGGAGACATGAACAGACATTTTTCCAAAGACAAACAGATGGCCAAAAGACACATGAAAAGATGCTTAAATCACTCATCATTAGGGAAATGCAAGTCAAAACTACAATGAGGCATCATCTCACACCTGTCAGAACGGCTAAAATCAACAACACAAGAAACAACAGGTATTGGTGAGGATGTGGAGAAAGGGAAACCCTCTTGCACTGTTAATGGGAATGCAAACTGGTGCAGCCACTCCGGAAAATAGTATGGAATTTCCTCAAAAAGTTAAAAATAGAACTACTCTTCAAGCCAGTAATTGCACTACTGGGTACTCACCCAAAGAATACAAAAACACTAATTCAAAGGGATACATGCACCCCTATTTACTGCAACATTATTTACATACAATACCCAAGCTGAGGAAAAAGCCCAAGTGTCCATCCATAGATGGATGAAGAAGTGGTGATATCTCTCTCTCTCTCTCTCTCTCTCTCTCTCTCTCTCTCACACACACACACACACACACACACTCCACTGTATTCCAGAATACATACAGTGGAATATTATTCAGCCATAAAAAGGAATGAAATCTTGCCATTTGCAACAACATGGATAAAACTAGAGAATATAATGCTAAGTGAAATCAGTCAGAGAAAGACAAATACCATATGATCTCGCTCATATGTGGAATTTAAGAAAACAGATGGGCAAAGGAAAAAAATAACAGAGAGAGAGAGAGACAAACCAAGAAACAGACTCAACTATAGAGAACAAACTGATGGTTACCTGAGGGAAGGTGGGTGGGGGGATAGGTGAAATAAGTGACGGAAATTACAGAAAAAAAAATTAAAATGTGCCCAGAGGCTGAAAAGTAGAAAAGTAGTTATATGTCATATAACAACATAAATGTTTCATAAAAAAATAAAACTACATACTATCTTTTGGTAAACATCCAAACAATCCAAACAATGGTAAGGACTTAAAAGGTTATTGGTGAAATTATTCACATCTAAAATGTATTTTAGATAGCTATAAAAAAAATCAAAACAGCTATTATTTAGCTAACAACAAACTTTGCATTAAAGTTCTGACTTTGGGAAAATTACTTAAGTTTTTAATACTTCAAAAAAGATCCAGACTATATACTGACTACTACAAATCAACAAGAAAAACAAGCCAATTGTTAAAAGATGGATTTAAAATTTAAACAGACACCACCTCATAAAAGAAGTATCAATACACACATAAAAAGATACTCAATCTCATTAGTCATCAGGAGAATGCAAATTAAAACCATAACAAAACAGCAAGACCTATGAGAATGATGATAATCAAAAAGACTTATGATTCAAAATGACAAGAACACTGAAGAACTGGAACTTTCAAACATTTCTAGTGCAAGTGGAAAATAGTACAGCTAATATGGAGAGCTTAGTCATTTCTTATAAAATTAAACATGTATTTACCCTATGACTAGCAATTTCACTCTTAAGTAGTTACAAAGAGAAACAAAAGCATAAATCCGTAGAAACACTTGTAACAATACTCAGAGTAATCTTAATAGCCCCAAATCAAAAACAACCCAGAAACTCATCAAGCAAAAAAGTGGATAAACAAATTATCATCAATACCATTCAATAATAAAAAAGAATAAAGTAATAATACAGGAGTCCCAAAGACACCAGCAACTAGACTTTTAAACTCCTGATAGGATACTCTTCAGTGGAGAATTTGACTAGTTCAAGAGAAGTATTTAAACTAAAGGTTTGCTAACAAACAACCCACCCTGATCACCCTAAATCGAAGTTCAGAGTCAGCAGCAATCCCATCCAAATATTCATGGCTTTCTAAACAGCTCTTTTTTAGTCCTCTACTCTTAATTATAAGCATAGAGCTACCGATTGACAAGCATTTGAGGAAAGCCTCTAACATGGAAAATACAGACAAAAGCATGTGGGAAAAATAAGTTAACTAAAACAACATTTTGTAGGGAAAAAAAAGTTCTCTAAAATACTATCATTAATTTTTTCAGAAAACAGTGCATCAATAACACAAGAATAGAATGTTACAGTAAAAGGAACATCCAGGGGAAAAGAGGAGGAGGAAGAAGGAGAAACAGACACAGACACAGACACACACACACACAAAAGAGAATGAAAGGAAAGTAAGAGAGGAAGGAGACGAAAGAGGGAGGAAAACAGATCCTCTGAAGATCAATGCTATAAAGTAGAAGCTCAAAGACCAAGCAGTCCAAATTCAGATGTGAGTGGGCAGGTAGGGGGTTCCACGCAGGATATCACCCCCAAAAATGATGAAAGTGAGAAATACCTGCTGTTTAAACCTAACTGGTAGAAATTCAACAAAACCTGAAAGCATTACTATGACAAACTATTGTTAAAAATATTATGAAAGAATACACTTTATCATTTTATCAAAAGAAACTCAGAAGGAAGTAGGAAGATTTAAGAAGCAACTGTAAACAAAGACCATAAAAAAAATCATTTAAAAATGTACTACAAGTTGGTAAAGTTTTAAAAAGAGTGAATAACTAATAACAAACAATAATGTAAACGATGGGAAGAGAACATGCAGCGTTAAAGCTTTCAAGGTTCCTTGATTGCTCAGAAAGAAGCTAGAGTTCTGATTAACTTTCGACTTCATTAATCAATTATGCAGTAAAAGCACAAAAGCGAATGTTAACTTCCAAGCCCACAGGGGAAAAAAGGAAAAATGAAAACAAAGAAAATTAATCAATTAAGCAGAAAAGAGGAAAACAGAAAAAAAAAAAGAAAAGCAAGAAGCATGGAAATAAAAAACATAAGATAGTACGAAAGTTCAACTCCATCAAATTCAAATGATGCCATTTCAATAAAATTTTTAAAGCACGTAACAATACTATATATCACTTATGGACAAATATACATGTGACGTAGGTAGAAAAACAAACAGGATGCAGACCAAATTTAGTGGAGTAGCTACCGTCTGTGGAAATAGGAAGAATAGTTTGAGAGGCATTTCAACTACATCTACAATTTATTTTCTTTTTTTAAAATCTCTTAAGCAAATACAGCAAAATGCTAACATTTCTGAAGAAGACATAGTGGCTACTATAGTCATCTGTATTTTCTGAACAATTTCCTAATTTAAAAAAAAATTAACGGCACTTGGGTGGCTCAGTCGGTTAAACCTCTGCCTTCAGCTCAGGTCATGATCCTGGGGTCCTGGGATTAAGCCCCGCCCATGGGGCTCCCTGCTCAGTGGGGAGCCTGCTTCTCCCTCCCCTTCTACCCCTCCCCCTCACTCGTGCTCTCTCGCTTGCGCTCTTTCTCAAATTAATAAATAAAATCTTTTTTTTTTTTAAGATTTTATTTATTTATTTGTCAGAGAAAGAGCGCAAGCACAAGCAGTGGCAGGCAGAGGGAGAAGCAGGCTCCCCGCTGAGCAAGGAGCCCGATGTGGGACTCCATTCCAGGACCCTGGCTGGGATCATGACCTGAGCCAAAGGCAGACATTTAACTAACTGAGCCACCCAGGCATCCCTAAATAAATAAAATCTTTAAAAAAAAAAGAAGAAAATAAAAAAAATTAATAGAGGAGCAATATTCAAATACATGATATCCTTATTAGTACAAAAATGCAAATTTCTTTTTTTTTTTTTTTTTTTTTTTAAAGATTTTATTTATTTGACACAGAGAGAGAGAGCGAGAGCAGGAACACAAGCAGGGGGAGTGGGAAAGGGAGAAGCAGGCTTCCTGCCGAGGGGGGAGCCCGATGTGGGACTCGATCCCAGGACCCTGGGACCATGACCTGAGCCGAAGGCAGATGCTTAACGACTGAGCCACCCAGGCGCCCAAAAATGCAAATTTCTGAAATGCCTTGTAATTATACAGATTTCAGAAAAGTTACCTCCATTTAGCATAGTTTACAAATTAATGATGCTTACCTAAGTTCTCAAAACATTAAAAAACAAAAGAACATCAAAGTCAAGTTCAAATCCAAATACCTGAAATATCTTTAGAATTGTTCTTAAACTAAAAAACTCATATTGCTTCTGGTAAACTGACTTTTAATAGGTGTTTCTAGACTAATAGGTATAAGGAGTAAAACTTCTAGCCTTCAGAGTGTAACTTCCGGGATGATGAATTGAAAGAAGATGACTTTACCCATCACAGTAACCAAAAAACAGGATTTTTTTCTCCCCATATACATAAAACTGATTTTTTTCATCAAAGAACATCTAGGCATATTTGCTATTATGGGTATGTAATACCTGTTAAGTCCTTTGCTAAATCAGGATGGTTCATGAGACAATGACTAGCAAACTTCACACATTCCAGGCGGATTGGTACATGGATGTCATTAAACCTGATAAAATATAAAGGCACAGAATGATCTTTAAAATAAGAGAAACAATTATGTGTTTAATCTATACTCAATTTATACTTATTTCTCTAATTAAAAGAAAAAAAAAGTTATGTAGAATAATTCAAAGCAAAGCTAGACTATTTCAACAAAGTTTTGATAAGCTATATATTTATGAATGCTTTAGAATGTCTATATTAAACCAGG
This sequence comes from Halichoerus grypus, assembly GCF_964656455.1. Lineage (NCBI taxonomy): Eukaryota > Metazoa > Chordata > Mammalia > Carnivora > Phocidae > Halichoerus > Halichoerus grypus. The sequence goes on from NC_135715.1 coordinate 68,457,868, forward strand.
ACAACCTCTGTGAGAACTATGTACTTTTAAGAAGCATGTATAAACAATACACATTTGGCTGAAGCACAAAAATTAGAATGACAAGATTTTTCCTATAAATATTATTCTTTTAAATATGTATGTTTTTATAAGCCTATGTGTGTGCATAGGTCATAGGTACATTATATAAATCCCAAACTATGTCTGAAAAGAAATACTTTCTTCAAAGTATTCTTTCTTAAATGTAGGGCATTCACAAAAGTGTGGCAGATCTTGCACTAAACCCCGTATTATTTTACATGACTCAAAAACTGAGCCCAAATTAACTCCTATCCAGGTAACCATCACATTTCCACTAATACCAAAGCCAATTTTTACATGAAGAAGTAAATATCTTAGTATATATCTCTAAAATATCAAAACTCTTTGAAAGACATGTTATTTAATTATCTTTTAATTTCGTATTTCTCCTCCATCTTTTTTCTCCTTATAATTTATTTGGTGAAGCAACTGTTCTGTGTTTGTGTATGTAGTGTTTTTCCACAGTTTAGATTTTGCTAATCTGTATTATCCTGGTTTCAATTAATAGGCTCCCCTTCTCTCCTAAATCTTACAAACTGTTAGATCTAGATACTTAATCATATCCAGATTCACTGTTTTAGCAAGATTATTTCATAGATGGAATCCTGTTCCTCCATCATAAAGCCCATGATGCCTAGTTGTCTCTAAACCATTGTTGTTGAAAGCCTATATACATTAGTTCATCCTGGACTACAAAAGAGTGATTTTTAAAAAAATCTTGTTAAGTAACAACAAAAACACCAAAGTAAAGTGAGAATTTTCCATTCAATATTTTCATATATCTTATTCTGTAATATCAAAAGGTTTCCAAATCTTCTATCACCCAATACCATAACAAATTTAGTATTATAAAGGAGAAAAAAATCTTCAAAATAAGTGCCAAATTATTCATAAAAGCTTATTATAAGAAAAAAATGCTCTATGAAGTATACTCAAAAAAAAGTTATGACATTTAGCCTATGGTCTCATATAAAGTTTCCAGAGTGTTTTGAATCTAAGTACTCCATCCCTATGTACTTTACCATTTTTCAACTAAACATGTACCATTTAACCATTATAAATAAATATAATAAGACCTCTTTAAAAAATACTCTAGCTCCTTAAAAGTGATAATAATCTGTGAGTTTCAGTTTTAGGTCATTAAGTTTAAAAGGAAAGGAAAAATTACAATGTAATGGAAATGTGACAAATTTTAACCTATAAAATAAAGTCTGGGTAATCCAAGTCCTGATTTAAAGATATAGTAAATGTCTATAAGTAAAAACTGTATTTTTGTTTTACCACATTAAGTGGACTTTAAATTGAGTGGTACAATTTAATTAAACATGTAAGCTATTCTGCTCTACTGCCCAAGAACTTTCCAGTGTATTTAAAGGAAAAAAGTCTAGAAATCAAACTCAAAATGACAACAGGCTAAAATTTATTTATTTAACGCACCTTGTCAAATATTATTGAGCTACATAAGAGATAAGAAATCAGATTAAGAATTTAGCACTTAGCAAGCATTTATAAAATTTTATACTTCATTTAACAAATTAGAAAAATAAGGCCAAAAGAGAATAAATTTATTATAATCATTGACAGTTCTAGTATTAAGATAGAAAGAAAACTGGTTATAACATGCAAATATTTCAATATGAAAAGAAAGTAAGTTTTTAAATCCTATTTGTGACTTAATTGCATTATTTGTTATGAGAAAAATTTAAGCAGAGGAAAAAAATTCTCCTTTATCTTCTGGGTCAAAGTAGGTTTCAGCCAGGGCACTTTAAGTGGTTTTAATATATTCAAGGTCAGGGATACCTTTAGAAACATAATGAAATGAACTCTTCTCATAGAAAAAAAGAAATATACAAACACACTCAAAATTTTGCAACCAATTTCAGGTTTGTGGACATTAAAAGCATATATGGAACCCAGGTTATCACTTCCTTTAAAAGAGAAATGTACAAAGGAGGTTAGGAGGAAGACATACATATCATTTATTTATTCATTCTGTAGATACCCTTGTCCTTATAATAGCTCACAATGATTTATTTTCAGATGGAATGAATCACTTCTATGTAATAACACATTTTAATTTCATGATTATAATACTTTTTGAGATAGCTTTTTAAGCATATCATCTTTCAAAAATTACTAAGAGCAAAATAAGATGAAAAGAGAAAGGGAAATTGTAAATATGGCCAATCAGTACTAACACTCAAAAATTTCAAAATATAAAACCTTCATTTTTATAATTTCAGGAAAATATTAAATATGGATGACATTTTTAAATAATATAAATAGACAGAATCATATATTACTTTTAAAAAGGACACCAAAATCATATACCTGCCCAAGTAACACTGCCAAAGTGGTTTGTTTTGAGAAGCTAATTCTGAATCCTTCGCACCGAACATTTTTGCCAGTAGTTTAACAACTTGTAGGCGTTCCTCATTATCGTTGCTCTAAAACAAAACACAAACAGCTTTAAAACCATCAGGTAGATATTGTCATTATAATTTTCCCATGATTTTCCTCATCACCCAATTCCACAGAAAAACTTTCATGAACTCCAGATGGAAAAAAAATGCTCAACATACTTTGCAAAAAATAAATAATTAATCATCTTGTTAAAGCATACTTCCTACATGAATATACATCCCAAAGTTCGATTAAATGTTAGAGGCCCCTCTTAAATTTGAGGCTTATTTCCATTCACAGTCAAATTCAAAAACTAACTACACATGAAAGCTCTGCAAACCTCTGAAAAACTGTGGTTTTTACAAACAGACACGGAGAGGCCAGGCCTACAGTAAACAGAAAATTCTGTATCATTGTACTGGTTAAGCTCTTTGTAGAAGTAAATATGTGAAGTCTCCCAAAAGGAGAATCAGTTCACCTACACATACCAGATTCATAATGGAGTTCAACAATACGATGAAGCCTTGCACGTGCGAAAACTAATTTCTGCTTTATTTACTCTATTATGGGTAGCATGGAGACAAGAACTCAATTTTTTAAAATTTTTATTGTTATGCTAATCACCATACATTACATCATTAGTTTTTGATGTAGTGTTCCATGATTCATTGTTTGTGTATAACACCCAGTGCTCTGTGCAGAACATGCCCCCCTTAATACCCATCACCAGGCTAACCCATCCTCCCACCCCCTCCCCTCTAGAACCCTCAGTTTGTTTCTCAGAGTCCATCGTCTCTCATGGTTTGTCTCCCCCTCCGATTTCCCCCCCTTCATTTTTCCCCTCCTGCTATCTTTTTTTTTTTTTTTAACATATATTGTATTATTTGTTTCAGAGGTACAGATCTGTGATTCAACAGTCTTGCACAGTTCACAGTGCTCACCATAGCACATACCCTCCCCAGTGTCTATCACCCAGCCACCCCATCCCTCCCACCCCCCACCATTCCAGCAACCCTCAGCAAAAGAAACAGTCAACAAAACCAAAAGACAACCGACAGAATGGGAGAAGATATTTGCAAATGACATATCAGATAAAGGGCTAGTATCCAAAATCTATAAAGAACTTCTTAAACTCAACACCCAAAGAACAAATGATCCAATCAAGAAATGGGCAGAAGACATGAACAGACATTTTTCCAAAGAAGACATCCAAATGGCCAACAGACACATGAAAAAGTGCTCAACGTCGCTCGGCATCAGGGAAATCCAAATCAAAATCTCAGTGAGATACCACCTCACACCAGTCAGAATGGCTGAAATTAACAAGTCAGGAAAAGAACTCAATTTTATTATTGATTTTGGTACCTCTAACAAATGACACAATGGTTAAATGACTGAGCCAACCACAATACTACACCTGAACATAAAATGTGACCATATCAAAAAACACCGATACTCAAAGTGCTACGAAGACACTGTACACCTTTTCTTTTTTTTTTTTTTTAAACCAATGCCTCAGCCTAGCATTAAGAGCTCCCATAATATGACCTAACTCATCTCTATTATTTCTCTCATTATTCCTCTAAATAAGTACTTTTCAACCCTGGGGGCACATCAGAATAACCTCTAAATGTGGTATATGTACACACACACACACACACACACACACACACACACACACACACACACAGAGGAATATTACCCAGTCATCAAAAAGAATGAAACCTTGACAAATGCAATGATGTGAATGGAGCTAGAGTGTATTATGCTAAGTGAAATAAATCAGTCAGAGAAAGACAAATACCATATGGTTTCACTCATATCTGGAATTTAGGAAATAAAACAGATGAACATACGGGAAGGAGAAAAAAAAAGAGAGAGAGGGAAGCAAACCATAAGAAACTCTTAATGACAGAACAAACTGAGGGTTAATGGAGGAAGATGGGTGGGGGATGGGCTAGATGGGGGATGGGTATTCAGGAGGGTACTTGTTCTTATGAGCACTGGATATTGTATCTAAATCATGAATCACTAAATTCTACTCCTGAAACCAATATTACACTATATGTTACCTAGAATTTAAATAAAAATTTGGAGGAAAAAAATAAAAATAATAGTAAAACAGGTTTGTTTCCCATGATTACGAGTCTCTTGTGGTTTGTCTCCCTCTCTGGATTCATCTGGTTTTATTTTTTCCTCTCTTCTCCTATGATCCTCTGTTTTGTTTCTTAAATTCCACATATCAGTTAGTTCATATGATACTTTTTTTCTCTGACTTATTTCACTTAGCATAATACCCTCTTAGTTCTATCAACGTCATTGCAAATGGCAAGATTTCATTTTTTTGATGGCTGAGTACTATTCCACTGTGTATATATACCACATCATCTTTACGCATTCATCTTTTGTTGGACATCTGGGCTCTTTCCAGTTTGGCTATTGTAGACACTGCTGCTATAAACATTGGGGTGCAGGTGCCCCTTCGGATCACTACATTTGTATCTTTGGGGTAAGTACCCAGTAGGGCAATTGCTGGGTTGTAGGGTAGCTCTATTTTCAACTTTTTGAGGAACCTCCATACTGTTTTCCAGAGTGGCTGCACCAGCTTACATTCCCATCAACAGCGTAGGAGGGCTCCCCTTTCTCCGCATCCTCGCCAACATCTGTTGTTTCCGGACTTGTTAATTTTAGCCATTCTGACTGGTGTGAGGTGGTATCTCATTGTGGTTTTGATTTGTATTTCCCTGATGCCAAGTAATGTTGAGCATTTTTTCATGTGTCTGTTGGCCATTTGGATGTGTTCTTTGGAGAAATATCTTTTGCCCATTTCTTGGATTATTTGTTCTTTGGGTGCTGAGTTTGATAAGTTCTTTATAGATTTTGGGTACTAGCCCTTTATCTGATATGTCATTTGCCAATATCTTCTCCCAAAAGAGGAAAAAATAAAACAAGATGAAACCAGAGAGGGAGACAAACTATAAAAGACTCTTAATCATAGGAAACAAACTGAGGGTTGCTGGAGGGGAGGGAGCTGGAGGGATGGGGTAACAGGGTGATGGACATTAAGGAGAGCATGTGATGTAATGAGCACTGGGTATTATAGAAGACTGATGAATCACTGACCTCTACCTCCGAAACCAATAATACATTATATGTTAATTAATTGAATTTAAATTTAAAAAAAATCTGTCCATGACTATTCATAATAGCACTATTCATAATACATAGCAGCATTATTTATAATAGCAAAGGGTGGAAACAACATAATGTCCATCAACTGATAAAATATGGTATATCCATACAATGAAATATGATTTAGCAATAAAAAAGAATGAATTACTGACACAAACTGCAACATGGAAGAACCATGAAAACTTTATGCTAAGTTAAAGACTGCAGTCACAAAAGACTACATATGCTATGGTCCCATTTATAAAAATGTCTAGAATAGGTAATCTATAGGGAAAGAAAGTAAATTAGTGATTGTCTTGAGCTGGGGTTCCTGGGGGAATGGAAGGTCACCACTAATATAAGATTTCTTTTGGGAGATGATAAAAATGTTCTAAAATTAATTGTCATGACAGTTGCATGACTCTGTGAATATGTTAAAAAATAATGAATTGTATACTTTAAATGGGTGATTTTTATGGTATGTGAATATTTGGATAAAGCTATTACAAAAAGAAAAATAAAACAATCTAAAAAAATGACCTCTAAAGCTCTAAAAAAACCAAAAAACCAAACAAAACAAAACAAAAAACAAACACAAAAAGTGAACTGGATTCTACTGCCAAAAATTCTGATCAAAACAACTCCTCTGGTTTAATGCCCGGACATCTGTTTGTTTACTAAGGCTCCACAGGTGAAGATTCTAATGTGCAGCCAGGGATGATTTAAACTTACTTTATGCCACTATCCAACTATAAAATTCTTTGTGTTCCACAAATTCACCCAGTAACTTCCTAACTATATGTTTCTATGTTTCCTTTGTCATGTTGTTCTTTATCTTAGCACACTTACAATATCTGGCTTATTAAATCTGAATTTTTTTCCTCTTCTGTGCTAGATGTTAAAGTTGCTGAAAACAGGGATGATAATTCCTTACTTTTATATTTCTTACAGTATTCACTATTTTTATTAAAGAAAATCAGACCGGGGCGCCTGGGTGACTCAGTCGGTTAAGCGTCTGCCTTCGGCTCAGGTCATCTCAGGATCCTGGGATGGAGCCCCGCGCATCAGGCTCCTTGCTCAGTGGGGAGCCTGCTTCTCCCTCTCCCTCTGCCTGCTGCTCTGCCTACTTGTGCTCTCTACCTCTCTGTCAAATAAATAAATAAAATCTTTAAAAAACAAACAAAAAAAAGAAAATCAGACCAATAAAAAAATTAAAAGTATGACTGCCTTCTGCCTCATCAAAACTGCTAACTACATGGGAAAATATGGGTCAGGCAGGCCAGTGAATCAAGTGGTTCACTGGAGAAATACACCAAAAATACACCCCAGAATAAAACGAGAATAATCACTTGCTAGTTTTGTGGGGTATTCACACTACAAATACGGATTGTTTATTTTCTTGTTTTGAAAGAGACAAATAAAATTTTTACAAACAAGAAATATAACATGGAAATCATTTAAGAATTTCTCTGGGTGTTACATCAGGTTTCATCTAAGATGATTAATTATAACCAGCTTTTTTAAATCTTCCTGTAATAATCTGAAAGAGCAAAGACTATTCCCCAAATCTACAAATGAAACTCAATTTTATGGCATAATTTAATGTCAAGGCAATAGGAACATGCCACCAAAAGATTCCAGAGAACTACGTGAAGAGTAACAGAGCTTTCAACATAGGCATAAGATAATATGCACATAGGGAAAATATTTCACATGTGGGTAACAGACCCTAAACCATTTTTATGGCCTAATGAAGGGGTCTTGGGAACCACTATAAACTGTGCCTTGAAAAGAAGCTAGACCTCAAAAGTTAGTCACAATCTAGAATTTATCTGGAAATTATCTGAAGGAAAATACCATCATTAAAAAGTGGCTACTATCTGCTAGGCACCATGCCAGGCATTGCAGATAAACAAAGAGGTAAGGTACAAACATGTAAATAAATAACAGTAATACACCACTTCATCTGTAGCATTCAGCTAAAACTACCATAAGAATTAGAAAGCAACAAATAATGCTCTTTGCTAATCTGGTTGACAGAATCATAATATTTTTAAAATAGTTACCTTTAGTTTAAATTCAAGTTGGGGTAAAACTGAGAGCAGCAAATGACTATCAATATTATAGAGCTCCAAAATTAAGTCAAAGACATGCTCTGACAAATCGCTGATAGATGTTTTCCCAAGCATCAGAACCTGATTAAAAAACTTATGAGAAAGAAGATTTATCATTAATAGAAATGCCATAGATAAAATGAATTTTCTAAAATCTTAATTATCATTAAATTAAATTCATCATTATTCTACACAAAGTCAAACTAGGGTTATCAAAACATTTTTAACAGTAAGTGGAAAACAACTACAGGCTAGTTTACCTTGCGCATGAAATTCACCTCATATACAATAAAAGATAATTTGTACTAACTTATCAATTAGCTTATCAATCAACACTCTATCAAATGCACTATTTTTCCCATTATGGTACTTACTATATTTTATACTGTAATATGGTTATATTTGTGTACATGTCTTAATTTCCCTACTATATAAATTTCTTAAAGTCAAGGGATCACATCTTGTTCACCTTGTATGGGAGACAAGAGCATTAAAGACAAAATCTTGCACCTTCATAGAAGGGGCTGATTCCATTTTTAAAATATGTAATTTTACATTTATAATGCAAAACAACCTCTTTCTAATCCTTGTCTTCTTTTATATTCTGATAAACAGTGTGTACATATGTACAAAGTTTACAGCACTAATTAAAATCCAATTAAAAGCATACACACACGCACACACACAGAAAATCCAAATTTGAACAATTTTGTTTCTATAAGAAACCAGCTATAACTAGTTTCCACATTCAGATCATCTACCATATTACTACTAAAACTGATAAAGATACATGGCATAATGGTCCAGTTCCTTTCTATGTAAAGTCTTCCAAATTCATAAAAAGTTAACCCAGAGCATATGCCACATATTCTCAACAGTATCTTCTGCCTCCTTGAAGAAGTAGTTTAAGAATTTTTTACGCCACATAAGCCCTGATCTCTCCTCTCAGTTAACAGTTAATACAACCTGGCTTACTATATGGAAAGTACAAAGTCAAATATTTCACATTTCTATGTCTTTTCTGCTTGCTTTAACTCTTAGATTATTCTTAAATGAAGTTTCTTATGTCTATGAACCTGTACAAACTACCTAGCCATGAAGGGGTGAAAAGACCAAATTCTATTCTACTATTCTTTCTTCACCTGTTTGTTGTCCTTGTTTATCAATGTTGTAGGAAAAGAATTTAATGACATCAAAGGCTAAATTCTCATTCAGACTCAAAATAAAATGACTTTGTTTCCATTCATAAATTTCCTGTTTAAAAATAGTAAATCTAGGGGCGCCTGGGTGGCTCAGTCGTTAAGCGTCTGCCTTCGGCTCAGGTCATGATCCCATGGTCCTGGGATCGAGCCCCGCATCGGGCTCCCTGCTCTGCAGGAAGCCTGCTTCTCCCTCTCCCACTCCCCCTGCTTGTGTTCCTTCTCTCGCTGTGTCTCTCTCTGTCAAATAAATAAATAAAATCTTTAAAAAAAAAAAAAAAAAAAATAGTAAATCTAACCTTTCCTTTAACAAGACCACAATAATCCTTTCCAATCTCGTCACCTTGTCACATGATGTAATTGTCCTCTTTATCAGTCTGGGGAAACCACATTTGAAAATTTAAAAAAAAATGCTGTAGTCTATTAAGTGTACCATAGCATCATGTCTTTTAAAAAAAACATATACATACAGTAATTAAAAAATACTTTATTGCTGGGGCGCCTATGTGGCTCAGTCGGTTCAGTGTCCCGACTCCTGATTTTGTCTCAGGTCATGAGATCGAGCCCCACATTGTGGAGCCTGCTTAAGATTCTCTCTCTGCCCCTCCCCACCTGCTTGCTCACACGCATGCACACTCTCTCTCAAAAAAAAAAAAAAGTTCCGATGAAAAATAAAATTACCAAGAAGTGATTCATTCAGAAAATTTTTTGATATGTCACTAAATACTTTTTGTTTCTGATAATTTGATCTTTTCAAAAAATACATATGCTTTTTAGTTTCTTGTCAAGTGAGAACAAATTTTATTTTTAATACTCTATAATAACCTAAAATAATAATCTAAAATAATCACCACAGTGATTTAAGTCCTAAATATGTAAGAATCACTATAAAGAACAAACTTGCATGTGTCTATATCATATCCCTGATAGTGAAAAAAAATAAGTAAAAAAGAGATAGAAATGTGGTTATTATTACCTCAGTATCCTACCTGTACTTTTACTTGCTAATTCTCTACTAGAAAGACAAATGAATAATGGCTACTATATGTACAAATTCAAAAAAGCTGAGAATATTTTTTTAAGCTGAGAATATTTTAATATTGTAATTCATTCTATACTATAAGACAATTAAGTTCACTAGATCAAAATTTGAGGTAGAAAAAAAAAGATGTATAAGGGAACAAAAGAGGGAAAAAAAGCAACTCTTAATGACTTCTTAGCTAACCATCAAATAAAGCAAGGAACAAGAAAACAAGAGATCAAACAATGGACAAAGTACTGGGAATATACAATTGGAAGTGTGCTCGGACCATTCTAATCTTGTGCCTCTCGCCCCTCAACTTCCGATAAAGATACCACAAGAAAATATGGAGAGGCAGTTCTACTTCTGCAGGCAAGAACTAAGAACAGGCAATTAACATAAGCTTTAGTGACAGGGAAATGTAAACACCTGAGATGGCTAAAAATATTTCTCTGGTCCTTTTTCTTTTAGCTCTAATTATAAGTATTTTCAAACATAAACATATGATGAGAGAATAGTATAATGAAATCCAGCTAATCACCTAGCTCCAACAAATACCATTATTCCATCTTGGACCTTTTTTTCTTTTATTATCCAAATATTTCTTTCCCCAATTCTAGAAAACATACTGACATGGTATAGTGTTACTTCTTTTTTGTTTTGTTTTGTTTTTTGTTTTTTTTGTTCCCCCCCCCCCCCCCCAGAAAAAACAGCATCAAAAAAATTTAAGTATTCCCCTAAAAAACATCTGGCTTGGCAATACCAATTTAAGTAAGTGACCACCAGGAGGAGCTCACCTAGTGTATCTAATGGGCCATGGAGATAGTCATTCAGATGCACTTGAAGCAAAGGAAAAGGGAAGGCTAATTAATCACACACAGAATGCTTATGTCTGGGGTCTACACACTTCAAAAGCCATTAGGTCAATAATGAAAAAAACTCAACCCACTCAATCCAACCAATTTATTCTGGCCAATACCCAAGATTCACAAAACTTGCAGAAATCATTATTTAGAATTCCCTGACAATTTGGAGCCATTAAAATAGATTACACAATTTGTCCAGCTTCTGAAAGTTCACCCTCCAAAACAATTTCCTTACAAATCAAATACATTTTTCCAAATCGTCATGTGTTTAGAATTATTTAAGGTCATAAGCCAGAAACAAAAACTGGGATTTACCAAGGTACTGTTCTATAAAGTTTGTTACTTTTTCAAAGCACATCTTTTCATGATGTATTTTATATATTGACTTTATTTTTTATATACTACAGGAAACATGCTCTGTCAATAAACTTCAGGAAAATTAAATACATGATTATACATGACTTTGTTTCTCACTTTTTTTCAAGAGACAGATTAACATCCTTTACGTATTTGAAGGTGGGTGAAAGTGTAAAGTAAGTAGCGAGAACTGCTACATAATTCCAGAGGCCAATATTAACACTGTGTTCTAGATTTGTTCCAGGAGGCACCATTCATGTGAATACATTCCATGTGAATGGTGCCCTCTAGAGTTGTGCAACTCAACAGAACTATGGGTGGAGAGAAAATAAAACTTAAAATAAGCTTTTATCAGTGTACCTATCAGCTAAAATACATTTCTTCTGAAAATAGCTAAAAGATGGTCAATTGTAAATAAGTAGATTTGGAATGATATTGAAAGGGCTCACATCATCGCAATTCTTCCCCTTTTTCAGAAAAGGTTGATGTACATGAAATCTACCCCAGGGACAGCAAGATAGACAACTGTCACCAAATTGCTACCATTCATTCTTGCCTTCAACTTTAGAGTCTTGATATTAATTCATATCTACTTCTTGTATAAATCAATTTAATCTCCAAAAAGCTGTAACTTCCCTGAATAATGAGAAGTTCCATATGTTTTATCTAATTACATTTAGCTTATTTGTAACACTAGAAACAAGCAGTGTATCTTGCTAACCAAAATAAGACCTATTTTAGTTCTTAGGCAATCTGAAAGAAGCAAATGAATGAACAAACGAGATGAGAGCTAACCTTCCATATAATAATAAGTAAGAATAATTTTAAATAAGGAGAAAGAAAATATATTATTTAATGATTAAAACAATACAAAATTTAAAAGTATGTACTACCTGCCAAAATTTTGCTTCTAGCTGTCTTTAAAATGTTGGCTAATCCTTCTGACAACCAATTACGAAAAAGACTTACATTGGTAATATATGGTTCAATAGCTTGAGCTGTCCTCTTCAGTAAAGCCTTTGCCAAATCATATGCTTGCTTGTTTAAATTCTGAAAAACATAAACAATATCTATATTACGTATCTCTAACTATGAAAAACAAAATATTACCTGTATTCCAAAAGCTACTCCTGAGTAAATGAATGAGAAAACTAAACTCAATTAGAACAAAAGAGAAGGCAAAGCCACTTTTCTTCTTTTAAGACTAACTGGTTTACCTACATCATAAGATCCCTTCCAAGAAAGGATAATTACATTTTCTTCCTATCTCATTGACAGCATAAGGTAAACCATAGAAAAGACCAATAAATGTTTATTAGATAGAAGAGGAGACAGTCATTCTAAACCTAGTCCCGAAGTCAAATCAGTTCAGCTTAGTACAAATACACGCTGTTTTACCCCAGGTCCAGAAGAACCAAAACATCCTAAGAGAATGGACTGCGTTCTAATGTGAACAAGAATGGAGGGCCCACAGGTGGGGAAAAACAAGAGTTTGGGGCAGCTATGGGACAGATTTACTCAAGCACATCTCAGAGCATAGATAAGGCCAATGATACAATAAGAAACAACAAACAGTAAAATATGAAAAGAAAAAAGATACAAGAAAAAAAATCTTAAGAAAATGTTTCTAAGAGATTCTGATGATGACAAAAACAATCAAGACCAAAGATCTAAAAGAGAATTGCTATTCCAATTTAAAAACATTACAGAAAACAGGTACACTGCAGATATCCTGAAACTCACATTTAGCATATTTTTAGATTTACCTGCATTGATGCTTCTATTGAATTATTTCATTTGTAATTGCTGTTTAGTATTTTACCATATAATATACTACAGCTTATTTTCTCATTCTCCTACTCACAGACATTAAATTGTATGTCTTATACATGCTTCTTTGGGCATATAAGAAATAATTTTCTGTAAATTCCACCTCTACCATTTTTCATATGGGCTTTTTTGTCCTTATTTATTTATTCTATAAATTCTACACACTAAAACTTTGTCAATTTTATGTATAACATATCTTAGTCTGTATTTGTCTTTTCACAAGTTTATGGTATTTTAGAGATAGAGAAGTTTCTAGACTTAATGTAATCAAATATATCAATATTTTCCTATTTGGCTTGTGCTCGCTGTATCTTTCTTAAGAAATTCTCCTCCACAATGAGATTTAGATGTTGCTTTATATTTTCAAATAAAAATTTAAAGATTTGTTTTTCAGATTTAGAACTTTATTCTACCTGTAATTTATTTTTATGTATGGTGTAAAATAACATTATTTCCCATATGGATATTTGATTGTCCTAAAACAAGTCATTAAATAGTCTGTTATTCCCTGCAGTGACCTATAATATAAACACTCTCAAGTTTCTATATAACTATGGAGCCACTTGTAAATTCTCCATTACTTCCATATGTCCCTTTGTCTATTACTGCCTGATTATAGTCAAAGGGATATATGGAAACAGTCCCCACTTTCTATTCCTCTCCAAAAATGGTTAGCTATTATTGGCCATTTGCTCTTCAATGTGAATTTTAAAATCAAGTTTGTCAAATCACCCACACATGTTCAGACTTTCTCTTTTGATTGGATTATCTATTCCTATGCAGAAATCTGGCATCATTATGATACTGAGTTTCCCATCCCATAAATATAACAAATCACACAGCATATTTAAGTCTTTATATTCTTTTTGTCAAGTATAATGATTTAACATAAAGTTGCACATTTTTGTGAAATTTCTAAGCAGCTCAAGTCTTTGTTAAAGCTACAAATTTATTAAATTATACGAACAGCTTTTCATATATTGAACTTATATCTAGCAACCTTGCAAAATTTGCTTATTTGTTCTAGTAACTTATCTGTATATGGTTTTGTGTTTTCTGCAGTCATATTAACTGCAAATAATTTCAGTTTATTTCTTCCTTCTGATCCTTTTATCTTTTATCTCATTTTATTCCACTAACTTAAGACCTTTAATGCTAATTAGAATGGCAATGTTGCCTTTTCCCTGAGTAGAAGTGTTACTAAACTTAAAAAAAAAAAAAAAAAAAGCTTCAGCATTTCACCATTAAGTACAGTATCATACATATCCTTATCATTTTATGGAAGTTGCTTTCTATTTCAAATCTGCTAAGAGGTTTTATCATAAATTATACTGAATTTTATCACATGGTCTTTTTCTACATCTATTGATATTTTTTCTTTGATCTGTTAAGTTACATAAATATCTCCGTCTATGGTAAACATTTTCTAATGTTAACCTATATTCCTAAAATAAAGCCAATTTGCTCATTATCAATATTAGTTTATACCATTCCAAATGTTATTATTTCATGTTGAATTTATGTGATTATAACTTTAGATTAAATTAGCCTATGATTCTTCTTACTTGCTTAGTTTTGTCTAGTTTCCCTATGAAGATTATATTCCACTTATAAGGTGAACTGTGGAGCATTTCTTCCTTTTCTATAATTTGGAAAAGTTTGATTGATATAAAGATTGTAATGCTACTCAAATGATTAGTAGGTAATCTCCTGACTCAGTTTAAGTTCTTTTGTGGTAGGTCTGTGTTCTGCTGCTGTTGCTTCCATTTAGGTTGCTATTGTTGTTTGGGAGGAAGGGATTTTGTTCATTTTATGAATATGGTTTTTAAAACCAATTAGATTTCTTTTGCTGGTTAAAGGTTATTCGAGATTTTTCTCTCAAGACAAATTTGGCAAGTTATATTTTCTAGGAATTTCTTTTACCTAATTCCAAATATGTTACCATAAAATATTCTTCATGGGATTTTCTTTTTATTTTTTTAATGGCTGCTGTTCCCATTTCATTCTAAAACTGTATATTGATACTGAGATCTCCTTTTTCCTGATTCAACTTGCCAAGGATTTGCTTATTTAATACATTTTTCAAATGGCCAGCTTTGAGGTTTTGTGAAATGTCACTATATTTTCTTTTTTTTTTTTTTTAATTTTATTTTTTTGAGAGAAAGTGAGAGAGAGACAGAGAGAGAGAGCATGAGCCAGGGGAGGGACAAAGAAGCAGACTCCCTGCTGAGCAGGGAGCCCAATGCGGGACTCAATCCCAGGACTCCAAGATCATGACCTGAGCTGAAGGCACATGCTTAACCAACTGAGCCACCCAAGTACCCGTCACTATATTTTCTATTTCATTGATTTCTGTATTTCCTTCTTTTCTTCCTTACATACTCTGTATATTCTGATATTTTTATAACTTCTTGGACATTTAGCTAATAAAATTAGATTTAAAAAACATTTTAAGTTGTATCCCACAAGTTTTAATATGTATCATTTTAATTCTCATTTCTAAATATTTTATAATCACCATTATGACTTATTCTTTTGATAAATTATGGTTGCTATAAACTTGTTTTTGTTTCAAATCCTCAATATGCTTTTTATAAACTACTGATCTACTTAATTTATAATCACTGGGAGAAGTGATTTAAAATGGCCCACCAAGTTGTGAGTGTTTTTTTCTCCTTATAATTCTTTCAATTTATACTTTATATGTTTCCAGCCTATGTACATGCAAGTTTGAATACCTTCCTGAGAACTAAACCATTTATCCTTCTACAAATTCCTTCTTTACCCAGTAAAGACGATTACATCTAATATCAGTACAAGCTGCTTCAGTTTTCTTTCGTTTAGTACATTCCTGGCAAGGCTTTTTTCCATCTTTTTAAAAGCTCTCAACCTTTTTGTAACAGTATTTTGTTCTTATCTCTTATTGAACAGCTGGATTATTTTCAATCAAATCTGACAATCTGTTTTAAGTAGTAAATTTAGACCATTTATATTTATTGTAATTCCTTTTACTATAATCCTGAAAATTTTAATATGAATACTTCATTTCAAGTTAGAAGTTAATCAATAGCTCTATACTCCTGATCACCACCAAGATTAGATCACTCATTAACTCCATTAAGCCAGTCAATCTTATACATTTTTTGCATCCAGTAGTTCAGGACCGTTTTGTTAATCTCTTTAATTAATCATTATAATTATTACTGCTACTATTTTTTTTATAGATCAGTTCTTATTTTTTTTGTTCACCATTATTTCTTCTTCCTTGCTTCTATTAATTCAATTTCCATCATTCTACAGTACTCACATAGTAGTTCTTTCATGAAGAATCTTGACAAGTGAATAATGTCTTAATTTCACTCAAACTGGATAGGCAACCACACACATATACACATAAATGCACAATTATTTTTTCTTAGCATTTTGGAAATATAGTTCCATTATCTTCTGGCATCTATCCTTGCCACTGAGAAGTGAGCAATCATTTTAATCATTATTCTTTGGTGAGAGCTATGCCTTTTCCCTCTGGGTGCTTTACAGATTGTCTCTGGTTTGGTGTTCTACAACCTCTCCAGGATGTTCCTGGACTGGGATTTATTTTTATTTATTCCTCTCACGACACTTTTGCTACTTAAACCATAAATCCATGCTTTTCAACAGTTCTGGAATATATTAAGCAAATTCCTATTTAAACATTCCTTCTCCACTTTCTACTTTGTGTTCTGAAATAACTACTAAATATACTGGTCCTTTTCATTCTATATTTCATGTCTCAGTATCTTTTATGTTTACTTTATCTCACTTTATCTGTGTAATTTCCTCTGATCTGTGTCCCAGTTCTCTAAATATCTTTTATAATCCTATAAGGATCTTAATTTCAATGACCATTTCTCATTTTTACCTTTTTCCTAAACTTCTCCTTTCATATATCTAGCTATCATGTTTTTAACTCTTATTTTTATGTCTTTGATCCCTTTAAGCACATGTTATCTTAAATTCTTTTAAGAGTATTTATTATTTTTATCTAATGTATTATCTGAATTTTTAAGTCTATTTGCAGTATCTGATTTTCAGCATTGATGGACTATTTTAAGAGTCTGGAAATATTAAATTATGAGGTCATTTCCATTGAAGCACTATTTGTGTGAATGTCATATACCTATAAAACTTAGATTATACCTTGCCAAAAAGGTCTTCAGTTTGCACAGATCTTTATACTGGTGTCTGGTCCCTCTCTTTAACCTCTCTCTTTTCTCTCTTTCACAGAAGAACCATTATTTCCAACTGTTTACTGGAGAGTTAATCATTTTCAAGGAACATGACACACAAACATACATCTTGATTAACATCACCCAGGGAAGAAACACTGTCATCAACATATCCTTTGTCTACAAATTAGTAAAGACTTCCCTTTTAATTTCACCCCTCCTCTCCACCTACACTACTGCTGTCTTTCACTTAAGGCTCTAACTGGTTTTAGCATCTCCTGATATATAAAGTTATGTGATAGCATCTAAGTAGCTATCACTCCTGAAACATATCCTATACAAACTGAGTTATTACAGATATTTTATCATATAAACTACATCTATTTAATTTAATTAGTAACTATAATTAAACATTGTTTCATTAAACATTAAACATGACTAATATTTCATTAAACATGTTTCATTAAACATTAAACATGACTAATATTAATATTAATCAATTAAAACAGATCCTCCAAAACTAAGGCTGAAGCAGGAAAAATTATATTCAGAACATAAGCACAAACTCTTGACCTTAATATTAACGGGCTTTAGACATATTTCAGTATATATTGCTACTTACCTTATGGGCAGGTACCAGATTTACCAAAACTGTATCCAAAAGCTCCTGAGATACTGTATCGCCTTCACAAATAATAGAACTCATGAGGTCTACCATGTGCATGTGAACTTTCTGATTGTGACCATTGCTGAAATTCAAAATAGATATTTTATTTAAAGTGTACAGGATTTACTCATAACGTGGTGTTGACAAACACTACTTTATAAAACATGATATTAAAATATTAATTAAATCAAATTCCATATATTCATTTAAAGTTTCCCTCTCTCCCAAATCTTACGGTGGTATCAAAAATATATTTTTAAACTGCATTTCCTGGATTACTTTTCCCTAATTTTAACCAGTCTCACAATCAGAAGTAATTAAATCAAATGTCATCTTTAGTTTTACCTTAAGTTCAGAAAATCAAATTGCTTTGAAGTTAATTCTAATAGATATTAAAGAATACACCAAAAAACTCAACTATTTACATGAATCAGAGAGTAATATTTAAATAAAAGATAAAAGTATAATCCAAAAAATATTTTTATATTGGCTATAGATTGCCTTATGCCACTCTTGTATATACCTTACAATACAAAACTGATTTAGTTCTATTCATTTTTAAAACATCTCTAAAAAATAATGTTAATGAGTTCTTAAGTTACAACTCTTAGCCTTCCAAATATTCATCATAACAAACATAGTTTATACATATTCAACTATAAGTTCTAAATTCTTTATATTAAAAAAAAGTTACATGCCTAATAAAATAAACTTACTTTATAACTGAAAATAATGTTCTGTATAATTGGGTAAAAATTTCATTGCTATCTTCCAACTCAAAGCATATGTTATATGACTTGACCCAAGCAATGTTCTAAAAATAAGAAGCAAAAAAAAAGAAAGGTAAATACTTTAATTAGTAAAAACATACAAGCACAAAAACCAATTTAAAATGTCATCATAAGATACACTGCTTACCTCAAGTAAGTAAAAATACCTATTGAATTGTGGGCTTTTTGTATCTTCTAGCCCCTTCAACTGCCTTGTTATAAACATAAATATATCCTTCAAAAAAGAGAGACAAAGTATTATTTAGATTATGAATGCTAAATGAAAATATTCACTAACTTCCTAAAGCTAATTCAGCACTCATGTGTATCCACCATGATAAATTTAAAAACCAGGGGGAAAACTGTATTTGGCTGGAACTTCTTAAAAGAACCTTATCATATAAAACCTTCTCATATGAAAACACTAAATATCTTATTACCCTTCACAGGAAAATAGTAAATAGTTTACCATGATCTTAGAGAATGAAACACTTCATCTTAAAGCAAGTTAAAAAACTAGAACTGGAAACTAGTAAACCAAAATTTATCCCATTATCAGTATAACAAAGGTTTTATCTATGATGTTACCAGTATTAGTATTACATACTAATAACAAAGGTTATACTAATAATGTAACTGAGAGCTAATTAGGTTTGCTGGAATAGCACTATATAGGTAATTATACAGCAAAAACACAGTATAGGAAACTTAGAATTCCAAAATAAATCACCAAGTGAAAAGACAATAGATCACAGAAACTTAGAAATTTTAAAAAGACCTGTAGAAGTTAACTATCAAGCTTCCTACCTAACCATTAAAGTTACTTGTTTTTTCCCACCATTTCTCAACCTATTTCCATCTGTTGGCTTTTGATTTTTTACTACATCTTCCTTTTGTACCTGGATAGAGATAGGTTCAATGGCCCTTAAGGCAATTTTTATGGAGAGGATGTTCTTAAAATTTTGGAAAAGGGTAATTATAAAAGCTAATTCTGCAAAGGAATCATGCTAATCAATAAATATAAATAATATTAAATAAATAAAAAGAAAAGAGAAAAAATGTTTTCCTTATAAGTAAAATGATAAACAAGAATATTTTTAAAAGAGAAAAATATGCAGTTAATGAGTAGCTTTTCAAAAAAATACTATGGAAATTATATCCTTCAAAAATGGTCACTTTGACAGTAGTACTGTACAAAATACATCTTTTGTGAATAAATTCTCCTAGTGTGACTAAAAGAAAACCAAGTGCCACAATGACTACCTAGAGACAGACAACAGTCACTCATTTATAACCTTTCCAACAATCACTGACCTACCCATGAAGCCAAGTGTATAAAAAGAGTTTTCTGATAACGATAAATTTACAGTGGAAATATGAGCAAAGTGTCACAGTTTTCTATTACTGCCACTGCAGACAAAGAAAAATACAAATTTTATGCTAATCAATAATGAAAAAGAAAAGACGCTTTTAAAGAAGACCAAAAATTCTGACCAGAAAAAGTAAGATACTGTAAACTTTTCAGCTATGGAATAATCCCAAAAGACTCTAATTTAATCACAGCTCAATATTCTTCTTATAAACTGTCCTGTTATAAATAGAACAGATGTGTAGGTATTCTTTTAGGAGGACTTTTTATTACCCCGAAGTCCTGAGATAAGTCAATGATTATGCAAACTGAGAAACACACGAGAGGCAGAAGAAACCTGTAGCAGCACTCTTAAATAATTAGACCTTCCTCTTCATAAGAATGACAACAAGACATTAGTAAGGAAGAGCCCCACAGGTCATTTCCAAATTAGAGGTTTATAATTAGAAAGCAAAATATATACCTGGGTACACAACTCCACAACTCAGCTCATGTTATCTACTTAAACCTCTGACCATTCTTAAATTCTACATTTCAATTCTACCTTCAAGTGACAAATACTGTCACTATCCTGAGATTCTTTACCAATTAAAATATTAAACAATCATGCCCAAACCAGTTTGGGCATTCCACGCTAGAATTTTGGCAGACTTGATCAAATGAGCAGGTTCCTCACTCCCAATTATCAGGAATCATATCAGGACTCTTTTTCACCACTGTAAACCCAGTTCCTAACACATAATTAACATCAATACTTGTTAAATGAAATAAACCTGAATTGCCATCATTTTCTCCACACTGGTATTAATAATCTTCCTATAGACTCATTCTCTAACCCACAATTTCCACAATTATCTCTTTTTTTTTAAAGATTTTATTTGAGAGAAAGTGAGAGAGAGAGAGCACAAGCAAGGGGGAGGGGCAGAGAGAGAGGGAGAGGGAGAAGCTGATTCCCCGCTGAGCAAGGAGCTGGACACTGGGCTAGATCCCAGGACCCAGGGATCATGACCTGAGCTGAAGGCAGACGCTTAGCTGACTTGAGCCACCCTGGGCCCCCCACAATTATCTTTTATTACTACTGGTTTTTCTAGTTTTCTAACCTATTTTATTCAATATTTTTTGTACAGCTCTAGTAATTTCACACTTTGGTCCAGCAGCTGAATTAATCATGCTATTCCCCTTTTTTCATCTTTTAAAGATTTTCCATTCATATGGCTTTACTTACAACTACTTTAACCAAGTACTAGGTGTCTTTTCTACCTTTTCATTAAAATTTTGTTCACTGTATTTTCTTCCAAACAATTCACATCACACATATACATTAGGATTCATATAGTATAAATTCAGGCTTATACTGCATACTATGTTTTAAATAATGAATATGGTCTTCAGTATAGATGTTCAAAAGGGAAAAGGAAGTATCCCTCCCACCAAGTGTTTCTGAAATAGAACTAATGATAATATAATATAAAAAGTATAGAATACACTGCACTAATCTACTTCTTATCCTAAAGATCAAAAATTGTTTTACAAAAGTAAGTACTAAATGAGGAGTGGGGGAGTTCTTTAAAAAAAAAAAAAAAAAAAGTTGTTTAACAAAAGATTGCTGCAGTCAGTGTCAAAGAATACCAAGAAATTATCTAAATACTTTAAGTCCCATTTTAGTTAGAAAGACAAATGAAAGTATTTCTTGGAAGTTCTTTAAATCAGTACTTGCCTTTAGTTTATCAGGGGATGTGTAAGGAGCTTCAGGAGCATAAATCCTGAAAATATCAGCAAGGCAGCAGGCTACCAGTAAGCGAACATCTTTGTCAGGATGCTTGAGGAAAAAATCTGAAGCAAGATGTAAAGCTAGGTTTAAATAAAGCTCCTTTTCTTCTTCAGAGTCCTGGTCCATATCCATGAAAGTTTTCACAACCATCTATTCAAAAACAAAATAATGAAATAATGAAATCCTTCATGCAAAAAGTCATTTGAAATAACAACCATATTAATTGCAAAGATTAACTTCCAAATAAATAATATACAGTACTTTCATTTTTCCCTTGAAAGTATCTGAGAGAACAAGATCCTTCTAAAACTACAAAAAAACTAATTTTTCTTTAAAAGACTAAAATACTTTTCATGCACCCATCATACCTGCTAACCAGATAAAAAGTTTAAAACTAGCCTTGCATGGAGTTTCTGGTCTCACTTTTACAAATGGACTACAAGGATTATGTCCTTCTTAAAAAGAGCAACCCCTTTTTATAATATACCTACTCCTTTTATTATATATACTTCTAAAGAAAAAACCTAGGAAAAGAAGAAAACAATTTATTTTTCCACGTGACCCATAAACCACTCCAGATACATGGATTTATACATTCAGCTAAAAAAGAATAAACAGATTTAAGGATGATGAAGATGTATTCCTAAACGTTAAAAAGCTACCACAAAGTGACTACCATAGCATCCAACAAAATATTTCTTGTGCCACAGTAAAAGAGAACATGACATGGACAGTTTATTAGTAGGACTCAATGGCACGTATGGAGTAAGCAGAAAGAACCTATAGGAAATGGTTCCTTTTGCAAAAACATTTACATAAAAGTAGTAGGACAGAAATAAAAATGGTGAGGAATGGTACTAGTTGAATTCTATAAAGAGCTTTTTCTAATTTCAGTATTAGTTGTCACAATGAACCCTGAGTCATACTATTCTTACCTCAAATGAGACTTTTAATTGCCTAACTTGACAGGAACACACATTTAAATAAAACTCTAATGGAAAGGTGACCATCTGGCATCCACTAGGTGGTGCTGCAAATACTAATCAACAAATAGGACTGGCCACCAACTATCAGTATCTATGACTTGGTCCTTGAAAAATACAAGGATTTCTACTCTGCTACAGAGTTAGATTTCTGAGTAGTAAGTTTTCCAATGCCTTGCTGGGGAACAGTGTTCCTCACAGGGCAGACCCTCAGTTCTACTATACCAGATGCCAGAACCAACTGTAAACTAATCCTTCCAGTCTGGCACTATAGTTAGTTTAAGGGTACAAGGTCCAGGACTACTCTCCTAACTTTTAAATTTTATTCTCTTAAGATATATGTTTGATGGCTTAGGCATATCATGAAAAGAGGCAAAGGAGAAAAAAAAAAAAGACCTACATGCAGGAAACCATTTCTTTTTCTAGACTCTGTTCACAAAAGAGAGGTTCAGTATATTTTGAATAGAATATTATAGGAAACTCTAGAAATTATATAATAAATAATGACACCTTATATATTAACAAACTTTTAATTTATAAAACTTACTCCTGTAATTGTACATATCAAAAATTACTGTCAGCCCACATTAAATCCTTTTTATATTT
This sequence comes from Halichoerus grypus, assembly GCF_964656455.1. Taxonomy (NCBI): domain Eukaryota; kingdom Metazoa; phylum Chordata; class Mammalia; order Carnivora; family Phocidae; genus Halichoerus; species Halichoerus grypus. The sequence goes on from NC_135715.1 coordinate 68,481,263, forward strand.
CTCTAAGAAGGTTGCTAAAAATAGTGGGTAAGTGTAAATTAGGAAAATAAATGAAAAAAACTATATTAACTAGATTACTGCTGGGCATAAATGTCTAAAAAATAATGAAAACATATTACAAACACTAAATGTGAACACTGTGGAAATCATTCCACCAAAACTAACAACAAAGTTTACACAAGGGCTAGATAATAAGAATTCCTCAAAACTGTCTACAACTCAAATGGTGTTATTAAGCTCAACTGCTCATGTATAAGTCATCTATTAAAGAAGATGTCTGAGGAAATAACATCTCTAAAAGATAGGAAATGCTAATCAACTTGTAAGTATAGCTTTTGCGTTTAACAGTTTCGTAGCAAACAACAGAGATGTTTACCTATCACTGCTAAAATATAAACTAATCTGAGGAAATAAAGTATTCACTTCTCTAAAAATTCAACAAGGTCAAGAGAATTTGATACAGAGAAAATGAAAAGTGTCACATACAAAGGATTTGTAGCTTCACTATTTTTAACAAAATATATACAACTTCCTAACTAGCACATATCAGTAATTTTAATCTGCTCAAAGATGTCTTTTCCTTTGAATAAAAAAAATCTGATATCTGACATTCTAATACTATATGCACAAAACTAAGACTTTATATGAAATTTATGAGTATTAGAGTCCTTTTCTTCTAATAAAAATAAACCATGCAGCAACAGCTATAAAACAGTACTTTGCTTTAAGGCTCCGGGGTCTTCAATGATTAATTAATGCAGGTTTTCCAGTCTTGAAATAGAGACAAATAATAATGTATCAAGCAACATAAATGTCTAGGTAGATACAATTTAGAAGGGGAAAAATGCTCAAAAATAAAGAACATCTCAACTAACTGATAAATCAGCTTAGCATTCTGCTTGGCCACTCTGCTCCTTTAACCATTTTACAATCACAGGGACTATCACTGCCCTGAAGAAAAGGTAAAATATTGTTCAAACACATATAAAGAGACTCTAGCCATACAGAGACCACCTCATCTATGGAAGGTCACCATTAATCTTGATTCATTGCTGCATATCAGAAGCAGAGGGAAAAGCTGAAAGTAAAGCTCTTTAACCTACTCCAAAATAACTTGCAAGTAAAATACAGCCTGAGTGCTCAGTACAAAGACTTAAAACTTCCTTTCTTATATTAAAATGATTGTTTTTGTAAAATCAATGAGATATAGAACAAAGGAGAACTTTATACAGACAACAATGAATATAAGAGTACTACAGATTTATTCTTTATACCCAAGTATAGGAGGCCCTAGAAAATCTAAGCTTCACCTTTCCAGTTGTTCTCCCATTAACAGTAGCTAAGGAAACCCTCCAGTTTTGTACGTACTTCCGCTCTCCTCGATCCTTTCCCTGCCATTTTTAGCTTTCATTTGCTTTTTTAAGGTGCCCTAACAAAATATAGCCCTATGTGATTTCCACAGGTAACCCCCCACCCTAAACAGATGTCCCAAAACATAACACAATTCTACTCACCTTTAACCGTCTCACCATCTCCTCTTTAGATATTTTGTCTGAGATTTCCTTGACGCCAGGAGGATAAGTAATTTTTCCATCATTGGTTCTTGTCTTTGAGTGAGCCATGATGGAAATATTTTTACCCCTAAAACAAGAAAACTGTTAGAAGCAAACAAAAAAATAGGCATAAACAAAATTAATAATAAACATGAAAAGTAACTGTCCCCCCAACCAAATAATTTATAACTACTTCCTAATTTATAGTTATTCACTTATCTAATTAATGAAAAACATTTTATTAAGCATTTCCCCAATTTTTTTCAATTGTATTTTCACTTCCATTTCTACTAATGGTAAGTTGGGTTATTTGCACTAACCCTCCAACTAAAAAAACTGTAAATAATAGAAAAAAAATCCAAAATAAGCTTATTTTTTAAAGCACCACAAATTACTTGTCCCAAATAAAAGAGAATACAGGAATCCAGAGAGGTAAACAGAGCACTGAGCATTATATCCATTTATACCCTGAGGACATTTGCCAACCCTGACAAATCTAGAATTCAGTTCTGGCGGTCTTATGAGGCAAGGGGGACAGAGGTAACTCTTAACCTGGCAAGGGAGAACATCAAATAAGAGACCTTCCTGACATCAGCGCACAATACTACTCTGTCTCCAAAAAGATAACACCCGCAAAGATAAGCCAGAAATCAACGTGCACCCATGCCCCCATCAACAGCCACAGGAAACAGCAGAGAAAGTTGCCTTGGTACTAAGCAGAGCAACATAATAACAGATTCAGCTAATTAGTTTTTGCCATGGGCCTGCACATTGGCTATGGTTCACATTACCTAAATTGTCCAGAGAACCTCAACACATAAATGCAGTGACCCCTGACTGGTAGTACCACAAAGCACCAAATACAAGTAAAATTCTACACCTCAAAGAATCCCCACCATGAGGTTTCTAGGACAATGAGCATTATCAAGTCAAAAATAATCAAGCACCTAAGGACACATGACACTGTATGCAAAAATCTGCAGAAATACCAGGCACCAAGACAGAACACACAAAGACTTCACATATTACAATTCTCAAACAGATTACAAAATTACTATTTTATTGTTTTAAAGAAATAAAAGTCTAAAATAACTCAAGCAATAATTATAGAGAGCAAAGTAGAACAAAAAGTCAAACTTCTAAAACAAAAATGGAAAAACTGAAATTAAAAACTCAGTGGACAAGTTTATTAGCAGATTAGAAAAAGCTATTAGAACTAGTGAACTGGAAGAGAAATCAAAAGGATATAAAGAAGAAGAAAGGACAAAGAAGTTTAACTTATGATTCATGGGAGTACCAAAAGACAAATGAAGGCACAGGCCCCTATCTGAGTAGAACAGCATAAAATTCAAGAAGCCAAACAGAATTAAACTCAATAAGAAGAACTGTAGAAGACAAACAAAACATTAAAGCAGTCATATTACTTTGAAAGGAACAGTATTTATAAACTAGTAAGTCAGCACAATATAAGCCAGAAGACAGCAAAATGTCATCCTCAATGTGGGAAAAGAATATAATTGCAAAGCTAAAGTTTACATCCAAGGAATATAATTTTCAAGAATAGGATGAAAATACAGACAAATTAGCCAAACAAAAGTTGGAAGCTATAAGTAAATATATATAGCACTTCCAACATTGTTTAGCACATACTATGCACTTTACACTATACATACATGATATACATGATCAGGTTAAAAAACCTAGATTTTAAAATTTCACTATAAACGGCTTACAAAAAACATAAAGAAAATATATGGATATGAGATGCTGAAAGTAAAAGGATGAGAAAATATACCATGCAGACACTAAACAATCCAATTACAAAATGGGCAAAAGACATGAACAGACATTTGAAGAGGAAATTCAAATGGCAAATAAGCTTATGAAAAAATGTTCAACACCATTAATCATTAGGAAAACACAAATTAAAACCACAATGAGATCTCATATACTATTAGAATGGCTAAAATAGAAAATAGCAATAACATCAAATATAGACAAGGATGTGAAGAAACTGAATCTAGACACTGCTGGTGGAAATGCAGACTAGTACAACCATAGTTGAAAATAATCTGGCAGTTCCTCATAAAACTGAACATGCACTTACCATACAAATCAGCCACTGCACTCTTGGGAATTCTTCCCAAGAAATGAAAGCCTGTGTTCATGCAAATCTGTACAAGAATATTTGTAAGAGCTTTATTCATATACCCCACAACCAGAAGCAATCCAAAGCCCTTCAATGAATGAATGGTTAAACAAACTCTGATAGATCCACACAATGAAATACTACTCAGCAATAAAAAGAACTGACTTGCTGATACATTCAATAATTTACTGCCATTATGCTTATTGAAAGAGCCAATCTCAAAAGGCTACATGCTATATGGTTTCATTAATTTAACATTCTTAAAATGACAAAACTATAAACATGGAGAACAGATTAGTGGTTGCTAGGGTACACAGATGAGACTAAGAGGTAGCATTACGGAATTCCTTTATAATTCTGTATCTTGACTGTGATGGTAATGACATGAATCTATACACAAGATCAAACTATACAGAACTACACAGAGACAGAGAGAGAGAGAAAAATATTGTGCAAAAACTTGAGAAAACTGAATAAAATCAGTAATCTAATTAACATTATACCAATGTCAACTTCCTTACTTGATATTGTACTTCAGTTACAAAATATGTCACCACTGGCAGAAGATGAGTGAAGGGTTACCGAATTCTATGTACTATTTTAGCAACTTTAAACCTATAATTCTTTCAAAATAAAAAGGTTTAAAAGCAAACCAATCAACTGTATTCCTATGGATAGCAAATAGGAAGTTTAAAAATACAATTTACATAGAAGAGCATAAATTAATCTAACAAAAGATGTACTTTTACAGAGAAAATCATAAAGCTTTACTGATAGAAATCAAAGAAAACCTAAATAAATAAGGAGATATCATAGACTGGATTGGAAGTTTCAAATACTATAAAGATAGCAAATCTTCCCAGTGATTATGTAGTCAATACAATCCCAATCAAGCCCAGGTTTTGATTTTGAAACATGGCAAATTTTTAAAAAATTTATATGTAAATAAATGCAAAAGGCCAAAGTAGCAAGATACTTGAAGAAAACCACTATAAATGGATTTGTTCTCAAATATTAAAACCCATTATAAAGCTAAAGTAATTTAGATGATGTAGTACTTACTGTTGCAGGAAAAAAAAAGAAAAGAAAAGAAAGGATTAATGGGAAATATTAGCCTAGAAACAGACCCTTCATGTTTTATACATGAAATTTAATATATGAAAACAGCAGCAGGGCATATCAGTAAGAAAAGATCAGAGAGAACAAAACAAAAAGTTCCAAATATTGCCTAATATTTTAATAATATTGTCTTCCAATCCATGAACACTGGGATATCTTTCCATTTATTTGTCTTATTTCTTTCACCAACATATTGCAGTTTTCAGTATACAAGTCTTTTACTTCCTCAGTAAAGTTTATTGTGAAGTAACTTTTTTTTTTGATACTATTGTGAAGAAATTCTTTTGTTAATCTCCTTTCCAGATAGTTCACTGGCAGTATATAAAAACAGTAACTGATTTTTGCATGTTGATTTTGTATCCTGCAACTTAACAGAATTTATTAGTTCTACAAATTTTTTTGTAGGGTCTTTAAGGGCTTTCTACATATGAGATCATGTCATCTGTGAACAGGAAATTTTACTTCTTCCTTTCCAATTTGGATTCCTTTTATTTCTTGCCTTTACTTTATTCCATAAATGCTCTGGGTAGGACTTCAGTACCATGTTGAATAGAAGTGGCAAGAGTGGGTATCCTTGTCTTGTTCTTGATCTTAGAAGGAAACTTCCTATTTTCACCACTGAGAAATGCAAATCAAGAACAAGATATCACTTCACTCCTGTAAGAAAGGTCATTATCAAAAAAACAAAAGCTAACAAGTGTTGACAAAGATGTGAAGAACAAAGAATTCTTGTACACTCTTGGTGCGATTGTAAAATGATGCAGCCACTATGGAAAGCAGTATGAAGGTTCCTCAAAAAAATTAAATATAGAACTACCATATGATCCAGCAATCCTGATCCTGGGTATAGACCCAAAAAAATTGGAAATCAATAACTCTAAGAGGTATCTGCACCCTTTTTCACTGCAGTATTACTCAAAATAGCCAAAATATGGAAAGAACCCAAATGCTCATCAATAGATAAATGGATAAAGAAAAAAAGGTTTATACATACAACAGAACATTATTCAGGCTTAAAAAGGAAGAAAAGCCTACCATTTGCAACAATATGGATGGACCTGGAAGACGTTATGCTGAGTGAATTCAGTCAGTCACAGAAGGGCAAATACTGCATGATTCCATTTATAGGAGATATCTAAAATAGTCAAATTTGGGGCACCTGGGTGGCTCAGTCGTTAAGCATCTGCCTTTGGCTTGGGTCATGATCCCAGAGTCACAGGATTGAGCCCCACATCGGGCTCCCTGCTCAGTGGGAAGCCTGCTTCTCCCTCTCCCACTCCCCCTGCTTGTGTTCCCTCTTGCTGTCTCTCTCTGTCAAATAAATAAATACAATCTTAAAAAAAAAAAAAAGTCAAACTTACAGATACAGAAAATAAAATAGTGGTTGCCAGGAGATGAGAGGAAAAAATGGGGAGTTGTTATTCCATGGGTGTAGTTACAGTTAGAAAATATGATTAAATTCTAGAGATGTTTTATACAACATAGCACCTACAGTTAATACAGTGTTGTACACTTACGAATTTGTTAAGAGGGTAGATTTCATGTTAAGTGTGTTCTTACAAAAAAAAAAAGCAAAGAGACACAAGGAAACATTTAGAAGTAATAACTGTGTTTATCTCAAGTGACACCTGTGTGGTAATGGTATCATAGGTGTTGTATATAATATGCATGCATTTTTTTCTCTGTATCAGTTACAGTTCAATAAATCCATTTTATTTTTTTAAAGATTTTATTTATTTGACAAAGAGAGAGAGAGCATGAGCCGGGGGGAGGGGACAAAGGGAGAGGGAGAAGCAGGCTCCCTGCCAAGCAGGGAGCCTGATATGGGGTTCGATCCCTGAGCCAAAGGCAGAAGCTTAACAGACTGAGCCACCTAGGCACCCCAATAAATCCATTTTAAAGAAAGAAAAGATTGGGGCGCCTGGGTGGCGCAGTGGGTTAAGTATCCGCCTTCGGCTCAGGTCGTGATCTTGGGGTCCTGGAATGGGCCTTCCTGCACTGGGCTCCCTGCTCAGAGGGGAGTCTGCTTCTCCATCTTCCTCTCCTTCTGTGATCTCTCTCGCTCTTGCTCTCTCTCAAATAAATAAATAAAATCTTAAAAAAAAAAAATAGAAGATTTTCAAGTACCCTCTGGGAAATAAAATGCTTTGCCCCATCTGCTGGGAAAAAAGAAGAGGAGTGGCAGGGGGGGCGGGAAGGAGGAGGAAAAATAATGATGCTGCTGCTGCTGCTACTGATGATGATGATGGTGGCGGCCAGTGGGCAGTTAGATTTCCAGAGAGATGTCTGAGCTAGGGACAGATTTGGGAATCCTCAATAACAGTTAGAACCAGGGGCACAGATGAGAGCATTCAGGAAGTCTTGTAAGGTGAGAAGAGATAAGAGAAGACACGTCTTTAAGAAACAGACAAAAAAGAGCTTGCAAAGCAATCTGAAAATGATCAAAGAGGTAGGGAGAAGGTGCAGAAAAGCCATATCAGAAAGTAGGGGGGTACACCAAGTTTCAATTCAAGACAGGGAGTGGCCAACAGTACTGGACTCTGCAGAGAGCTCAAAATGAAAAAACTAAAAAGAATCCATTGTAGGTTTTTTTTTTAAGATTTATTTATTTGACAGCGAGAGAGGGAACACAAGCAGGGGGAGTGGGAGAGGGAGAAGCAGGCTTCCCGCCGAGTAGGGAGCCCGATGCGGGGCTGGATCCCAGGACCCTGGGATCATGACCTGAGCCGAAGGCAGATGCTTAATGACTGAGCTACCCAGGCACCCGAATCCATTGAAGGATTAACTGTAATTATGGTGATGACTGCACATCTCAGTAAATTTGCCTAAAAATCACTGAATTATACACTTGAAATAGGTAAAATTTATTAATTTTATGCTACGTAAATTATAGCTCAATGAAGTTTTTAAAAGTTTTTTAAATTTTTTCAAGTTCTGAGACACTCTAATACCCCCCCCCCCCAAAATAACATCGTACCTATACCTCACACCTTACACAAAATGAATTCCGGGTATTCGTGACCTAAATATAAAAGCAAAATATAAAAAAATTTTAGAATATAATGCAGGAGAACAATTACATGACCTCAGGTTAGGAAAAGCAAGAACCAAAGTCATAGCTGTGTTCCTTCAACCAAAGAAGATATTTAACAAAAGCCCAGAACAAATCATTTCAGGGGAAGTTAAATAAATGTGACAGGATTCCCAGTTTTCCACAGAACGTGGAATGTAACAAAGTCTCTGCCTTTCCTTGACAGAAGTAAAAGCTGATGCTGACCATTCCTAACAAGAGATACACAATTGTAACCACAAACTGCAACTAAATTAATGTAGACATGGTGCCTTTGTAGAATAAACTCATCCACATAGTCAAAAAATTTGTCATAGTCAAAAATTTGTCAAGTGCTTGTTACTTGCATAACTCTTTAGCAGTGACTACAGGGCAAAATGAGTAAGACGGATCTCAAAAATCTATTCAAAAAAGTCCCCCTAAATAATTAAATCACAATAAATTCTAAAATTATCCTAACAGAAATAACAAGCTTAGAAAATATAAAATTGAAAGAAAGCCCACTCTGTAAGTGAATGGGAGTGAACTTGGTAATAATATATAGAACAAAAAAAAAGGACCAAGAAAACAGTTCAGAATGTGTTACTAATCTAGAGAAGAAAGTTCAGAATTTGTTACTTAGGATCTAGAAGTGTGACTGAAGGAAAAAGTGGAAGGAAGTAAAGGGAGCTAAGGAGGAAAAGATAAGAGCCAACAAAGGGGCAGGTCTACTCAGTATGCACTTCAGTTTTATAAACAACAGTAGTAGAAGCAGATTTGAAATATCTCTGTGAATATATATAAGCTGTTTCTTCAGCATAAGACATATTTACTGGCCCTTGTCTACCAAGCAAACTCTATGTACCTTAAATTCTCACTCAAGTCTGTAAGTCTATGTTTAAACTTTCCCTGACTTCTCCAAGCAGAGCAAGTCTCCTCCCCCTACAGCTAAAAACTCTGAACACATCATAATTAGCATTTATCACATCATATTTAGTGAACATATTCTATGTCCATTACTCTTACTAGGGCTGTAAGCTCTGTAAGCCAAGGATAGTGTATCATTTTTATGTTAGCATCTATTACAGAGCCTAGCACAAAGCAGGTACTCTGGAAATCCTTGCTGAATGAATGACCAGAACTATTCTAAGAAATGGTGGCTACAACAGGCAATACAAACCAGAGAGAGGCAAAATCAAATACAGTAAAACCAATCAGGAAACTGCTACAAAATTCCAAGTCAGAAGGGGGAGCTGACTGCAGGCAATCATGGGAAAATAAGAAAATGGATTCAAAGACTTATGAATGATTTTAAGGAAGAAGTAGAAAAAAAAAATAAGAGAAGTAGAAGATGATTACAAGATTCAAAGCCTTTGTTCCTTGAAAGTCAATTACTTAAATATTTACTGGGAATTTACTTAGTGCAATATACTATGCTAGACACTAGGAATGCAATAATAAGCAAAATATATAAAATCTCTGCCCTCATCATAATGGAGAAAGAGAAAAACCATCGAGAGATTAAGTCTTGGGGAAAACATCTGGTCTAGAAGGCAACTAAAAATGTAGATCTGAAGTTTTAGAGAAAAACCAAGGCCAGAAAATATTTTAGGACCATGTACAGCTCATGTTTTATGAATTTACAAGATCAGTTAAGAAAATGTGTAGGATTAGCTAAGACACCAAGACTGAACCTTGAGTAAATATCTATACTGATACGGGGAGGGGACACGAAGAAAAAGAGAAGAGAGTCAGAAAAGGTAAAAAAGCAAAAAATAATTTTTTTTAAGCCTAGAGAAAAATGTTTGAAGATGAAGGGGTGGCATACAGTGCTCAATATTTCAGAAATACATACATACAAATACATACAAAATGACCTGAGCAAATACTCCCTTGGACCTGGCAAGGTGATCTTTAAGAAAGAAGTTTTCTGAGAATAATAGGAATAAACACCAAACTGGTGTAAGAAAGAGAAAAAGGTGTAAAGAAGAGGGAAAGGTGTAAAGAAAGAGAAAAAAGGTGTAAAGAAGAGGGAAAGGTGTAAAGAAAGAGAAAAAAGGTGTAAAGAAGAGGGAAAGGGAGCAATGCTGAGGAAGAGGGGAAGGGTATAGGAAATAATTAGGATCTTCAATTGTTATCAGAAATAAAAATAAGAGATAGTGATTTATAACTGCTCCTCTTAGGTTTAAGACTGTCAAAGAAATTATCTGACAATTTATTTCATCTCTGTGGAATTATAATTACTCATATTTAAGGTAGGGTGGATACATTGAAAATGAGAAAATAACAACTGTACTTAAAAAATAATTTATATAAAACTGACCAGTGTCAGAATACATTTTATATACTATATACACTATAGAACAAAGGACAAATTCCTTTCTCCATTTAAAATGTACACACTTTTAATTTCACCAATTTATAGCAAAACCATAATAATCCAGAATTTCCCTGTTTTAAGGGTAATGTGAAATGAATACTTTCAGAAAACAGTTAATTTCATTGTACGCAATGTGTTGTTATATTTACATTTTTATGTCCAGTATGAACAATAAGTAAAACACAAGAAAATATTCTAATACTAAACAGCTTGTACAATCTTTCAGTAAGTTCAAATAAAATGATTATTAATTAAAGGAAACATATCGGTATTTTTAGAAATCATACTGACAGTTCTAGGAACAAAAATCAATGGTATCATCATTCTTCATTCTGATATTGTCAGATGTAAATAAATGTTAAGATGAAATAAGACTGAAGCAAAAATATTTAAAGATCCTTTCAGTGAATGGGAAAGAAGAGCAAGGTTAAGAGTAATAGGAATAATCATTTTTTAATTGATCTGAGAAGAGATAAAGACAGGTATCTGCCATTTTCATGATGAATTTGCTTAAAAATCCAATATGTGACAAGTTCAAGGTCACAAATCAAATCAAACCACTACCAGAATCCCTACTTTGCCAAGTTTATTAAAAACTATTTTTCTTCCTGGGACTTCACTCAGGTAAAGGTGGAATTAGAAGGAAAAAAGGTTTGTAAAGAGTCTGGAAACTGCAAAAGGCAGTCTTCCCACAACCGGTACCTCTTATAACCAGCAGATGGTGCCCTCCATAAAGACAACCCTTCCAGTACATAGTCATTACAAAGTAGAAGAAGTTAGGCTTATTCTTAGGCCAGGGACAATTAAAAAGCTATTGTGAGTGTTTTCTAAGAGAATAAAAGATAAATAGATTATGTTAACTTTCCCTAAGTATATAACCTTAAGGCCATGTTTACCTATTTTCCAACTATTCAAACAAAAAGCTGCTTTTTTCCATATACAATGTTACCACTAAGGCACCATGTAACTTGAATTCATCTTTTTTAAATTCAAATTAAGTGTATTTAGTAGTTATCCCTATGAGTTCTGATTAAGCAAAGTAATTTTAAATGGTTTAGGAAGTCCTTTCAGAAAACAAACTCATTTTCATATTTTTGGCAATGTTTATTTATAGAAGGTTAAATATATTTCTTGCCTACATTCTTTTTAAGGATCATCAATCTTACAGAAGGGAGTAAAGTTAAACTTAACTGGTTCAAACAGAAAAGGAGCCCCAGGCCCTAAAACATCTCAACTAGTACCAGTTTCTAACTAACAGTACAGAAAGTATTGTTAAATCTTTTTAAAATAGGATTTTTTATATTAATAATGATGGTATCTCTCATTTATTGAATGATTGGTATTTCTCTAGTCAGTCATCAGCTCAATGTCCTATTCAGTGGGGGAATAAAATTAAGTATTCTTCTATGCACATCAAACCTCATGCTGTACACATTCTTGCACAACCCCCTATTCTTAAACTTGCCTCCATTTCACTGAGAAAATAGAAGCTCTAACAAACAGGAACTTCCCTCAGTCTCCCATCACTAATCTACTGGCCTACCTACTGCATTTATACCCATTCTCTCATTCCTTCCTGTTATTAGAAAGTATGTTAGCCTTATATCAAAAACTAATCCCTTCCAGGTACACAAAATCCCACAAAGACTGACCTCACTAGTTGTCTCCTCTTTCCTCTGCATAAGCATCCTCAGTGTCTACTAGATCCCTTCTCTTAGCACCCAATATACTCTGCTCTTGAGTGGAAGGAATACTATAGCACACCAGCTTAGACTACAAATACCCGTCCAGCTACTACTATCTTCTCTCTCAAATTACCTTCACAGCCAAGCTTCTCAAAAAGCGTATTTCCTACCTTCACGTCTTCAGTTCCCATCTACTTTTTATACTAACAATCTTGTTTCCAACACCCGCCATCACCAGCAATAATGCTTTTGCCATAATCATTGTAGCGGACTTCAAAAACAGCAACAGATTTTTCCCTTCTCTGCATCTACGCCCTTGCAATGTGACTTTGTTGCTCCTCCAATCAAGAAGAGTGTTTTTCCAGCCCTTGAATCTGAAATGATCTTATGACTTGATCCAATGGGACATTTGGCAAGCTTAGTGTTTCTGCCTTTGAGGTTACTAACTTGCTGCTCTTGGAACTCTACTGAAGTGCCCAAGCCCAGAAGTTATTCCACTAGAAAATGAGAGGTCTCAGTTATTCTAGCCATGATCATCATGAACAAGCCAGCCCCAGCCAAACCTAGCAGGTGATCACAGATGTATACCTGCAGATGCATGAGGAAGCCCAGGTGAGAGATCACTAAAGCTGACCCAGATGAGTAGAACTGTCCAGCTGCTGCCCAGCTAAGCCAAACTCTGCCAACCTGCAGAATCAGGAGCCAAATAAATGGTGGTTGTTTTAAGCTGTTAAGTTTCGGGGTGATTCATTATGTAATAAAAGCTAACTAAAAGTCATCATTGACTTCCATGTTGTCGAATCAAATGAACACTTTTCTAATCCTTACTTAATTGCTCGGCAGTATGAAACACAGTTGATCGAACCCTCCTTCTTGAAACATTCTTTTCCTTTGGTTTTTACTCCATTTTATCTCTTCCTGATTTTCCTCCTACCTTACTGGTCAACTCTTCTCTGTTGTTTCCTTTTCTATCCAGGCTCTAAATATTAGTAATTCATCAGAACTCAATTCCTACCCCTTTATTCACTTTTTTAAAGTAGGCTCCATGCCCAGCGTGGAGCCCAAAGCGGGGCTTGAACTCACACCCTGAGATCAAGACCTGAGCTGAGATCAAGAGTCGAATGCTTAACCTACGGAGCCACCCAGGCGCCCCTATTCACTTTTTAACCTATATTTTTTCTCCAGACTTTTGCCCTAGGCTTTTTAAAACCTACTCCAAAGACTTTAAAATAATACATACCCTACACCAACAGATCTCTTATGAACCCTAGTCCACATATACAACTAGTTAACATTTCCACTTGGTTTATTCACAAAGGCATATTGAACTTAAAATTCCCAAAACTAAACAACAAACTATCTCCCAACTTCTTCCCCCTCCAAAATAACCTTCCTTCTTCTATCTTCTCTCTGTATATGGTGACTTAGAGTACCCAACTCGTTCCTCCCAGAAAATTGGGGGAGTGACCCTTTCAACATTTAAAAGCAACCAAGTCCTGTAAATGCTACCTGCTAAATACAAATTTGTATTTGGCCATCATTTCACCACAACTAATCTAAGCCACCTCCAATTCATTCTTCAAACAGCACCTAGGACGATCTATGGTAACACTAATGATCTAATGTACTAAGGTACACTAATTTCTTCATATCACTGCCTTAACTTAAAATACTTAAATAGGTTCCCAATGCCCTTAGAATAAGTTCTAAATATACTAATCTGACCACTTTAATCACTATACTCCTGTCACACCTCTATTTCTTAAAGGCACCAAACCAAGATCCTTCTGTCTCAGTGTGTACTATTCTTTCTGCTTCAAAATCTTTTTCCTCCTGTCATCCCTTCTCTGGTTCTTCAAGTCTCACATGTCGATCCTCGGGTATGCTTTCCTGAGTCTGCCCAAACTAAATTAAATCTCTATTACATGCTCTCAACATCACCCTGTACTTTACCTTCAAAGGATTTATAATAATTATAGGTGTTTATCCTCTAATGTCTGTATACCCTTCTGAACTTGTATGTACCATACGGGAACAAGAATCCAATTTTGTTCACTACTGTATACCTAAATGCATAATACAATGATGGGCAAAAAAGCAAGAGCTCAACAAATATTCTTAATTATGAGATGAACTACATAATTACGCCCATTTTATAAATGAGGAAACTGAGGATCAAAGAGATTAACTATGCTGAAGTTATCCAGCAACTATACTGGAACTAATCCATACCTGATTCCCAAACCTTAACCTAATGGTTCCCAACTTTTGGAACACAACTGAATCTCCTAATACTCAGGCCCAAACACCTGCACTTAAAAAAGGGTTCCATGAGGATTTTTATATGCAAAGTTAAATAACAATGCATCTTATCAGCCAAAAAGTTAACCCAAATATCTATTAATTGATGAATAGATAAACAAAATGTGGTATATCCATACAATGGAAAACTAATTAGGAATAAAAAGGAATAAAGTACTGATATATAACACTGATGAACCTCAAAAACATTCTCCATATAAGAAAAGCCAGACACAAAAAACTACATATTGCACAGATTACATTTACATGAAATATCCATAAAAAAGCAAACAGATGAGTTGTCATCTGGGATTGCGGTTGAGAAAGTTATCACCATAAGTGGACACCAGTAATCTTTGGAGAACAATGGCTATATACTCTAAACTTACTAAAAATCATGGACTTATACACATAAAATGAGTGTTATAAAGAAAAAACAAAAGAGAACAATTCATTCTGTCAGATGGTAGAGAAGGTTGTCAGCAGCATATCACAGAGTTGGAATTTAAGCTGTGGAAGACAATAGAATGGCTAGGTGTGGATTCTAGGATTCAAGGTAACTGTGAAGCAGAGGAAGCACTGACCAATGAAAAAAAAGCACGAAAATATGCTAGGTCTGAAAAAACAAACAACGTATCTGTTGTTATATGTGCCTTTCTAGAAAAATCTCACATTTTGCAAAATCACACTTTTCAAAATAATGGTTAAAACAGAACATTAGCAAAACAACAGCAATCCAAATAACATACAAGCATAGTCTCCACTGGCATTTGTTCCCAGCATCATAATCAAACTTTTCAGCCTTAAATATAAGAGTTCAGGTTTTCTCAAGATGTAGGCCCTTGAAGGTAGTACTGTACTACTAATAGAAAAAAATTCAGCAAAATTAAAAACAGCCTTCAATTTTTTGTTAAACAGGGCGGAAACAGCCTCACAGATATTTCATCTGCACTTGAAGCTGTACTAAATAGATGAACACAGATTTAGGGATTCTTGACACTATTAAATCTTCTGCTTGTAAAAAAGGCAATTTTGCATCAGGATTTTCAGCCTTTTTTTTTTTTTGTATCTATAGATTTAGATGATCACTTTAAAATATGTTATAGCACATATTTTTCTTCATGACACAATAAATCTAAACCATCTTTTTTGTCAAACATCTACATCCAATATAACTTCAAACATAATATATGGTCCCACATTTTAAGGTTTTTTAAACTTCTACTGAGATATAATTGACACATAACATTATGTTAGTTTTAGGGGTACAATATAATGATTCAGTATATGTATATGGTGTGAAATGATCACCAAAATAAGTCTAGTTAACAAGTTACAAATTTTCTTTTCTTGTGAAGAGAACTTTAAAATTTTACGTTTACCATACTGTAACTACAAAACCTTTAAGTTGAAGTTGTTAATTAAACGTTGGTCATTATAAATACTGTATTACTTTTAATTAGGTAGAATTAATAATTGCACTTCATTTTACATACAGTATGCTCTGGTCCTTAGGTATCAATACAGATGGTACATTTATGTCCATTTTATTGCAGTCTTAAAGAGATACAATGTAGTATTATGCAAGATGTACTGGATTTTTAATTTAAAGTGTAGGTCTCAAAAAAATAAAAGTACAGGGCTCTCTGAGTTGGCACTATTTAAGTTACTTACACTATACACCTTATAACTGAACATAGCAGCCCTCTGTAAACAATTTTCTTCTCAGTTCCCTGGGTGAGGGACGTTAAGGTTAGGGGAAGTAACAGGGATCCCGATGAGATAAAGACCATACCTGGTATGGTCTGAGAAAGGGTCAGGATATTTTCCATTCATGGGTAGAGCTTTCTTACTGCTGTCTTAACCTTTTTTCTCCCACTAAAGCATACTTCTCTCCTGTTCTCTATTATGTTAAGTGTTCTTACCACAACAAAATTTTTTAAAAATTTAAATTATGTGCCTTGTAGATGGAAATATAATTACTAAACTGGGAGGAGAATGACTGGAAGATAAATCTGGATATCAAGTCCACCAAAAACTTTAACTTGATAAAGTTCTCAGTAAATTTCCCTATAATAGGAAACATACCAAAACAAACATAGTACATAAATATTTGAAGATATTCCTTAATATATAAACTTTGAAAGTGTGCACAAGTACTTTAATCTCATTAATATTACTTTTTTCAGTTATTCTCAATTGCATTATGTCCAATAATTTCCTTACCTATTAGGTGTATTTTGCAGCTGCATCACCCTGACTAGGAAACTGCTGCTCATGCCATGAGAGAATTACAAAGATTTTTTTATGTTTATAACAGATAATTGCCAAAATCTACCTTATATTCTTCCTGGCCAAAATCAACCCAATTTTGTTCTTTGGTACTGTTGCCCAAACATGAATGCCTGTTTTTGTTTTCTTAAACAGATTTATTGAGATATAATTCATACACCAGACAATTCACACTTAAAGTACACAATTCAACAGCTTTTGGTATACATTATTAATTTTTTATTGTGGTAAGATACATATAAAATGAAATTTGCCATTTTTGCCATTTTTAATGTACAATTCAGTGGCACTGTTTATATTCACAAAGTTATACAACCATCGCCACTACCTATTTCTGAAACTTTTCATCACCCCAAACAGAAACTGTATAACCATTAAGAAACAAATGCCCCAGACCCTCCTCTCGCCGGCCCCTGGTAATCTCTAATCTACTTTCTGTCTCTATCAACTTGCCTATTCTAAGTATCTCATATAAATGTAATCATACAGTATTTGTCCTTTTATGTCTCGCTTATTTCACTCAGAATACTTTCAGGATTCATCCATGTTGTATCAAGTATCAAAACGTCATTCTTTTTTATGATGGATAACATTCCATTGTACATATATACCACACGTTGTTTATTCACCCATCTATTGACAGACTGTTTCCACTTGTAGCTATTATAAATACTGCTATAAACAAAGGGGTACAAATATCTCTTCAAGACTCCACCTTCAATTCTTTTTGGTATATACTTAGGATTTTATGGATTCTTTGTGGAGAAATGTCTATTCAAGTCCTTTGACAATTTTTAAGTTAGGTTATTTGTCCTTTTGCTGTTGACTGGCAGGCATCCTTTATATATTCTGGATATTAAATCCTTATCTGATATATGATTTACAAATAATTTCTCCCATTCTGTAGATTGTCTTTTCCCTTTCTTAACATTGTCTTTTAACGCACAACTTTTTAATTTTTATGAAGCCACGCTTACCCATTTTGTTTCTTTTATTGCTCTTGCTGATGATATCATGGTTAAGAATTTATTGCCAAATTCAAGGTCATGAAATTTTACCACTATGTTTTCTTCTAAGAGTTTATGGCTTTAACTCTTTAGGTTCTTGATCCACTTTGAGCTAATTTTTATATATTGTTTGAGATATAGGTTCAACCTTCATTCTTTTGCATGTAGAAATACAATTCTTCCAGTATCACTTGTTGAAAACTATCCTTTTCCTGTTTATTTTCAATAAAGATGTCCTGGCTTCTCCTCTAGAAATTTTGATTCAGTAGATTTGTGGAGGGACTTCAGATTTCCCATTTTCAAGGATGTCTCAGATATTTACCATGGTCAAACAAGTTTGAAGAACAGTAAAGAATACAACTTCAAGTACTTGATTCATATTCTAGATCAGTCAAAGAACTATTTCTTTTTAATCCTTGCTTAGCAGATACACTCAGCTTATGCTACATCCAGGTGAGGACTTAGGTAAGAAGCCCTTAATTTTCACAAAAGGTTGTTAACCTTACCATCTGCATATCTGATCTCTAAAACATAGGGCTTTACCAAAATAAACAACACAAGCTTGCCACAATACAGACTTATGCCGCAATTCACTCTTTTAACAATAAATATGTGAGCATCTATTATACCCCAGCAGTGTTTGAGCCACAGGGGATACAGCAGTAAAGATTCTTGCTCTCGTGGAACTTAAAGTTGGCGGGAAACAGACAACAAATAAGTATGTGTGTGTGTTAGGTAAGGTGAAATGTTAAGAAAATTAAGGGTAGGGGAGCCTGGGTGGCTCAGTTGGTTAAGCGACTGCCTTCGGCTCAGGTCATGATCCTGGAGTCCCGGGATCGAGTCCCACATCAGGCTCCCTGCTCAGCAGGGAGTCTGCTTCTCCCTCTGACCCTCCTCCCTCTCATGCTCTCTGTCTCTCATTGTCTCTCTCACAAATAAATAAAAAAAAAAAAAGAAAAAGAAAATTAAGGGTAAGTGGAGAAGGGAGCGGTTTTAGATTGCAAAGACATTTTGACGAAGTGACATTTGAGCAGAAACCTGAAAAACAGTAAGAAAATAAATTATACAAATACCAACAGCAGAATATTCAAACAGGGGCGCCTGGGTGGCTCAGTAAGTTAAGCGTCTGCTCAGCTCGTGATCCTGGGGTGCTGGGATCGAGTCCCATATTGGGGTCCCTGCTTTGTGGGGAGTCTGCTTCTCCCTCTACCTCTCTCTCCCTCTCATGAATAAATAAAATCTTAAAAAAAAAAAAAAAGAATATTCAAGACAGAGTGAGGCCCAAAGATTACAAGCTTGAATATACTACTCAACTATCAGCAATGAAGCCCAGTTAGATTTCAAGGATTAAAAGGATTCTTGAGGGAAATCCAATTCATTTCTTCCTCTAGATCAGGGCTTCTCAACCTAAGCACCACTGGTTGATGTTTTTGCTCAGAATTCTTTTATTGTGGGTAAGCATATGAGTGTTCCTGTGCATTCCAAGATAGGAGCATGCCTGGCCTTGGCCCACCAGATACCAGTGACACAGACACAGACACACGCGTGCACACGCACACACACACACCCCACCATCACCCTTAGTTTTAGACAAAACCAAAAATGTCTCCAGATATTGCCAAATTCCCCCGCAGGGCAAAATGCACTCTAGATTGAAAACAAGACTCCCCGATCAGTCCTTAAATTGAAATTCCATGTAGGAAACCCATAAAAATGGTCTTCAAGAGGTCTATGAACCATGTAGTCATCTGAAAGAGTACATAAAGTCTGCATGTGTGTGAAAACGTGCTTTTTTCTAGAGAGAAGGTGCAGAACTTATAATATCTAGAAGGCTAATGACTCAAAAAAAAAAAAAAATTAAGGAATGCTTTAATATTTTAACTGGGTTACTAACTAGGAAGATTGTATAACTGCGTAAATTTCTAAAAACATACACTCTTCCAAGACTGAATCAGGAAAAAATACAAAATCTGAACAAAAACAAAATCTGTAATATACATATATACATACATATATATGTTGAACAACAACATCTGAAAGCTCCAGGTTTGAGCCACATTTGTCCTAGCAGCCACATATTTAATATCAATGGGCTGCGCTGTGGTTTCCTTTTTTTCTTTCATCACAAAACCCATCAAAAGCCTATAAAACCTGTCACTGAATTTACTAAAAGATGTTCTTGAAAAATCATCACCGTCATTTTATTATCATCCCTATTTAATAAATGAAGAAACCAAGGTCAAGATAAGTTGACTGATTTACCCAGGATCAGAAAGCTCTTGAATAACAAAATTGGAAGTTATTTACATGGTTATATGACAGGAAAGAGCCACAGGAACATACCTAACTTCTTGGTTTTATTTATTTCAAAAGCAAAATAGGGAATGCTATAATTATGGTACATAACCAATAAATCACTAGCAAACTAACCTCAAAGAGCATAAGATGAATAAATCAGATATATCAACTGTAAGATTAACATCATCTATGACTGAAAAACCTAAAATTTGTTTAGAGTAAGTGAAGTTTTTTCTGACACCTGAGTCCTCACTGAACCCTCAGTAGGTCAGTTAAGTGATATGAAGGATAACCCTGCAACATACCTAGGATAAGCACAGAAGTGAGTTTTATTTACTTTTTTTAATCCCTCAATGCAAGCCAAAGTACAATTCAAAGTATTTAAAATATGATTCAATAAAGACAATTCTACAGGAATGGGAGCCAACACAAGCATCTAAAAAGTTAGTGATCTCAATGTCTACTTTAATCTAGGGAAAAAAAACCCAAATTACACAGAGCAATGATTCTTCAAACTTGTATTTTAATCATGAAACTCATTCTTCTAACCAAAATCTTATAACAATGTCTATTATAGTGAACAGATTAAAAGAACTGCTCTTGCTGAACTGGGTGATTAGTACCCCAATGGCCCCAACTCTTCTTGTCAAGGAAATCCCAATGAATAACTTGAAAACCAGCGATCTGTCAGTGTTTTTGGAAATGTGAATTATTACAGTCTTTCTAAAAAGAAATATATTCATAATATCTATTAAATTTTAATGACACATTCCCTTCAACCCAGTAAACCCTCTCTTCCCACTCGATCTCACAAGAACAAAAATGTCAGTATAAATTGTACATGAATATTCATCTTAGCACTATTTATAGTGGAAAAACAAAACAAAACAAAGAACATGGAAAAAACCTGACATCTACAAGGAAACAGCTAAATGAAGTGTGGTAAATCTTCCCATGGAATATTGTGCAGCTGTTATAATGAACAAGTTCCACCAGCTCATCTATACTAATGCTGAGGAGAAAAGTATTATTCTCAAGTGTGTATGTGTGCGCGCACAGGCGCGCACACACACACAAATATGGGTATAATGACATTTTCATAAAACAAGTACCACCACCACAGTTACCAAAAATAAAAGCCCTTCCAGAGAGATGGAAAAATAGGTACAGAAATTAATGGGAAATACAGAATTCAAAATTATTTCTAATGTTACGCATGTATAAATGGAATATAAACACGATTTGAATCTGGGATGGAAAACATTCCTCCTACAGATATGTTATTTCAAAGTACTTGTAATAATGCATTTTTAAAAGCAATCCTTAAAGAACAAAAAGCGAATTTCCATCCCAGGTTCAAATCGTGTTTATTGTGGTGGTACTTGTTTTACGAAAAAAAGAAATATTTTCTTTCAAAGTGAAAGATAGCAAAACCGTTTTCTGTATTGATGTTCTTTCTGTTACTTTGTTTTCCTAGGAAAATAAATAAAAGAGATCAAAAATTAATTTTCAAGTGAGTAATTGAGTAATTGCATTAGTGGATTTGTGAATAACAACTCAACCAGTGTTGGATAGCTGAATAGTAAGAACTGCAGATAACTGTGTAAACATATGATATAATAAGATAATAAAATTGTAATGTTTCAGACCTAGAAGGGATCTAAGATGGGTTGAGGATGGAGATGAGGGTTCGGTCATCAAATGAACTCATTGGGTCATGTAACTCAATTCTTCTGTATCTTTTAGTATCTTCTAGTGGAAGGTGATGAGAGGAAGGAAGAAAGAGGACTGGTTAGAGAGATACTGTGATTTTATTCTTGTTAAAGTCAGAGGTGTCTTTGACAGTTCAGAATATTTGTACTCTTGGCTCCTGCCATGGTATACAACCTTGAATACCTTTTGCCTAGTCTTTATTTAAAAATTCAATTTTAAGAAAAAAATGTTAATGAAGAAAAGCAAAGCTCAAAGAATAGCAGTCCACAATAAATTTGGAAAATTTCTTTTCAATCCCCTAGCAAACCTAAGTATTCTTTTCCAAAAAGGGCATAAAAACTCACAGAAAATGAAGTAGTTAAAAAAAAAAAAGCCATGAGAAGTAAAACTTTAGAATACAGACTGTCTTTTAAGATGCAACTGGATCAGCTTCATACAAATACCTACAGCTTATCCTATAGAAATGGCTTCATTTTCTCTTTTATAAAATGTAGATAGTAACAATTTGCTTAACTGCTGTAAAAACTGTAAACCCCTACACCTGCAATTACCAAATGGTGCTCCAAGACATCTGAAAACACCCAGGACACCACAGCAAACTCACAGGCATTATGGGATTTTTTTAATTATCAAGGAAAACATGACAATTCTCAAAATCTGTCAGACACCAAGTGAACTACTAGCTCAAGGTAATTCCATTTCAACATGAGATCATTCTACATTCCTTCTGAAGGTACCACATCTTTGAGAAACTGGGTTTGGAGGCAGCTGAAGTGATAAAAAGTACTGCATGGAAATCAATGAGAAATAGGAAATGAGGTTGCAGAATCCAATTTGATCCTAAGACTTGAGGGCTTGTCTATGACCTACAGGCAAACACATCCCACTAATAAGTAACTATTGTTATTTAAGAATAAAAAATATTTTTTCTTTCAGCGTATGTGTAATTCCAAGGCCATAAATACTTAAGTTATTCATACCTAACTGAAATAGGACTATTAAGTATTATTTTTTGGCTCTATGAAAAATGGAATGAAACACTAAGAGCACTGTAAGTCAAGCACTTTTGGGAACCTCTCACTGTGTATTTACAAGGGATTCTCATGGATATTTGTAAGTTGCACTAGGGTACATCATCTCTACCCTATCTTCATTGGTAATGGGGCAAAGAAAATAAAAAACTGCAAAGACTGAAAACATAAAAAATGAAAATGATAGGGTGTTCACCATCACATTTCACTCTAGAAAAGCAGAAAACAAAAAGTTGAATACAATAATTAAACAAAAATATACCCAAATGTTGCCTGTCTTATGTTTGTTTATTTAAAGACAAAGACTACTTTAGTCTCAAAGTCTTGATTATCTAACAATCTTTTCAAACACTTTTTAGCAGTTGAGTCCTTTTTTCAAAATCCCCCACCAAATTCTAAGTTACAAAATATCTAAAAAGCAGAAGTCTCCCTGGCTGAGGAGGAGCCTAGGACCACACTCTGGCGTATTTCCTCCACATGGGTAACAGTAGTCACTGGAACCCAGAGGTTTCAACAAATAGCTAGGGCTGCTGAAGGTAAAGGGGCAAAAGTGCCCCAGCCTTTCAATTAAAACAGCTCAGCAACATAGAAGATCTCCTTTGAAAAACTGATTCTTTGGGGATGCACAGGTTACAATCGACAGCCTAAGGCCAGGACAATGACTTTCAAACTTTTTTTTTTAACTGCAATACAACCCAATACATAAATACGCTAACAACAACAAAAGTCTCATTAAATAACCTTTTTGTGTGTAATTCATGAGATTTTCTATTACAATTGAAACCCAGTTTACAAAAAACCTCTGGCCGAAGAAATTGCCTCAATGACTTCTCAAGCTATCAAAAGAAATTTTTTTCAGTGATTGTGAACAGGAGGAGCAAGGAGAGAACAAAAAGTTATTTGTGGTAATAAAGGAACAAACAAAAAAAGAGAGAAAAGAGAAACCTTACGATTTCCACCTCATTATGCATACCAAAAACCAAACAAAAACAACAGAAAAAGGGTGGGGAAAAGGGAGGGAAACAATATGGAAAGAGTGAATATGCATACATTAGAGCTCAATGTAAAAAATAAAATCATCAAAATATTTTCTCTAGTTAAGAAAAAACTTTTCTACCTAAAAACAAGAGAATAAACCTTTGAATCTTTTTCAACACAACTGATTTTGCCAGCTGTCAACCACATTATAACATTCATCTCTCCTCTTCCCCAAATCCATCAAAATGACCAAAGAAAAAGAAGCAGCGTTAGAGATCAGAAGGTCACTGACAATGCTGATAGCTGACAGAAGGAAAACCAAAACTCCAGAAGCCACCCCAACAAAGAAGAAATGGGGTAGAATGGACTGAAGACAATAAAATGGAAGCTTCCCTAGCTTTGGCCCACCATAATTAACAAACAAGCAAACAGAATCTTCCAATAACATACTCTTACCTCTACAGCAATTTATTTCCTAATTCCTATTAATAATCTCAGCTCAGATAACACAGCAAATAGGATTTTGAAACGCTACCAGGAATCAAAACAGAACTAAGATGGGCAAAGAGGTTTCATATGAGTTTTCTTGACTTGGCATAGACTGCAAGATAAATCATTTGGAATTTTGTGACCCAAATGCTCTCTCAGCCATTTGTCTTGTTTCAGGGAGACATAAGACTTGCCAGTATGCTCCCAGCCCACATACCCTAAAAATAATTCTACTTTTTTAAAGCCTGTCTCAGTTCATTTACCATACCAGAGATAACCTACACAGGAGAGGATCAGAGCCACCCATTCCTTTGCAGGACTCATCTAGAGAAAATAATCCTAATTGGTACAATTGCTAAAGCAGCCCACACCCACTATCAATAATGACTAATTCAGAATCCCACTTATAACTGCATAAGGATAATTCAACATGCACACAAGACTCGGAGGGTCCAAAAGAGGCGCACAAACTGAAAATCAGAGCAAACAGGCCAAGTGAAATAAAAATAAATACAGAAAGGTACAAAAGAAATTTTAAAGAATTTTTAAATTAACACTCTGAATGAAACGTGGAGAAACTTATATACATAATAACAGTAGACTACCTGAAAAGCAGCAACGGTAAAACAAGAAAATTCTGGAGACTTGAAAGCACAATACTCCCAAACTTCCAATAAGGGTGAGGGGAGAGGTAACTAAATATCAACAGAAGTGGGTGCTTGGGTGGCTCAGTAGATTAAATGTCTGCCTTCGGCTCAGGCCATGATCCCAGGGTTCTGGGATCGAGTCCCACATTGGGCTCCCTGCTCAGCAGGGAGTCTCCTCCCTCCCCCCCCGCCCCTCCCCTCCACTCATGAGTGCACTCTCGCTCCCTCTCCCTTGCAAAAAATAAAATCTTTAATAAAAATTTTAAATATCAACAGAGGTAGTGAAGAGTCTAATGAATACAACTTAAAAAAAAATTGAGACATCCATATTCAGTAATATACAGACTATGTATTATAAAAAGCCCAAAAGATCCAGCAGAAAACTGTTATCACATTGCTGAACTCATAAAAAGGAAAATCTATAAGGAGATTTCTACACTTCACCTTCACTTCCACACAAATGTCCATATCAGCTCTGTGCCAGCTACAAGGAGGCCAGCTGAACCTGAGAGTCATGCTTTAAACATATAAACCCTAGAAGGTTCCCAAGATATAACAAGTCCTATTTCTTAGCAGATGGAAAGGCAAATCCTCTGTGGAATTAAAAAACTTCTCAATATAAGCTCCCAAATTTTCCACGTATTAAGCTCAACAAAATAGAAGTCCTGCTCAAGGATCACACACACCTAAGGAAACACGAAGTGTGAACATATTATGTATCACTGAATTCAAATATTAAAATTTAATTGCCAAATTATAAAACATGAATGAAATGTAAAAGGGCTTTTTTTAAATTAAAACACAAGATACGCTAGCAAAAAGAAGCTTCTGAAAATCACCAGAAAAAAACTGAAAAAGGACAAAGATACTAATGGTTGATTTCAAAATCTCAATGAATGGGTTAAATGGATTAAAAATGGGTAGAAAGGGGGTGCCTGGGTGGCTCAGATGGTTAAGCGTCTGCCTTCGGCTCAGGTCACGATCCCAGGATCCTGGGATCGAGTTCCGTATCCGGCTCCCTGCTCAGCAGGGAGCCTGCTTCTCCCTCTGCCTCTCTCTCTCTGTCTCTTATGAATAAATAAATAAAATCTTTTAAAAAAAATGGGTAGTGGGGCACCTGGGTGGCTCAGCCGTTTAGCATCTGCCTTCGGCTCAGGTCATGATCCCAGGGTCCTGGGATCAAGCCCCGCATCGGGCTCCTTGCTCAGCAGGGAAGCCTGCTTCTCCCTCTCCCACTCCCCCTGCTTGTGTTCCCTCTCTCGCTGTCTCTCTCTGTCAAAAAATAAATAAAAATTAAAAAAAAAAAAAAAAGGGTAGAAAGGGAGTCATAAAAATTAGTAATTTGAAGAAACTACATAAAATACAGGACTAAGAGAAAAAGATGAGAAATTTAAAGGAGAAGTAAGAGATATCAGATGATAGCAAACTTCAAAATCCTAATAAAAATTCTCTAAAAAGTAATTATAAACATGGAAAGCAAAATACAAACAAGCACTGTACATAATAACAACTCTCATATGAGGAATAAAAAAGAGAACTAAAATCTGGGCAACATCATCATGGAAGTTGGGAGAAGGGTGCTGATCAGAGTAAAAGGAACTTTGTGTCAATTTTGAAAAGGGCGCAGTTTTTAAATCTTAACTTTAACTGTGCAATGGAGAATTTAAAGGATATCAATTATTTTTTAAAGGGAAGAAACAGACTATAACTACCACACCTAAAAGAAAAAAAAAAATGTAGGAAGACCTCAACATCATCACATAGTGAGTAGTTCCTTTTTTCTCTCTCCTTAAACTTGTAACTAATCACACGTCCATAACCCAATAAAAAGCACCTCTGCACAGCACAACAGGACACCCAAACAATCCACCTATCTGTGGACCCAAGAGTGGGTGGATAGGAGGTTGCAGAGGGGAGCAGCAGCAGAGAAAGCAGCAGATCCAGTAGGGAGGCAGCATGGCCTTTCTGGCAAAGGAAGTGGAGGATGAAGGCAATCACTGGGAGTCTGCTCAGCCACGCATGCTGCAGCTGGAAAAACCTACTGCTTTCTCTGAGAAGAAACCATAGTGACTTAGAGGAGGAAAGGGTAAAGGGAAGAAGACAAGGAGAACTGAAGAAAAGCATTTCCTACTCTCTGCCACAAGATTATGGCAAGAGGACCCACCATGGAGCCCCCCAACCACCAGAGGAACCCCCCTACTGGGCTATGGGCAAACCCAAAGCCCCAAGTGCTAAGTACACACCTCCCCTAAATCTGCTGCCACACTTTTTTTCTCAGGCAGTTTTATTGTTGGGTTGTTTTTTTTTCTTTTTCCTATTTTCTAGAAAACAAAAAGGCTCCTAATTACCAACCTGTTGAACTTTTAGAATGAAAAGAAATAAAGCTTTACATAAATAGGAAAGATGTTTACTACCTAAATGCAAGCAGCAAAGGCACTTTTCATCAAACACTATAAAAAATTGTGATAATACGGTATCACAAAAAGAAAATGACGATTTTTCAGCAACAAAATCCAAAGACACAAAATATTGTCATCTAACTGATAACTCAAAATAGCTGTCATGAAGAAATTCAATGAGCTGAAAGAAAACTCAGAAAGGCAAGACAATGATCTCAGGAATAAAGTTTATGAACACAGAGAGTACCTTACCAAAGAGAAATTCTAAAAAAAAAAAACTAACAGAATTTGGATTGTAACTCAATAAATGAGCTAAGGAATGCACTAAAAATCTTTGAAAATAAAGCACATCAAATAGAAGAGAGAATAAGCAAGCTTGAGAATAAGAATACAGAACTAATTCAGGTAGAAGAGATTCTTAAAAAGTGAAGAAACCCTGTGGCGCCTGGGTGGCTCAGTCATTAAGGGTCTGCCTTCGGCTCAGGTCATGATCTCAGGGTCCTGGGATTGAGCCCCACATAGGACTCCCTGCTCAGCGGTGGAAAGCCTGCTTCTCCCTCTCCCACTCCCCCTGCTTGTGGTTCCCTCTCTTGCTGTGTCTTTCTCTGTCAAATAAATAAATAAAATCTTTTAAAAAAAAAAAAAGTGAAGAAACCCTATGAGAACTACCAAACACCATTAAAATAGCCAACATAAGATTAATGGGTATACCAGAAGGAGAAAAAAGGGAGAAAGAAGCAAATAGTGTATTTAAAGAAATAACTGCTGAGAACTTATCTCAAGACAAAAGACCTTCTCCATGAAACAGCATATTAAAACTATCAAAAGTCAATGAAAAAAAATTTTAAAGGCACCCAGACCCAAAAAAAAAAAAAAAAGTTACCTATGAAAGAACCCCTATTAGACTACCAGCAGATTTCTCAGCACACACGCTACAGGTCAGGAGAAAGTGGAATGACATATTCAAAATACTGAAAGAGAAACTGCCAACCAAGAACACTCTATTCAGCAAAGTTATCCTTCAGAAATGAAGGAGATAATAAGGCTTTCCCCAACAAACAGAAGCTAAAGTTCATCACCACTGGACCTGCCTTATGAAAAATGCTGAAAGGAGCGGTTAACATGATAAATATAATTAGAAAATTGTAACTTTTTTAGAAGAGTATATTAAACTCTTAGTTACAGCATGAAAGGTAAAAGAAAAGAACATTAAAAATAACTATAGCTTCTGTAACTTTTTAAAAATCAGCATAAAAAGAGATAACATGTGAGATTGAAATATTAAAAGAGAAGGATGGAACACCTTTATAGGTAAATGAAGACAAAATGCTATTAACAGAAAAAAGACTATTTTATCCATGAGATGTTTTACGTAAACCTCATGGTAACCCTTAAGTAAAATCTAGAACAGACACAAACCATAAAAAAGAGAGAGACTGAACAAACTATCATGGAAAACCACCAACATACAAAGGTAGACAGAAACAGTAGAAAAAAGAAACAGCAGACAGAATAACCAGAAGACAAAAGATAAAAAGGCAGTTGTAAATCCTTATGTATCAGTAATCAGCCTAAATATAAATGTATTGAACTTACAAATCAAAAGGCACAGAGAAGCTGGATGGATTAAAAAAAAACAAGACCCAACTATAGCCTGCCTAAAAGAGATTCATCTCAGCTCTAACAACACACATAGGCTCAAAGAGAAAGGATAGAAAATAATATTCCAAACAGAAACCAAAATAAGACAGGAATAACCATATTTACATCAGACAAAATAGATTTCAAGCCAAAAAGGGTAACAAGAGACAAAGAAGGTCATTATATAATGACAAAAAAGTCAGTATATCAAGAACGTACAATAATCATAAATATATCCCCACCAAAATATACTAAGCAAATTACTAACAGATCTTAAGGGAGAAATACACAATACAGTAAGAGTAGGGGACTTCAATACCTCACTATCAACAATGGATAGATCTTCCAGACAGAAAAGAAACAAGGAAACGTTGAAATTGAACCACACTTTAAGAACAAATGGACTTAACAAAATAGATTCCATTCAACAGCAACAGAATACACATTCTTCTCAAGTGCACATGGAGCATTCTCCAGGACAGAACATATGACAGACCACAAAACAAATCTGAACAAAATTTTTAAAAAGATTTTTATTTATTTGAGAGAGAGTGCATGCGCATGTATGGGGGAGGAGAGGGCAAGGGGAGCAGAGGGAGAGGGACAAGCAGACTCCACACTGAGTGCAGAGTCCAACACGGGGCTCAATCTCAAGATCCTGAGATCATAACCTGAGCAGAAATCAAGAGTCGGACGCTTAGCTGACTAAGCAACCCAGGCACCCCTGAGCAAATTTAAGACAGAAATCATACCAACTAGCTTTTCTAACCACAAAGATATGAAACTAGAAATCAATAAGAGGAAAGTAGGAAGTTCTACAAATATGTGGAAACTGAACAACATACTTCTCGCAAATACTGGATCAAAGACAACATCAAAAGGGAAATAAATTATCTGGAAACAAATGAAAATGGAAAAACCGCTTATCAATATTGCAGGATAAATTACAGCTGATACTACAACAACAGAACTATTAAAGACTACTATGAACAATTATATGCCAAAAAATTACATAACCTGAAAGAAATGGATACATTTCTAGAAATAAACAACCTACTGACTCAGGAAGAAACAGAAAAATCTGAACAGACTGAGAAATTGAATAAGTAATCAAAAAAACTCCCTACATGGGAAAAGCCAGGACCAGAAGGCTTCACTGGAGAATTCTACCAAACATTTAAAGATGAATTAACACCAAGCTCTTCCAAAATATCAGGGATGAGGGAATGCTTCCAAACTCATTCTATGAAGCCAGCATTGCCCTGATACCAAAACCAGATAAGGTTACTACAAGAAAACTATAGAGCAGTATCCTTAATGAATATAGATGCAAAAATTCTCCACAAATTATCAGCAAACTCAATTCAAGAACACATCAAACAGATAATAAAACATGACCAAGTGTAATTTATCCCTGGGATGCAAGGCTGGCCCAACATACACATACCAATAAATATATCACACATCAATGAAATGAAAGACAAAAATCACATGATCACCTGAAAAGACACAGAAAAAGCATTTGACAAAATACAACATCCTTCCATGATAAAAACCCTTAACAGATTGGATATAGAAGAAACACACCTCAACATAATAATGGTCATAAAAGACAAACCCACAGTCAACATTACACTCAATGCAGAAAAATTCAAAGTGTCTTCCTCTAAGATCAAGAACAAGAAGGCCCACTCTTGCCATTCCTACTCAATATAACACTGGAAATCCTAGCTAGAGTAACTAAGCAAGACAAAGAAATAAAAGGCAATCAAATCTGAAAGGAAAATTAGAAGTCACTATTTGCTGATGATATGATCTTATACTGCTGACCCTTAAACAACACAGGTTTGAACTGCCCACATCACTTATATGTGGCTTTTTATCAATAAACACAGTACAGTACTATAAATTTATTTTCTCTTCCTTACGGCTTTCTTAATATTTTTTCTGTAGCTAATCTTATTGTAAGAATACAGTATATTACACATGTAAATATACAAACTATATGTTAATTGGCTGTTTATGTTACTGGTTAAGGCTTCCACTCAACAGTAGGCTATTTGTATTAAAGTTTGGGGGGAGTCAAAAGTTATAAGAGATTTTTGACTGCACAGGGGCTCAGCGTCCCTAAACTCTGTATTGTTCAAGGATCAATTACCCATGGAAAAATCTCAAAGAATCCACCAAAAGACTCTTAGAATTAAGCAACAGGGGCACCTGGGTGGCTCAGTCAGTTAAGTGTACAACTCTTGGTTTCAGCTCAGGTCATGATCTCGGGGTCCTGTGGGATCAAGCTCCACATCTGGCTCCTGCACTCAGCAGGGAGTCTGCTTCCACCCTCCCTCTGCCCCTGCCAAGCTCTATGCACTCTCTCTCCAAAATATATAAGTAAATCTTAAAAAAAAAAAATAATAATAAGCTACAATTTCAGTAAAATAGCACCATACAAAATCAACACACAGAAATCAGTTGCACTCCTTTATATGCCAATGATGAAATATATACAAAAGAAACAAAACTATCAGCTTTACAATAGCATCAAAAAAAAAAAACAGGATTAATTTTAACCAAGGAAATCAAAGACTTGCACAATGAAAATTACAAGACTCCACTGAAAGAAATTGAAGAAGACACAAACAATAGGAAGACATCCCATGTTCATAGATTAGAAGAATTAATACGGTTAAACTTGCCATACTACCCAAAGCCATCTACAGATTGAACACAATCCCCATTAAAATACCGAAGTAGTATAGAAATAGCAGAAACAATCTAAAATTTGTATGAAACCAGTGAAGACCCCAAATACCTAAAGCAATTCTGAGAAAAAAGAACAAAGCCAAAAGTCCCATGCTTCTGGGTTTCAAACTATACTACAAAGTAATAAAAAACAGTATGGTACAGACACAAAAACAGACACATCAACCAATAAGAGAATAAAGAGCCCAGAATTAGAACCTGGCATATACGGTCAACTAATATTCAACAAGGGAACCAAGAATATCCAATGGAGGAAAGACTGGTCTCTTCAACAAATGGTGCTGGGAAAAATAGAGAAACACATGCAGAACGATAAAACTGGACCATTATCTCATATCACTCACAAAAATTAACCCAAAGTGAATCAAAGACTTAAACATAAGTACATATGATAAGACATATATATGGAATTTTAAAAAGTTAAAACTTA
The DNA here is from genome assembly GCF_964656455.1 of Halichoerus grypus. NCBI lineage: Eukaryota > Metazoa > Chordata > Mammalia > Carnivora > Phocidae > Halichoerus > Halichoerus grypus. The sequence continues at coordinate 68,513,184 of NC_135715.1, forward strand.
TACAAAACAGAGTAAAACATTGATTTCTAGGGCCTAGGGGAAATAAGATGGGTAGTATTTAAAGATACAAATTTGCAATGAGTACTAAAATAAATGCACAGCATAATAAATTTGGACAATAATCTTACACTATAATTATGTACTGTGATAAATATGGCTACCTTGTCAATCTTACCACAACACATAAATTTACCAAACACACTGTACACCTTAAGCTTATAAAACATTATACATCAAATTTACTCAATTAAAAAAAACTTAAAAAAACTGTCTGTAGTAATATTAAAATAACTTAAAAAAAAAAGACAAGCAAAAGGAAAAAATAGGGCAAATAAAAACAAAAACTGTAAGAAAAAGAAAGGTGAATGCCTATGTTATCAGACTAAACATATTTTAAAACACGAAGAATTATAAGACATAGAAAAGTCATCACAAAATGATTAAAAGATTCAAATCCCAGAAAAGTAACTTTAAATTTACATAAACTATTAAATAAGATAAAAATACACCAAAAATTGATAAAACCACAGAAATAAAATGACTTTCCACCAATACAATACAGGAGTTTTAACATACTTTTCCACTATTGATAAATTACACACTACAAAAATTAGTAAAGATACAGAAGACTGAATTAAGATAATTAACAAGCCTGATTTGTGAATCATTTAACCTTGCACCTCTACATAATCTTATCAAAGACACATATAACATTTATAAAAACTGAGGACAATCTGATATATAATGCATGTCTCAAAAAATTCCAAAGAATCTAAATCTCACCCACCACACCTATCTGACTAAAATGTAATTAAATTAGTAGAAAACAAAAAGATACATATTTCCATATGTTAGAAAAAGCATACAAATAATACTTATCACTCAGTGATACTGAAAAAAAAAAACATAAAACTTGATGGAATTAGAAATACTAGTACAGAAAGAAAAACTGAAAGCCTTATATGTTTATACAGAAAAAGAAAGGCTTAAAATAAGCTAAGCATGAAACTTAGAAAGCCAGGAAAAGAAAGTAAGAATGTACCCAAAAAATAGATTAAAAAGATAATAAAGTTAAGAGCAGAAATTAATTAACTAATTAGGAGAATACATCTAAACAGCCAAAATATGGTAAATCTGACAAGACTGATCAAGAATAGGGGTTCCTGGGTGGCTCAGTCAGTTGCTGTCTTCTGCTCAGGTCATGATCCCAGGGTCCTGGGATCAGGCCCCGTGTCTGGGCTCCCTGCTCAGAGGGGAGCCTGCTTCGCCCTCTCCCTCTGCCTGCTGCTCCCCCTGCTTGTGCGTGCTCTCTCTCTCTCTCTCTCTCTCGCTGTCAAATAAATAAGTAAAATCTTCAAAAAAAAAAAACTGATCAAGAATAGAAAAATCATTATTAACATTAGGAATAACAAAAGAGATGTAACTATGGCATTATAGGGAGTATTGCTAAAATGATAAAGAATACTTAAGCCAAGGATTGGCAAACTTTTAAAGGACTAGATAGTAAATGTTTTTGCTCATGCCTTCCATCATAATTACTCAACTCTGCATTTATAGCACTAAAGCAACCACAGACAGTATGAATGGGCATGGCTCTATTACAATAAAACTTTATTTACAAAAAGGAGCAAGCAGCTTGCAGGCAACAGTTTGCAAACTCCCACTTTATGGCAATAAATATGACAACTCAGATGATATAATTTCCTAAACAAGTATGAGTAACAAAAACTTAAAAAAATCTGAAAAGATCAGTAATCATTAATGAAACTGATTAAATTCTTCTGCAAAGAAACATCAGGCTTGATGAGGTGATTCAAATTTTCTAAGACTGATTTCATATTATAAAAACTCTCCCAGAGAAGAGAAATAAAAAGAATACTTTCCCTCTCTTTCTATGAAACTAATGTAATTTTGACGTGAAAACCACAAAATATTACAAACTCAGAAGCAAACATACATACATGGATTAGCCAACTAACTCCAGCAATATATTTAAAAAGACGACTATATCACAGCACTGCCCAAGGGAACCTTCCAAAGTAATGGAAATGTATACTTTGCGCTGTCCAATATGATAGCCACTAGCTACAATTAACACTTGAAATGTGGCTGGTATATCTGGGAAACTGGATTTTATTTAACTTTCATTAATCCAAAGTGCCACATGTAGCTAGTGATTACTACACTGGACAATGTAACTGGATCATGACCAAGTCTGGGTTATCCTTTTTTTTTTTTATGTTATGTTAATCACCATATGTTACATCATTAGTTTTTGATATAGTGTTCCATGATTCATTGTTTGCGTATAACACCCAGTGCTCCATGCAGAACGTGCCCTCTTTAATACCCATCACCAGGCTAACCCATAGAGCTACCATACGATCCAGCAATTGCACTACTGGCTATTTACCCCAAAGATACAAATGTAGGAATCCAAAGGGGTATGTGCACCCCGATGTTTATAGCAGCAATGTCCACAATAGCCAAACTGTGGAAAGAGCCAAGATGTCCATCGACAGATGAATGGATAAAGAAGATGTGGTATATATATACAATGGAATATTATGCAGCCATCAAAAGGAATGAAATCTTGCCACTTGCAACGATGTGGATGGAACTGGAGGGTGTTATGCTGAGTGAAATAAGTCAATCAGAGAAAAACATGTATCATATGACCTCACTGATATGAGGAATTCTTTTTTTTTTTTTTAAATATTTTATTTATTTATTTAACAGAGAGAGAGACAGCGAGAGAGGGAACACAAGCAGGGGGAGTGGGAGAGGGAGAAGCAGGCTCTCCGCTGAGCAGGGAGCCCGATGCGGGGCTCAATCCCAGGACCCCGGGACCATGACCTGCGCCGAAGGCAGACGCTTAACGACTGAGCCACCCAGGCGCCCCTGATATGAGGAATTCTTAATCTCAGGAAACAAACTGAGGGTTCCTGGAGTGGTGGGGGGTGGGAGGGATGGGGTGGCTGGGTGATAGACATGGGAGGGTATGTGCTATGGTGAGTGCTGTGAATTGTGCAAGGACTGTTGAATCACAGATCTGTACCTCTGAAACAATACAATATATGTTTGGAAAAAAAAAAGAAGAAGATAGCAGGAGAGGAAGAATGAAGGGAGGGAAATCGGTGGGGGAGACGAACCATGAGAGACGATGAACTCAAAAACAAACTGAGGGTTCTAGAGGGGAGGGGGGTGGGATATCTTATAATGCCAGGATTGGTTTATAACCAAAAAAATCTATCAATATCATTCATCACATCAACAATTTGAAGGAAGAAAACTATCTCAATAGATGCAGAAATCAGTACACAGTTGCTAAAAAGAACACAAAGAAAATGTGCTTGCCTGATAAAGGTTATCTACCAAAAACCAACATTCTTAATAGTGAAAAATATCAAGCATTCCCTCTAAAGCCAAAAAACAAACAGAATCCCACTATCACTACCACTTCTTAATATTTACCAGAAGATTCTAGCCAGTGCACTAAAAAAAAGAAATCAATGGTCTAAGAATTAGAAAAAAAAGCCTCATTATTTGCAGATGATACAGTTGACTATACTGAAACTCAAAAACAGCAAAATATTCGGAAACTAAAAGCTTAGCAAGGTAGACAGATTAGTATACAAAAAACATGATTTCCACATACCAACCAAAGCAGGTAAAAATGTAATTTAAAACCAAAAAGCAGATTATAAGGAACATTTTTAGAATTTATTATATTTTAGAATTATATACCTAAGACCTATTTAAAGAAAATTGTAACATCTTACTAATTCTTTAAAACCTAAATAATTACAAAGATATACTATTCTCATATCATGAAGATGATCAATATCATAGATACGTCAATTTTTGCCCAAAGGATTGTACAGATACAGAAATTAAATGGAGCTACCCAAAACCTTAGCACCAAATTTTAAAATTACCTGGACATGCAAAATGCTGAAACATCCCTTAAAAATAAAGTGCAGGGATTTGCCCTACCAGGTAGCAAAACTTGTATGAAGCTGTACTCATTAAGTCAGTGTGGTATTATTACAGTGAGGAGAAACAACCAGATCATGGAACAGACCTGAGTCTACAAACAGACCTACATATATACAGAAACTTGATTATGACTATTAGTTTTGCAGGCCACTGCAGAAAAGATGGGCTCTTTAATAAATGAAGCTCAGAAAACTGTCCATACAGGGAAAAATAAATTTCAATCACTACCCCACTACTGGTGGGAAAAAAAGAAAAGCATCCCCAGTGAACTGAGATTAAAGACAAAAGTTTAAAAAGAATACTTTTTTATTACCCAAGTCTGGAAAGATTTCTTAAACCAAAGTAAATATAAATACATAAGCCATTTTTAATACATAAGCCATTTAAAAAATTGATAAATATTACATTAAAATTAAGATCGTCTATTTTTCACAAAACACTAAAAAAGTGAAAAAACAAATCTCAATGTGGGCAAGGGTATTTGCAACTCAACCAACTTTTTTTTCAAAGAACATTTATTAATAGTGAAGAAAAACAAAAAGAACAAGAAAAAATGGCACTATCAGGTGCATCCCCAAAAAACAAATATCCAATAGACATTTGACAAGTTGTCTCCTCTCTCCTTAATAATGAGAATACAAATTAAGACCACAGTGAGGAAAGATTTTATACCCACTGAACTAGCAAAAAATGAAACACATGATAAAGGCATAATTAAACCAGATGCTAACAAGGGAAATGAAGTTGCCAAGAATGGTTTAAACTACTCTTATTAAACCTTGGGATCCACTAGGGACCAGCCCCCTCCCAAGCACACGTAACAAATCTGAATTCTATCTGCAAGAAAGAAGCAATTAGGGCGTCTGGGTGGCTCAGTTGGTTAAGTGACTGCCTTCGGCTCAGGTCATGATCCTGGAGTCCTGGGATCGAGTCCCGCATCTGGCTCCCTGCTCAGCAGCGAGTCTGCTTCTCCCTCCAACCCTCCCCCCTCTCATGCTCTATCTCATTCTCTCTCTCTCAAATAAATAAATAAAATCTTTAAAAGAAAAAGAAAAAGAAAAAAGCCAATAGCAGTGTATGCCACACTGGTCTCTTCCTTTCCAATATTCAGACTCTTATTTATCTCATATTTCTAAATGCCAAGATATCTGAAACAATGTGGATATGCTGCTGCCTCCTCCACAACCATCACATCCTCTTTGATGATGCAGCCACAATAAATTTGGGGTAGTAGTAACATGTAACTTCATTAAATAGTCCCTAACTGACCAAGATAATCAGGATAATTCCATCCCTCTGGAGAGTAAATAAATGGTTTAGGATAAAACCGACTTAAGCAAATGGGGATACAACACTTCTAGCCAGAGAACCATAGCTCAAGAATTTGTTTTAGATGAGACAAATAAAATGCACATGATTTTCATTGTCACACTAAGGAGTGATCTCTCTTCTTGCAAACGAGTTCTTTCTGCAAAGACTGTCAACATCCGAAAATCTATTAATGAATGAATTATATTAATAGATAAAAGAAAAAGCACAGAATCATCTAAATTAAACTGTTCACTATTCCTGACTTATTTAAATTCCTCAGAACAAATCATGAAGAGAAGGAAAATTCTTAAATATGATAAACTACTTTTCAGAATAAAGTGCAAATAATTAAACTTAATTACAAAATACTAGAGCATTTCCACTTAGACAAATACAAGGTAAGGGTGGTCACAACAGGCATTTGGATTCTTGAAGTGTCAATGAACAAAATTCCCCAGTCCAGCTACCTTCAACAACAAAAAGGGATTTATTGTCTTGGGAAATAAATAACCCCAAAGTAGAGAAGGCTTCCGGCCTGGTTCCATTTCTGCTCTGGGCTCTGTTTTTGTCCCATTCTCTTGACACTTCCTTTCTCCACATGCCAAGATACCAGGCAATTGCATCCTGGGTTACATTTTTTTTTGTATTTATACATGCAAAGGTGGGTATGATAGCAAAATATCAAAAATTACCTACATGTTCTGCAATTGAAAAGTTAAGTAATTTTTGGTATAAACATGCAAAACTAAAATTGATGAGGCAATTTATGTACTGACCCAGATCAAGGGCCAAAATTACATTGAAAAGTCAAAATGGTATATATAATACCCACTTGTGTTTTTTAAATATTAACATTTTTTGAAGAGAGAAAGTAATTGCCACTGCTAGCTTAGCATCTTGAGAAATTTCTAGAACCCAAAATGTAGTATATTTCACAGAATTAAGGAATTCTTTGGCTGTAGGCAGATACGTTATAAAAATACTTTAGTATTTTTGAAAACAGAAGTCTACTTCTGGATTGGCAAATTATTGTATTTACCACACAGTAAATGAAAGAATAAAACTAGTATTTGCTGAGTACCTATTTTCCAGGAACTCTGTTATTTTTAAGAACTTTGCATTACTCATCTTTCCAGCAATCCTGAGATATATGACGTTCATGCTTAGATATTAACAGAAGCAACATGTCCACATCCCACGAGGATTACACTTATAATTGATAATGCTGGAACTGAATTCTAGATTTAATTCCAAAGCCCATGCTCTCTTCATTAAACCATGATGACTAGGTCAATAAATGTCCAAAGATACAGACTTTCTTATCATACTCCTTATAAAAATGTCACAAAAAGCTAAAAATTACAGAAAAGGTCCAAAGCAATAAACTGCAGTCAGTTTTAGTAGCAGCTGTCTACTCACAATGATTCAATACATAAGCTTCATGTCATAAATTATCACAGTAGCCTACTTCACCTTTATATATCAGTTATCTATTTATCCTACCAAAATTCTAATCACCAAGAATCTCAGTTCAGCTTTGGACAAATAATTATGTAATTAACTGATAAGTGAATGAAAATAACATGAAGCAATTCAATAATAAAGTGCCAGGAGTACCTCTGCTTATTCTACTACAATGCAACATACTACATTCACACATAATACAGATGAATCTCAAAATCATTTTGAGTAAAATAAATTAGACATAAACGACTACACACAGTATAAGTCAATTTAGATGAAGTTCAAAAATGGGAAAAACTAATGTATGATGTTACAGGTCTGGGTAACAGCCCCCTGGAGGAGTACTAAAAGGTGGCACAAAGGAGGTGTTCTGGGGTGTTGCTAATGTCTGTTTCTTAATCTGGATGCTGGTTACAAGGGAACATTTAGTTTGTGAATACTCATGAATCTATCCATTTATACCCTCTGTGTTTACTTTATACATACATGAATAAAAATCAGTAAAAGGGACAAACTCATTCAGCCAAATCAATCTCTACTAATATTAAATAGTAACAGTCTTAGAGAAACACTAAACCTCTAACAAGAGTCTTAAAGAAAAGAAGATGAGTCATGTTGGCAGGTAGAGTGAAAAGAAGCTGACAATTGGAGTCAATAGTCAAAAACTTTTGGCTTGACCCACTAAATGTGACCATAAACAACTCACTTAACCATCTTAAATGTTTCCAATTCTGGAGAAGTAAATAAACATGGTAGTATCTACTTGGCCTACTTCACAGATTATAAAAAAACAATCATTAGATAAATATTTAAGAGCCAGATGAGTAACTATTAAATCCATTCTGAATCCCAGCCAACAACGTTCCTGAAATTTACAAGCTCATCCTAAAATTCATATGGAAATTCAAGGAACCCAGAATAGACAAAAACTAACCTTAAAAAGGAATAACAAAGCTGGAAAACTGACATTTCTCAATTTGATAAATACAAAACTACAGTAACTAAGTGTAGTATTACCATAAATATATACAGAATAATGGAACAGAATTGAGAGTCCAGAAATAAACCCTCGTATTTACAATCAATTGATTTGACAAGGATGCCAAGGCAATTAAATGGGGGGAAAGAATGGGCTTTTCAACAAATGGTACTAGGGAAGAAGTTATCAATATGCAAAAGAATAAATCTGCACGTATCTCAAATAATATACAAAAATTAACTCAAAATGGATCAAAGACTTAAATATAAGAGCTAAAACTATAAAACTCAAGAGGAAAACAAATGTTTAAATCTTTGCAATCTTGGATTAGGCAATGGTTTCTTAGACATATCAAAAGCTCACAGGGTAACAACAAAAATAAACTGGACATGATTAAAATTAAAAACTTTTGTGCCTCCACACAATACCCTCCACTTCTGGGCATTTATCCAACGAAACGAACACATTAATTCAGAAGACACATGGATCCCCATGGTCAATGCAGCATTATTTACAATAAACAAGAAATGGAAGCAACCTATCAATGGATTAATGGATAAAGAAGTGTGTGTGTATACACACACACACACACACACACACACACACACACACACAGTGGAGTATCATTCAGCCATAAAAAAGAAGGAAATCTCACCATTTGCAACAACATGGATGGACCTTGAGGGCGTTATGCTAAGTGAAGTAAGTCCGAGAAAGACAAATATTGTATGATCTCACTGACATGTAGACTCGTTAGCCAAAAACAAACAAACTGAATTTATAGATACAGGACACAGACTGGTGGTTGCCAGAGGCAGAAGGTGGGGAGTGGGCAAATGGGTAAAGGCAGTCAAAAGTATAAACTTCCACTTAAAAGATAACAAAGTCTTGGGGATGTAAGGTACAGCATGGTGATTATAGTTAATAATAATGCAATGTATATTTGAATAATTGCTAAAAGAGTAAATCTTAAAAGTTCTCACCGTAAGAAAAAAAGTAACTACATGTGGTGATGGATGTTAGATTTATTGTGGTGATCATTTTGCAATAGATACAAATATCAAATCATGTTATATAACATTACGTTAGTTTCAGGTGTATGTCAATTATATCTCAATTAGAAAAACATTTTAACTTTACTATCACTTTGGTTCCATTAGTTCCATATATAATTTACTTTTTCCTTTCTCACACTCTTCTCCTCCTTTATCCTTGTTACTTTTCTTTTAGTCCAGGTCTCCTTCCCTTTATGTTTGTGGCTTTTGGTTTTGTACAAGTCTTCATTTTTTTCTTAAATTAGTAGCCTCCTAACCAGTTTCCCAAATCCATTCTTCCACTCCATCCTCCAGGAACTATCAAGATAATTTATGTAAGAGACGTTTGATCATTTTATTTCCTTGGTTAAAATTTCTTTTTTAAACTTCTCATTGCTTTCAAGAAAAAATAAATTTGAGCATTCAGGGTCCTTTATGAATCTGTCTGTGCTTCCCTTTCCAGCAGAATCTTTAGTTAGTTTGCAATGGAGTTTCTGAGTCCTGGATATATGAAATTATTGAGGACTGTCATATATTCTCTTGTACTTTGCATGTGCTTATAATTTCATCCAAAATCCTCTGCCTAGGTTTGGAAAAAGTAAATTTAATGATTAACCGAAAAGAAGCAAGAAAAATCAGTTAATGAATGAAAATCAGGTGGAAAGTTAAACTTCAGATGTTGGTGTGGGGGTAACCAACAGAGAATGGAAGACGTGGAAATAAATGACATTATGCAGGACAAGCTTAGAAAGAAGACTAAAAAATAAATAAATAAAAGACAAAATATTATGAGATAGTTTTTCTTCAACCTGAAATGTCTCTGTATAATGAATTCACATGGGTAAAATCATTAAAATCCATAATTTTATTAGCAAACTAACCATAGAGATTAATACTGCTTCATTAAAAAAATAGATGGCAGGGCGCCTGGATGGCTCAGTTGGTTAAGCGTCTCCTTTGGCTCAGGTCATGATCTCAGGGTCCTGGGACTGAGTCCCACATCAGGCTCCTTGCTCAGCAGGGAGCCTGCTTTTTCCCTTTGCCTGCTGCTCCCCCTGCCAATGCGCTCACTCGCACGTGCGCTCTCTCTCTCTCTCTCTCTCTCTCTCTGTGACCAATAAATAAAATCTTCAAAAAAAATTAAAAAATAAAAATAAATAAAAATTAGATGGCTCTAAACAGTTAAGGATGGTAATTTTAGCTTCATCTAAACTTCTCAAAAACGTTTTAAAAGCAAAGTAATTTGCCCAAAGCTGAAGAGCCAGAAAGGGGTGGGGCAAGGACTCCAATACAGTCAGTTCCAGAATCCGTATTTTTAAACACGTACTCGCTCTCAAAGGCAAGTATCTCAAGATTAAAAACAACAAAACAAACAAAACCCTTAGTATATCAAGACACTACCATAAGCAATTTACGTAAGTTATCTAATCCTCAAAATTATCTCAGAAAATATCATTACTCTCCTAACCCTTTTTATAGGTTAGGAAACAGATTTAGAGAGATAAGAGACCTGTACAAGATCACACTGTATGGCAGAATGATTATACAATGGCCCCAGTTCTCTAGTATCCATAACCCCTGCAAATGACACTATGGTTCCTCCCATAAGAAGGCAAAGTTGATTTCCCCTCATCTTCAATCTTGCCTGGCCTCCTGATTTGCCTTAGCCAATAAACATGGTAGAGTGACATGCCAGTTCGATGTGTAGACCTCAAGAGATCTCACAAGTTTCCACTACCTCTCCTAGAATACTGCCATGTGAACAAGCCCAGACCTGCCTGATGATGAGACATGTGCCTCAGTGACCCCTATAAGAGCCAGTAACCCACCAGAAATGTGAGAAAGCACCCTAAAGCAGCACCCCCACCACCAACCTGCCAGGTGACCAAAGATATATGAGTGATCCCAGATGAAATGAGCCAGATCTAGCCCAGATGATGAGAACAATCCATCTGATCCACAGATTCATGAGTAATAATACACAAATGTTTTAAGCCACCATTTTTTTTTCTTTTGGCAGGGGGCAGGATTGTTACAGAGCAATAATTTAATAGAAATTCATGGTAAACAGAAGAGCTGGGATTTAAAGCCAGGCAGTCTGTATTCAAGCTCACCCTCCTACTTACTATATTATATAACCTCCAGCTTCTGAGTAGACATGACATACAATACTACTATAGCATTTTCCTTTGTGAAAAAAAGATGTCATTTACGCTTATTACTGAAATATTACTGAAAACTTATAAAAGCTCAAAATACTCAATATAATTCTTGTTTTTCTCCTTTAGGTAAAAAAATCCAAAAAGTATATTGGACCTAGAATTAGAACTAAGTTGCTGGGGCGCCTGTGTGGCTCAGCCGTTAAGGGTCTGCCTTCGGCTCAGGTCATGATCCCAGGCTCCTGGGATCGAGCCCCACGTCAGGCTCCCTGCTCCACGGGAATCCTGTTCTCCCTCTCCCACTCCCCCTGCTTGTGTTCCCTCTCTCGCTGTGTCTCTGTCAAATAAATAAATAAAATCTTTTAAAAATAAAAAAATAAATAAAAAAGAACTAAATTGCTAATAACCACCTTCCCATTAACTGAAGTATTAGATAATAAAAAAGAAAAACCACATGTACTTTTCTTGATATAGTTACATTTCTTTCAATATAAATAAATATTTGTGTACAAGGTATCCTGATAAACTCCTGATTTTCTGAATTGTACCTATATTAATTTTTATTAACTCATTCTTGCTCTTAACTGATGTACTTTGCTTCCCAATTCACTGATATACAACACACCACAACAACTACCCACCTATATGCATCTATGCCCATATAGTTCCCTTAGTGGATCTTAGTTTCCACCAAGGGATACAGCAATGGTTCCATTAAACTGAAGTTGAGACCACCACCCAGCCAGTTTGGGCTTTTCATGCCAATGAATCAACAAAGGAGAAGGTTAGAGAACTAACTGGGGTGGACTGATCTTACTATCAAGAGGAAGCTAGGTTGCTACTACACAGACAGGCTAAGAAAAAATATGTCTGAAATGCAGGAGTTCCTCTGGGACACCACTTAGTATTTCCATGTAATGTGATTAAAGTCACTGGAAACAATCCAGGCAGGACTGCTAATGACCCAGACCCTTAAGGAATAAAGGTCTGAGTCACCCCACCAGGCAAGCAACCACAACCAGCTGAGGCACTTGCCAAGAACAGAAGGAATGTGGAATGACAGCAGGAAAAGGCAATTATAGATAGCAACTACAACCACATGACTAGTTACAGAAATGAACATTCTACTATTTCTTCCTTATTTTGATATAAGAAATTGATAGATGTGTGTGTGTGTGTGTGTGTGTGTGTGTGTGTGTATACATATATATATATGTATTAACCAATTTATTTTTTTTGTCTCCCTTTCCACAATCATCTAACATTAGCTAATCTCCAATCAGTATTTAAGTTACAGGATATTAAGTAGAAAATGTGACTTAAGTAAAAAAAAAAAATGAACCCAATTATGGATAAAGAGATTTTCTTCCTCTTTTAAGAATATTTGTATGCTATCAGTTGGACAAAGGATAGTTGCATTATGTGCATCAAAAGTATAGTTTTACAACTGTCTTTGTAAGTTGAATATGATTAAAAGAGGTGTATATAGGTGTCATGGTGTCAAAGAATGGACTGTGATGGCTTTTTATTGTCATCTTAGCTACGTTGCAACTACATTTCTCCAAATTTCACTCCCTGCATCGTTGCAGGTTAAGGTTTGCCTCAGAAGACATTCCCATGAAATTTAGAAGATAAAAGTGAAGCAACAGCCATATTTAGAACTTCAACGTAAGGGCAGGTAGTATACAGTTCTCACATTGTCATGGATCTTTGGGCCCACCTATGTTGGCATGAGGTAGCAACTGCGCCCACAGCTCCCCTAGCTCCTGTTGGATCTCCTTCTTTGTTTTTCCAAGAAATACTGCGGCAGGTTGTGTGCAGGTCCATGGTCAGGTGTGCCACACCTACTACAGGTTATCTACATCATCAGAGTTGCAGGTTTTGTAGCAGTAAGAGGGCAATAAAGGTAGAAATTCAGGCTTATTGGTTCTAAGTTCAAATGTTCTTTCCATGTTCCAGTTTAACCTTACTTAATGACTATCTTTCCTTCCCACATGTCAGCCCGGCTGACTTCAAGCCTAGCACCACACTCAGGAGTATATAACCAGTTCCCACAATTGGTAAAAATCAGTCACTACAATAATTTTACTTCTCTAACCAAACTCTAATTGATAGAGATGGAAATGTTATTTGGGATTAGAATACTGTAGAAAGGCCTGAATGTGTCTACCTTTCTCTTCTCCACCTCTTAACACCCAACTAAAAAGAAAAACTCAAATATAGACTGGGGCTATCACATACCTCACTTTCCTTCGATCAGCAAAAATACTTTAGGATTTACCTGAAGAACAGTAAGTTTCAAGTGCATTTACTTTCTAAAGGGACAAATTCATATTTTAAAATCTACCTTCTTATAAAGTTATAGTCACATTAAAACAACAAAACAGACTATCCAAATTCAAGAAAACTAAAAATCAACACACCTTAATGTATTAGTGTTTTTAGAGTACATTAATGTTAACCTTAGATGTACATTGAAAACATAAAGCAATAAATCTCTTATAAGATATGCCATCTCTAAACCAACTCACCCATTTCGCTCTGAAGCACATTTTTTTTTAATCTGTTTGAAGGCAGAACCATAAACTCAAGTTTTTGTAGAATGATCCTGAAGAGTCCTCTGAACCTGAGCTGGTCCCTAGCTAGCCACTTAAAGAAAAATACATGTCCAACAGCCCTACCATGAACATAAATTTTGAGAGAAAAACAGTTGAAACATTTGCATTTTAGTACTTTTCCTACAGAGCAGAAATAATAAGAAAAGGTCAAAGACAGTTGAAAAATGACATTTTCCCCCCAATATTATCTGGTCCCAAGTGTCCCACTGCTGTCTATCAAAGGTTCCTCCCAAAAAAGGGGAGATGGAACAGCAGCAAAAACATAGCTGTCCCTTTTACCAGCCTTCATAAACATTCTTTAACTCCTGGCTCTTCACTACATAATTACTCACTTAGGCCAAGTGAATGTAAGTGAAACAACAGCAAACTTCCACCTTACTCTAAAAATGTGTAACTCTAAAACAAGGTGTATGTTAACAGCAACTGTGCTTAAAGGCCTAGTTTGAAACGAATGAAAATTAGTCTGTGAAGAGTTCTAACAATGGTGGGGCAGCTTTTGTCTATTCATTAAACTAACCCTTCCACAGATGTCAATTATAAATTCTGGATAGAATACTTTTAAGAATGATTTGAAGGCAGAAAAAAGCAAGCAAGAGCAGGTAGAAATTGGGAGATTTAACCACTGAAAGAAGAGAAGTACACCGGGTTCAAATTTATACGGTTTTTCCCCTGAGGGCACTGCTAGTGTGCAATAACACAAGTCCACTAGACATCAAGCAGAAAGCTACAGTTTTACTGAAGTTCATGGCCACAGAGTGGCTGAAAACTCAGAGAAGAAATTCAGTAAAGGAATGAGCCACAACAACGGAAGCCTCAAAAACTAATATAAACTCCATCAAATTATTCAAGGACCCCTGAACTGTATATGCTCAAGGAAGATTCCAAGGAGCCCAGCAGAAAACAACTGGGAAGTTGAAAGAATTCAGCAGCAATGTCAGCTGCTTCCCACTACAGAGACATGAGCCTGGAGTATGAATCGAGCCAAGTTACAAGACATTACAAAACACCTCAGACTTTCTACAGATCCATCTTAAAGTGTAAGACCAAGCCACCACAAGTTCAATATGATCAGCCAGAAATTTAATCATACTCACCAGAGAAAGATAAAGAGAATTTAGAGATGATATATCATCCACAATGTCCACTCTACAATTACAACTTTCTAGACATGAAAATAAGCAGGAAAATTTGGCATATCGTCAAGAGTAGAAAAAAGCAGTTAAAAGAAAAAGATGGTGAAATAATTCACCTAAGTAAACTAACAAACAAGGATGTTAAAGCAGCTACTATAAACATATTGAAAGACTTAATGGAGAACATGATCACATTGGGGAATCTCCACAGATATATGGAAATGCTTTTAAAAAAAAAAAAAGGAAAATGCTAAAACTGAAAGGTATATTATTTTAAAAAGGGCATAAAAATACCCCCATATTCACTGCAGCATTGTCCACAATAACTCCAAAACATGAAAACACCAATTGATGAAGTCATAAAGACGTAACATACATATACGTATATATATCACATATATACATTATATACGTCACACATATACATACATGTGATAAAACATATTCAGTCAAAAAGTATATCTTGTCACTTGCAACAACATGGATGAAACTTGAAGGCATTGCACTAAGTGAAATGAATCAGAGAAAGACAAATACTGTATGGTTTCACTTACATGTGAAATCTGAAAAAGGAGACCTCCCATAGACAGTAAATTGGTGGTTGCCAGGCGCTGAGGTGTGCGGAAGTTGGGGAGACTTTGTTAAAGAGTAAAAACTTTCAATTATAGGATGAATAAGTTCTACTACTGCCAGCTACCAGCAAGTGATATAGCAGCTGAACACAAAATCAGAACTTTTAGAAGTCTGCTTTTAGTGAGAGATGAGGCTCAAGTGGCTAAGCGGGGGCAGAACACTAGCTGCAACAGTGTGGTCTCAGGATCCTTAGAGTCACAGAAAGACCAGGGGTGCCTGAGAGTGGCAGAGCTCCCAGGAATCGGAGCAGGGAAACTGGCTGCAAACAGTGAGCCCAGGAGTGGGCTCTCAGCTCAGGGTTGCCGTAAACCACAAACTGTGGCACAGTCAGGCCACTGCCCTCCGAGCAGGAGTCCAACAAGCAGTAGAACCAGCGAGTCCCCACTTCCTCCCCCAGGAGGAGCGGGGCGGGTGCACACCGCAAAGTCTGCAGGGTTTGAAGATTCAAAATGGGGTCGTGTGCCTGAGGTAAAAATGCTCAGTCACAGGCCAGGTGAGCACGGAGTGTGGCCAGAGACCAGGAAAACAGAAGTGACTGCTTTTCTCCGAGGGCTCAGTGAGGAGTGGGGCCACGAGCTTTGGGCTCTGAGGCTGGAGACTGGGAGGCCACCACTTTCATTCTCATCCTCTAAAGCTGTGCAGAAAGTCTTCAGGGAACAAAAGCCACATAGAGCAAACCGGAGCAGATTACTTAGCCTGGCCCCTTGGCAAGGGCTGTACAATTCCGCCCAGGAAAAGACACTTGAGAATCAACGCACCAGGCCAGGCCCCTCCCCCAGAAGATCAGCAAGAACATCCAGCCAAGACCAAGCTTACCCATCAATGAGAACTGCAAAACTCCAGTGCTTGGGGAATACAGCACATAGAATTCATGGCTTTTCCCCATGATTCTTCAGTCTTTCAACTTTCATTTTGTTTTTAACTTTTTTCTTTCCTCTTTCAACCAATTTCTTATTTTATCAACTTTTTTTAATCTTATTTCTCATTTTTACACTTATTCTATCCCTTCATTGTATTTTACCTTTTGTATATATGTAAGTTTTTCTTTCTTTATAATTTTGGGATGCAGTTTCTTCCTACAGACCAAAATACAACCAAAATCTAACCTACGGCTCTGTTCTATTCACCTGTATGATCATGTTCTCTTTTTTGTTGTTTTTTTCTTACTCCTTTTTTTGGTTTTTTTTTTTATTTTGCTGAAGTTTTTTTAAATTTTCATCTTTACAGTTAAATTCTATACTTTCCAGGGCGCCTGGGTGGCTCAGATGGTTAAGCGTCTGCCTTCGGCTCAGGTCATGATCTCAGGGTCCTGGGATCGAGTCCCGCATTGGGCTCCCTGCTCCTTGGGAGCCTGCTTCTCCCTCTCTGTCTCTAATGAATAAATAAATAAAATCTTTAAAAAAAAAAAAAAAAAAATTCTATACTTTCCACATGTTTAATTTTACTTTTGTATATATGTTTTTCTTTCTCTACAATTCTGAGATGTAGTTTCTTCTAACAAACTGACCAAAATACACTCAGAAGATAGTGTATTGCTCTGTTCTGTTCATGTGCTGTTTATATCCCTTCTCTTTCTTGTTGTTGGTTCTTCTCTTTTGTTTTTTCTTGTCTTTTAATTTCCATTTTTACAGTTACATTTTGTCCTTTCATTGTATTTAACTTTATTTTTATACATATATAAGTTCTTCTTTCTTTACAATTTTGGGATCTAGTTTTCTAAAAAACAGGCCAAAATACACACAGAATCCAGGGTATTGCTCTATTCTGCACACTTCTCAGATTATTTTATTTCCTTTGGCGGGGGCCATCTCTTCTGAGTTGTTTAGTGTATATTTCTCTGGGGTTGTTGTTGCCATTTTAGTATTTTTTCTCTCGTTCATCTATTCTTCTCTGGACAAAATGAGAAGACGAAAAAACTCAGCTCAAAAAAGAGAACAACAGGCAGTACTGACTGCCAGGGACCTAGTCAGTATGGACATAAGATGTTGGAACTAGAGTTCAGAATAACAACGATAAAGATACTAGCTGGGCTCAAGAAAAAGCATAGAATACACTAGAGAATCCCTTTCTGGAGAAATAAAAGAACTAAAATCTATCCAAGTTGAAATCCAAAGGCTACTAATGAGATGGAGTAAAAAATGGATGCTCTAACTGCTAGGACAAATGAGGCAAAAGAGAGAATTAGTGATACAGAAGACCAATCATGGAAAATAAAGAAACTGAGAAAAAGAGAGTTCAAAAACTACTGGATCACGAGGGGAGAATTCGAGAGGTATGTGATACCAAAATATTAGAATAACTAGGATCCCAGAAGAGGAGGAAAGAGAGAGAAAAGCAGAAGGTATACTGGAGCAAATTATAGCAGAGAACTTCCCCAATCTGGGGAAGGGAACAGGTATCAAAATCCATGAGGCACAGAGAATGCCCCTCAAAATCAACAAAAAACAGATCAATAACCCAACACTTCCTAGTGAAACTTACAAATCAGAGAGACAGAGACAATCCTGAAAGCAGCTGGGACATGAGATCTGTAACCTACAAGGGTAGAAATATTAGATTAGCAGCAGACCTATCCACAAAGACGTGGCAGGCCAGAAAGAACTGGCATGATATATTCAGGGTGCTAAATGAGAAAAATATGCAGCCAAGAATACTTTATCCAGCGAGGATGTCATTTAAAATAGAAGGAGTAATAAAAAGCTTCCAGGACAAACAGAAACTAAAAGAATTTGTGATCATCAAACCAGCCCTATAAAAAAATATTAAAAAGGATCCTCTAAGCAAAGAGAGAGCCCAAAAGTAACACAGACCACAAAGGAACAGAGACATTATACAGTAACAGTCATTTCACAAGTAATATAATGGCACTAAATTCATTTCTTTCAATAGTTACTCTGAATGTAATGGACTAAATGCCCCAATCAAAAGACACAGGGTATCAGATTGGGAAAAAAAGCAAGACCCATCAATATGCTGTCTCCAAGAGACTCATTTTAGACCCAAAGACACGTCCAAATTTAAACCGAGGGGGTGGAAAACCATCTATCATGATAATGGACATCAAAAGAAACCTGGGGTGGCAATCCTTATATCAGACAAATTAGATTTTAAACAAAAGACTGTAGTAAGAGATGAGGAATGACACTATATAATTAAAGGGTCTATCCAACAAGATCTAACAATTGGAAATATTTATGACCCTAACATGGGAGCAATTACATGAACAAATTAATAACAAAATTAAAGAAACACATTGATAATAAAACAATAATAGGAGGGGACTTTAACACCGCCCTCACCGAAATGGACAGATCATCTAAGCAGAAGATCAACAAGGAAATAAAGGCTTTAAATGACACACTGGACCAAATGAACTTCACAGATATATTCAGAACATTCCATCCCAAAGCAACAGAATACACAGTCTTCTCGAGTGCACACAGAACATTCCCCAGAATAGATCACCTACTGGGTCACAAAGCAGGTCTCAAGTGGTACCAAAAAACTGGGATCATTCCCTGCATATTTTTTGGACCACAATGCTTTGAAACTGGAATCAATCACAAGATGAAATTTGGGAAGAACTCAAATACATGGAGGCTAAGAGCATCCTACTAAAGAATGAATAGGTCAACCAAGAAATTAAAGAAAAATTTAAAAAAATTTTCATGGAAACAAGTGAAAATGAAAACACAACTGTTAAAAATCTTTGTGATGCAGCAAAGGTGATCCTAAGAAAGAAATACATAGCAATACAAGCCTTTCCCAAGAAACAAGAAAGGTCTCAAATACACAACCTAACCTTATACCCAAAGGAGCTGGAGAAAGAACAGCAAATAAAGCCTAAACCCAGCAGAAGAAGAGAAATAATAAGATTACAACAGAAATCAATGAAATAGAAACCAAAAGAACAGTAAAACAGATTAACTAAACTAGGAGCTGGTTCTTTGAAAGAATTATTAAGATTGATAAACCCCTGGCCAAAATTATCAAAAAGAAAAGAAAAAGCACCCAAATTAGTAAAACCATGAAAGAAGAGAGATCACAACCACCACCAAAAAAATACATACAATTATAAGAACATATCATGAGCAACTACATGCCAAAAAACTAGACAATCTGGAAGACATGTTTGCATTCCTAAAGACATATAAACTACCAAAATTGAAACAGGAACAAATAGAAAACCTGAACAGACCCATTACCACCAAGGAAATTGAAGCAGTAATCAAAATCTCCCAAAAGGGTGCCTGGGTGGCTCGGTCGGTTAAGCGTCTGCCTCAAGCTCAGGTCATGATCCCCGAGTCCCAAGACTGAGTCCCACACGGGGCTCCCTGCTCAGCGGGGAGTCTGCTTCTCCCTCTGCCCTTGAACCCTGCTCATGCTCTCTCTCTCTCGCTCACTCTCTCTCTCAAATAAACCTTAAAAAAAAAAAATTCTCCCAACAAACAAGAGCCCAGGGTGGGATGGCTTCCCAGGAGAATTCCACCAAACATTTAAAAAAAAAATTAATACCTATTCTTCTGAAGCTGTTTCAAAAAATAGAAATGGACGGAAAACTTCCAAACTCTTTCTACAAGGCCAACATTACCTTGATCCCAAAACCAAAGACCCCACCAAAAAGGAGAATTACAGACCAATAGCCCTGATGAACATGGATGCAAAAATTCTCACTAAAATGCGAGCCAATAGGATCCAACAGTACATTAAAAGGGTTATTCACCACAACCAAGTGGGATTTATTCCTGGGCTGCCAGGGTGGTTCAATATCCACAAATCAATGTAATACACTACATTGATAAAAGGGAGAACAAGCAGCAAATAATCCTCTCAACAGATGCAGAAAAAGCATTTGACAAAGTACAACATCCTTTCTTGATTAAAACTCTTCATAGTATAAGGACAGAAAGAACATATCTCAATATCATAAAAGCCATATAAAAAAAGCCCACAGCAAATATCATTCTCAATGGTGAAACACTGAGAGTTAGTTTTTCCCCTAAGGTCAGGACCATGGCAGAGATGTCCACTATCACCACTGCTGTTCAATACAGTACTAGAAGTCCTAGCCTCAGCAATCACACAACAAAAAGAAAAGGCATCCAAATCAGCAAAGAAGAAGTCAAACTCTCACTCTTCGCAGATGACATGATACTCCATGTGGAAACCCAAAAGACTCCACCCCAAACTTGCTAGAACTCATACAGGAATTCAGCAACGTGGCAGAATATAAAATCAAGGCACAGAAATCAGTTGCATTTCTATACACTTAACAATGAGAGAGAAAAAAGAAATTAAGGAGTCAATCCCATTTACAATTGCACCTAAAACCATAAGATACCTAGAAATAAACCTAACCAAAGAGACAAAGGATCTGTACTCAGAAAACTATAAAACACTCATGAAATAAATTGAGGAAGACACAAAGAGGTGGAAAAATGTTCCATGCTTGTGGAAAGAATAAATATTGTTAAAACGTCTATGCTATCTAGAGCAATCTACACACGTTTAATGCAATCAAAATACCATCAACTTTTTTCAAAGAAATGGAGCAAATAATCCTAAAGTTTGTATGGAACCAGAAAAGACCCCAAATAGCCAAAGGAATGTTGAAAAAGAAAACCAAAGGTGGTGGCATCAAAATTCTGGACTTCAAGCTCTATTACAAAGCTGTAATCATCAAGACAGTATGGTACTAGCACAAAAACACACACATAAAACACACACACACACACACACACACACACACAGATCAATAGAACAGAATACAGAAGCCAGAAACAGACCCTCAACTCTATGGTCAACTAATCTTCAATAAAGTAGGAAAGAACATCCAATGGAAAAAAGACAGTTTCTTCAACAAATGGTGCTGTGAAAATTGGATATCCACATGCAGAAGAATGAAACTGGACCATTCCTTTATACCAGACACAAAAATAGACTCAAAATGGATGAAAGACCTATATGTGAGACAGGAATCTATCAAAATCCTAGAGAAGAACACAGGCAGCAACCTCTTCGACCTTGGCCGCAACAGCTTCCTCCTAGACACGTCTCCAAAGGCAAGGGAAACAAAGGCAAAAATGAACTATTGGGACCTCAAGATAAAAAGCTTTTGCATAACAAAGGAAATAGGCGACAAAACCAAAAGACAACCGACAGAAGGGGAGAAGATACTTGCAAATGACATATTAGATAAAGGGCTAGTACCCAAAATCTATAAAGAACTTATCAAACTCAACACCCAAAGAACAAATAATCCAATCAAGACATGGGCAGAAGACATGAACAGACATTTTTCCAAATTAGACATCCAAATGGCCAACAGACACATGAAAAAATACTCAAGATAAGTCGGCATCAGGGAAATACAAATCAAAACCACAATGAGATACCACCTCACACCAGTCAGAATGGCTAAAATTAACAAGTCAGGAAACAACAGATGTTGGTGAGGATGCGGAGAAAGGTGAACCCTCCTACACTGTTGGTGGGAATACAAGCTGGTGCAGCCACTCTGGAAAACAGTATGGAGGTTCCTCAAAAAGTTGAAAACAGAGCTACACTATGACCCAGCAATTGCTCTACTGGGTACTTACCCCAAAGATACAAATGTAGTGATCCAAAGGGGTACATGCACCCCAATGTTTATAGCAGCAATGTCTACAACAGCCAAACTATGGAAAGAGCCCAGATGTCCATCAAAAGATGAATGCGTAAAGATGACGTGGTATATACACACAATGGAATACTACTCAGCCATCAAAAAAAAAAAAAATGAAATATTGCCATTTGCAACAACGTGGATGGAACGAGAGTATTATGCTAAGCAAAATAAGTCAACCAGAAAAAGACAAGTTATCATATTATCTCACTGATACGCAGAATTTAAGAAACAAAACAGAGGATCATAGAAGAAGAGAGGAAAAAATAAAACAAGATGAAACCAGACAGGGAGACAAACCATAAGAGATTCTTAATCATAGGAAACAAACTGAGGGTTGCTGGAGGGGAAGGGAGTGGAGAGATGGGGTAACTGGGTGATGGACATTAAGGAGGTCATGTGATGTAATGAGCACCGGGTATCATATAAGACTGATGAATCACAGACCTGTACCTCTGAAACCAATAATACATTACATGTTAATTTAAAAAAATTGTAAGTAAAAAATAAAAATGAGCCAACTTTACAATAGAATAAAAAAATACATAAATGTTTAAACAAATAAATAAATTGAGAAAAACAGACAATTCTATTCTTCCACGCAGAAGAATTCCCAGAAATTTATGTAAATATTCCCCCCTCAAGGCATTGGAATGTAAGTCTCTACCCCCTTAAATGTGGTTTGCATATAGTAACCTTCCAAAAAGTATAGTATGGAAAGGGGAGGGAAACAGAGAGTAATTTTTCAGTGGAGATACATGAAAAACACTTACTGTAAAATGGCATCTTGGATAGGGTCCTGGGACAGAAAGGGACATTAGGTAAACACTAAAGACATCTGAATAAAAGGTGGGTTTTAATTAATAATAATGTTTCAATATTAGCTAATTGTGCCAAATGAACCACACTAATGTTAGGATATTAACAAGGAAAATTGAGTGTGGTGTATATTCTCTACTATTCACAGTTTTTCTGGAATTTAAATGTACTCTAAAATAAAAATTCATTGAAAAAATATAAAAAAAAGATTCAAAAAAAAACGAAAGAATGAGAACTTGCCATTTGCAACAACATGGATGACAAGTAAAATAAGTCAGAGAAAGACAAATGCCAAATGGTTTCACTTATATGTGGAGTCTAAAAAAACAAAGTAAACAACTAAACAAAAAGAAACAGACTCATAAATACAGAGAACTGATGGTTACCAGAGGGGTGGGGGGTGAGGGAATACCGCAAAAAGGGTGAAGGAGACCGGAAGATACAGGCTTCCAGTTATGGAATAAATAAGTCACAGAGATAAAAAGTACAGCATAGGGAATATAGTTTTTGGTACTGTAACAGTGTTATATGGTGACAGATAACTATACTTGCAGTGAGCAGAGCATAACATAAACTTGCTAGATAACTATGTTGTACACTTGAAACTAATGTAACACTGTGTGTCAACTACAATAAAAAATAAAGGGGAACTTTTAAAAAATGAAAAGAAAGTCCATTAAATATATGCTGTCTATAAGAGATATGCTTTGAAAATAAAAACACAAGTCAGGTTAAAAGTATAAAAATTATACATCATGAATGTAAATAGTAAACATAAGAGAAGTGGCGTGGTTACATTAATATCAGAAAAAAATTAACTTCAGTAAAGGAGAATAATCAAAGGCAAAAAGATCAACTCATCCAGAAGGCATACCAGTACTAAATGAGAATGCATCTAATATCAGAGAACTTGAGGCAAAAACTGTATTACGGAAATACATGAAGCAAAATCTGATTAAGTTATGGGAAAATGAACAAATCTACAGTTATAGCTGGAAGTTACAATACCCATCTCTCAACACTGAAATGGACAAAAAAATCACCTGTAGACATACAGATCAGGGTTGAGCAAACTACAAGGTAGATCCATGGCCCTCTTCCTGCCTTTATAAAGTTTTATTAGAACACTGCCATGCCCATTCATTTACCTATTGCCATGACTGCTTCTGCACTACAATGAGAATAGCTACAACAAAGGCTATAACCCACAAAACCTAAAATATTTTCTATGTAGCCCTACAAAGTTTTCTGATCCTGATACAGATGATTTGAACAACACTATTAACCAGCTTGACTCAACTGTATCACAGACCATATACTGCACCATAAAATAAGTCTCAAATTTCAAGACAGAAACCTTAGAGCATGTTGTCTGACCACAACAAAACTGTATTAACAATCAACTATAATAAGCTAGCTATGAAAACTCAAAGCATCTGGAAATTAAGCAACACACTTCTAAATAATCCATAAGTCAAAGAAATCACAAAAAAAAACCCAGAAATTTTTAATAATGAAAATAAAATATATAAACATCTGATTTGTAGTTAAGCAATGCTTAGAGAAAAATCACAGCTTTAAGTGCTTATATTTAAAAAGAAAGTCTTAAATTTAAATATCTAAATTCCCACCCTAAGAAACTAGGAAAAAAGTTAAACCAACAGAAAAAAAGAGTAAAGGAATTATCAAGATAAAACCAGAAGCCAATTAATATAAATTGCTGAAACCAAAAACTGTGAAAAGAAATAAAATTGCTAAGACCTAGTAAGAATGACCTAGAAAAGAAGTAAAATACAAACTATCAACATCAGGAATAAAAGAGCAATCACTACAGATCCTATGGGCATTAAAAGGATCAAAAGGACCCAACGGAAAATTACCAATTTTATGCCAAGAGATTTGATGACTTAAAACAACTGCTTGAAAAACACAAGATAAAATAGAAAATCTGTATAACCATATATTTACTAAGAAACAAAATGCGTTATCAAAATCCTTCCCCCACACAAACACCAAAAAATCCTCCATGCTTAGATGGTTAACATTAAAGATATACAAATCTTATATAAACTACTTCTGAATACAGAAGAGGAAATCCTTAACAGTTTTAAAAGGCTAGCACAACCATGCTTCCAGAAAGCATTATAAACCATATTTCTCATAAACACAGACACTAAAATCCCTAAAAAAACAAATCCAGAAACAGATAAATGGACAACACATAACCAAATGAGGTTATCCTAGTACTGCCAGATTGGTTTCACTTCCAAAAATCAAGAAGTATGTTTCACCAAAGTAACAGAATAAAGAATAAAAGCCATACAATCATCTCAATAAATACAAAGGGGGGGGGGGAGAACATCTGACAAAATTCAACACCCTTTCATAATTTAAAAATAAAAATCTCAATAAAAAAGGGAATATCCTCCATCTGATTTCTTTTAATCTACAAAAAACCTACTGCTGACATCCTATTTTATGGTGAAAGACAATGTTTTCCCCTTAAGATCAGGAACAAGACAAAGATGTCCATTCTCACCATGACTCTTTAAACTGAAGATGTGAGATGATGCAATAAGGTGGTAAGACAAAGAAAAAGCTTGTAAGATGAGCAAACGAAGGAATAAAACTGTCTTATTCAAAAATGGTATGATTTTCTTTGTAGAGAAAATCCTAAAGAATCTATTAAAAAAAACTACTGGAACTAAATGAATTTAAACTAAACAAATTTAAAGTAACTATTACTGCACTTTTATATACAAGAAAGAACTGAAAAGGATTTTTATAAAACTTCATTTAATAGCATTAAAAATCTTTAGGAATAAATTTAACATGCAAGATTTCTACAAAGAACACTAAAATATTATTTATTATATATATAAACACACACTAACATATAATTGATGTGTTAACATATTAATATGTAAAAACCCATTTTAGTAGGTTGAGGTAAAGATCTTCCATATACATACATATATATACATATATACATAAGTACATATGTTTATAAATACATGTTAAAGATGACCTAAATAAAAGGAGAGGTATATAACTGTATTAGTAATTGCTGTGTAATAAAACTACCCCAAGGGGCGCCTGGGTGGCTCAGTCGGTTAAGCATCTGCCTTCTGCTCAGGTTATGATCCCACGGTCCTGGGATTGAGCCCCACATCGGGCTCCCTGCTCAGTGGGGAGCCTGCTTCTCCCTCTCCCACTCCCCCTGCTTGTGCCCACTCTCTGTCAAATAAGTAAATCTTTTAAAAAAAAAAAACTACCCCAAAACTCAGCAGTTGAAAACAACATTTATTATCTCAGTTTCTAAGAATCCAGGGACAGCTTGGCTGGTGAGTTTGGTTGAAAGGTCTTTCATAAGGTTGCAGTCAGTTAATAGGTAGGTACATCGTCAACTGAAGGTTAAAGGATCTGCTTCTAAGCTCACTCAAGTCTACTGGCAGAAGGCCTCAGTTCTCTGTCATGGAGATGTTAGGAGACAATACTCCATGGGACTCTTGAGTTTCTGCACATCTTGCAACTGAGGATCGACTGCCCTTTGTTCTAGATTATCATCTTTCAAAGATGTCTATAAAGTGAACAGACTTGGAAGATAAAGTCTCCTCCACAGCAAAGAGCAGGTATGCTTATTGCACATTAAAAAGTATCCAGGTTCCCTATATTCAGAGTTCCTCTCCTGAAACACAACCCGCTGCATAAGCAGGTGTCATCTGGCCCTCTTCATGTTACCAGGTATGAAATGGAGCTCAAGGAACTGGTGCAAAAATGCTGATACCCTAGCTACTACTATAGCACATTAGTGACAGTAAACAGTCTCTCGACTCTGACCCAGGAGCCTCATGTCCTCTTCTATCAGCATCCATGAAACTGAAGTAAGCTAACTTGTTAGCTTACAAGTAGGGCAAAATCTCAGATCCTTCACAATCTTGACAATGGGTCTCTCTACATTATGGTATCTGGTTTCTTCTACAGTGAGAAAGAAAGAAAAAGACCAGTAACAAGCCACCATGTCTTTTTTAACCTAATTTTAAAAGTGATATACCATCACTTTTACCATATTCTATTGGTCACACAGACCAATCCTAATAAAATGTGCAAGGTAGCTATGGAAAGGACACGGAGACAAATGGGAACCATGTTAGAGGCTACCACATTGAATACTGCTACAGGTCATTTTTTCCTATATGTCTCTACAGAGCAACACAATCCTAATCAAAATCCCAAAAGCCTTTTTTAATAGAAATTGACAAACTGATTTTAAAATTTATATGGAAACACAAAAGAATCAGATTGGTCAATGTTGGAGGATTTACACTATTTGATTCCAAAACTTACGGTAACAGAGACAGTATGACACTGGCATAGAAGAAACAAATAGATAAGTGAAACAGAATTGAGTCCAGAAATAAATCTATACAAGTAAGTTCAAAGGATTCTGAACAAAGACACAAAGGCTATTCACTGCAGGAAATGAAAGGGTTTTTTCAAACAATGATGTTGGAATTGGATAAATGTACTTTTAAAAATGAACCTCAACCCCCTACTTCACATTATACATAATAATTAATTCAAGATGGATCACAGCCCTGTACGTAAAAGTTAAGACTATGAAACTTCTAAAAGAAAGCACAGAAAATTATTTTCACGACTTTTGGATAGGCAAAGGCTTCTTACAACTCAAAAAGCACAATCTATTAAAGAAAAAAACTGATTAGATTTCATCAAAATACACTATTAAGGAAAAGACAAACTGCAAACTGAGAGAAAATATTCAATACACTGATCTGATAAACAACTTGTATCCAAACTATACTAAGAATTCTTACACATCAATAATAAAAAGGTATCCAATTTTTTAATGTGCAGAAAACTTAGAAGAGGCATTTACAAAAGAAAATACACTATCAGTAACTATATGAAAAATTGCTCAACATCATTAGCCATCAAGGAAATCCAAAATAAAACCACACTAAGAAATCATTTCATACCAATTAAAATGGCTAAAATTTAAAAATCTGATTATCCAAATGCTGACAAAATGTACAGCAACTAGAATTTTCATATATTCACGGTGGGAGTATAAAATGTAAAATCACTTTGAAAAACTATGTGGGAGTTTCTTATATAGTTAAACACACATCTGCCTATAACCTCACAATTCCATTCCTAGATATTTACTCAAGAGAAATGAAAATAACTGTTTGCAAGAAAATCCATTATAGGCCTTATTCTTAACGGTAAAAAACTGGAAACAACGCAAATGTCCATCAACATTAGAAAAGATAAACTTTGGTATATCCAATGAAATTCAACTCAGCAATAAAAAGAAAAACTGATACATTCAACTTCATGAATAAATCTGGATATATATGTTAAGTCAAAGAAGCTAGATGCAAAAAAGCACACACTGTATGAAGACAGAACAAAACTAATCTATGCTGTTAGAAATCAGTGCTTGGGAGAGAGGGAAATGAATTGAAAAGGCAACCAGGGAACCTTCTGGGTTGACAAAATTGCTCAGTATCATCTTTTGGGTATTGGTTACATGGATATAATTGTCACACCTCATCAGAGTGAGCACCTAATGTCTGTACATTTTACTGTATTTAGTTTACATCTTGACATAAATAAATCAAATACAAATAAATTTTAAAAAAGAATTTGTGAGTTCATTGTATTAATTAAAATTACTTTTTTCCCCTTAGTCTTGGGTTGTCCAGATGTATATTTAGTGTATATATACATACATTTATGTGTATTCAGTAAATATTTAACATCTCCTATGTGCTAAACACTATGCTAGGTTCCAAAATAACAAAGTTCATGCCCTCAAAGGTTAACCAAGAAACCATACTTAAATAAAACACATTAAAATGAGGGTTTCCATTATAGAGATACACAGAGGATCTTGTGAAAAGCAGAAAAAAGCACCACATATTGCCCAAAAGAGTCAGGTATCCGAAAAGCCTTTCTATTAGGTGGGGGATGAAAAGCAGGAGTCTGGACATGTGGACAAGCAGGAATGGACCATTAAAGCAGAGAAATACTGCATACAAAGACACAGAGACAAAGGGTCTAATACAATGGGAAGCTCTGAGCAGTTCAGTGTTTTGGGAATTTAGAGAGCCCAAGAGAAAGTGACAGGAAATGCTGGCAAGGTAGGGAGGTAGGTACGAAACCAATGGTAAGGTATTTAGATTACAGAGACCACGAAGAGCCACTGAATAGTTTTAAGCAAGGAAATGGCACATTCAAATTTGTGATTATAAATATCACTCCATTAAGAGTATAAGAGATAGCCTAGAAGAGAATGAAGGTGGAAGCAGAGGGACAGAAGGCAATGCAGGCAAACAAGCAAGTCATGGTTACTTTTAGTAAACCAACCAAAGGCACATGGACTGAAGAGAAATTTAAGAAATGGACAGAAAAATGGGCAAAGATTAATATCAGACAGTTCACAGGGAAAAAAAATAAGATGGCTCTTAACCATATGAAAAGACACTCAGCTTCACATGTAAGAGAAACATTAACTAAAACTACACTGAGATACCATTTTTCACCTATCATATTGGCAAGAATCCAAAAAGTTTGATTATATACTGTTGGCAAGAGTATAGGGGAACAAGCATTCTCACATACACAGTACTGTTACTACCTCTATGAAACACAATTTAACAGTATCTATCAAAATTATACCTGTTAGATTCTTTGACCCAGCAATTCCACTTCTAGGAATTTATCCTACATACACACCTGCATATGTACAAAAATGATATATGTACAATGTTGCTCAATGCAGAATTTTTGTAACAGTAAAACCTGGAAACAATCTAGCTTATAAAGCCCATCAGTGGGCTTCATAAGAAAAAACTTTATTCTGCCTTCTTTTAAATTACTCTACAATGATAACTCGTATTTTAAACTACCAGTTAAACTGTGGTTCATAAGAAAAATGAACACTCTGCAGTTGTCAAGTGGGGTAGAAGTAGAGAGAGTGAGTGAGTGAGCACTAGCACTTTATACACTAGTAAGTTAAGATCTCCAGTGTATGTTGTTAAGTGAAAAAAGTAAAGGGCAAAGCAGTTTTCCAACACTGATGTAAAACATCTGAGAGGAGAGAAGGGATAAACGTATTTGCATATGGCTGTACTTTTTAAATCCCCAAAAGGATATGTAAGAAATCAATAACATTAGTAAACTCGGGATAGGAATTTGGGAACTCGGCAGATGGGAAGGAATTTGGGAACTCGGCAGATGGGAAGAGGTATGGATGAGAAACTTCTGATTGTGTATCTTTTTTCCTCTTTTTGCTGATTCACTTTTGAAGTATGAATGTGCATACAGTATTTATTAAAAAAAAACTTTGAAAATGCTGTATCAGAATCAACAGGATTTGGTTACTCATTTGACAGAAGAAGAAGGAGGTATCAAGAAGACTCCCATGTTTCTGAATTGATAACAAATCTAGTCAACCCTTACAACTTATTAAAAAAAAAAAAAGATATCTGTGTTATTAACCAACACAGGATGTTAAAGGGTAGAGGAAGGCAGCTCAGTTTTTAACATGTTGTACTGGAGGTATTGTGTCCCATATGATACTACACTAGAAAAGGACGACAGGAAATTTAGGAGAGTGGTCAGGGATACCAGTTGTTAGAAACCTTGGAGAAGAAAACATTTATATCAGCCTAACTTATCTAGGCATTATTTAGTCTATAAACCCAATTAAACCAGAAAATAAACTTAAAAAGCAATTAATTCAAAGAGACACCATAAGGCCACACACACATATCGTTTTCTCACAGACACCAAGTGCTCATTAAAATCTGATTTAATAATCTAGATAATTTCCCAAATTCACAACAGATTATAAGCATCAAAAAAAGACCAGGGGTGTAGCTACCAGAGGCAATCATTTGGCAGCAGCATGAGGCAGCAAAAAATGATGATGATGATCATGATAACACCAATACCTCAAAAAGCACAGCATGCTTCAAGTGTTCTTCATAGGAGTCAAAGTCTCCTATTTTACCATCTAAGACCTGGCCAAAATAGTCCCTCTTTCAAGAAGTTTTTCATGGTTCCCTTGCTCTCAGCCTAACATGATTAATCAATCTCCTTTTATCTAATTCCCTTTTTTTAAAGAATTTATTTGAGAAAGAGAGAGTGTGTATGAGAGAGACCGAGAGATATCACGAGCAGGGGGGGAAGGGTAGAGGGAGAAGCAGACTGTTTTTAAATGTGATATATCCAAATTTAAATGTGAGAAATTCCAAATTTTCAGATATTTTGTTTATACCTTTCTGAAAACGCTTTATTCTGCCTTGTCGTAAATTATTTTATAACTGGTATTTTATACTACGTAGTCTTTCTTCCTACTTGAATACATCTCATAATTGACAAAATATCTTTCATCTTTTTATTTCTGAGCACAAATTTCTTGCATAATATAGCATGTAAATATCCACTTAACAAACAATGATCCATCTTTGCCCTCTCTAAAGTGATGTGCATGGACTTTTGCAACAAATACAGTATCCCTGCACCAACTTTTAATAGTTTTTTGTTGAGTACTTACCAACTTGGTACCAGAGTAAGCATTTGGTCTGGCTTATCCCAAAAAACCAATGAGATAAGCGGTGATAGGAAGTGACAGCTATCTCCTTTATGGGAGATAAAAACGTTCTAAAATCAGATTGTGGTGATGGTTGCATAAACCTGTGAATGTACTAGAAAACAATTGTACACTTTGACAGAGAGAGAGAGAGAGCACGTGTGCATGTGCCCGTGCAAGCACAAGCAGGGGAGAGGGAGAAGGCTTCCCACTGAGCAGGGCCCCAGTGTGGGGCTCAATCCCAGGACCCTGGGATCACATGACCTGAGCTGAAGGCAGATGCTTAACTGACTACCCAGGCGACCCAACTGTACACTTCAATGAGTGAATTGTATTACATGTGAACTATAACTGAATTAAGCTGTTTTTAAATGTGAGATATCTGCTATTATCCCCATTTTACAAATTAAGAAATTGAGGCTTAGAAAGATTAGGTAAATTGCCCATGGTGACAGAACTAACTAGTGATGGAAACAGAATAAAAACCTAAGCAGTCTTCACTCTAAGTCTATATGCTCAATCAAGCTCTTTTGCCTTCCTTACAAAGGGCTTCACTCATCAAGCATTACCTCAAATGCCTACATATGCTCCTACTGCTGCTCAAGTCAGAAATGCCTTGACCCTGGGCGCCTGGGTGGCTCAGTCCTTAAGCGTCTGCCATCGGCTCAGGTCATGATCCCAGGCTCCTGGGATAGAGCCCCGCATCGGGCTCCCTGCTCCGCGGGAAGCCCGCTTCTCCCTCTCCCACTCCCCCTGCTTGTGTTCCCTCTGTTGCGGTCTCTGTGTCAAATTAAAAAAAAAAAAAAAAAGTTTAAAAAAAAAATGCCTTGACCCAATTAGATTACATCATAAAGGTAAGGGAGAAGGCCAAAAGCTAAAAAGAAAGTTACCAAAGAGACCAAGAAAATAAAAAGGTACTCAAGACTTATATTTCAAAGCCTGCCACTTTGAGCATAAGACTACATGAAATACACATGAAATAGCTTGACTGCTACTATCAAAGTTGGTAGGCAGGCCTAATTTGGCTGAGCTGGGGTGAATTACAGTCTTCCTGGACTAGTTCTACCTAGACCAGGGTTTCTCAACCTTGGCACTATCGACATATTGGGCCAAAAATTATTGTGGAGGGCTGCCTCCACACAATGTAGGATGTTTAGCAACATTCCTGACCTCTACCCGCTAGATGCCAGTAGCACCACTGTCCCCACTCCCTCCAGTTATGACATCCAAAATGTCTCCAGACATTGCTAAATAATGTCCTGGTGTGAGGTTTTTGGGGGGGGTGTCTCAAACCCCTACATTTGAAAACCACTGGCCAAGACTCGAGGTAATGATGAAAAAGGGCGAGCTATCTGATGTTAACTAGTGTATACGATAACTGAAGACAGACAAGAACTTTTATTTTGTTTACAGCTTTCCTGAGGTATCTTCGACATACAAAAATCGTATATATTTAAAGTATATAACCTAATATTTTGATACTATACATATGCACTGTGAAAAGATCGCCACAGTCAAGTTAATTAACATCACCTCTACATACTTATCATTTGTGTGGGGGGGCGAGGGAGAGGATCCGGGTGATGGGCAAGAGCCCTTTAAACCAATCACCTCCCAAGGCTACAAGAAAAAATTGCAGTTCATTAAAAAAAAAAAGTGAAGCTGCAGTTGAGGGTAGTATGTAGGGATTAAATAGGAACAAAACCCATATAGTCATGTCAACATCCCCAGATTTCTATACAGTTCAGCCTCTGACACTCTAGTAGAATATCAACTATAGAGAGGTACTGCTAAAGATCAGAAAATAGATGTAAAGGATGTTAGAAATAACATCCTCTCTCTTTGATTGGTTTGAAGCAAAATCAGTTTCCCTTATAATTAAAACTAAGTGTCCCTCATCTCTGGAGGAACTACTGAAATAACAAGGTCA
This sequence comes from Halichoerus grypus, assembly GCF_964656455.1. Lineage (NCBI taxonomy): Eukaryota > Metazoa > Chordata > Mammalia > Carnivora > Phocidae > Halichoerus > Halichoerus grypus. The sequence continues at coordinate 68,546,553 of NC_135715.1, forward strand.
AGGCTGCCATCCCAGCCAGGGAAGAGGAGCAAACCAAATGACAGTATAAATAAAAATGAAATGACAGTTGAGAGTGGGAAGGGGGAGTAATGAGACAAGAGAAGCAGACAGTAGAAGACAGAGCTGACCCTATACAAAATTTATTTGCCCTGACTCTCAAATCTCCCTTCCTGCCTTTATATATCTTTTTAACACCAAGTTAAGGGCTATCAATACCCACAATGTTGCCCTTGGTAATTCAAAGTCTAGGACTGTAGTCTCTCCATTCAAAGCAATGCATCCCTCAAGGTGTCACAGTCTCTAAAATATCATTCTCTTTAAAAGCTGCACCCTTCTCAGTTCATTTCAGATGGAGGAAGGGGGAGGAGGAGTCAAGTAAATTAAGCCACTTAATCTAAAGTATATGCTACAAGTAACCTCTGCCCAATAATCGTACCAAAAAAAAAAAAGTTTACCCTTACTCATAATCAAAGAAATGCAAACCCAAAACAAGATAAAAATTTCACATATCAAATTGGCAAAAAGCATAAAGTTTAATAAAGTCCAATGTTAGTGAACATGTAACATGCATACTCATATACCACTGGTTAGTGTAAATTGTTACAACCTAAATATCACTCAAAAGGAGTCAGAACAAAAAAATTATACATCCATATAATAAAATATTCTAATCATTTTAATTATGTTAATCTATATATGCCAATATGAAAACAGCTCTGTAACAATTAGGCAAAAAGTAAACTGCAGTTTAAAAAAAAAGGTAAACAGTATAATATAATACTACTTGTATAAATTTTTTGAAAAGTAGACTTTCTGGAAACTGTTAACAGTGGATTACTTTTGGGGGGAACAGGAAAAATAGCTTTTATTTTTACTTTTCTGTACCATCAGAAGGTTTTTTTATCATATACATGTACAACTTTTTTTTTTTTTTTTTAATTTTATTTACTTGAGAGAGAAGGAAAAAAAAACATGAGTTGGGGGAGGGGAAAAAGGAGAGGGAGAAGCAGGCTCCCTGTCCAGCAAGGAGCCCAATGCAGGGCTCGATCCCAGGACCCCAGGATCATGACCTGAGCAGAACCACTTACCCAACTAAACCACCCAGGCACCCCCTACATGTACAACTTTTAACTTAAAACATACAAACTCCTCTAATCCCTACAACCTTAACCACTACTCTCACCATCACCTGTCCACACTCCCCCTCCCCCATCTCAATATCTAAAGGCTGACTAAAATTGCCTGATGGGAATTTCAGCTAGTAGAGGATATATTTTGGATCTATAGCTGGGATTTTTCTTTAAAATCTCTTCACTCTAAAATCACCTCTGAGATGAAAAATGAGAAAAAGAATCCCTACACTGCCCAGGGAACCTTAAACTCTCGTTTCCTATCAGGCCCCTAACCGTCCTCTCCTAGAAAGACAACGCTTATGGTTATAATATCCTCTCCTTCTCCTCTCACAGTTTTATATCTAGTCTTGGCTAATTTCACTCTCCCACATAAAGAAGAGCAATCTCAATTATTACTGAAGAGGACGAAGACCTGCCCCTTGCAGAATCACTTAACAGCAGGGATCTTACTGTCTGGTTTTCTCAACTCTCACCACCTTGGTGCAGGTGGCCAACCACTACTCTAAACTTCTATAGGGCAAGATCTCAGTCCTTTTTATTGCATCATCTCTGGTACTAGACGTATATGCAAGCTTAATATTTGTTCATTTTACCTAAATCAGGTTAGAGTGTTCTGTGTCAAAGGGAGAGGCAGGTTAGAGAAGTACTTCCAGGTCATGGCCCTTTAAAGATGCTTCCTGCTTTAATCAGTCTTCCTCCAATCCCCTTAGCCACTTTTAAGTTTTACAACTAAGCCAAGTACTTCTAATTACTGCTTCTTATTAATTTCTAATCATTAGAACACAATAATTCTTATGGATTTTTAAGATATCTTAGATTAATGGCTTTAAGATTTAAACAACTAAATTTTGCTCATCTGAGTTTAACTTAACTTCATAATTTTCTCACTGTGCATGATCGCCCCGTCAACTAAAACAATTACAGTCTCAAAGCAGCAAACTTACCCTATTTTTGAACTAATTAGTGAGAAAAAGCTAAAAATCTTTTCCACATATTGGGGAAAATGGTTATAATCAGGTTGATAACATAATGTGAGGAAGAGCTGACTTCTACACACAAAGGAGTCAGAACTGCAAACCATTTGGCAGCTTCTTAAATACGCTTAAAAAGTAAATACATTCTCAGAGAAATTACTGGGCTTATTTTTAAACTAAGTATTTTTGGAATTTTTAACATTTCCAAACAAGAATACTCAAACTAAACACAATTTTCTCCAAATATGTATTTGAATTGGAAGTGACAAATGACTTGTACAGCAAACTGAGTTTAAAAGTGAAAAAAAAAAAAAAAAACACACTCATACACATACATACATCTTATAACAAAGTAAAGTTTAATACTAACCTCAAAATTACTCTGGCTTACAAGTTTCGGGAAAAATAAATAAATGCCATGTCGAGTAACACTGCACAATGAAAGATCAAGCAGCTCCAGAAGAAAAAGACATGCAAGAGGTTATCTTCTAAGACAACTTAAGGGGACTGAATTCTGGATAAAAATTATTAAAACCAGACTCTAAAACAGATGGTTAACCTTGAAACTTTATTTCTTGACTGAATGAATGAAAAGAAGAGGGGTGAAAGTAATGGAGGATAATACGCTATCTGGCAGTAATTTTAAATATTACTTAAGTCCTGAATTAAACAATACAGACAATAGAAGATTCTAAGCTTCCACAAGAAACTGAGAATTACCCCAATTCCACCATATGAAGAGGACTGTGACTTTGGATAAATCAATTAAATTACAACCTGAACCTAATTCCTCATGCATATGGTGAGTTGATGACCATCTTTTAGTTTCCTTACAGCTAACACTGACAAAGGAAACATCAATTTATTCTTTTCTAACTTATTTACAGTACTTGTCATCCAAGCCAAATCACAGTTGAGTTCCCCTGTTAATTGTAGGCACACATGATCAAAAAAAAAAAAAAAAAAAAAGGAGCAATAAGGAAGCCAAAGGACAATCCTAATTCATGAGGGAAAAGCAGGGGGGAAAAAAAAAAAACACTTCCCAAAATAGCCCCCTCCTCACTAAGTTTTGGGTATATTCTATCATTTCATTCTTCATCAGGGTCCGGTCTAATACAGCGTATCACTTTACTTTAGGCTTAACAAATTATTGATAAAGCCAAGTCTTCAAAATGTTATTCTTTGATCCGTTAAAACTGCAGAACAATTTTTAAATAAATTTAAAACTAAAGCAACTTTTATCCAACAGCCAACTCAGACTACCTGTCAAATAAGCTTAGTAACATTACATGACATCTCGTGACAAGAATCACTATCCTCACATTATCTCCTGTAATTCCTGGAAAAAGTGAGGGAAAAGACAGACATAACTCGACAGGATTAAAAGCAACAGTAAGAAAACTAAAGCTGCTGTGAAAATAAAGCTAATACAAGGAGAATCAATCTCAAAAAAAAAGGAGAAAATAAGAAAGGGCACAGAAGTTCTTAAAAAAAAAAAAAAGACCAATTCAAACTTTACTTGTCAATTAAAATATTCACACCTTGAAGTAACACCCACCCGGAAAAATAATTTTTTAAACCATTAAAAAAAAAAAAAAGGCACTACTTCAGCTACTTCGGTAATCAAAGAATGTCTAAAGTGCACCTTTTCTATATGTATTTGTAAATTTATTTCCAGAGAGTAATGTTCTGATTGAAGACGTGTTTTTTACAGTTAAGTTTTTGAGAATAAATCTATCTTAACATAAGACGTCCTACGTTGAAACTGTCACCTACATATTTACCACTATAAATTTTAATTAGGTTTTCTGCTATCACCAAGTGATACAAGATTAATTGTTCCACAAACTGACCTGCATACACCATAGGAACGCTCGTCTTACTGTCCCTAAAAATGCTAACATCTCTGACAAATGTACTGCATAGATAAGAAGTGTCCTTTTAGCCTTTATTTTGCTTAATACCACACTTTTGTATTTTTAACTGTTTTACTTAAGTGAGTTAATAGAGAAAATGCTCTATCTTGGAACTTTATCTACATGTGTTAGTTGCGAACAATGACTGTATATCCATTCAAGTTTTAAATAATTGTAATTTATTTACAGCTCACCTCATATATAACCACACTTGAATTTTTAAAGTTCATTAGGAAGACAGTAGAAGACTCCCAAATCACTCGAGTCCGCTGACCAGCCTTCGAAATTAAAGGCTGTATCCAAAGTCTCCGAAACTCTAAAGGTAGGGTCGTTCAGGATAGCACTGCCCATCCATCACATAATAAATGTATAAAAAGAGAGTTCATAGCATATTATTCAAAGCAAAATAAAGGGTTCCCTTTTACTGGGTTAGTGAGGATTCTTAAAACATGTGTTGAGAGAGTAGGGAACTGCTCTTTCAAACCCTTCCCTGAGTTTACACGCTCTCCGGGAAGGTAGGCAGTAACATGGCAAGTCTGAAGGCGAGGCGCTGCATTTCAGGGTTCAGATTCATTCCCTCAAATAACTGTACCTCTGCTTGGCGTAGCTTGAACGTATGTACCAAAAAACAACAGCAGCAGCAGCAACAACGTACAAGGTTTTCCTTCTGACCAAAAACTTTTCAAGTGTCACTAAGATAACTGGTGCAAAAATGTCAACTATTTACAACTGCACACCATTTTCATTGTCATTCCAACTCCGAGGCTTCCTAAAGGGAAGCCAGAGCCCAGTCGGAGCCCGGGAGGAGTCCCTTCAGCCAGTGCTGAGCTCTTCCTCCACTAGGTCCTCAGGTTCCCCCAGCACCAGCTCCGAGAGCGCGGTGAGCGCGCTTTATCTCCGGCGACTGGCAAGTAACAGTGTAAAAATGTCACTCTAGCAGCCCGTTTCCTCGCCCGGAGCAAAGGCTGGGCGGCGCGGGCGAGGCGCGCGGGGACCCGGCGGAGGAGCGAGGGCGCCCGAGGCCCGCACGCCGCCCGGGGTGCAGCCCCGACCCGCGCTCCCCACCCCTCGCCCGGAAGGGGGAAAACCCGCCAGCGGGAGGATTCAACAGGAGCACCGCGCCGCCCGCCTGCCGCCCGGGAAACAGCCGCCGGCCGGCCGGGACGCGGGGGGAGGGGCGGCGGCGGCGGGGCGCGGGCGGCCGGGCTGCGGGGCGCGGACCCTCGCCCGCGCGCAAGGTCACCGCCCACCGCCCGCCGCCCGCCGCCGCCGCGGGCGCCCCGACTGGGGCCAGGGCGGCAAGTTTAATTTCCCGAGGCTGCGACTGAGCCCGCGGCGTGGAGGGAGCGCGCCGGCCGCGGGGCCCTCCCCACCCCCACCGCGCAGCCCGGCCCACGCCCCCGGCCCGCGCCCCACTACTTTCGGCCCGGGCCGCCGCCAGGCAGCCGGCGGCTGCAGCCCCCAATGCCGGGAGGCGAGTCTCGGCTGGCAGGCGGGCGGCGCTTGAGCCCCGCCACAGACACAGCCGCGGTGGCGGGCGCTGAAAAATGGAGCACGGCGACCAGAGAAGAGAGACATTTTCTTCCCGTTAACTGAATTGTTTCCTACCTCCGGGTGCCCGACTCGCTACTCCTCTCACTCCGCTGCTCTCCGGGATCCGCCGCCGCCGCTGCATCCAATCGCCTCCTCCCCCCCCTCCCCTTCCGCAGCCAGCCCGGCCGTTCCTCCTCCTCTCCGCTTCAAAATGGCGCCAAGCGCTCTTCGGCGGCTGCTCCAATCGAACCGCCGCGGACAGCACCCGGGGGCAGGCAGTGCGCGGCGTGGGTGCGCAGCGCCCCCTGCCGACCAGACAGTCCTGGGCGCGCGCCCGCCGGCCCGCTGGGCTCGCCCCGCCCTGTCCCCGCCCCGTCCCCGCGCGCGCGCCCAACTCTGCCCCGCCCCATCGCGCGCGCACACAGCCACACCGGCACGCCGCCGCCGTGGCCGCGGTGGCAGCGAGACTCGCAGCTGTCAATGCTTTCTCTGCCTCTGCGGCTTCCTTGACTTTTGCCGAAAACCACATAAATTGTTACCTATCTCTAACTTTGGAGATAGAAGTTGGGTATTTTTTAAGACACTGAAATTGAATACTGATGTCGTGCCATGTAAATGAAATTGGTATCAACTACTTTGCACTTTATTTGGTAGCTCTTACCTAGTCATCTCAAAATACCATAAAATAGTTTTTTCTACGCTGTGTGTACTAGGTCTCTACTTAATCCACAGCTTTCCCATTCTGAGGAATTGTTTCAGCGCCAGGTGGGGAGGGGGACACAGTGATTCAACCTGTAACAAAGCATTTCACTCATTTGTTATCACGGTTGTCCTTATTGGAGGGAGAAATAATCTGAATACCGCGAAGACGCCTTCCAGGAGTTAGGTTTCTAACCCCTTTACCCCCCAGGTGGTGCCGCTCCTCCCTCCTGCAGCTTTGGGGGAGTGTATTAAGAGTTGATCTGGCAATTACTATTAGGACAGAGAGAGGGAAAAATCGTTAAGGCCTCAAAGAAGGTTAGTTTCTAACAAAAGAAACTATGCCTTATACAACAGCGAGTGGATTTACAGAAATCAGTAATATAAACCTTCATTTAAAGCAACATTATTTAAGAAAACTGGAATCTGAAATTGGTCTTCAAACAAAAATAAACTTCTGTGTTTTAGGCTTTAAAAAATAACCAAGTGTGGGGACAAATTGTATGTAGTAAATCTCTGTACCTTCCTTTAAATTTTGCTGTGAACTTAAGACAGATCTAATAAAGTCCAAAAAATAACCAAGTTGTAATATATCAGGAGAAATATAATTGGATGTGGCATAATTTAAGATCGTTAAGAACATAAACCATTCAAAAATTAGCTGTGACTGCTGCCTACTTGGAGAAAGAGGAATTATGTGGGAATGATGTAAAAAATGCTAATTTTATACAGACTTGGTTAGGAGAATTATCTTTGATTATAAAGAACCGCAAATCCAGTCACCAGCTGTACTAGTTTTCTACTGCTGCTGTAACAAATTATTACAAAGTCGGTGACTTAAAACAACCTACAACCTTAATTCCCCTTTGCCATATAAACTAACATATTCACAGGTTCCGAGGAATAGGACAGGGATATCTTTGGGGGCTATTATTCTGCCTACCACATTACTTGTATTTGGGTTATCTGGACCTTTTGTTTTCTTTTGGAAGGGTATAAAGCTGAGGTTGAGGGGATTAGGAAGTTGGAAGACATCATTAATGCACATAGTTAATATGAACAACCCTAAAAACACCTACATTGCCCCAGTACATTTTGAATAGTTCTCTACTACACTCTGCTACACTACTAGACTAGCTTCACTACACTAGAGCATGGTTTCTGAAATCTTTGTTATTCTACACCTGAAGCCAGAAATCATATAGTCTTGACTATCCACCCTACCCATCTGGGGGACATTTGAATCTTGCAGGATGTGGTAGGAAGTATGTCAGCAGATGTATGCTGAAAATTGTCTCTTGAGGGTCTAGAATTTCAGTTAATGCTATTTGAAAGAAAATAACTTCCAGGTTAAAAAGAAAATAGAATGTTGTATGAATGTACTCCTCTAGAAATATAGTACTTAGTGTTGGCAATTATATTTATTGAAATATATGAATAGCAAAAATAATGCAAGTCAGAATCACTTTCAAAATGCAGTGGAAGTATGCTGAGCTATAAGAAACTGTGTGAGTATGTCAAAAGAAAAAAAAAAACAGAAGAGAATTTCTGAAAGGCCATGTCTGATCAGAATATCATTTTACTTTAACATTTATCATTTCATTCTAAAAGCAGTAAGATTTGTATCAGATATCAGCATGCTAGACAACTAGTTAGTAAATGAGGAGACTGGGCCCTACCTAGATATAGGCTGTTATTTATTCTGTGTAATTTGAAGTACATCCCAAAGGCCAGTCAAGCTGCAAACATGACCCCTGCCAGCCTACAACAGTGCTGAAATTCCCACTAGACTAATTCTTTGGGTTAAGGCATTGGATCTCCAGAAAACATGTTGAAATGCGGTCATGTTACTTGAAAAGGGTAACCTGCTAGCCCATTTGTATCTATTAGCAGAGACTAAGCCAAGTAGAAATTAACTTTGCGATGTTTAGGCATTAGGCAATCAGGTGATGGACTGAAGCCATCTTCTCCAAAACTCTGAAGTCAGACCCTTATTCATGAAGCAGCCATCATGGAAAAATAGCATAAAGGCTCTTCTCCTTCACCCTCATCCAAAACTCGGTTCCTGGTGTCTAGAATTCCTCCTCCATGATTAATTCCCAGTATTAAGCACTGTGCCCATTCTGTGACCCTCTTTATCTTTGTTTCTTTAAAGTAAATTCTACCCCCAATGTGGGGCTCAAAATCACAACCCCGAGATCGAGAGTCACATGTTCTACCAAATAAGCCAGCCAGGCACCCCTTAAATATTGTTCTATTTTTGCCCATTCCTTTTATTTATTTTTACTTATTTATTTAATTTTTTAAAAGTAAACTATATGCCCAATGTGGGGCTTGAACTCAAGACCCTGAGATCATGAGTGGCATGCTCTACTGACTAAGCAAGCCAGGTGCCCCTTCTGTGACCCTCTTTAAAATGCAAATATTGCTGGAAGAATGCCACATTCGTCTGGTCTCAGGGCAGTGGTTCTCAACTGGAGTGGAGTGGAACAATCCCAAAATCACCTGGGAATTTTCTGCAAACTGCATGTGCCTCTGAGCCCACCCTTCTATTGTCTTACAATAACAGATTATTTTCCTTCCTATGGAGAGAGACAGATAAGAGAGACAGAGCTGAGAAAGGTGCTGGGATTTCCAAACAGGGAGAAGAGCTAGAAGGGGAAGGATGCCACAAAGGAAGATTAGGGGAGGGTGACCTTTGCCTACTACGTAATACCAGAGCTAGCAAACATAAGCCAAGGCAGTTCCCTTCTCACTTTTTTTCTTCTTAAAGAAAAGAAAATGCTTTCTTTTGAACATGGTCTTAGAGGTCAATTGTCTTCCAGGTTGTTAAGTACGTTTTGTTCCTTAAAGAATTCTAGACCATCTTTTTACCTACCTAATAACTAATGGTATTCCTGATCTCCTATGCAGACATTATACTAAAATTCTTTTTTTCTGAAAAACTCTCTGGGATCTTTGAAGAAATGTGTGTGGGTGTTATCAAATATCGTTTGGGTAAATATACACACTTGGCAGAGTCGCCTTGGTTTCCTGGGAGTTGAATAGCATAGGTCACCATTGTGATTGAGGTCTGAGCTGCTGACTGAGTATTCCTGAATGTTTAAGGCAGAACAGCCAAAGCAAAGACTATTCACTCTTAGCCATAGTCAGCAGCAGTGTGTGCAATACATGGGCCTGCACTTGATTAATGGGAGGAAATTGCATTTATTTACACGTAAATCCATGCTGTCCAACTGAAATATGATGTGAACCATGTATGCAATTTAAAATCTTCCAATTTTAAAAAGTAAAAAGAAACCAGTGATATTACTTTTAATAGTATTTTATGTAACATAGTATATCCAACATATTGTCATTTCCACATGAAATCAATATAAAATATTTTATGAGATATTTTACATTCTTTTGTTCACATTGTATATTTAAAGCACATCTCAATTCCTGCTAGTGATATTTCAAGTGCTCTGTAAGCACATGCGGCAAGTGACTTCCCATTGTTGACAGCATAGCCAATAGACCCTGGAATCGAAAATGCCACTTTTTAACAACTTGTAATAAATAGCAAACATTTTTTCACTATATATTCTTTGCAACTGTTGAAGCTTGTTATGAATTATGCTAATACCATTTATATTTCAATATATATGGTATACAGACATATACATACTTACATAGTATTACACATATATAGTATATATGTATATGGTTATTTTATGTTCATGTTTTTAATGTAGAATAATGACTTACTCTAAATTTCATATTTATATCAAATATATCATTGGTTTAGCTCTGTAAGAAAGCAAATGAGAATTAATTTAAGAAATATTATGATTAGCCATTAGAACTAACCATAATCACAGCAAGCAGTTAAACTTGATACCAGAAGCATACCTATAGTAATACATGAGCTTCTTTAAACATATTTTTGTTTAGAATAAATTTCTTTACACATTGTTAGACATAATGAGTAATAGAATAATCTGGCCAGATGACTGAATGGAATAAAAATGAGGACTTTCTCCCAAATCTCTTATTTATATTTTGATTTTAATTAATTGTCTTTCATCCAAGGCAGCTCCTACTTGTGTCAATTAGGTAAGTCTGAAGCTATATAAGGGCCCCCCCCTACTTCAACCTGATTCCTTTACTTAGCCACTTTTGTTTATTATTACTCTTTGCTTCTTTCCCACTTTCCACACCCATGCTGCTTTGTCCCATGACTTTTTTGCCTGTAGGTTTAGCCTTCCTCTTAATTTTCTTTTTCTCTCCATAGTCTACTGCCTATGCTGTTTACAAGTGTAGAAAATTTTCACCTCACTTTTTTTTTTTAATAAGGGTAAAAATAAAACATTCCCTGTTCTTGTCCAAGATCTCAATCATCTCTCCAAATAAGGTGTGGATACTACATTAATTATACATATGTATGTATATTTAACAAGTATGTTCTTTATAAGCTCATGTCACTTCTACCCATTGTAGAGGGGAGACTTCTTTTTTTATAGGCTCAAACTAGGTGTAATTTCTTGTATAAAATGCACCTAATAAACCTTTAATTACTTGATGGTACCTTTTTAAAATTTATTACCAGTGTGTTTACAGATATAATTGCTTTAGAGCTGGTTAGGGAAGGGCGTCAGAAAGATTGTCATGAAAACATTTTGAGAATTTTAGGGTTCACAAAGCATAGAAATGATCACCTCTTTCAATTCATTTTACATAAAGAAGCTGAGACCCAAATAGCTAAATGACTTGTCCAGGAATACATAAATAGGGGGAAATTTTTAGTGAATCTCGACATCTTCCAGTTAATTTAGAAAGTAATTTCAATGGGATTCACTCTATCTCAAAAACATGTTTGAAATATCTTTTTAAAATGTAAGTCACAAGCAAATGCTATGAATTTATGGAAATAAAGATTGACCTGAGAAGATAAGAAAAATGGAATCTTAAGTATAGTGCATGTTTGCCTCAATATGTTATTTTGAATGTATTACATATGTGTATATATTATGTATTATATAATATATAACATTAATATTATATATATAATAAACCTTTTTATTGTGGTAAAAAAATACCATAAAATGTATGTCTTAACCATTTTTAAGTGCACTGCTCAATAATGTTAAGTATTATTTACATTGTTGTGAAACAGATCTTCAGGACTTTTTCATTTTTCAAAACTAAGACTCTATACCCATCAAATAACAACACTCCTTTTCTCCTTTGCCCCAGTCCTTCATAACCACCATTCTATTTTCTGTTTCTGTGGATTTGACTACTTTAGATACCTTATATAAGTGGAATCGTATAGTATCCATCTTTTCATGAGTAGCTTATTTTACTTAGCATAATGGTAAGTCTTACTTTTTAACAGAGATTTAGATAGATAACAGAGATTTTTATACAAAACATCATACCTCTCACTACCATCTAAAGAGATTTGTGTTTAGGAAAGCATTTATCATCAATTCAATTTCAGGAAATAATAGAGCAATTTCACTTGAAAAGTAATGAGAATGACACAGGAGAGTTTAGACTGCAGCTCTGAATATTTGGGCAAAGGCGGATGAATTCGTACAATATGATATATTTCATATACATATATATTCAATATCTAATCAGTATTTTTATTTTGCACAATCATCAAAATCAGCATTCCATTGTAAGATAGCCAAAACACCTAACCAATTTTTCAATGCCATGTTTCTGTTCTAGGCAAGCAGGTCTATGTTTGTGTCTGGGGTAAGAGCCCACCCTATAGCTACCCAAGTTTCTACCACTTTTCATTGCAGGCAAACTAACTTAACTCCTGATACTCACTCTTCAAAGATATGTGAGAAGCATCCTATTGTATTTCTTCTTCAGGCTGTAGTAAATATAAATAGAGTAATATTTGAAAATTAACTTTATTCAGCGACCAGCAGATGGAGCTGTTGAAAAATATTCGTTACTTTAAAAAGTTTGGGGTTTTTTTGTTTTTGCTCTGTTTCGTTTTGTTTTTTTAGTTTGCTGAAATAAAACCAATTTAGGTATATTCTCTTTTTTTTTTTTTTTGACACGTAAATTGTGTTTATTGTAGAGACATATGGAGATGCAGTTAAGATTAAAAGGGAAAGGGGCACCTGGGTGGCTCACTAGGTTGAGCATCCCACTCTTGGTTTCGGCTCAGGTCATCATCTCATGGGTCCTGGGATCTAGACCCACATAGGGCTCTGATCTCAGCTGAGAGTCTGCTTGAAGATTCTCTCCCTCTGACCCTCCTCTTGTGTGTACATATGCACACGCTCTCTCTCTCTCTCAGATAAATACATAATTTTTTTTAAAAAAAGGAAAAAATACCTATCATAATCATGCCACTATAGAAAGTTACTTTTAATGCTTTGTTGTATGTCAGTCCACAATATATTTTACCCGTGCATTTACATTTTATAAAAATGTAATTTTTATATATTTTATAATATTAATATAGTATATATTAAATACATATTTATAATGTTTTATAATTTGCCTTATCTTCTTAAAAATATAAGCTGCATTTGCTTGTATGGAAACCTCCAGGGATAATATTTAAAATATTTGCAACTGTACAGAACAGGCAAGAATAAATCAGAATGGATATTGGTTGTAGCTTGAGCAGGATGCTGAATGTTCCCTGGTGTGCCAGGCATTCACCCTTTATTTTTTAAAAATATTTTATTTATTTATTTGTCAGAGAGAGAGCACAAGCTGGGGAAGCAGCAGGCAGAGGGAGAAGCAGGCTCCCCGCTGAGCAAGGAGCCCAATGCAGGACTCGATCCCAGGACCCTGGGATCATGACCTGAGCTGAAGGCAGACGCTTAACCTACTGATCCACCCAGGCGTCCTGGCATTCACTCTTTTGTTGATGGATGGTGGCCAAGGTCTGGGGGGTGAAAGAAAAGGGCTGGAATGCCCAAGGAGGAAGGAGAGTACTCAAGAGGTCAGGGAACCAGCTATGTAACAGACTTATGGAAGTCCTTCATTATTTTAACAACTAATACCGTCACACCAATGCATAGCAGCTGAACTATCAATTCTAAACCATCTGAAAGTATATATAAGGATACAGAAACTCAGTGGACTCCTAGGAGGGGATCTGGGTAGCTTGGGAACAATGGTAGAAGAGAAATTTTTCACCTTTGGTACCATGATTATCTATTTAACATCGAAAATAATTTTTGAAAAAAATATCATGAATAACTTTCAGGTGAATAAACATATACTTTTATCATTATTTTTAGTGACTATATACTACCAATCTATCATGTCTATATATCATAATTTATTTAACAAACCCTCATTGTTTAACAGTTCAGTAATGAATTGTAAAATAAAATGTTTAAATCCATAAGTTCATGATATGTTTTTTAAATAAAAGCACTTAATCATTGTAGGAGATTGCTAACGAACCAACTCATTATTTTGAAATCTGGCAAATAAAGGGAAAGAATCCATCATTTATCCTGCCTGTCTATACAAACTGTGCCAGTGGATAATCATATAGTTTTCTTTGAACAGAAGTCTAACTAATAAAGAAGGAATGATAGAATTAGAATATCATCATTTTTTAAAACTTGGATGAAAATAACAGATGCAGACACTAAGCATAAACACCTGCTAACATCACACAGAAGAACAACCAAACAGTGGATGTTCTCTGATGGAAGAACATAGCAGCACCTATGGCAGTAATATTGCCATAATAATCTAGACTAAATCTGATCAGGCCTCTAGATGCAAGTACCAATTTACAAGAAATATAGAAAAACATATCCTGGTTTCTAAATTAAATTCCAAAGATTGACACCAAAAGCAAAAGAAACAAAAGCAAAAATAAGTGGGACTACATCAAACTAAAAAACTTCTGCACAGCAAAGGAAATGATCAACAAAATGAAAAGGCAACCTACTAAATGGGAAAAAATATTTGCAAATCATATCTCTGATAAGGAGTTAATATCTAAAAGAACCTATACAACCCAATAGCAAACAAATAACAAACTGATTTTAAAAATGGGCAGAGGAGGGTACCTGTGTTGCTCAGTTGGTTAAGAGACAGCCTGAAATAAATTATAAAGAAGCCTAATTGAAAATGAGTTAACTCCTCAAGGTGAAACCTACCTAAAGTATATAAGTATACACACAGCACATCCGCACAGAGAGGCATCGTAAGGCTGTGTAAAGAGAGTAGACTTTGCTGTCCAATGAAACTAAGTTAGACCCCAATCCCACACTGTGAATTTTGGGCAAGTTACTTAACCTTTCAAATACTCAATTTAATGATTTGGAAAATCTAAATAATAATATCAGCCATCTTTCAGAGATGTTGTGATAATTCAAAATATCGTATATGAATCCACAAATACAATTCTTGGGATATTGTATTCACTTAGTAAGTGGAAATTATTATTAAATTCTATAGGTAAGTAATTTTATGTTCTATAAGAAACCTCTTAGGGGCGCCTGGGGGGCTCAGTCGTTGGGCGTCTGCCTTCGGTTCAGGTCGTGATCCCGGGGTCCTGGGATCAAGGCAACTGAACTCCAGACTTAGTAGCTAGCTATATGATCTTGGGAGGTATACTTAACGTTTTTGAACCTCAAATTTCCTCGCTTGTAAAATGTTTTGTAACCCTCCACTACAGACCTCTATCATATCTCTCTACACTGAGTACATTCTAAAATGGAAATCTGACCAAGTGACTTTCTGGATGTAATGGCATCTCACTGCCCTCAGGATGAAGTCCCACTTAGAATCACTACAAGATCCTTAACCACCTATCTCCTGCTAAATGGCACAGCTTCATATTTCTCCCTAAGCCCTGATGAGGCTTCGAGTCCTTTGAAAGGCCAGGACACTTGACAGCCACTATCAACTAATTCCAATTGTTTCCTTGAGATGAAATCTCATTAGCCTGGATTGAGATGTTGCCTTCTCTGACCCATCAAGTCTGAGTTAGGTGCCCCTTGTACAGGTTTCCATAATTTATGATCAGATTTACTTTTTAGAAAATAACTTGTCACCTTGTGGAGAATGGGCTATAGAAAAAAAGAATGGCAGCAGATGGTCTGTTTAGGAAGCTATTTCAGTAATTCAGAGGAGAAATAATGAAGGTGTCGGGCCATTGTAGCAAAGAAGAGGGAACAGAATTAAGAGCTATTTAAAAGGTGACAGATTAGGTGTAGAGAGTAAGCAAAAGGAAAAAAGTCAAGACATTCAAGTTTGGGGCTTGGGGAATTAGTTGGACAGTGGTATCATGAAATTGGAATAAAAAAACTTGCAAGAAGAGTGGACCTTGTAGTGGGGAATAGGTAATGATGAATTCAAACATGGCACTTTTGATTTGCCTGGAAGATCTCCAAATAGTGGTATTGAATTGATACATTTGGCTGGATTCAGAAGCAAGGTTAGAGATGAAAATAAGGGGAGTTTTCAGTAAGGGAGAACTAGTTGAAGCATTAGGAATTGGATGAACTCTTTTAAAGAGAATATGGAGACTAATAGTGAAGTAAAAGGCTGAGGTCAAAATCTTCAAGATCATTGATATTGGATAAGCAAGAAGGAAGAGGAGCCCGCAAAAGCAGAACAGAGAGGTAGGAGGAGAACGTATCAAAAAGAAAATCACAGTCAACGATGTCAAATGCCACAGGGAGAGAAGGACAAGAAGGAATCTGTGGATCTGGAGATTAGGATCCAAAGGAGATACTAGTGCAGTCACTTTTCATGGCACCGTGGGAGATGGAAGTCAGGTGGCAGCAGGGCTGAACTGTGTATGAGAAGTGAGAATGCTTTCTTTTTCTTTTTTTTTCAGAGCTTATTTTATTTTTATTTTTTATTTTTTAAATTTTATTATGTTATGTTAATCACCATACATTACATCATTAGTTTTTGATGTGGTGTTCCACGATTCATTGTTTGCATATAACACCAAGTGCTCCATGCAGTACGTGCCCTCTTTAATACCATCACCAGGCTAACCCATCCCCCCACCCCCCTCCCCTCTAGAACCCTCAGTTTGTTTCTCAGAGTCCATAGTCTCTCATGGCTCGTCCCCCCCCCGATTTCCCCCCCTTCATTTTCCCTTCCTACTATCTTCTCTTTTTTTTAACATATAATGTATTAGTTTCAGAGGTACAGGTCTGTGATTCAACAGTCTTACACAATTCACAGCGCTCACCATAGCACATACCCTCCCCAATGTCTATAACCCAGCCACCCCATCCCTCCCACCCCCCACCACTCCAGGAACCCTCAGTTTGTTTCCTGAGATTAAGAATTCCTCCTATCAGTGAGATCATATGATACATGTCTTTCTCTGATTGACTTATTTCACTCAGCATAATACCCTCCAGTTCCAACCACGTCGTTGCAAATGGCAAGATTTCATTCTTTTTGATGGCTGCATAATAAAGCATAGCTATGAGATTGTTATGACGTCCGTAATTTACTTTAAAATACTTCCCATAGACAACGTGATATAAATGTGTGTTCAAGCTACATTCGAGGTGCAGCTAGCATTCTAATTAGTCATTCATATGGTAAGGGAAGCGAGCCAACTAGCCTTATATCCATAAGGCCATGTTCCAGAGGGTGTTACTACCACTCCTTTGGCTGGTCATATCTCCATCAACACCAGTTTGCTAACTAAGGTCAGAAATGAGTTTTCACAATTAATGACTTGTAAATATCATGAAGGATGTTAGAAATGGGTTTTCACTGGTGAGATTAAAAGTATTCAAACTAAAATATTCTGGGGATGCTGCCCACCTGTACACGAACAAGTGATAAGCATAGAGACCTGTGGTTTATATTCTTTGGGATGGTATTCAACCATAAGTCAGGAGAGTTTCTGGTGCTCTAACACCAACTATGAAGAGTAACAGAATTTTTCTTTGAAATACTATTGCATCTGCTTCAAAAGAAACTTTCATGCAAGGTGGTGGTCAGAGCACCAAAGGAACAAAGAACAAACTACAGAAAAGACTCTATGAACTCTTATTGTGTTCGCTGTCTAAACACGAATGTTTGCTAGTAAGTGTCTGTAAGCCAAACAGAAACTTGTTTTCAAGGTGATAGGGCAAGGACGGGGGAGATAACGTTTACTCAATTCTAACTATTGAAGGCAATTGTTACCTATCAAAAAAGAAGCTAAGAGTTGGGTATTACTAAATGTGCGGAGGTCAGCTCAAATTAGAAATAAAAAAGAAAGATGCGGGTCCCCAAAGGGGGGATGGAGAGCTTTTAGAGCTTTTAGCTCTGTCTATGGTACCAGCTGTTTTGCTTCATCAAAACTGTAGTGGTCTTGGAGCATCTGGGTAGCTCAGTCGGTTGGGCGTCCAACTCTTGATTTCAGTCAGGTCATGATCTCAGGGTCATGATCTCAGGATCGTGAGAGTGAGCCCCATGGGCTCCAGGCACAGTGGGGAGTCTGCTTCTCTCTTCTCCCTTTCCCTCTGCCCGCTGCCCACCTCCCCCACCCCAACTCATGCATCCATGCTCTCTCTCTCTTACAAAAAAACAAAACAAAACAAAACTGTAGTGGCCTCACCATTCTCAAAGGCTTGACCTGTTCTACATTAGATGATAGATTTTATCACTGCTTAGATGGCAGACTTAATCAAAATTCTGTGACTTATTCCTCCAAGGAGGAGATCCCAAGAGTTAAAAAAGTGAGAGCGATAGCTGCATTTTATAGATACAAATGGTTTAAATGATCAATATTATTTTATTTTGCCATAATGAAAATCATGATAGCAAGAGAGAGACTGAGTAGTAAGAAATTGGAGATTTTCAGGTTCCTGGATAGAAAAAAAAATTATTTGAAAGGAATTAAATGGAAAAAATGGGATTAAATTATTTCTATGTAAAAGTACCAGAAAAATATTGCTGCAGAGACAGTAGACATTTTTTTTGCTCACATTTTGTCCCATTCCTCCATTAACTTTTCCAAATAAGGGAATGTAGCTGCCAGATCTAGGAAATCTTGGAATTTCACTGTTTTTGAGGCAATGGTATGGTCTCCCTTCTGATGTTTCACTGCACTCGATGTTCCCAGGATGTAATCCCTTCTAACCTCTAGTAATGAATAAGACATAATGCTTTCAGAGGGGGCTTTGCCTTGACGCGTGAATTACACTGAAGAATAAAAATTTCACACTTTCCCTTAAATGTCATTAGAAAGAAAATTTTTAAAAATCAGCCTTCTGTAAAAAATCAAAAGGAAAGTATTTATCATTTGACCAAAAGGCAAGCTAATGAAAATTTCCTTCCACCCCACTGTTGGATACCACAAGCAGGGTACTGGCTTCATGGACATGATACCTGAGCAGTGGAACTGGGGACAACACTCAGAAGGGCCAGCATTTGGTTTAATGCTCTGCTGTCACTATCCTGAAATTCTTAATAATATTTTAACAAGAGGCCCCACAATGTATGTCACTGGTCTTGCCCATGAACTTCCTACAGTTAAATTTCCAACCACTTGGCTGTCCTTTGGCTGTCCCGGGCTCCATTTGGGCCCTGCCAAGGACTGATTAATGTCAGCCAGGGCCAACCGACCCAGTCTATCCCTTGGCATCAGAATGGGGGACTCCCCAACTACCCCTTTCTCCCAGAAAAATACAGAAATGTATTTTGTTTTATCGATTTGCCTATTAACAATTGTAAGGAGAACACAATTACCAAAGGAACGATTCCAAAGACTTCACAGTAACACGGTGTCCCAGTGATGTCCCTTGTTGTGTGCAGTTACAGTATCCCTTCTACAATGGCCACAGGATCATCTCAGCCTTGTCAGAATTCCACTCACAGACCCAGGCTGTTAGTTGGGCAGGATTCATTTTTCTCCAAAGG
This sequence comes from Halichoerus grypus, assembly GCF_964656455.1. Taxonomy (NCBI): domain Eukaryota; kingdom Metazoa; phylum Chordata; class Mammalia; order Carnivora; family Phocidae; genus Halichoerus; species Halichoerus grypus. The sequence goes on from NC_135715.1 coordinate 68,565,681, forward strand.
TCCTTCTGCCCAACACAGCTATCAGAAGAGAGAATTTCCACAGGGCAATGGGGTATGATACCAAAGTGAAATGTTTCCCAGCAAAAGACTGGAAAAAAGTGAACTATAAGAACATGTGGAGGGAACAATCCCATTTTTTGAAAAGGAGCAGATAGAAGAGAAGAATCAAGGAGGAAACCTGATATATGTGTGTATATATTTGTATAAGCATGGAGAATGATGTGGAAGGAGACATACCATGGTGTTAATACTGGTTACCTCAGAGGAGTTGGGTGGAGTGAGGGCTGGTGGGGACATGATTATCTTTTCCTTTACATACATGTATTTTTGACTTGTTATAACAAGTATATATTATGTACATTTTTTACAAGTTCAATGACATTTTATAACATCCTTTTATAGATCAAACTTAAAATTTTTATAATAATTTTAACAGGAACACATTCAAATTCTCCTAAAGTTAAATTTATTTTCTACAAGACATTATTTCTACTTTAAATTTAAAGTCAACATGGTTATGGTTAAGAGTGTGGACCCAGAAGGTGTATTGCAGAATTTCAAATAGTAAGAGTTCTGCCTCTTACTAGCTCTATGACCTTAAGCAAGTTCTAGTTACAAAATCCTTCTGAGCCTCAGTTTCTTGGTTTGTAAAATAGGGGTCATAATAGTGTCCACTTCATAGAACTATTCAGGAGATTCAATGATTCAAATATGTAATGCATTTAGAAGAGTGTCTGGCACTATTTGTTACTTACTTTGAAGCTCTCTGGGTTGAGAACCCATCATTTATGAATGTAGATTATAGAAGCTGAGGCTTTTGAAATAAAGTATTTTTTATTGCCACAGTACTAGTAATATATTTGGACAAATGCGAATAAAACGGCCATGCACTATGAATTTTAGGTAATATGCCATCTATAACAATTACACTAAAATGTTCTATTTACTAAGATGTTTAAATTGTGAAAGAAGTTTCTCAGGTTGAACTACATGAATAATAAACACGGAGTAAAGGAGGCAGCAAGAACACTTTTACATGAAAATCCAATCTATTACAAGAAAACATCAATGGGTGCTTAAGGATTGAAAAATGGCCCACCACTGTGGGCTGGGCTGTGGGAGAACCTTGGTGAGTGCAGAGATGTGGATGTACTGAGGAGACAATAGTAGGGAGGCTTGGTGCTACCTTATAGAACACTTCACCAGACTCTTCACAACCGGAAGGGTGGAAACAGGCCTTGAGCACAACCAGGCAGGAGACACTGCCTGTAGACTATCGTTCCTCCATAAGTAAATGAGTCTTCTCCCTTTTAGATAATGTCCTAAGGAACATGGCTTTTCTCTTCTTCACCCCTTGCCTCTTCACCATGACCTTCTCTCCATCTACCCCATGCTTGACTTTCTAGGGCATTCATCACTCCCAACAACAGTGTCAAATTCCGTCGTCCCCCTCCCTACTGCTCCATTCTGGGGCACTTCACTACACTTGTCCCTCTATTCCTTATACAGTGCAGTAGCTCTTTGGATCCTAAATCTCTGAACAGAGGCACACAGAAGCTTAATCTTTTCTTTCAAATGTTGATTTATTTAATAGTAAAATAAATACACATTCACATCATTTAAAATTCAAAGTTACAAAAGGATATTCTGTGAAATATCCCTTCTCATCCCCCAGCCCCTCTCCAAAAGCAACCAATGTGTTTCATGTGTTCCTTCCAGAGACATTTTATACACACATGTGTGCCTATATTTTCACCTTTTTATACATAGTATCATACAGTACATGCTCTTAAGCATTTTGCTTTCCTCAAATAACAACTTAACTTAAAGATCATCCTATATAAATACAGAAAGAACTTTCTCATCTTTTATTCTGCTACATAGTATTCCATTGTAAGAATGTACCATAATTGTTTAATTAGTCCTCTATTGATGGACATTAAGCTGATTCCAATCTTTTCTTCTTAATGTTGAGATCCAGTTCTGAACTTCTTGTTTTTCTTATTCCATATTTTTCCCCTGAAGCATCTCATTCAATTATGGCTTTACCGATTATTAGGCACTAGGCAGCTGCCAACCAAGTTATCTCCTGCTCTGATTTTGGGGTTTTGTTGTTGTTGTTGTTGTTGTTGTTGTCGTCGTCGTTGTTTTTCTACTGAAATTAAGTCACACATTCCCAACTGCCTACTAGGAATCTCCTTTAGAAGAATCCACTCCCTCAAACTAAGCATACCTAAAATAGAGAATAATCTCCCCCTCCCACCCATCCTGCTGTGTTAATTTTATCTGAGATGCATGGCATTTATTCACAATTCCACTCACTTATCCCCACACATCCATGCTGCTGTTGCCATGTTTGTGGTGTTCTATTATTCAGTGCACAACCAACTACCATCACAGAAACAGAAAAACCAAAGTTGTATGGTTGCACAGTTGGATGGAGATATCCAAGAGACCATCAGATTGAATGTGTGCATACCTGATCTTGAAATGACATTTGAGCTATGCCCCCATCTTGTCATTGAGAACCTTCAGAAAGCATCCTTTTAAGTTTCCTTTCAATCCATTTGTCTTTCATCTCCTTCAGTTTTAGAGATATTTTAGCTAATCCGAGGGGAATCAAAGTCAACTGGTAACAAGGGTGGGGTTTCTGAAACAGAAACAACTTGCTCATGTAAGGGAGGACCATCTCATGAGACCAGGCGGAAACCTCCTTGTCTTTAGGTCTAAGGCATGACACCTGTGATGTGTAGTGGCACAGCCCTCTATCTCTTCACTCTAGCCCTATGAAATGAAAAGGATGCTTGTTCAGGAGGAGATGGTGGTCACTCCAATGGCATGTTATGAGAAAGTAAATGAGTGCAAGAACCCTACAATGAAATGAAGCAGAGGCACCAGTAGCATCTTACCAAGGGGAAACATCAAAGCAGCACAGAAACACTTCCCAAAGCGAACAGGGAAGGTAAATATAGATGTAGGAGTCACATGAGAGCAGCAAGATGTGGGATAGGAGAGAGTACTGGGAGGCTAACGCTTTTTAAGTTGTAAATTATAGACATGCCTATAAGTGGGTATCTAATTTTCTATCTCTTATCTTTTCATCATTTCGTGAAGATTTTAGTTTCTGAAGAGAATCCTGTGTTGGAATATCTATGGCTTAGTTGAATATAAAAACCAGAGTCTAGCTGGTTTAAAATGTTTCCAGTTTAAAATAGAAGCCAGGAAGAATGCCACAAATAAACCAGGCATTTTGAGGAATTTTTTGGAAGATATAATGGTGATAAGATTGACTAAATAGAGTTAATAAAAAAACTATACAATAAAATGCACAGATTTGAAGTGTACAATTTTGGTGTTTTGACATATTCATCCACGAAAGCAACAACACAATCAAACTAAAGAACATATCCACTACTCCCGAAAGTTTCTGTGCCCTTTTGAGTTCCCTCCCTCCTACTCTTCCACTCCTAACCCATCTCACCCTCCTCTAATCCCTAAGTTAATTTGCAATTTGTCACTATATATTAGTTTACATTTTCTAGAACTTTGGTTGAAGGGAATCATACTGTACCTGTCTGTACTCTTTTTTGCTTGGCTTCTTTCACTCAACAATATTATTTTGAGAGTCATCCGTGTTTTGTATGTATCAATAGTCCTTTTTTTGCTGAGTAGTCTTCCATTGTATGGCATGACAATTTACTTATCCACTGACCTAGTGATGGGTATTTTCCAGTATTCATTGTTTCCAATTATGGACCATTAGAGATAGAGTTGTTATAAACATTTTTTCATGTGTGTACAAATATTCATTTGGATATGTTTTCATTTCTCCTGGGTAAATGCCTAAGATTGGAATGGCTGGATCATATGGTGGTGGATATTTAACTTTGAAGGAACTACCAAAAAGTTTTCCAAGTGGTGGTACCATTTTACACGACCATCAATGTATGAGAATTCCAGAGGCTATACATCCTTGTCAATATTGCTATGGTTGTTCTTAAATTTTGGACATTTTTAATAGATGTGTAGTTATATCTATTCATATATATAATTGACTTAATTTTCTAATTTTTACTTTTCTCTTGACTGATGATGTTGAGCATCTTTTCATGTGCTTATTTGCCATCCATTTATTTCTTTGGTGGAGTGTCTATTCAAATTTTTGCCCATTTAAAAATATTGGGTTTTATTGTTTTGGGTTTAGAGAATTATTTATATTCCGGATACACATCCCTTAGCAGATATGTGATTTGCAAATATTTTGTGCCAGTCTATGGCTTGTCTTTTTATTCTGTTAATAGTGCCTTTCCAAGAACACAAGTTCTTAATTTTCATGGCAATTATAATTTGTCAAACACTTCTATTGTTTTCTTTTATGGATTATGCTTTTGATGTTGGATCTAAGAAATCTGCCTAAACCAAGGCAAAAAATAATTTCTCCTAAGTTTTCTTTGAGATGTTTTGTATTTTGGAGATTTTTTAAAGGCCTATAATAGATTTTGTGCTATTTTTGTATATGATACAAATCATGGATCTTAGTTCTTTTTCTTTTTAAAAAAATATGGATATCCAATTTTTTCAGCACCATCAGTGATATATTTGTTCAGTATTTATATAACTGAACTTTTGTTTTTGAAATATAGTTTCATGGGGTATAGAATTCTAAATTGACCACTTTTTCTTTCATTAATTTAAAGATATTGTTCCATGGGGTACCTTGCTGGCTCAGTCAGTAGAGCATGAGACTCTTGATCTCAGGGTCATGAGTTCAAGCCACACACTGGGGAGAGCGTACTTAAAAAAAAAAATGTTGCTTCACTACACTGTGCTTTTATTTCTTATTTTTATGCTAATTTTCTTTCTTTCTGACCAGATTAGAAGACCCTAGAGTGAAATACCGCATGACCTCATGATTTGAACAGAGCAGACCTTTTATAAATGTTTGCTGGTTTGACTTGCATACTGTTTCACATAACCAGGTCTATCTTCTCTCAATCCTCTGGTCACCTGGCCTTTTTTAAGTCTTAGTGTTTCTTGTAACTTCCCCAATCATTTTTTCCTCTTCCTGTCAACTTCCTTGGTAAGCAATAAAATAATGTCCTATGTCTCATTCATTCAACAAATATTTATTGAACAATTGTTATGTTCCAGGAAATATGTCAGTTGCTAGATATGAAGCAGTAAACAAGACTGACAAAGCCATTTTCCTCATGGGGACTACTGCTAAGGCAGACACTTAATGGACTGAACCACCCAGGTGCCCCCAGATGGATACTTTTAATATAATATAATATAATATAATATAATATAATATAATATGTATACACACATATTTAATGGAGAAAAATTAAAGACATTTCCACTAAAGTCAGGAATAAGGCAAAGATGATTATTATCCCCATTACTATATTGTGCTGGAAGTATTAGCCAATGTAATGTAGCCTTGGTTCTTTATCATACCTCTGATATCTTCCCCTAAATTCCCTTCTGTTTAATCTAGTCAGAGTTGGTATCTATGGCTAGCACCAAATAATATAACTTCTTTATCCTTTCAGTATTTCCACATTTTCTATGATAACAATGCATCACTTTAATAGAGGGAAAAATTTTAAATAGGAAAAACACCACTAAACCATCCCCCAATCACTCTCCTCTCAGCGGTTTTAAACAATGGTTGAGTTAAAAAATAAATTCGGCTACTGCATTTGTAGGTTCTAAAAATAATAAATATCATCTTTATGTAATGAAATGTCATTATTTTTTAAAATAAATTTTACTGCATGGTAACTACAAATATTTATAATGGAAAAATCAATAAATCACACCACTGATGGAAAATTAGTGAAGCCCTGGAAGTCATATATGAGGTTTTATTGAAGCTGCATAGTTTTTTTAAAAAGCAAATATATTGACTAGTTGCTCTGAAAAATTGCCTACAAGGTATACTTTCCAATGACCTTGGCACTAAACAGCCAAGAAAGATGTTATTTCTGCAACTCCTGATTAGAAATGGTTTCATGTCCAGATCCATAAAAATTTGTGGGAATTAATTATATTCCATGAAATAAAACTATAAAATATTTTATTGCATAAATTTTTTTACCCAACCTCCTGAAATTTCCTGTTGTAGATATAGAAATTGTCAAATGCAGATTTTCTTTATGAATAGGATAAAAATTTATGTAGTTTTGTTGCAAGATAGTTTTTTTTAAATTTTATTTTATTATGTTATGTTAGTCACCATACATTACATCACTAGTTTTTGATGTAGTGTTCTATGATTCATCCTTTGCGAATAACACCCAGTGCTCCATTCAATATGTGCCCTCCTTAATACCCATCAATGGGCTAACACATCCCGCCACCCCCTCCCCTCTAAAACCCTCAGTTTGTTTCTCAGAGTCCATAGTCTCTCATGGTTTATCTCCCCCTCCAATTTCCCCCCTTCATTTTTCCCTTCCTACTATCTTCTTTTTTTTTTAACATACAATGTATTATTTGTTTCATAGGTACAGGTCTGTGATTCATCAATCTTACACAACTCACAGCGCTCACCAGCAAGATAGTTTTAAGAAGAGCTTCCTTAGCGTTCATTTGAAAAGAATTGCTTATTTCAACTTCCATTTCTTTGTATCATTTTATTTGTGTGAAGTCTGGTACGTCATATCCTTTGTAAAGTTTGGTTTTTCTGTGAGGACAGACTGAAAGATGAGTGGGGGTAATAATGCCCATCACCAGAGAACATACTTGTTAGAAGATTGAATGATGGGCATTGCAAGGGCCGGACCAACTTGAGAAGCTAGCCTTGGCCTCATTACACTTGTGTTGTTACCACCTTCCTTGCTGTCACCACTGCTAAGGAAAAATGCTCTCTCTTGCTTCTCCGTTTAGGATTTACTCATACTGTCACTTTCAGGGACAAGTGCACTGAGCACAATAAGTAAATAAATGTATTGTTTTATTTACAAAATGCCTCCCAGTGTCATTTTGGGAGCAGGGCAATACAAGTGAGACAGGCAGGACAAATGAACTGGGACTTGGCTTGTGACCTGTTGTAAGTTGTCTGTAGTTTATTTTTAAATAATTCAGCATAAACAACGTGGCTATATGCAAAAGTTCAAAGGTGGTTCACACCAAGGGTAGTCCTTACTCATAAAAATATTAATGGGAAAGGTGAAGGCCCACAAGAACCAAAAAATGCGAAGACAACAAAATATGGCTTATTAAAGGATGTTCAGAGAAAGAAAATCAAAGGACACTGGGAAAGTAGAACTCTCAACTATTTTGTGTATTTTGTTTCTAATTTCTCCATCAGTGACTTGATACCTAAGCCTGATTATGATATGACCAAAAAAATTACAAACCCAAATCACTTACAAATACCAATGCAAAAATCCTAAATATAGTGAATAACATCCAGTAATACACTAAGAAAATAATGTATTATGACCAAGTGGGACTTATATAAAGTATGAAAGTATGGTTTAATATTAGGAAATATTAATATAATTCACCATATTAATATGTCTGGTTGCTGAAAAGCACTAACAAAATTCAACACATTCCTAATTTAAATCTCCTGAGAAAATAGAAGCAGATGGATACTTTCTTTCTTTTTTTTCTTTAAAGATTTTACTTATTTATTTGAGAGAGAGAGCGCACAAGCAGGAGGAGCGACGGAGAGGGAGAAGCAGACTTCCCACTGAGTGGGGAGCCTGACATGGGACTCGATCCCAGGACCCTGAGACCATGACCTGAGCTGAAGGCAGACACTTAATAGACTGAACCACCCAGGTGCCCCCAGGTCAAAGGGAGCCAACCTGAAGCTGGCCAAATCTGATGATTTGAGGATCAAAATAAGGATGGGGAAGAACAGAACAATATCCCATGTGGAAGAATTCCAAATAAATTATACAAATAAGGGAGGGGGAGATTAACAACCAGAAATGTGCACTGTGCACAGTGACTTCCTTCCAAGGGGTACAGTATGGAAAGGGGGAAAAACTACAGTGGAGAACTCTGACAAACTGCTTTAGCCAGGTGATCAAGTTTAACATAAACAATCATAAATTATGTTGGTAGTATGTACCCCTGCTATGATGTGATGAAAGTGACACTTTAACTTTACCTCTGTGATCTTCCCCTCAAAAACCTATAACCCCAGTCTAATCATGGGAAAACACCAGATAAATTCCAGTAGAAGGGCATCTGACAAGATACCTTACCAGTTTTCCCCCAAATTGTCAAGGTCATCAAAAGCAAGCATAGTCTGAGAAACTGTCACAGCCAAGAAGAGCCTAAAGAGAAATGCCAACTACATGTAATATGGTATCCTGGAAGGGATATTGGAACAGAAAGGGGATTAGGTAAAAATTAAAGAAATAACTATGGACTGTAATTCATGTGAATGTATCAATATTTGGTTCACTAATTATAACAATGTATCATAATAATAAGAGGTTAATAATAAGGGAAACGTGGGTGGGTGTGGTACATGGGAACTGTGTACTTACTTCATCTACTCAATTTTTCTGTAAATCTAAAACTGTCCTCAAAATAGTCTAATATAACTAACTAAATAAATAATAAAAGACAGTAATGGATTTTTTTATGGACTTCTTGAACAAAAAGGAAAACATAAATCCATGCTGATAGTAAATAAGGAGAGCTCTTCTTTATAGTAGCATCATCACAAATAAATGTGGAGTCCTTGAAGGAATTAGGTGGGGGGAAAAAGCTAGTTTGTAACCATCATTGTAAAGATCGGTTGCAGCAAGATCATCCAATGGAGGTTGAACCACAAGGTAGAGTTTGATTAGGAGCAAGGTATTTGCTTGGTCTCAAAGTAGCTTTTCATAGATTATTAGTTGCAAGGGATAAAATAAACAGTGGAGAACCTGGAAAACACCTTGATAAGGTGATAAAGATTAATATCATCTTATAATGGACATACATCCTGAACCTCCAAATACAATACCTTGAGAAAGACACAACTTCACTTACGTGGTTGTTTCCACCGAGGATGCATAACTTGGATCTAACCACGAGGAAACATCAAAGGTTGATGTGGGAATTTGTATTTGAGAAGAGTCTCTTTGTAAGGGGATGAATTGCTTTGGTCATAAGCCTAAGCCCTCTTGGTCATAAAGCTGTTAAATAATCAAATGCAAATATTCCAGACTGTGATTTTAACTGTTATATTTATAAATTAGAAACTACCACAACAGAAAGATTTATTCCAATACGAAGACATTAGCAGTTTACTTGTAGTGGCAGGAAAGAATGCAGGGGAGGCAGCGGGCATGGAGAGTGTGGGGAGGTGGTGGGAAGAGATGGGACTCTGAGCTGAGGATTGCCAAATTGTTCTTTTTTTTTTTTTTTACCAGCTGCTGTTCTAAGTGCTTGTCAGAAATTGACTCTTTAAGTGGGAACGCTCAGTAATTCGTCTTTGTTTCTCAAAACAAAACACAACACAGTTACGATACGAAATAACTTTCTCATAAGTACTCAAGGCTCTGCTGCAGTGATTGTTTACATGGATAGAAGAACGTGAGCCTGAAATTACCGAGTGGTTTTTCAGAGAAACGCCAGCAACCCTACTTGGTGATACCAAATGTGGAGACCCCTTTGAAAAGCCTGATTCTTTGTATCCTAGAAAGTCTTAAAAGTATGCACTGCGAGCGGCCTATGTATCTGGGTGCCAGGCACTCACGTTCTCTTTTCCTTTACGGATGAATTCCAGAGCGGGTCGCCGCCTTTTTTAGCCAAAGTTGACAGTTCTAAATAACTTCCCAGCTCCAAATCTAGGAACTAGTTAGGGTTTACGTTGGTTATCGCTTCTGCGTATATCACGCAATGGATTCTGGGAGACCCAGTCTCCGAGGACTGGGGTTAACAGGCCCAGTGTGAACGCTGGACTTCAGTTCCCACAATGCCGAGCGCAAATCTGTAATTTCTGCCGGGGTAATCGCGAGGTGGCAGCCATCTTGCGTACGGCGGTGCAGTTTCCCAGATGCTGAGGGTTTGGGTGTTAGTTTCTCTGTGCTTTGGGGAGTGTTTGCGCTTTGTTTTCACCTTTTCAGATGTTCGTATCTTTCTAGACCACGATTTTATTGGGAGGTAAAAGTCAATGTAGTGTAAGGTGAGTAAACACCCCATTTTAAGTAAGGGCGGGGTAATGGTGGTGACGTTTTTCGGGTTTTTTGGCTTCTCGTCTGCTCTTGGCTGGACCCTTTTGATTAGCCGTAAACGTGGAAGCCCGGGGTGAACCTTTGAGGCTAGGATATCTCTTGAATTCCTAGACAGAACCTGAACGTGTCTCCCGTTGGGAGAAAGAAACTGGGTGACGCACTTTTGCCCGGGCCACCTTCTTTGGAGGTCAGAAGGCTAGGGGACTCAGGTTGTGTATAGGCCACGCTCTGTTAATGCAACCGTCTTGCTGTTCCTTGAGACTTTTATGGTATTTCGAATGAGTAAATGAGAAGCTGGGAAGTGGTGGGGGGGGGGCGCTGGTGGGGGGATGGGAGGGGCGTTTCCGATAGGACCGCGTTCTTTACAGTCGTATTTTTGTTTTTTCAGTTTCTTTGGGCCTACTTGTATCGTTGTCTAGTTCGTCTTTTTTGGCTTTTTCTTGTTCTGCCCTGTTGGAGGAATACCAGAGAGCGGGCAGAATGAAGTATTGAGTAAAACAGCGTTTGGGATTGCACTTTTGAGGGCCCCTAAGAAATTTCAAGGGAAGCAGAATTTATCTTCCAGATTGACCAAGCATGTGGAAAAGATGAACGCGTTGATTTGGGGAGTTGCCAGATTTATATATAAATTATATATATCACTAGGTGACGCACTTTTGCCCGGGCCATCTTCTTTGGAGGTCAGAAGGCCAGGGGACTCAGGTGATATATGATATGTTTGATATATTTGAGTCATTTTTAGTGCAACTGAAGTTATTTTTTTTTTCTTTTAAATTAATGCTGTACACCCATTTGGAAACCACTCATATTCACAGGAAAAGGGTCTGTAAAGTTCGGCATTTGAGTATCTAACGTTTGATTGCTAAGGAGATGCTGAGGTTTGGGAGCTGGATCCATTTACTCTGAAGGATATAGTGGTTTTAAACAATAAGAGTTTATGAAGACATTTATCAAAACCAGTTTGGATAGGTGTCAGTTTGGCTGGCAGATTTACTCTCCATCTTAGTACACAGTTGTGTATATCATCAAAATATATATTTGATTCAATTTTCCAAACTTACTTAAATTCTTCAAGTTTTTAAGTTCAGAAATGCATTTAGGGATGCCTGGGTGGCTCAGTCCTTTAAGCATCTGCCTTGGGCTCAGGTCCTGATCAGGTCCTGGGTTTAGTCCTGCATGGGTTCCTTGCTCAGAAGGGAGCCTGCTTCTCCCTCTACCTGCCGCTCCCCCTCCTTGTGCTCTCTCTCTGTGACAAATAAAATCTATAAAAAAATGCATCATTTGGATTAAATGTGAGGTATATCTTTTTTAAGAAAAAGATACTTACCTTCAGTGAGGCCCCTCCCTAAATCGTTATAACAATACTTAAATAGTAAGTGGTTCTAAAATTACAATTTTGTAATTTTTGTATTTTGGGAAAATTTACCATTTAAATGTCTTTTCTGTTTTCTTGTTTCTGAAAAACTTTTGTTTAGATTTTTAAAATATTAGTTATTAATTACATGATTTATTTGCTCCTCAGATGCCTTATGGTGAAATTGAAGCGAAATCCTTGGATCATGGTGAAGAACTAACAGGTGAACCATGCTATAAAAAACTGAAGTCAACTGAAGAGGCTTATGTTTTCTCCCATCATGGTAGTGCTAATTTTCACAGAATCCAAGAGAAAACTGGGAATGATTGGTTCCCTGTGACCATTGTTGATGTCAGAGGGCATAGTTATCCTCAGGAGGACAACACCAAAACTACAGACTTGGTGAAACCTGTGCATGATGAGATTCCTGGCAATAATAGATCAGATGTTATTGAATCCATTGATCCACAAGTTTTACAGGGTGCAAGTCCTGCATTGGTATCCAAAGATGATGAGATATATAGCACAAGTAAAGCATTTATAGGACCCATTTACAAACCTCCTGAGAAGAAGAAATGTAATGAAAGGGGAAATCACTCAGATGCAATCAGTGGTACAGATGGCAAAGGAGGACGAGAACAGAAACAGAAATTCAACTCCAAAAAATCAGAGCTTGACAGCGAATTATTCCAGTTTTACAAGGAAATTGAAGAGCTTGAAAATGAAAAAGATGATTTGGAAGGCAGTTGTAAAGAACCCAAACCCTCTGAGGAAAAACTTATTACGTATTATCAGGACCATTATAATGAGCTGTTAAAATCTGAAGAAGGAAAGGAAAGAGATATTAGTAATGTTTTTCAGTCACATTGTGGTTTTCAGCAGCAGGTGGAGAATGAACCAGGCAAATATCCTTGTAATGGACAAGTAATACCTGCATTTTGTGAAGATTCGTTAATTTCCTTCAGGCCTGAATGGCAGTCAGTGCATTCTTTTATAGTACCCCAAGGTCCTCCTCCTCCCAGTTTTAACTGTCATTTAAATATGCAAAGATTTAGTGCTCCACTAAATCCACCATCAAATATTTTCCATGCTCCAGATGGGTCTCAGCATCAAAATGGGTATTATGTAAATAGTTGTCACATTAACTGGCATTGTTTGACTTTTGATCAGAACAATGACTATATTGACTGTAGTGAGAATACCAATAGAGATCATTCCTCTACAAATGGTTGCAGTGTGCAAGATGCATATGTGAGTAATGGTTTCTGTGAAACCAGGGAAGGATGCTGGAAAGATCCTTCTATGGACAAGCATAATGGAACAGACAGGCTTATGAACCAGCAGTTTCAAGATGAAAAGTTAAATAAATTGCAGAAGTTACTTATTCTTTTAAGAGGTTTGCCTGGTTCTGGGAAAACAACGTTGTCTCGGTGAGTAAAGGATACCAAGTAAATGCTTGGTAATTCATTACTTAAAAATCATGGATGATAGTAGTTCTCAATGACAAATGCTTTCATGTTTCTAATAGAAAATCTTTAATTTGTTACACTTGAGAATGACATCTGACAGTGTAAATATTTAAAAAGATGTTTTCTGATGGAGGAAAGGAGAATTGACATATAAAGATTCTGCTAAGGGTTTTAAAAATAGATACACCGTGTATAATTATGACAGTGATGTAAGTAAATGCTATTTGAGAACTGTACTCGCCTTCCTTTTTAAGTCAGCTATCCAAGCAGAGCTGGACTTAGGGTTGGAAGATTTGGGCTTTTGACCAAGTTATTTCAAACTTCATGGCCTTGGACAAGTTTTGCTATCTGTTAATAGAAAGGGGTAATACTTATTTTTCTGGAATAATTGTGAGAAGCAAATGAGATAAACCAAGGAAAAGGAGCTGTGAGTTTGTTTTCAGCACTGTGCAGGTTCATATCTTTGATTGGCAGAGGGAACTCTTTTTGTTTAAGTTTCAGGAGTCTGAAGTGAGCAATACCTGAGTTAAATGGAGTTAGAACTGGTTATGTTTTATTGTTATTGTATGACAGAATGTTTCAAATTCCTATTTTTGTTTGCATTTTAAAAAATATTGATGCACTTGAATTCATTTGTGCAGTTGTGAAAAATAGTACAAAGAAAAACAATACAAATTCTTGGCAGTTTTTGTAGGATGATTCAGGATTTATGACTGATCAAGAGAAAAAGAAAATTGTTTGATATCTTCCAGCAAGGATAAAGTCCAAAGAACCATTATGTAAATGTTTTATATTTACTTGCAAAACAGTCTGAACAGAAGTTTCTTCAGAAGCAGTAAAGAAAGATTAAATTTATGATACATTTCAAGCTAGACTGTAAGCTGTGATCTTTGTAAATGAATTTGAATTTTGCATTTTGCATTTTTATTCGTATTTATTTATTTATTGGGATGCCTGGGTGGCTCAGTCGGTTAAGCGTCTGCCTTCAGCTCAGGTCATGAACCCAGGGTCCTGGAATCGAGTGCCGCTTCGGGCTCCTTGCTCAGCGGGGAGCCTGCTTCTCCCTCTACCTGCCACCCCCCCCGCTTGTGTGCTCTCTCGCTCTCTCTGACAAATAAGTAAATAAAATCTTAAAAAAAAAAAGACTTTTTTTATTTAGTTAGAGAAAGAGATGGAGAGAGCACAAGGAGAAGGAGAGGGAGAAGCAGACCCCGCTGAGCAGGGAGCCAGACAAGGGGGTGGGAGCGCTGGATCATGACCTGAGTTGAAGGCAGACGCTTAACCAACCAAGCTGCCCAGGAGCCCCTATTCTTATATTAATGAAGATTTTGTAGAGAAGGTGAAATTTCAACTCTTTAGAAGGATAGAAATTAAGAATGAAGTGTCACAAACCCGGGCAGTCTCTTAGATTTAGAATGTAATATCAGAGGAAAGAAATAGTTGAAATTTGGAAATTGTGTGAAGGAATCTCCTAGCTAGGGTCACTTGACTTTGCGTGGGTATAGAATAAATGTAAGAAAGAAAGATTAGATTTGGAACAACATTGGGGTATGTTGAAACTGAAGATGAATAAAGTAGTGGTATTGCAATAGAATTTCAAGGAGGTGTAATTGTAGTGGGAGATGATAAAGGTGATATATATAATACATATATTTGAGGAATCAGATGTATGTTGTAAGAAAAGAATAGTAGTAACTACCATTTGTGTCATGATTTCAGTTTACAGAGTACTTTCATATATAAAAATCTTGTAAAATGGGTTGTGTTATTTTCATTTCATAGAAGGAGCAGAGGCTTAAGAGAATAAGTTTGGGTTAAAGGGCTTGGGAGAAGTTGTAAGAACTGGTAGGAGGTCAAACTAGAGATATAAATGATAGCGTGTTTCTTCCCTGCTCCTTCACTTTAGTATCTATTGCATGCATGGTCCTATAACTGTCTCCTGACTTTCAGGAGCTTGTTTAAAGAATCAGGAGTAGCTGTTTAGGTCACCACATTTTGAATGAAGTAAGATTGGTTGGTTGGGACTTGATAGAAAGCCAGATATTCTGTGGTGGGGGAATGGCTTTACGTAGGAGTTAGCTTTAGAAAGAAAGGAGTGAAGATTTGGTAGATCAAAGTTGGGTTGATTTGGGGCACTAAATTAAAAGATAGCATTGTTTAGTATTGCTGTGTGGTAATGAGTATAGGAGGGTAAAGTTCAGATTCTTTGGGGGTAGTTTTCAAGTCCTCTTCTTCCTTAATTTAGTCCTTACCCACCTCTTTGTCTTCTTGTCCTTCTGCATTTGGACTAGCACCTACCCTCCACTGCAGGAGACATAATACTTGTTCATTCATTGTTCTCAGGACTCTACTTATTCAAAGGTTCTCTCAAATGCCTCTGCTTTTTGAGGTTTTGGTTTATCATCTCAGTCTTCCATAATCCTTCTGAACTCATATAATACTTACCGTTACCAAGTTTTTCCTTAATTGTTTACCCACAAATTTGCTAACAGATTTTAATGAAATAAGTTTTAAGTTAAATTCTAACACAACCACAGACTTTAAATATTTATGAGTAAGCTAGTGCAAAACAGTTCATACACTTTTGTAGGTATGTGAAAGTGCTAGCTCTTTGTCCTTTTAGGCAAACTGACAGCGCTTTGATGAAAGGTTTGATGAAAGGTTTATTTCAGGCAGAATTCAACAATTTCTAGCTGTGGAATTTTGTTACCATTGTAATTGACATCAGCTAAACAGAATCCTCTGAGTCTGTGGTTGACACAGGACCATTCAGGGATCAAGCCTTGGGTGTCATTCCTAGGGGTCTGGGCTATAGATTTTGCTAGATTCATATACCCTGTTCATATGAGGAGAAAGGGTGAACCTAAAATATTTTAGCTAATATGCATTTCTTCTACTGTACTGATTTCACCAATGAGTGAATGTATTTTCAGAAACAGGCCACTAATTTCATTATTATATCAGCAAAATGTTGGGAGTTGATCAGAGATAAACACTGAAGCACTTTCAGAGAGGAGAGAAGATGTTACACTGCTGATTTTGAAGATGGAGGAAGGGACCATGAGCCCAGATATGCAGGTGGCTTTTAGAAGCTGAAAAATTTGGCAAGGAAACAGGTTCTCCTTTGGAGTTTCCAGGAGGAATGCCAGCTTACCCATACCTTGATTTTAGCGCAGTGGAACTGATTTCAGACTTCTGACTTTCAGAACTATAATACAATAAGTGCATGTTGTTTTAAGCCACCAAATATGTGGTAATTTGTTATAGCAGCCATAAGAAATTACAGTTTAAAGAGAGATGGGAAGAGATTGTTTTTTCCTCCCTGCTTTTGGAGAAGATCTCAGTTTAAACTCCAGGGGAAAGATTGACCTTTCCTTATGTTGATCTCTATTCTTAATTTAAGGAGTGTTTAGAGAATGAGGTGCCCCAGTAAAGTGGTTTTGGGGTAGGGGTATGCAGGGGCCACTCAGTAAATAAGGAGGTAAAGGGTTCATGAAGTGTCAGTTCTGCTCAGATTTTTTTGAGAAAATCACTTCTCTTTGTAAATGCACATGGATGTATTAAAATAATGTACAGTTCTTAGAAGTTGTAAAAATGAAGTATGAAAAAAAGAACTATGAAAATTAACTCTCATAATAGGCCATTTGGGGAAGTAGGGTTCTCAAAACAGGGTTAAGGAACAGGATTCACTTGTTCTTACTTCAGTGAAGAATTATAAGCACAGACTGGGTTAGTTATCTGGCTGTGTAACAAATTACCTTATTAAAAACTGGGTTAAAGCAACAAACATTTATCATCTCACAGTTTCTGAAGGACAGGCGTCTGCGTGAATTATCTAGGTGCCTCTGGGTCAAGGTCTTTAACAATGCTGTGATTAAGGTGTTGGCTAGGGCTGTGTTCTGGTCTGAAGGTTTATTTTGGGGTGGATCTTCTTGGAAGATCTCCCTTGAGGTTGTCGACAAGACTTAAGTTACTTGTGAGCTGTTAGGTCGAGGGTCTCCGTTAGTCGCTGGCTATATACAGGCTGGAGACCTCTCTTGGTTCTTTGCTCCCTGGGCTGCTTTCCACACACAGCGTGATGAGACAAAGTGAGCCAGCTCTGAGCCCAAGACAGAAGCCACTTTTTTTTCCTATAATCTAATATCAGAAGTGACATTCTGTCAACTGCCATATTCTATTAGTTAGAAGCTAGTCACTGACTCCCACCCACACTCAAGGGGAAGGGATTATATAAGAGTGTGAATACCAGGAGGCAGGGATCATTGTAAGCCATTAGTTTTGGCTCTCCCATGCAGCTATGTAACTCTGGTGGCCTGATTTCTGAAGTCATTTTCTTTTTCTGGATTAGTAAATATGAAATTAGCAAGGTTGTTATGAATATTAAATGGGTCATGACATTCAGAAAAATTACAAATCAAGTAGCGAGTGGGCCCATATCTGATTTTTTTTTTAGTAGATACTTCATTTTTCAGAGTTTTAAGTTTTGATGTTTGGAGAATTCATTTTAATACCTTACTTGTGAGAGTTTTAATAGAATCTGACTACAAGAATTTTGAAAATACTAATATTCCTAAGTAATTTATCTTTTATTCAGATGGTTTGTATGGCATCAGATATATCCAAATTGATCATAAGTACTTTTTTAATATAAGTCCCCAAAATAAAGCTTCATAGTTTGTGATAATTCATGGAATTTTAAAAAGCTGCATGAACAGACTGGAAAGAAAAAGTCTCTCTCCAAGCTAAAATTATTTGCTATAATTATGATTTATTTATTTAAGATGTTCTTCAAAGAGGTTTATTCATGTTTGATGTTTACTTGGTTTAATGATGTAAATTGATGTGCTGTCTCCTACCCTCTCTCTCCACACCTCCCCCATCCCCACCTTTTTTGAGGTTAAAACATTCCTTGGATACGAAAGCTACTCTACTGTTATAGTATGGTATTTAACATCTGAAAAATCACGCAAATAAAGTAATAGAATGGAAAAAATGAAACAGCGTATCTAAGAAAGATGGTATCAGTTTTCTGGTACTGTTAAATATAATTAGGTTATCATAAGGTTGATTATGATCAGAATCATTTTAGGTGATTGAGCTTTGGTTTGGAACGCTAATAGTGTAGCATATTTTTTTTTTTTCAGTACGAGGCTTGAACTCACACCCCTGAGATCAAGACCTGAGCTGAGATCAAGAGTTGAACGCTTGGGCGCCTGGGTGGCTCAGATGGTTAAGCATCTGCCTTCGGCTCAGGTCATGATCTCAGGGTCCTGGGATCGAGTCCCGCATCAGGCTCCCTGCTCCTTGGGAGCCTGCTTCTCCCTCTGCCTCTCTCTCTCTCTCTCTCTCTCTCTCTCTGTCTCTCATGAATAAATAAATAAAATCTTAAAAAAAAAAAAAAAAAAGAGTTGAACGCTTAACCGACTGAGCCATCCAGGCGCCTCATATTGTAGCAGTTTTATATTCCAGGTTATCTGTATAAACAAGTAAGGTGCCAAATATGTTAGGTGGTGTATTTTGGAAAAATTACGGTGGTTTAAGAAAGAAATCCAACTCTAGCCTCACAAACAATCATTTAATTTCATTTGCTTTGCTTGAAATAATTTGAACTGTAATTCTGTAAGTGGAAATGCATGTTTAAATCTTTATTTCTGTCTATGCAATTTTATTTTTATTATAAAATATACAGGCATAACGTTTTTAATTGTACTTCATAGATACTGCACTTTTTACAAATTGAGGGTTCGTGGTAACCCTGTGTCAAGCAAGTTTTTGGCTCCTTTCTTCCAATAGCATTTGCTCACTTAGTGTCCTTATGTCACTTGGTTATTCTCACAATATTTCAAACTTTTTTATTATTATATTTGTTATGGTGATCCATGATCAGTGATGTTAGTATTATAGTTGTTTTGGGGTGCCATGAGCTGTGCCCATATAATAAGATGGCAAACTTAATTGATAAGTATTAATGTGTATTCTGACTGCTCCACCAACCTGCTGTTCTCCCATCTCTCCCTGTTTTCAGGCCTTACCTATTCCCTGAGACACAACAATATTGAAATTAGGCCAATAAATAACCCTACAATGGCCTCAAAGTGTTCAAGTGAAAGGGAGAGTTGCACATCTCTCACTTTAAATCACAGGCTGGAAGTGATTAAGGTTAGTGAGGAAGGCATGCCAAAAGTCCAGATAGGCTTCTTGAGCCAAACAGGCAGCCAAATTGTGAGTGCGAGGAAATGTTCTTGAAGGAAATTACAAGTGCTACTCCAGTGAACACACAGATGGTAAGAAAGCAAAACAGCCTTGCTAGTATGGAGAAAGTTGAAATAGTCTGGATAGTAGATCAAACCAGCCACAACATTCTCTTAAGCCAAAGCCTAACCCAGGGCCCTAACTGCAGTTCTCTAAAGGCTGAAAGAGGTGAGGAAGCTACCAGGGAATAGTTCGAAGCTGGCAGAGGTTGGTTCACGAGGGTTAAGGAAAGAAGCTGTCTCCGTAACATAAAAGTACAAGGAAAAACAGCAAGTGCTGGTGTAGAAGCTGCAGCAAGATCTAGCGGAGATAATTAATGAAGATCTAGCTAAGATAATCAACAAAAGTGGCTACACTAAATGACAGATTTCCAATGTAGACAAATGGCCTTCTGGAATAAGTTGCTATTTAGGATTTTAATAGGTAGAGCAGGGAAGTCAGTGCCTTAGCTTCAGTAGAGGCTGACTCTTCTCAGGGGCTAATGCAGCTGGTGACTAAGTTGAAGCCAGTGCTCATTTACCATTCTGAAAATCCTAGAGCCCTTAAGAATTATGCTAAATGTACTCTGCCTGTGCTCTCCAAATGGAACAGCAAGGACTAAATGACAGCGTATTTGTTTACAACATGGTTCACTGAATATTGGAAGCCCACTGTTGACACCTATGGCTCAGAAAAAAAGATTCCTTTCAAAATATTACTGCTCACTGACAATGCACCTGGTGACCCAAAAGCTCTGGTGCAGATGTAGAACAAGATTAATGTTGTTTTCATGCCTGCTATCACAACATTCATTCTTTAGCCCATGAATCAAGGAGTAATTTTGAATTTCAAGTCTTATTATTAACAAATACATTTTGTAAGTCTATAGCTGCCATACATACTGATTCTTGGATGTATCTGGGCAAAGTAAATTGAAAACCTTCTGGAAAGGATTCACCATTCTAGATGCCCTTAAGAATATTCATGATTCATAGGATGAGGGCAAAATATTAATATGACGAGGAGTTTAGAAGTTGATGCCAGCCTCGTGGATGACTTTGAAGGGTTCAAGACTTCAGTGGAAGAGACAACTGCAGATGTGGTGGAAACAGCAAGAGAACTAGAATTAGAAGTGGAGCCTGAAGATGGGACTACATTGCTGCAATCTCATGATCAAACTTGAACAGATGAGGAGTTGCTTATTATGGATAGCAAAGAAAGTGGTTTCTTGAGATGAAGTCCACTAGTGAAGATGTAAAGATTGTTGAAATGACAACAAAAGATTTAGAATATTCCATAAACTTAGTTGCTAAAGCAGTGGCAGGGTTTGAGAGGATTAAGTCTGATTTTCAAAGAAGTTCTCTTGTGAGTAAAATGCAATCAAACAGCATCACATGTTACAGAGAAATTGTTTAGGAAAGAGTCAGTGGATGGGGTAAACTTCATTGTCCTATTTTAGGGAATTGCCACAGCCACCCCAGCCTTCACAACCACCAATCTGATCAGTCAGCCTACATCAACATTGAGGCAAGATGCCAGCAAAAAGATTACAACTCATTGAAAGCTCAGATGATGGTTAGCATTTCTTAGCAATAAAATATTTTTGAATTAAGGTGTATACGTTGTTTATTTTTAGTAATAACTTTTATGCACTGGGAAACCAGAAAATTAATTTTGATTTCCTTCATTGTGATACTTGATTGTGGTGGTCTGAAACCAAACCTGCAGTATCTCTGAGGTATACCTGTATACAATTTTATAATAAGCTGAGGAAAAGAGAGATATGTTTATTTAATAGAGTCCTTCTTATTCCTTTGAATTAGGGGGTATGTATTCTTGAATCATTCCATGACAATACTTTTGTATTCTCAATCTCTTCTACCACTTTCCAGTCCCTTCCCCTCTCAAAAAGTTACAGAGTGTTACTCAGTTGCCTAATGGCTGGGGGGGGGGGGGGGAGGTGGGGGAGAGACAAAACAAAACATTTCTGTTATTGTTAGATCCAGATTATTTTCTTAACTGTGTTTTACCTTTTCTCAGCACACTCCTAGTGTCATTCATGAGTCACTGGTTTTGGGAATTCTCTGACAATCTGAACACTAGTTAATCTGTACTTAGAAACTTAAGGTGGTATCATATTGTGAGAATGAAATTTGATTATTGATTTATTGTGAAGAGTGTATTCTTTAGTGCTTAACAGTTGACTTCATTTAGTAATGTAATCTCTTAACAGTTTTAAAGTTTGATTATACTTTGGAGGATCACAGGTTATTTCACAACCTTAAGTCTCAAGCTATTTCTGACTTCCACTTTTAGGTCATATATGTTTGCGCTTTGTGGAAATGAGTTTAGTAAAGCTATCTTAGGTCAAATAGAGTTTTCCCCAGATGAATTGCTTGTTTAGGCTTATTTGCCTTTTAGGTTACTTATTGCACTAAATTTAGGCAATTTTAGACACTACATAAAAATTCACTAAAGTTAAAACACAGATAATAGTTGACATAATTTTGGGATTGGTTGAAGAGTGCTTTTAAAAGTGGCAATACAAATGCCACTTAGTACAGATGCCACCTAAAAAGTTTTTGTTATTGGTTGTAATTGTGTAGATTTAAGTGTGAAGTGATACTTGAAATCTGGAAACTTTTTAAGGTTCAGCTCCTGTGCTATTCTGTTTGCAATATACTTACAGGTAAGTACCAGAGATTCATTTAGTAAACTTTCCTGTGTTACTTATCTTTGATGGTTATAGATTTTATAAATGGCACCTTATGATTTCTTTCATTAACAGAATTCTGCTTGGTCAGAGTCGTGATGGCATTGTATTCAGCACTGATGACTATTTTCACCATCAAGATGGGTACAGGTATAATGTTAATCAACTTGGTGATGCCCATGACTGGAACCAGAACAGAGGTTTGTTTTGGGCCAAGTCTCCGGGATGGAATATTTGACTAGGAGTCAGAAGACTTGAGTTTTTATTCTCAACTTGACTTTTACCGGCTGAATGACTTTAGCAAGCCATTTAAATAGCTTTGAGACCAATTTGTTCGTCTATTAGAAGTGATGATAGTTACACTTGCCTTACTTGATCAGCGTTGTTGTTAGAGAATTTAGATAGGTATATTTTGTAAATTGTAAATAGTGTACCCATATAAGCTGGTAAAATAGAAGTGTGGGATATTTTGATATCCTTTATTTTATACCTCATGAATAAATTCAGACAACTCTTCATACTATTGTATATTCTCAAAAGGTATTTTCCCTAAGAGTAATGCTAATGTTTTCTAAGGCTAGAAATAAAATGCCTGTGAATATTAAAGTTTTTCCCATTGACATTACTCTACAAAAAAATCTACATAATGCATTTTTTAGACCTATATCTCTCAATTTTTTCTCATTCTGTAATTGACTGCACATTTGAATCACCTGGGGACCTTTTAAAAAAAACTTATGCCTGGGGGTGCCTGGGTGGCTCAGTCGTTAAGCATCTGCCTTCCGCTCAGGTCATGATCCCAGGGTTCTGGGATTGAGCCCCGCATTGGGCTCCCTGCTCCGCGGGAAGCCTGCTTCTCCCTCTCCCACTCCCCCTGCTTGTGTTCTTGCTCTTGCTGTCTCTCTCTCTGTCAAATAAATAAAATCTTTAAAAATTTTTAAAATAAAATAAAAAATAAAAAAACTTATGCCTGAATCTTAGCCCCAGAGATTCTGGTTTAGTTGGTCTGGAGTGGATCTAAACACCAGTATTTTTGGGGGAAGTTACCCAGATACTCTAATGTTGCAATAAGGATTGAAAACTTTTGATCTAGAACTAAGTAAGTTCTTTTTTAAAAGACGAAGAATGTATTAATGATTAAACAAATTGTTTTTATTGCGAAAAAATTTGAATCTAACTTAAGTTACAATGAACCCCATACCTCCAATCACTAAGAATTATTATCAGTTATCAAGATTTTGCCTTATTGGCTTTTATCTTTTTTGTTTTAACAGCCCCTCCTTTTTTTATTTGCTAAGGTTTTTAAAGCAAATTTTAGACATCAGATAGCATGCATTTCAAATTAACCTTTTTTTTACTTAATGGCATCTTATTTAATTGCAGTGCCATCATCACACCAAAAAAAAAAAGCACAAAAAACAAACAATTCCTTGACATCATGTAATACCCAGCCTGTAATGAAATTTCCCGTTGTCTTACATATTTCTTTACAGTTCTTTTTGAATCAGGATACAGGCCAGGTCCTGGCAGTACATTTAGTTTTATGTTTCTTTTAAGTATATTAATCTCTTTCCTCTTTTTATCCCCTCTTTTTGCCTTTATAACATTAATTTGTTGCAGAAGTTGGTTGGTTGTCCTATAGAATGACCCATATTTTGTGGTTGTCTGTTCGCTTCCTTGTGGTAACTATTTAACCTGTTTTTCTTTCTCCTGTATTTCCTTAAATAGAAGTTAGTTCTAGACAGGAGAATTTATTAGGTTCAACTTATTTTTTTGGTAAGCATATTTCTGGTTGTCCCAGTTTTAGTGATACTAAGATTGATTAATAGCTTCAAAGGGACAGCCTACTCCTTCCATTATCAAGTTCCCTATCAACCTTATGTCTAATGGTTTTTATCCAACAGTGAATTGTTTCCTGAATGAGACTTTTCATTAAAGGTTGCAAAATGGTGATTTTCTAGGTCTAACATTCCTTCCATGCTAGAATTCTTCTGTAATGAAGAACTTTCACCTAGAAATAGCAATTAGGGTTGTCCTAAATTTAGTACAGTATATACAGGAAAAACAGGATGAATGCTTTTCTTTTTAATTGTCAATTTTCACAGGAATTACAGTGAGGGTATTTTTGAGTAAAAAGTTTAATGTGAAATAAGTTTGATTATAAGATTGTTTCCTAGTATTGGTTTTCCACAGAACATTATGCCACGGAACATTACTGCATAAATCAAGTAATGATGGTATTGCAATTCCAAAAAATGTTTGGAGTTATTGGACTAAAGTTAAGGAAAATAGTAGTAGGTGATGAGTGGAATGAATAAAGGCAGTGGGCAGAGACCGTATACCTTTGGTGGACTGAAATTTGTTTTATGGGACATTTTTTTCTCTTTCCAATACCAGCCTAGAATATTACAATAAATGTTTATGCTATGTGAGTTATACTTGCTGAATAAAAAATGGTGTTTAGAGAAACTGCTGGTTTTATTATCAGTATAGCATAAATTTTTCCAAGGTAATGATAACTAGCGATTATTGAACATTTTGAAAATTATAAGCATGACTTACTTAGGACTAAATTTCTCTTTTTAATAGATGTTTATTGAACACTTTTAAAAATGCCAGTTACCATTCTGGGAATCTCTGTATGCTTCATGTGTATTATTAGAAGAATCTTAAATTCATGTTAGACCGCCTATAAATTAACCTCTTTGAGGTTTCATTCTGTTTCTTAGAGTATGGTGGTTATTTTGTTTAAGAAATGACTCTCGTAATATATTAGGGTATTCAAACATTATTTACTTAGGAACTCTTTCTTCCTGGAGTACACTGGAATGTGGTATTGCATGATGATTTTTCATGGAAAGAGGATAATCTCCCCATTCCTGCAAATCAGAGATTTAATTTGATTCTTAAGCTTCTCCTTGGAGGTGCCAGCCTAACCATTAGACATTAAGAGGATTAGTTAGTAATTTTTTTTTTTTAATGAAAGATTTGATCAGTTTATGATTGGGGATAGAGCAATGTAAGATGGTAGCATCTTGATATCCTATTTATGACCCAAATTCTAAATTTCTTTTGGTATTTAGAGACATTTTCTCCCAAATATGTATTCCACCATAGTCATTATTACTTAACTAACCTTTAGAATACTGTCTGCCCTTAGACATCTGTATAAGTGTTTTCATTATGTAGAACTTAGTGTTTTGAATTCCAAGTCCCAACAAAACTTCTATATCATTGCCTTTTGCCTCAGCCTTTTAAATTTTATTGTAGGTTCTTAATTATGTTTCTTGTCTATTTACACTTAGGGGTACACACACTCCTGTTGTTAACAGTGGCTCACTGTGGCAGGGATTCTTGGGGAAGAGATGGCAAAGGGATAGGAAGATGTGGTTTAGAAAATTTCCATGTGATCCCAGCTCCTAATTTGAGAATTTTGGTCTTAAAAAATACTTACAAAGTCAGTTGAACTGTAGTACTTAGCTACTTGGTATATAAGTTTTTTATTTCAGAAGCATTATTTGTAATTGTAGAACTTTGGAAAATACAGATAAGCATAGATTGCTGATATTCCCGTTACCCTCAGATGACCACTTTTGATATTTAGTAACTCTTCCTGGATCTCTATATTTTGACCAAAATAAGGTCATACTTACATATTGTGTTATAATTTGCCATATTCAGTTAACAGTCTTCATCTTTCCATGTCAGTAAAGGCTCATCTCTTTTCATACTCAGACTGTATCCTAAGTAACTTGTTCATATATTTCCTATAAATCAAAGTTAGCTAGAGACTGAAGGCTTTCTTAGTTGTGAGTTCAACAAAATGTTTTTCCCCAAATGTCATTGTTAAAACCAGTATCTGGTCCAGAGAATATACATTGCCTGTGGTTATGTCTCTTAATTCCCTTTTAATCTAGTGGAGTCTTTTTTTTTTTTTTTTTTTGTTCACCGCACTAACTCAGGAAATTGCATAGTTTTAGTTTTAAGTACAGAGATGTAGAAATTTTCTTAATAATGAATGTTTAAGTTTTATTTTGTATATTTTAATCTAATAGTTCTCTGGTTTTTGTTTTTTAAATTTATTTTTTTATTTCAGCAAAACAAGCTATCAATCAGGGGAGATCTCCAGTTATAATAGACAACACTAATACACAAGCTTGGGAAATGAAACCATATGTGGAAATGGTAAATATGTGATATGAGAGAGTTTTAATATTTTATTCTTACCCATTTTTTCATACTCTGAAATTTTGGTTACTTTGATCTTCATTACATAAACATTTGTCTCTGTTTTCTAAAGAGGTGTGTTCATTAACTTAGTTTTTAAAAAACTGGGATTGGTACTTATTAAGAAATATGCTCATCTTGTTAGTTTTGCCTGGACTTGAAGACAGTAATTCGAAATTGTCCGGTTATGTGGTCTTAACATTTTTGTGGACATATTATTTAAAAGTAAAATGTTTCTTGGTCAAACAAATTTAGAAGTATTGTCTAAATGAAACTTCTATTTATCTGCCTTCTTTTTTACTTTAAGAAGTATTCTCTGGGTTTTTGTTTTCTTCCTTTCCTTTGTGTAGGCCATAGGAAAAGGATACAGAGTAGAGTTTCATGAACCTGAAACTTGGTGGAAATTTGATCCTGAAGAATTAGAAAAGTAAGGCACTCAAATTTTTTTTGAATCCTTATCTTTGAAAAATTTTTTTGAGTCTTTATCTTTTTTTCTTTCTCTTCTCCTTTACCCAGTTTCTTTACTATTTACTAGCTTTTGCTTGTCATATGTTTGCTATTTGTGAATAGGGACTACTACTCAACTTTCTGTCAAGAGGAACATTGACTTAAATTTAAGGGTTCTTAGGGTACCTTGCCTTGGTCAGTTTTATTAAATTTTCCTTAAGTGTGTGTGTTATTTTTTCATATGTAAATTCCTACATTGTTTCGTAGTTTATTGAACGCTAGTGGAAATCCAGAACACTTTGGAAAAGTTAGAACTTTTCCTTCTGGTTTTCAGCAGCCCACTTACCTGCATTGCCCTTCAAACTTTTCTTCCCATTACCTTTTTACCTGGGGCTTTCATCATCTTTCTCTTTTCCATCTTTACTACTACAGATTCATAATCTGTAGATTCATAATCCAAAATCCTTGTAATCAGCGTGTTTTAGAATTCAGGGTTTGTTTTTGTTTGTTTGTTTTTTTAATAGAAAGGTAATATGGTACATATATAGAATCATACTACCCCTAGCCGAGTTTGGGGCAGCATGTCATAATCACACATCTTATTTTTTCTGTGGCAAATCACTACTAGTCCTTTAATTAGATAAGAAAGATTCTACATAATCTAATGTTCGTTCTGAGTAAACTATTAGATTAAAATATACATTGTGCTGCCAAATGAATATAGGTTTGGTTAGATTTTGCTGCCATATGAATCAATGAAAAACTGAGTTTTCAGACCATTTTTAGATTTCAAAATTTGTGGTGAGAGATTATGGACTTTTATTACTTTCAGCCCTGGCTTTCAATTTGTGTTTACCTTTGTCCCTTTCCCCTCATGTCACTGGTTTTCCTGACTCTTTTTCTTTGTTTTTATTCTCCCTCTCTGCTTTTCCTAACAACTTTGAAATGTAATTCACATACCTTACATTTTATGCATTAAAAGTTTACAATTTATGGTTTTCAGTGCAGTTGACTCGGAAATCCACAGATAATGGATTTTTGAGTCCATTTTTGATGATGACTTTTGATTCCCCCAAAATCTTAACCACTAATAGCCTACTGTTGACCAGAAGCCTTACTGATAACATAAACAGTTGATTAACACCTATTTTGTACGTTACCTGTATTATATACCATATTCTTACAATCAAGTAAGTTAGAGAAAAGAAATTGTTATTAGGAAAATCATAAGGAAGAGAAAGTACATTTACAGTACTATGCTATATTTACTTTTTATTTTTTTTAATTAAATCAATTAACATACAGTGTTTTATTAGTTTCAGAGGTAGAGTTTAGTGATTCATCAGTTGCATATAATACCCAGTGCTCATTACACCAAGTGCCCTCCTAGGTCTACTTACATGTGGCTTTTTTACTGGACTATATTTGTTGAAAAAAGCCACATGTAAGTGGACCTGCCACAGTTTGAACCTATGTTGTTCAAGGGTCAACTGTACATGCACAGAGTTGTGCAGCCATAACTTCCTTTTTTTAAAAACCAGTTTTTTTTTCCCCACCTCAGCTTGCCCTCTTTCAGCTTAAATGTTATTCTGTGTATGATGTTCAACTAATTTTTTTTCCCCTTGCCTTTTATTCATTTGGTTACCCTTTTTTCCCTTTCTGATTTGCACACTATGTGTTCATATGTGAGTAAAATGGATAGATTTATTAATAACTAGTATTATTCATCTGCTTCTGTGTGTATAATACACCTCAGGTAGACGAGCTGTTTGGGTTATGCAGAATAAATGAATTGGTGAAATACAGTTAGGCTTCATTAACATTGAGGGACTGTTGAAATTTATTAGAATTCTTAATATAATTGACTTTACACAATAAAGTCAGTTTAACTGATATGTAGATTAGTTTGACAGATTTTTTTTTTGGTAAATTGATGGAATTACCAATTTTGACATCTTGTGGATTTAGTCATATCTTGCCGGTTTCAACTTCAGATCCCTCTTCTTTTTTCTTTTTTTGTCTTCTAGTCCTTTTGCTTTTTTCTTCTCATCTTGAAC
The DNA here is from genome assembly GCF_964656455.1 of Halichoerus grypus. Lineage (NCBI taxonomy): Eukaryota > Metazoa > Chordata > Mammalia > Carnivora > Phocidae > Halichoerus > Halichoerus grypus. The sequence continues at coordinate 68,594,369 of NC_135715.1, forward strand.
ATAAACATCTATAGTTTAACGTTTCCTTTGTGTCTCTTTTCTGGGAAAAATTAATTAGCATTAGTAAATCTAGAACTATAACATTAAATGTAAAGTATGTTCCTATGTGTTTTGCCATGTCCAAGTCAAGTTATAGAAAACTACAAGGGTAAAATAAATTGTAAAACGTTTTTTGAGGGTCAAGAATAATTTTTAAACCACTTTTTGTTGTCATAATTAAACTCACAGAAAATTACATAAAATATAAATACACAGCTTAACAAATTTCTTGTAAAGGCAAATATTCATTTAACCATTACCCATGTTACAAGAACGTTATCAACACCTCAGAAGTTATTTGAATTCCTTTTCCCAGTAAGAATTCCCTGGTAATTACTTCCTTCTCCTTTAATGTGTCTTTTTTTCTTTCTTTTTTTTTAATGTGTGTTTTTTTCTAAAACATATTTTGCCCAACACCATAGTTTAATTTTTTTTCAAACTTTATGTAAATAAAGTACAGTATGTGTTCATTGTGTCTAGTTTCTGTCACTCAACATTGTTTGTGAAATATGTCCAAGTTGTTACATCTCTAATAATAATTTGGTATTGATAATAAATTTTAAAAATGCAAAAGGAAGTGTCCTAAAATAACTTTGAAAAGTGATATTTTATATTGATTTTTATAATCCTAAAAGTCCACTCAGTTCCTCTATAATTCCCAAAACACTGTCTCATAATCTTTGATTTTGTTATTAAAAGAGGGGGGAAGATTAACTCCATGGTTCAATGAATTGGTAGTTTTATGTGAGGAAGATTTTATCAGTTAACATTTTGCTGTGATTTATGGTATCTTTAAACCTTTTTAAAATATTGTTAAAATTTTTGAGAGCCAGTATAAATTTTTTTTGTCTAAAATGTGGGTGAATGAGATGTATCTTTCAGTATTTATTTGTAAAATATAATTTAGAATCTGTACTCTGTTACTCTAAAACAGTTTAATCTCTAAGCCTATACATTCTAAAGAATTAAAATCCTTCTCTTTTTTGGTAGGAGGAATAAACATGGTGTATCTCGAAAGAAGATTGCTCAGATGTTGGATCGTTACGAATACGAAATGTCCATTTCTATTGTAATGAATTCAGTGGAACCGTCACACAAAAGCACACAAAGACCTCCTCCTTCACAGGGGAGACAGAGGTGGGGAGGCTCTCTAGGCTCACATAATCAAGTCTCTGTTACAAATAATCATTAAACTGGCTATTTTCAGCTAACACATTTGTTGCTTGCCCTTGAAAAAAATTAGTGAGCCTATCTTGAAGTTTAAATAGTTTCAAATTTAAAAAAAAGACTATGTTGCCTCACAAAGGATGTTCCCAGCAAGTTGTTTAAATCCTAAAGTGTAAATAAAAATTATATAAAATTGTTTTTTAAATGTTTTTATAATTTTTTGTTGTTAATCCCTTGGGTTATTATGAAAACACCTTAGTAGAGTTGGGTAGGACTAGAATAGTTTTTCTACAACTGAATTTTAAACGAACTGTATCTGTTTTGTAGATAATACTGGGTAGTTTTATAGCTCATACCTAAATCTAACTTTTCATAAAATACTAGTATTTTTTCTTAACTACCTTAAATATATAAGAAATACTTGATATAGGCACCTCTGTTGATTTATCTATTCATTATACAGGTAAAATTATGTTTCTGCAAATTCATCTATATGACAAAAATATTTCTAAGCTATAATTAGCATATCACTTAAATTCTCCATCAAATGCTATACAGCAGTAGGTGTATCAACCACCTGGGTGGTTTTCTCCATAATATACATTTTCATAATATATAGTATATCCATATTCATCACCCTTCTCAAACCATCCCCCTATCCCTCCACACTCTCCGGTTCTGGAATGGATAAATAGGGAAATCACTGTATACTTAGAAAAAGCTTTTCAGGTTATTCTGATAATACATCACTTTACTTTATTTAACATTGTATAATTCTAATATAAAAAATATTTTGGACAGGTCCTTAGCGTTAATTGTAAGATTTGTCTTGCAGGATATTTTATTTCTCCTGGTTTCAGTTTTTTTGTAGACCAACTATATGTCTCATTGGATAGTTTTCTTTATTAGATTGTGTTTTGTCACTTAAAATTTAGAAACTGAGATGGAATTCATTTCTGAGATTTTGTAATTCATCCTCATCTTTGATTTGCTCTTTTTAAGGAAGAAACCCTAGCTAGTTATATGCTATTAAAAAAAAAAATGTTATGATCCTTCAGATGTTTTACATGGTAATATCTCATGGCCCATTTACTTCCTCCTAACCCAGCCCATGCTAATCTAGTAATTTTTCTTCATATGTTGTTTAAACCTTTTGCTGTTCTTTTCAACCTTACTTTAAATGTTCTCCCACATCTATATATTACTTTTCAAGTAATACTAAGTGCAAGTCTCAAAACTAAATACAGTACTCTGAACAAGGTCTGTATCACATTGCTTTTAGTGAGATAAGAATATGATTTCTGTTTATTTGTACTATTCACTGCTGTTTACATTTGAATGGGTATTACTTTGCTTTATTTTGTTTAACATGTGTGTTTGTATGTATTCATCTTAACTAAATATGATACAGTAAATATGCTAACTCATGTTTTGTGTGTAAATGTATATATATTTATACATATACACATTTTCTTCATCCACTATTTTCATGTATTCTTTTGTTTCAGAGTAGTACTTCTTGGTATTTAGGCTTGTGTTTTTCTAGTATTTTATTATGTACATGAGCACATTTTGAAAATAGTACAGAAGGTTTTAATTTGGGGACAGATGAGACAACTGTCAGATGTATAATGTGTGTTCCTTTCCCTCTGTCTTTATAAAACTGTTAGGAGTAATAGTGCTATGAATCTATAGTTTTTGATTAATAGATGCTTAATTAGCCAAATTTATTTTAAGGAAGTAGAGAATTGCCTTTGAAAGATACATATTATAAAGAAATATGTTCATGTTAGTAAGTCTGAAGTAAATTTCCAGATTTTATTATGGACCAACTTCATCTTTTAATACTTCTGAGTACTTAAATAATCATGCAGAGATCATTAATCATTGCTGATTTTTTTTTAGTATAAATCCATACTGAGGCAGGGAAATTAACATTCTGAAAAGGTTTGAAGGTTGTTTTTTTTTAAAGACAAAATTAATAGTTCCTCTAAGCATATTAAATTAATATGGTTCCCCCATTAGCATTCTGGTTATTTTTTTTATTTTTTGAACAATAACAAGCATGAATATGCAATGAAAGATACCAGAATCACTGTTACAAGTCATTGCTTTGGTTTTAAGTCTATAAAAATCTTTAAAAATCAAAAAATTTACTGATTAAAGATATTTCCCAAAATTTTTCTTGTATTCAGATCTTGTTTTTTTATGCCCCCAGTTATATTCTTAATGGAATAGCCCCCAGTTCCTATGCCCCATTTTAAGTTGGTCTCCATCCCAAACAATAAACGTGGGGCATTAGTCATCATATTTAACTAAGATAAAATACGTTTAGTTAAGTAGAATGCAGCTTAACCTAAGTTGTTTTTTCATAGGCTTGGTATAAAAACCACTTCCTTTTTGATAAGCAAATTTATAGTTTTCTATATGTCATAATCCTGCTAGCAAAAATAATGTGGTAATTAAGTTGAACTTATGGTACTGCTTTTTAAATAGATAATCTTTATTTTCAGTATTCACCTTTTCAAAAGAAAATGTTAACTTTTTAATATTTTATGTCTGTTTTAAAGTAAGATTGTTTATAAAAGATTGGGTTGTATTTTGTTGGAGCAGTAGGGTGGATTTAAGTATTTGAAGTTTGGTTATTTCTTGTCTAATATAGACTCTGGAATTTTCTAGTCTTATGTATAGGTAAGTTTTGAAAGAGTTCATGATTTCAAAGGATATGAAATCTTTATTTTGACTACATTCGAGTTTTTGTTATTGCAGAAATATCTGATTTTCTGAGCCTGGTTTTATAAGTATTTATAAAGAAAATTGGTGGTATTCTCTTTGGAAAATATTGAAGAAATGTGGTTGTTTATATATTAGTGCCTTGATCGTATAGGTTTGCTAGTCTTTATTGAAATTTTATGTAGTATTCTAACATGAATGCAGTAACTGAGAATTTGTTATTAGGGCCTAAGATTTGTGTGTGTGTGTGTGTGTGTGTGTGTGTGTGTGTGTGTGTGATTGTTTTAACATTTGCAACTCATTAAATAGAGTAAAACACCTTAGTCTAGAATCATAACAAAGCATGGTTTAGTTTTGTTACAATGACCATTCAGAATAAATATTTGGTGGTAGCAGAAAAAGAAGATTGAGTAAATGGTTTCAAAGTTAAGTTTTATAGGTTACAATTTATAAATAAAATTTTTTTCTATTAAAATTGTTAGATGTAATTCTTGTGAATTTACAGAGGAAGGAAAGATTGTATTAAGAAAGTAATGAATAGCTCCCTTTTGATGGTTTTCTTTCTCTTTACTAATTAAGATTGGCATACCAATTTTTATTTTATTTTTAAGATTAAGATCTTATTAAAATAATTGGTCTCCTTTTATGTATATCAGATTTCTTCTTAAAATGTCCTTAGGATGGTAAAAGGTATTGTTTAGTTTGTTCAATGACATAAGTTCTGAAAGAGGAGTAGTGATTTTCTTTTGCATCTTTCTGATTCCTTTTTTCATATTTAAAACAACATTTAAATTAATTCAGTTGATTCAAATTGCTAAGTGTCTTAAGTCTAAAAAATGTTCACTTTTTCAATGGTTTGTAAATTGCAAACCTTGAAAATTTACAATGTTTGCAGCTAGGTTCAGAAAACTTGTAATAGATTGGTTATCATTTACATTCAATATCTTTATTTACATTTGCATTACACTAGAAGGCATAAATTTTATAATAGAATATACAATTGTGAGCTTAATTTTTAATATATCTTCTGTGGAAATTCTTAACACATTGTCACTGTCAAATTGTGCACAGAAACAAGGGGAAAGAATAGCACAAATAACTTTTTGAAGAGAGAGCCTCAAGCTAAGGCTGTGTCTGTTGGAAAATTTTTACTTTGGGTGCAGTTAATAGAAGTTTATTTTAGTAATTTAGATTAGAAATAATCTTTCTCCTTTTTCCTAACAAATTTTGTTCTCTGAATGATAGCCCTGTTGCGTTCCAGGTGTGATAATTGTGGTAATCACGTATTATAATACACTTCCCAATATAGGACCCCTTAACTTCAGTAAGCTGTCTTAAATTTAAGTACGAATAAAATAGATTCTTTTATTTAGCATGGACACAGTTACAGTTTGTCTCCTAATCTTAGAACAGGACAAAATCACATTAACAAGCATTATCCCTACTTTGGTGAGTAACTGAAGACTTCATCTGGGAGTGTCTTCCAGTTGTAAAAAATGTATTTTTAATTGAATTTTTTGTAAATTAGTGGGAAGACTGAGAGATTTTTAAGGTGACCTAGGGTTTTTTTGCCTTTAAACTTATTAGTAACTAAGGGAAAAAAAGAATAATCTGTTCATTCATGGTTCAAATTGTGTTCAAATTCAGTAGAGTCCATTGAAATACACTTTATTTCGATTATTTTCTTGTTTTGCCGTTTTAATTGCATTCTCGGGTAGGACATATAAAATCAAGGTTTTACCCTTGGGGTTAGTTCATCTACAACTGTTAATTACAGTTGTACAACTCTGTAGTGTGTCTTCAATTATAATCCTGAACTCTTAAGTTTTTATAGTATAAAGAAATGAAATTTGATTTTGGGAAGGGATTGTGGGTTCTTCCTCTGCCTTTATTATTTTTTCTTTCTTAATAGTATTATAAATCATGTTTCTTGTTTCTTTCATAATCTTTTCCTGTACATATTTTTTTTCTTCTGTCCATTTTCTGCTCAGCCATCCTTGTGTAACTGCATAACGTTTTTAATGAAGATGGTGGGATGGTAAGTGGCTGACAAAAATGGAGGTAACTATTTCCCTCCTGTTTCAGTGAACTCATTGTTCCTTAGGAACCTTATATAATTAACCATGTTATATTATTTATAGACCAGCAGCTTTGCGGTTGGTTTCCTAACCCTGCCATTTAGTTAGAACTTAGATATGAAAATGCTTGGAAAGATTTATAAAAGTCTAACAATGTGTTACTCATTAGTTAAGAATCCCATAAACATGGCATAGTACTTGGATGTATGAATTCAAGAAAATTTTATTTTATAATACTTAAGTGTCATGATGATAGACTTGTTGGTAAGTAGTAGTTGGGAATTCAGTATTGTAGAATTCACTGTTACATCATGATTCTCCAGTCCACCCTTATTAAAGAACGGAGTGATTTTGAAGGAAAGCTGATAGCTTGTTTTGAGTTCAGTCTCTACAAGTGCTTCATATTGTGCAATGCTGCTACAATGAGGAATAAGAATTTAATAGCAACAGCCTTAATATAATAATGTTCATTTAAGTAGCTGCCATTTATTTAATGCCTGTCAGTGCCAGGCTCTCTTGTAATTGTGATTGTTAACAGGCTCCAAGTTTTCATAACAGTCCTACAAGGGTTTTATAAAGAAGAAACAAAAACTTACAGAGGTTAAGCAAAGTTCTGCAACATAATTTCTCTGGGGAGAGATGTAACTGGGATCCAACTCTAGGTCAGACATATTCCTCACTGTAGCCCATTTTATCTTTTAGACATAGTCATCTTTTTAAAAATTACTACCAATATAACATTTTTTTTTTTAAGGTAGAAAAGAAATGCCAGTGAAGAGTTGAGTGCATCTTTAATGGTACCTTTGTTTTGTTTTGTTTTTCTTTTTTTTTCAATTTAAATTCAATTAATTAACATATAATGTATTATTGGTTTCTGAGGTAGAGGTCAGTGATACATCAGTCTTAATTGTACCTTTGAATTTGTAGGGTTGAAGGTATGTTAATTTATCAACGAAATTGAATGAAGAAACCTGTAAGTGGTCATTTATTTAGAGTCCTATTTTTAAAAGTCAAGACTGAAAGTAGAGATACCATTTAGTATTTAATGTTTTCTACAAAATATATATTGATATAATTGGTAATCATATTTCAGCAACATCTTTTCAATTGAACTTTTACATATGCTGTTGTGCTTTAATGTTTAAAAATTTATTTTAATTTTTTATTTTAATTAGCTTTTGAAATGTGTAGTATTCAATAAATGGATTGTTAAATTACGTAAGCTGTTTGTTTTGCTGATTTTGAGGCAATATTTCCCAGAATAGATCAACACTGTTGTGTAAGTGGTCTTTATTTTTCTTTCAATGTTCGCATATTCCTTAAGTGTGCTATAGTAGTAGGTGTTATGGAAATTTGATACATCAGTTTTCTGAATTTCTGAAGAATTAAGCATTTCTTTCTTTTATAATAGCATCTTTTCTCCTGTGTTTAATTTTCTAAAATTAAAGAACAATAAAAGAGCCAGTTACTTAAGTTCACTATATAAATAATATATTGAGTAAGATTCTACAAGGAAAACTTTTAAGTACAGAATGAAGAATTATTGTTGAGTATTTGCCTTATTTTGTTTTAGTTAACCTAAAAAATAGGACTGGATCTTGTTTGGTTTTTCTTAATCCCTAGAGTAGATTGTGATTCTTTTTTTTTTTTTTTAACTGTTTCTAAATGTGAAATCAGAATAGAAGAGAAATAGCATTAGTCTCATCAGTAGTTTAAAATAGTTTTCAGTTCAGGACCTAGAAAGCAGCACATTATCAAATTGAGGTTGTTGGAATATAGTACAGTGTAACACTGGCAAAGATGTGGTTAAAACATTTTAATTCAAATATAAGTAAATTCAAGTATGTACAGGAAATGTGTTAGGAGGCTTGGCCTGGGCTAGACATTTTGGATTAATTTAAAATTAATGAGGCAAAAAGCCTATTTTTAAAAATATTCTGGGAATAGGGTGCCTGGGTGGCTCAGTTGTTGGGCGTCTGCCTTCAGCTCAGGTCAAAAGCCTATTTTTAAAAATATTCTGGGAATAGGGTGCCTGGGTGGCTCAGTTGTTGGGCGTCTGCCTTCAGCTCAGGTCATGATGTCAGGGTCCTGGGATCGAGCCCTACATCGGGCTCCCTGCTCCTTGGGAGGCCTGCTTCTCCCTCTCCCACTCCCCCTGCTTGTGTTCCTTCTTTCGCTGTGTCTCTCTCTGTCAAATAAATAAAATCTGTAAAAAAAAAAAAATTCTGGGGAATGATAGGGAAGAAATTGTTAAGGCTAGAAGGATAGTGGTCAAAAGTGGTATTTCTCCCTCCCTATATCTTACCTTTGCTTTTCAAAAACCAGTAGAAGCCCAAGTTTTCAAAAAGATTATCTTGTATCCTAAGTGCCATAAAACAGGGTCTTCCTGGTCACCCTTGGTCACTACTAGGCCTTTGGATCTTTGTCCTTTAAAAAGAGTCAATAAAATGTTGAATGGTAGACATAGTCTTCTCCCTAAAACAGTCAACAACCCTTTGATATTAAGGACACAATTGATCTAAGGAGAGCAACTTTATAGGGTAGTTTGTAATTTAGGAGACATGGAGATGGAGTGTGAATTACTTGTCATATCTAACACCATCAGAGCCTTTTATTTCAGATTTTGAACCAGTCTTTAGATTCATGATTTAGGATCAAGAAATTCAATCCTAGAATACAGACAACTAAAGCAACCTTCAGGCTTTTGATTATCCATTTCTTTTAGGGTCATTTAAAGATTATTCTCTTGCTTTTTGCTTTAAAGTTTTGCAGAATTCTCAAAAAATCTGAGAAAAATAACTTTGGGTATTTATCCTAAAGTGGTAATTTTTCAGAGCCTTTCTTCCAAAGAACTGGGATCAGTTCAGAGAGAGATCAAGTGCTTGATCTCTTTTCATTTTGAACACATTTATCTTTATTCAGCATAAAGAATACCTGGTACTGATAGATCTCTTCATATAATTATTTTTGATTTCAAAAATAATATATATTGAGTTACTATTTGCCTTCTTTAGGCTAAGTAACCTCAATTTAACTTTTCTTCAGTTCTACTTTTCAGCATATTCATGACATAATTTTAGTGGAAAGAACACATTATTTTAAGAGTCAGGCAATCTGAGTTCCACTTCCATTTGTATCCATTCTCCTATTTCAGTAGAGAGAGTAGCCCTCCTCCAATCTAAACACCTTCACCTGTGTTCTGGATTGCATCTCTTACTGCTTTCTCAGGAATCTTTTTATGTCGCCAGTTATTCCTTCTCTCTCTAACTTCAGTCTTGCTTTCTTAGTCTTTCTTTCCTTAGTCTGTCCACATTCAGACACGATCAAGCTTTCTTCTCTCTCCTTTTTTTTTTTTTTAAAGATTTTATTTATTTGAGAAACAGAGCATGATGGGGGGAGCGTGCAGAGGGAGAGGGAGAAGCAGACTCCACGTTGAGCAGGGAGCCCAGTGCGGGTGCTCTATCCCAAGACCCTGGGATCATGACCGGAGCTGAAGGCAGATGCTTAACGACTGAGCCACCCAGGCATCCCCGTTAAAGCCCCCCTTTCTTGACACCACTCCTTTACAGCCAGACTAAAGAACTGTGACTTTTGTCATTTTCACCTCAACTGTTTGTGATACTATCTACCCACTCCATTTTAGCTTCTGACTCTATCATTCTAAATAGATCTTAAGGTCTCCAAATGTTCCTCTGTATTGGTGAGCTTTTTTCAGTCCTCATATGACTACCCAGTAAGTGTTTGACTCTTGATCACTTTTTTCCTTAAAATATTTTTCCTTGATAAGGTTTTTGTTCATATCTCTGTGAGTACTTCTTGGTCTCATTTGCTGCCTTCTCTTCCTCTTGGTCTTTGCTTTTTAAAATTACTTAAGTTTTAGTTCTAGACCGTCTTCTGTTCTTAATTTTAGCTTTCCCCGTGAGATTTCATCATTTCTCACTTGGACGTGGTAGTCTCCCTACTTTTCTTTGTCACCCTATAATTTTATTCACAGAGCAACTAATCTATAAAAAAAATTTTTTTAAATGTAAATTACATCACTCCCCACTTAAACTCTACTTCTTCCCTGTCCCTGACTTGCACAACTCTGCCCCCTTCCCTTACTACATTCCATCTATACTGGTCTTTTTGTTTGTTCTTCAAACATGCTAAGCTTGATTTTGCTTTAAGCACTAGCTCTTTTCCTAGAATGCTGTCCTTTTCTTCTCTGCCTAGTGTTGTTTGAACATTCAGGTCTCACCTCAAATTCACCTTTGCAAAGAGGGCTTCCTGATTATTTCAATCTTAAGTAAAATAGACCTATCCCTGTCACTCAATACGTTGTCGCATTTTGTTTTCATCATAGTACTTATTAGTGGTTGAGGTTGTTTATTCGATACTGATTTGTCGGGGGTCTGCCTGAACAAGAATATGCGTCCCATGAGAACTTGTTTCTTTGTTTGAGCTGTATCCACAGAATCTAAACCAGTGCCTGTAAATATTGGCTGAAGGATTTGGTACCCCACTGCCTCTGTTATTAATAGTATTGATCCCCAGGGGCGCCTGGGTGGCTCAGTCGTTAAGCGTCTGCCTTCGGCGCAGGTCATGATCCCAGGGTCCTGGGATCGAGCCCCGCATCGGGCTCCCTGCTCTGCGGGAAGCCTGCTTCTCCCTCTCCCACCCCCCTGCTTGTGTTCCCTCTCTCGCTGTGTCTCTCTCTGTCAAATAAATAAATAAAATCTTTAAAAAAAAAAAAAAAAATAGTATTGATCCCCAAATGTATTTTCTACTTAGACTTGGTGTTTGAGCTTCAACCTTTTTACTTCTCTGCCTACCTAATATTTTTACTTTTAAGCCTGGAAAATTGAACAGCGACCTTCTCTCCCATCTCTGGATTTCTAGGATTTCCTTACATAGTGAATGGATCTACCATCCATTTCTGCAAGCCAGAAACTTGGGAGTCTTCTTTGATACCTCCTTTCCCCCTTCATACTCAATCCACCAACCAGGGCCTGTGGATTTTGCCACTCACATATCTCTTGAATCTATCCATTTTTGATTGCCATCTCTCTAGTTTGAATTATCTCTGAGACTTGAGTCCCCACATCAATTCTTGTTTTGTTTTAATCCTTTGCACAGTCTCACCAGACTGAAGTATAATGGACATATGGAAAAGTACTTAAATTTTAAGTGTATAGCTCAGATTTTCAGAAAGTGATCATATCCATGTAACCAGAACTCTGCTCAAGAAATAGAACATTACCAGCACTCTCCTTCCAGAGTGATCTTTATAAAATGAAAATATAATCACGTGTAAAACTTTTCAGGTGATTCCCATTACTGTTAGGCTAAAGACCAGAAACCATACAATGATAATTAAGACCCTGGTTGATGTGATCCCTACCTTCCTATCCAGCCTCATGTTTTATTACTGTTCTTACTTTCTGTATTCCAGCCCCACTGGCTACCTCTCAGTTCCTTGGCTGTGCTGTTCAGTTTCCCTTCCTGGAAAGTTCTATGTGTACATACCCCTTCCATACTCATCCTTCAGATTTGAGCTCTTCAAAGAAGCCTTTTTGGACAAAGCAGGCTTGGCGAGGTCCAAAATACATGGTATAAGTTCTCATGTACTTTTTATTTGTTAATTTGTATGATTATATGATTGTTCCCCCTCATTTTTAAGTCAGAGATTTTGAGTCAGACATTGTATCTGTTTAGCTCACCATTTCATACATGGTCATCAGCTAGCACAGTGGCTAGGAAAGAGTGATATTCAGTATTTTATACAAAAAGTGAATATGAGTATTCTCAGCCTGTTGTGGGCTGAGTTGTGTTGCCTCAAAGTTCATGTGTTGAAGTCCAGTACCTAGAATATGACTATTTTGGGATACAGGACCTTTAAAGGTAATTAAGATAAAATGAGATCATGTGGTTGGGCCCAAATCAAATATGACTGGTGTCCTTATAAGAAGTGATAAGGTTAGACACACATAAATGGGAGACATTGTGAAGACCCAGGAGAAAGACTGCTATCTAAAAGCCAAGGAGAGAGACGTTTGAAGAAATCAATCCTGCTGAAACCTTGATCCTGGACTTCTAACCTCCAGAATTGTGAGGAAATTAATTTCTGTAGTTTAAGCCACCCAATCTGTGGTTCTTGTAGATTTGGCAAACTAACATAGATTTTGATACTGGGAAGTGGGATGCTGCTCTAATAAATACCTAGAAATACTGAAGTGACTTTGGGACTGGGTGTGGTAGAGGTTTGAAGAATTTTGAGGTGCATGTTAGAAAAAGCCAAGGTTGCCTCAGGAGATTGTGAGTAGATAAGTGGACATTGAAGGTAATTCTGGTAAGGGCTGTGAAAGGAAAGATGGTTTCTGTTGTCTTGGAGAGATACACATATGATCACAGACAGAGTCTTGGTAGAAATGAGAAAGATGCTTTGGTGAAGCCTGAGATGTAAATGTTACTGGAGAATGAGCAAAAGGTGATCTTGTTAGAATGTGGCAAAGAACTGGCTACATTGTATTTCTGTGTTTTGTAGAAAATAGAACTTGTGTAATGAACTTGAATAATTTAGCTGAGAGTTTTTTTTTTTTTTAAGATTTTATTTATTTATTTGACAGAGACACAGCGAGAGAGGGAACACAAGCAAGGGGAGTGGCAGAGGGAGGGGGAGAAGCAGGCCTCCCGAGGAGCAGGGAGCCTGATGCGGGGCTCGATCCCAGGACTCTGGGATCATGACCTGAGCTGAAGGCAGACGCCCAACCATCTGAGCCACCCAGGCGCCCCTTAGCTGAGAGTTCTAAGCAAAGTGTTAAGATCCACAGCTTCATTTCTCCTTGCTGATAGTAAAATGCAAGAGGAGAGAGAAATTGAGGAAGGAATTGCTAAGCAAAAAGGAACCAAACTTGAAGATGTGGAAAATTCTCACCCTATGCTTGTGAAAAGTTAGAAGGTATGTGTTCTGGAGATAACATCAAGGTTGTTGCTAGACAACTATTTGCTAAAGAGATTACGGGCATGTGATTTAGGCATCCATTAAGCCGCCTCAGCAGAAATAGAGATGGGATTATGCTAGCCGAAACCCTAACAGCTTGGACTGAAAGGGACAAAACAGGATGAAATGAAGGGAGGCCCTCAGATTTTGGGGATTCCATAGGACAAGTCAGTAGAGCCAGCTGGCTATGATCATGTGTTGTCCTTCAGGAACAGGATGGCCCTGAAGAAGGTTAAGAAGCTGGCAGGGCTGCCACTCGCCACCATGGGATCAGAGCCCCAAGTCTGAGGGGGTGGGGCTACCACACCCGTGGGCCTGGAAGGTAAGGCCTCCACCCAGAGGACAGAGCGTGGAGCCAAAGAGGGATTATTCTTTAGCCTCAAAATCTAATGCAGTTTGCCTTGTTAGTTTTTGAATTGTGTGTGACCCATTACCCCTTTCTTCTGATTTTCCTTTTTGGAATGAGAATGTCTACTTCTGCCTGTCCCACCATTGTATTTTGAAAGCAGATAACTTACCTAGATTCACAGTTCACAGTTGAAGAGGAATTTTGCCTCAGGATGAATCCTAACTCAAGTCCACCCATACCTGATTTAAATGATATTTAGATGAGGTATGGGACTTAAGAATTGATGCTGGAAAGAGTTAAGACTTTAGGAACTGTTGGAATGCAGTGAATGTGTTTTGCTTATGAGAAGGACATGAATTATGGGGACCAGGAAGTAGAGTGTTACAGACTGAATTATGTTCCCTCAAAATTTATATGCTGAAGTCCTAGCCCCTAGTACCTCAGAATGTAACTGTTTTGGAAGATAGAGCTTTTAAAGAGGTAGTTCAGATAAAATAAGGTCATATGGATGGGCTCTTAATTTAATATCTGGTATCCTTATAAAAAGATGATATTAGGACACAGACACACAAAAGGAAGACCATATGAAGACATTGGAAGAAGACAGCCATCTATCAGCCAAGGAGAGAGGCCTTAGAAGAAACCAACCCTGCTGACATTTCAATCTTAGACTTGAAACCTCCCGAATTCTGAGAAAATAAATTTCTGTTGATTAAGCCACCCACCCAGTCTATGGTACTTTGTCACAGCCTTACCAAAGTAATACACAGCTATTACACTAGCTATTTGAGAGACATTTGTGAGATAGTTCCTTCTGTCTTCTGCAGCTCCTTCGTGTGTAAAATAAGGATATTTGCCTGGATCAGTGGTTCTTAATTTTTAATTCAAAGCTTTCTAAAAATGGCATGTGTTTCATTCAGAAGATTGCCTGACACTGGGGATGTTCACAGTATAATTGAGTTCTGTGTTTCAGACTGTTCCTTCAAGGCACCTTAGGGATTGTTGTGAAGGACAGAAACCTCCACTTAGAGTAGAACACAGAATTTGCAATTACATAATTAGAAGATAGCAGTAGCAGTTCTGACTACAGCTTGGGCAAGCCACTTTGAGACTTGTCCTCATAATTAAATAAGGATAATACTTTCTCATTCTATAACATAGGGTTATTGGATGGATTAAATGAGATGAGTGTGTTAGAGTTTGAGCTGAAATAGCTCTTGCGTTAGCCCTGAATTCTGTGATTTTGTTTTGCTTTTTGTTGATTTTACCTCTTTTGATATATACTAGGAATAGGCAGAGAAGGAAACAAACCAATTGATTTTTATACTAGTTAGAAATGCTGGGATATATTGAGAAGGATAAAGTTTGATTTTTTTGGTTATTAAATTTGTCAAAGATCTTCATATTCCTTCCTCATCAACATAGGCCCTTGAGTTAAGCTGTAGAACAGCTCAAAACAATTTATAATGATGCATGTGCCCTTCTGGCATGCATATCAGTACTATTAGTTCATCTGTGTTGTATGGACTGTTGGTATGATCCAGTCAATTTGATATTCCCATTTTTACTGACAAATTTGATATGATTAGTTTCACAGAGCAGTGTATAGGCAACACCACACACACATTTCTTTAAAAAGAAGAAAGAAGGATTTTTTTTTTTTTAAGATTTTATTTATTCATTTGACAGAGAGAGACACAGCGAGAGAGGGAACACAAGCAGGGGGAGTGGGAGAGGGAGAAGCAGGCTTCCCGCTGAGCAGGGAGTCCGATGCGGGGCTCGATCCCAGGACCCTGGGATCATGACCTGAGCCGAAGGCAGACGCTTAACAGCTGAACCACCCACACGCCCCAGTTTTGTTTTGTTTTAATGCCAAGCATAACTAAAGTAGTGAGACTTCCCCCCCCCCCGCCCCGCCCTTAGTCTTCACGGAGACGATTTTCCCCTTGTTTTTCATACATGCCCTTTAATGTAATGTTCATGTCTTGGTGTGATATCAGCTTACCTGTAGTTGTATGACACAGTTAATCTCAGCCTGGGCTTCTATGAAATGAGTTATTCACAATGGGAACATCAGTTTGTGTGTCGGTTTTCAATTTTTTTTTTTTTTAAAGATTTTATTTGACAGAGCACACAAGCACAAGCAGGGGGAGGGGCAGAGGGAGAGGGAGAAGCAGGCTCCTCACTGATCAGGGAGCCCGACGCGGGGCTTGATCCCAGGACCCCAGGATCATGACCCGAGCCGAAGGCAGATGCCTAACCAACTGAGCCACCCAGGCGCCCCTTCAATTTTTGTAATACAGTTAGAGAAGTGATGAGTTGTCATGAGATTGGTTAGGCAAAGGGGAAGAAGGTATATGTTGAAAGGTAAGAGGCAGTTTGTAATATTTTAAGATATAATTAGTAGTATCTCATTTTTATTTATTTTTAAAGATTTATTTGAGAGAGAAAATGCACGTGTGCAGGTGGGGGTGGGGGATAGGGAAAGACTCTCAAGGAGACTCCTTGCTGAGCACAGAGCCTGACACAGGGTTCATCTCGTAACCCCGAGATCATGACCTGAGCTGAAATCAAGAGTCGGATGCTTAACTGACTGAGGCACCCAGGTGCCCCTCATTTTATTTTTTTAAATGATAGCATTCTAAATTTTTTATGACATACTATTCTTGACTCAGATTGTTTTGTACTCTTACAGTGAAGGAGAAGAAGTTACTATATTCAGAAACAATTTGCTTATAGAAAAATGAGGTTATCTGTAGGCAGAATAAATAGCATTCAACGGAGAAGGGAAATCAGAAGAAAAAGCAGTTTTTAATTAGTTAAATAGGGGTGCGTGGGTGGCTCAGTCGGTTAAGCGTCTGCCTTTGGCTCAGGTTATGATTCCACGGTCCTGGGATCGAGCCCCCTTTTGGGCTCTCTGCTCAGCGGGGAGCCTGCTCCTCCCTCTCCCACTGCCTGCCACTCTCCCTGCTTGCGTGCTCTCTCTCTCTCTCTCTGTCAAATAAATAAGATCTTTTTTTAAAAAAATAATTAAATAATTAATCTTGAGACTTCCCAAGTAAGATGTCAATAAATTGCTGTGGTATGGAAATGATGTGGCATGTTCAAGACGTGTGTGTTTGGTTATATGAATTCTCCCTTTATAGGAGCTGGGTTAGATTTGCTGAGGGTACAGAGCCAATAGTAGGTCTCCAGAACTGAAGCTCAGGGGAGCATCTTGCCCACAGCAGGATAAAGAGCCATAATGGGTCTTCTAACTGTAAGTCTGAGAAAACACTAAGATTATGCTGAGGAAACATAAGTTCAGTCAACAAATATGAAACAAAGGTGTGGTAAACTGGAAGACAAAAAGAGTCAGGAACCAGAAACTGAAATAGAACTTAGTAAGTAAGGTTGGCTGCATGCAAGGATGTCATGAATGGTGTTGAAATGCTGGAGGCATGCTTTATTTATGTTAGCTATATCGTTTCTTGGTGGGAAATGGACTAATTTCAAGTTACAGAATTGGACTAGGAAAACAAGGCTTCCTTGAATTGTCTTGCCTAGTGCATATCAGAATGCTTTATGTTTTTCCTAATAAGTACATCAGGCATATCATGATTCTTGGGACAATCTATGCCAATATGTAGTAGGAGTACTCAGTGCAGTAGGGAAATAGGTGGAAGCGGTAGCTACTGGGAGTGGAATCTGATTGGAGAAATGTGTTTGGGAAATACAAGCCAGTAGTGAGAAAAGGCAGTAAAATGTTTTCTGCTTTTCCACTCTTCCATTAATGACTTGGTAGTCAGTGAATGAAATGCGGAAGACTAAGCGTAGGGAAGTCTTCCTGGAAGAGTTTGATGCCTAAGCCTAGTCTAAATGTGGGATTTTAGCAAGGGAAAAAGAGTATGGGAAAAGGGTCTATAGGCAATACCAACTGAGTGATCAAGGGCTTAGAGGCAGGAAACAGTAATGCATTTATTTATGCATATATTCAACAGTATTTCACGAGTGCCTACTGTGTGCCAGGCATTGTTCTAGGTGATAGAGATACAGCAGTGAACAAAATAGACAAATCCTCTGCCCTCCTAGAGTCAGTGTAGGGAAGCAGACCCTACACCAATAAATAAGCATCTAATAGGTCAGGTGATAAGTGCTATGGGAAACATTGGAAGCAGCATAAATGGGACAGGGAAGGTGGGGCTTAGGGAAATGGGTGACACTTTACCTGGAGTCATCAGTAAAGCCCTCACTGAAGAGGTCATATTTGAGCAGAGACTTGAAGAGAATCAATTAGCAAAGACAGCAGTGAGGGAAGAGCATTCCAGACAGTGGATCCTGCAAGTGAGGGCCCAGATGAGGTGGGACTGTGCTTGGTGTGGTTAAGAACTAGCAGGAGATCCATTTGCCTGGAGCCAGGTGATCATAGGGCAAAATAGTAGAAGAGAGTCAAAGAGGAAGAAGCAACCAAATAACATGGGCCTTGTGAATTATTGAAGGAACACAGGCCTTTACTCCTCTTGAGATGGGAAACTATTCGAGAGTTCTGAGTTATATTCAGAACTTACGTTTCAAGTTACACAAGTCAGTTCTGGCTGCTGTCTTGAGAATCAGTTTTAAGCAAGAGTGGAAGCAGGGCTCTTGTCATAATCCAAGTGAGAGATGACCGTGACTTCAACCAGGGGGGTAAAGGTGTTGGTAAGAGTTGTTGAAGCTAAGTTGGCAGGATTTGCTGAATAGATCAAATAATGGACATGAGAGAGAAAAAGTTTACTGGGAAATAATGTAGGAGGAGCACATTTGGAAAGGAAAACAGATGTTCACTTCTGGACATGTTAAGTTTGAGATGTCGCCTAAGGAATGCATCTAAATGGAGATGGAGAATATGTAGTGTGTTCAGGTGAGAGGTCTGGGTTGGCAATACAAATTTGGGGATGGGTTGGAAAGCAGGTTTTTTATTGTTGGAGCGTAAAATTTGGTGTATAATGTAGTGGGAGATAATTTCAGGCATCAGTTCTCAGTCTTTTCCTCATTATGACACATACAGAAAACAAAATTTGTAGGATTTGCTGGCGGAAATGGACCAGGTTACTCTTTCCAAAGCTACTGGTCCTAGGGCTTGGAAATTCCATCTGGCACAGCCACGTTCATGGTCTTATCTTTCACCGTTTGAAGCATTGCCAAGCACACTATTGGGAAGTTCTGCTCTAGAGAGGTAGTCTGATCAAAGGGTTAGATCAAGGAGAACCCGACAGTGTTAATGAACTAAGACTTTGTCATGCAGATAATGGGTATCATTAAAGAGATTTCAGCAGAAATATGACATAGTTGCATTTGTTTTAGATAAGCACCTTTCAAACTGTGGTGAAAGGTTAGTTTTTAAAAATTTATAATCTATCACAGGCTGATACTTCAGTAAAGTGAATTACTAGAAAAAAATTTAAATATAAATATTTTATTAAATTCTACAGCTATAAAAATCCAGATTGCTATAAAAGTTTTTAAAAACTTACTCTCAATTTCTGTAGTTGTGGACTAGTAGCAAACTGCTTATGGACTGTCATCAGTGTGGATAATACTTTTGAATAGCACTGTTTGGAATGGATTATACTTGACAGAGTAGTAATAGAAAGAAGGAAATATCTGTGGACATCTTACCAGTTAGTTGGAAAGCCACCAAACATTTTGTCATGTTTGTTGAATGTGTGGAGCGGCCCGAGGCACCCTCTCAAGGCAGTGGTTTGACAGGCATACAACTTGTGGTGGGGCTTTATGCCACTCATAAGTCCAAGCAGCCATTCTGATAGTGTGTGGTCTCCTCCATTTCCTCAGCATTCTGGGTTGGGGAGCCACTCCAGGTAGCCCTGAACTTGGTCCAGCATAGCTTATGTTTAACCATCTCTTGGTTAGTAAAATTTGATTATTTGTTTTAGTTTCAGTGGTGACCAGAGGGTTACAAAGGATTTGGGTGGACCACGGTAGAATGAACTTTGTTGTTTCCTGGTTTTCCAGCTCATGTGACAGAAAATCACCTGGGTCATTTTAGTTGTCTGATATATAGGTTATAAAAACCTAAAAACTTTGGAACAAGGTGGTCTCTCTGAATTGACTAAAATTAAAGATGAGTGGAATGATGAGCCTTTCTGCAAGTAGAGCCAGTGTTCCTTGTTTTTCTGTTTTTGTTCTTGTTCCCCTACTAAAAGCACCAGCATTTAACAGAGGAAGATGGGATCCTCCTGAACCCATGTAATGTTTCACTCTCTGTATTCTGAAGGACCTTAGCTGCCCCCTGGAAGTGAATATAACCATCTGACAGAGATGTGGGATCACCAAGTATGTTATTTAATCAAACTTCTTTTTTTTAGTTATTTAAAAAAGGCCTTGTTTGTCTGTGATGAGCACAAGTCCACTTCCATTTGTATGGACTCCTCACCACAGCCTTACCTAAGCCTACCCTCCCTGACTTGGGCTGACCGGTCAAGTCTTGGGCAGGAATAGTGAGAGGTGCTAGGTCAGAACCCATATCCTTAAGGTAGCTGATAGATTTGGAGTTCTTATTGATGGAAATACACTCTGAGTGAGGGGGTCGTTGCAAGATGGCTCTTGAGTATGCAGTCAGAATTTGGAATCTGCTGGCATTTCAGCTAACTGACCCACCCCTTAGCACAGTCAGTGAGTGTCTTTGTCTTCCTCACCAGGGGTGAGTCTCAGGTATGTCAAAAGGGTGGTCAAAACCCAGAGGTAGCTTGATTGCATATGTGTTTTTGCAGAAGCAATGTTCCAATTATTTAATGGTGTGGTCAGTCTGTTGGCCAGCTTGCACGTCTGCTCCCTTTCTGGCTGTCTCAGTCAAGATCCTGGGGAAGCTGCAGTTCCTGTCAGTAACCATGAAGGCAACTCGG
Organism: Halichoerus grypus; assembly: GCF_964656455.1. Lineage (NCBI taxonomy): Eukaryota > Metazoa > Chordata > Mammalia > Carnivora > Phocidae > Halichoerus > Halichoerus grypus. The sequence goes on from NC_135715.1 coordinate 68,614,598, forward strand.
GGGGAATCAGTGGTGAGTAGTAAGAGCCTTTTGCCGGAAGGGCCTGCTGGGGCGCCAGTGGTATTGCCACTGGTAGCTCATCTCCCACTACCCTCCAGGCCAGCTCTAGCAGAGGGGACGTGAAAGAACAGGATCTGGCTAGCTGACTGCTCGTGCCAGGTCTGCTCCTGGTCAAGACCCACTTGAGTTTCCCCAGGAATGGATGGGAAAGGCAGGTGAAACACAGGCTTGCCCTTGCGGGTCTGTCCCTGAAGGGAGCCAATAGCAATGTCCAGGAGGCAAGATTTTTGGGGATTGATTGCATGGGCACCAACTGGTCATAATTGAGGCTGGTTACTGTCCTAGAGAGGAAACCTATATGGGCCCTTTGTGGTGCCAGTCACTAACTTGTTAGCGGGTCAGTCGGGGTCCTAGAGAAGGGGCTGCGCTGCAAATTGGAAGGGGCCCAGGATAATTATATACTAAATGGTACAGAAGAATTTAAGTATTTTAACAAATCGTGTTGGCCACATTATTGTAGCCCTTTAAGGTCTGAGAGTCATGGACTCTTGGGTATCCATGGCAGTTTTTATATGCATAAGAAAATTGTGTAGTCTCCAGTGTTCTTCTAATTCTTTTCTGGGATAGGTGGTGTCCTAGAGAGACTATGAGATGAGAGTGCCTGAAATTAGGTGAATAATACCTCCTTATCTCTGCTATTGGCGGGAATTGACTGGAAGTTAGAATTGGCCTCCTTCCCTCTCTCCTGGATCTACGGAGCGGAGTGTGTGTGCCTCTCACTTGCACATGTTGAATTAACAGTGTCTCTGTGTTTGCTAGTTTTAGGACAAGTCTGAAAACTTGTGTAGGGAAGTGAGAGCAAATGGACTTGGTTGAGGTTCTAGTCAGACAGGTGGGCGAAAGAGCTTACATCTTGGAGACCTCAAGTAAGCAGGGATATTTTGCTCAGGGGAGCTGGGAGTGATGCAGAAGGAGTGTTCAAGCCAAATCTTTGGATAACTTGGGAAGCTAATTTCATAAATTGATTTCAAGGACCAAGAGCTTGGGAAGTCCTAGAAGGGAATATGAGAAAGGCTACTGAAAGAGGAAGGTCCCAAACCATTGAAGCAAATAGTACAAAACATCTCTGGTGTCCTTTTCAACTATGATGATACTTAGAATGTTTGGGGTCTGTATAAAGGTACAAGCTCCAAGCAGATACTGGTGAATGTAGACATGGTAGTGACAGATCTTTCTGCATGTGGTTGAAATTTATTAGAAAATTAATAGAAATTATGTAGAAAATGAGACAAATAATGCACCCAGAATTCTAAGGCATGTCCGTGGGAAACAGGTAAGAAATTATTATTGGTAATTATTCCAATAAAAGAGTTGAAGGGGAAAGAGAATGCTATGGAGACTTCAAGCAGTAAGGAGTTGAGCAGGGTAGTTTTGAGTACATTAGAGAGCAGGTTGGCTGATTGGGGTGAAAAGGGTTAAAACATACTGCTTTCTAAGTATAACAAAACAGCAACAAAAATAGTATAGTGAATAGAATACTACAATCAAGAAATTAGAATCGTTGTTCTCATTATGCTATAGTTTTGTGACCTTTTACAAATTACTGTCCCAGTTCATGAATCAAATATTGCATATAAAGATAATAACCTTTTTGGGGCACCTGGGTGGCACTGTCGGTTGAGCATCCAACTCTTGGTTTTGGCTCAGGTTGTGATCTCGGTTGTGAGATTGAGCCCGGTGTCAGGCTCCACGCTCAGTGGAGTCTGCTTGAGATTCACTCTCCCTTTGCCCCTCCCGCTCATGCTTTCTCTCTCTAAAATAAATAAATCTTAAAAAAAAAAAAAAAGATAATACCTTTTTGTTTTATTATAAATACTGCTAATATTAATGAGGTGCTATTTATGGTATACTCTAGATTCTGCAAAAAATACTAAACATTGCTGTTTTCTATTTGGCAGAGCATTTTAACATGTTAAAAAAATGGGATATTAGGGCTAAAAGGGATTTTTAGGACATCTAGCTAAAAATTCACATTTTGTAGATGAAGAAATTGAGGTCCAAAGAAGTGAAATAACTTGCCACTTAAATTCAGGTACTGGGACTAGCATCCAGGATTCCTGGCTTTCGGTCATTTCTTTCTTTCTTTCTTTCTTTCTTTCTTTCTTTCTTTCTTTCTTTCTTTCTTTCTTTCTTTCTTTCTTTCTTTCTTTTTTTCTTTTTCTTTCTTCTTTCTTTCTTTCTTTCTTTCTTTTTTCTTTCTTTCTTTCTTTTTTCTTTCTCTTTCTTTTTTTTTTTAAGGATGTATTTATTAATTTATTTGACAGAGAGAGAGAGACAGTGAGAGCAGGAACACAAGCAGGGGGAGTGGGAGAGGGTGAAGCAGCCTTCCTGCTGAGCAGGGAGCCCAATGCAGGGCTCAATCCCAGGACCCTGGCTGGGATCATGACCTGAGCCGAAGGCAGACGTTTAATGACTGAATCACCCAGGCGCCCCTCAGTCATTTCTTTCCTGTACCAAAAATTTCAATAAGTATTTATGCTGAGTAATATTAGCTTGTAGTGTTTTAATATTCATCATTAAGTCTGAGTCCTTGGCATTTGCCAAGTTGGCTATCCAGAAAAGTTCATGAAGATTTTTAAGACACTTAAATGAAAGTTGATTTCCTTCTTAATTTATATATTAAAAGCAGCATAAAGCATGATTGAAAATACGCTGTTTTAGTCACATCTTTAAGTACATTTAACATTTTAATAAGAAACGTTGACAAGAGACTTTGCTGTAATTTAGGGGTAGGGTGGGGACACTTACCCAGTTCAGCAATGCTCAGCATCCTGAGTTTTTCACATAGTCATAAAGAAACCAGAAGTTATGTGACACTTTATAAACTATTTTTGTTGAATGATTGTGGGGATAATGGCTGATGAGAAAAGCCTGAGGAAGATCAAGGTCGTGTACCAATTTAAACATGAAGGTACTATACATAGGTAAGGCTTTTGTTACTTTTAGGCGATTTAAAGTTCTACATGTCACAAAGTCACAATTCTATGTGTACAGCAGGATGTGCGGAATAGAGAAGTGAAAACTGAACCCAAGAAGTCAAGCTGTCTGCTGCCTGGAAGAGAGCCAGAAAATGTGTTGTGAACTAACTCTTAAGAAATAGCCAGAGATCTATAGAAGAATGGCATTGTCTGACCTTTATGGCCATAGACTTAGATGACCTAAGCTTGAACTTTTTAGACAGTTTTTCCTTTGGAACATAAAGGGAAAAATAAAGTCACTGGTAAGATCCAGGAATGTACCCGGCCCATTACAAAGAATGTATAGTCTGGGTCATAAGTCCACTGGTACTGTATGTGTTAGGATACACTTACATAATATGTCATGAACCAAAAAGAGAACAACTGCAAGCAGGAGTAAAAAAATCTACCAGTGTATTCTGAAGCATGATTTAAAGTCATGCTACTTAACTGTGAAAAAGCATTGGTTAGCATCCTATGCAGTTTTAAGTGGGAGCTGCTCCATGTGAGCATTTCTTGTGGCAAGAAGAGAGAACTCCCAAGTGGGACTGGCTCGTACACAGTGAGGACAGTCATCCCAAGGACATAGTGTGGAAATGATCTGTTGTGCTTGAACTGTCTTGGGAAACACAAACGGGATAAATTATACGTATAGATAATTCAAGCGTGACATAAAAAAATTCACACAGAAGGAGGTGAAGCAAAAGTAACAGTCCTTTTTATTCGTAATCCCCTTCACATTCTACTTCCTAAACAGAGTTAACAGTTTGGTGTGCATCCTTCAGGCCCTTTTTGTGTCTGTTAAATACACACACACACACACACACACACCACTGGCTCTCTTTCAAACAGCCCCACATAGTTAAGCTTTTTGAGTTCTTCTACCTACATTTTATAGTGTTTTTGCATCATCAAATATATGATTAATGTATACGTGCAGGCTATATTTATATACATTAATTGAGGACCTATTGTGTTCCAGATCTTGTTCCAGATATTCTTTCACTCCAAACAAATCACAAATACAAGAACAGTTCACTTATTCAGTAGTCATTTCCTTATGAATTTTGTTTGGAACATGACTAAAATCTCAAAAGAAAAGCGTTCTGATTTGTTAAAGTAGATAGCACATGCTCTGTGTACCCACATCCCTAATTTAAAGACTCTCACTCTTCTGAGGCAATTTACATTTTTTTGTACAAAATTCCAATAAGGCTATTTTAATGGTTTGGCTACCACAAATCTTTTAGCAGTAGCAGGTGGTGGTAATCTGGGCAGTCCCAGAGAGAAGAATAAGAAATTAGATTTGATAGCCTAAAAACATTTGATGATACAAAAACACTATAAAATGTAGATAGAAGAACTCAAAAAGCTTAACTATGTGGGGCTGTTTGAAAGAGAGCCAGAAAGTAGTTCCAATACATTTGAAGTCATTTAAGGTATAAATAACTACAGCTCAGTACAGTAATGGTAACTTATTTGCAGTGACAACACATGGAAGGCATTAATTGACATAAACATTTGTTACAAAAACATCTAAGGGCATCAACCATTTTCCAGTGAATAGAATTATTGAGATCTGTCAATTGACCAAGTTGTATATGATTTTTTGTGTGTGTTAGAAAATAAGGGCTTCAAATGCACACATTCTGTTGATTTCCATCAGTTCTTTCTATTTGCATAAATGATGGGCTTAAAAATAACCCCCCAATTTTAAGTGTATAAAACTTTAAAATTGTGCTTATGAGGACATCCAGTTTTGGAAATTGTTTATTCTTAGAGGGGATGATACTTCTTATTTTCGTGTTTGGAAAGATTTAGATGTGTAGTTACTATATTTTAAAATACCAGCTGTGACTTTTAAATGTGTCAAACATGTTAGGAACTTGAAAAGTTGTAGCAAATCAGGGCTATCTTAAGACTGCATACTACTAATGGGATTTACCAAGCAGGAATAAGTTTGCAATTTGAAAGGGTATTAATATCCTTTTCAAGCGTAATAAATTAATGAATTCTCCCTTTAATCATATTTCTGATAAGAAAACATGTTGAGACTAAAAATACTTGTAAGATACATGTAGGAAAATGATTTTTAAAATTTTATCTTGGTGTTTGGGATGTTTAAAATAAGCATCATTTGGGGCACTTGTGTGGCTCCGTCGGTTAACGGTTTGTCTGTCTGCCTTCGGCTCAGGTCATGATCCCAGGGTCCTGGAATAGAGCCCCAAGACTGGCTCCCTACACTTAGGGAGCCTGCTTCTCCCTCTCCCTCTGCAGCTCCCACTGCTTGTGCTCTCTTGTGCTCTCTGTCAAAAAAATAAATAAAATACTAAAAAAAAAAAAATAAAAACAAGTTAAAAAAAATAAGTATCATTAGAAAGTGCTAAATCCTAAGGCAGTAGGGATGATGTGCATATGAGATCATGTATGGCTATCACCTATCTCATTTCAGGCTTAGGATAAGAAGTCAACTTAAACAAGCTTCATAATATATTTTTCTTTTCCTGTAGTTTTTAGAAAGTCATTTAGCTTTAGTATTTGTTGCTTTTTCATATTGTCAGAGTTAGGCCTTTTGGGAGAATATGTAAAAAAGATATTTTTTTTACAAAGTAATATTTATTTTTCTATATATGCAAATTCCATAAAAAATGACCATTTCAATTAGGAAGAATCTCTGTAAGTAACACTTTTTGCAGTTTTTTTTTTAAAGATTTTATTTATTTATTTGACAGAGAGAGACACAGTGAGAGGGGGATCACAAGCAGGGGGAGTGGGAGAGGGAGAAGCAGGCTTCCCGCCAAGCAGGGAGCCCAATGCGGGGCTCGATCCCAGGACCCTGGGACCGTGACCTGAGCCGAAGGCAGATGCTTAACGACTGAGCCACCCAGGCGTCCCACTTTTTGCAGTTTTTTGTTGATAAATTGTTGTGAACTTCTTCTGGGGTTTTTCTGTTTGTTTTATTTGTTTCCCTTTTGATTATTGGCTTAACTACTTTGTAGCCTAAAGTTTCTTTGGTATGACTAGTACATCAAAAGATATTGTTAATAATTTCAAATTACTAGAACTTTTTACCGAAACATCTACAGAAATTCTCTCTCTCTGTCTCTTTCTTTCTCTCTCTTGTATTTGGTCTCTGTATAACATGAGCAGTGTTAGGTAATAATAGTGATGTTGGAATCTATGAATTCTTGGAATTCATCATGACCATATAATTTGTCATGTTGAATTGGGAAGCAATATTGCATAGTGTTTAAGAATGCAAACTTTAAATGCCAGAGACCTCTACCACCTATCAGATATTTGGGAAAATTACTTAAATTTTAATGTCTTCTATTTGTAAAGTGGGTTTGTTAATAGTATCTACCTTCTAGGGTTGTTGTGAAGATTAAATAAGATAATACATGTAAAGTATATATAATACGTACAATGAAGAAGAATATTGATATGATTAATAACTAAGAAGGGTCATGTGAGTCCCAAAGAATATAAAAAAGGAAAAGCAGCCTCCTGCTCCCCTTTCCTGCAAAATCCCTTACCTATGAATTTTCTCTGCTTGGGTTTGTTTTGTATCTTCAGGTGCTGAGCCACTGTCCTAGGGATATAAGCCTCTCTTCAACTGTGAATGCATTGGCATGTCTCAGTTGAGGCTACTGGAGAAAGTGTTTTCCTGCTCATTTATAAACAGGGTGAAAGGGGCGCCTGGGTGGCTCAGTCGGTTAAGTGTCTGCCTTCGGCTCAGGTCATGACCCCAGAGTCCTAGGATGGAGTCCCACATCGGGCTCCTTGCTCAGCAGGGGACCTGCTTCTCCCTCTGCCTGCCGCTCCCCCTGCTTGTGCGTGCTCTCTCTCTCTCTGACAAATAAATAAATAAAGTCTTAAAAAAATAAAAAAATAAACAGGGTGAAAAATGAGGATTTATTCTAATTGGAAAATTAAACATTGCATTTCCCACATATTTATATAAGTCACCAAATAAGCTCAAACAAAAGCAACAGCTCCCACTGTTAACCTAGTAGTAAAATTTCATTCACTTAATAGCACTTTCAGTGTCACAGGCACTATTCTAGGTACTGGGGGTCAGCTGGGAGCAAAACAGATAAAACTTCGTAAGAACTCAAAGAAGACTAATCACGTGGTATGTTAGGAGGTGGTAAGTGCTAAGTAGAAAAATAAAGCAGGCGAAAGATGATCGAGAGTCTCTGGCCCAGGGTAAGAGGGAGTGTGTTGGGGGTAGGGGAGGGAGGGAGTGGTTGCAATTTTAAACTTGGGGGACAGGATAGGCTTTACCTGAGAAAGTGACATTTAACTACCTTTGTTCTCCTAATCTTGGTTTAAAGAGTTATTAAGGGGATTTTTGAACAACATAAAATCCAAGCCAAGTTTTTTCATATTTATTTTATCACCATATAACAAAATAAATTATAATTAGCTGTACATTTTTCTTAGTGAATGGTGGGTATCTGTGAAGCAATACTGTCAGTGTAAATTATGTATTAGCAGTGAAAATGAACTGCAGGCATCATTTAAAAAGAATTAGAACTGTCCAAATCTTGGCAATTAAACTAGATTTGTAATAGAAGATGGGAAATGTAATTGATAAAACTGGAGTTAATATGTTAGAATATTGAACTCATTTACCTTGTTAATCATGAATTTTATGCATGCAGCAGCATGATCTTGTCAAGGGAAAGTAAAAAGGCTTTTCTGTATTTGAAGCAATCCCACTGCAGTAATGAGAATTTATTTGAAAACGTATTAGAAGATTTGGAAATTAACTAGTTCCCTTGGGGAATTTAACTTTCAGGAAAATGGTGACTTTTATCCAATATATTTAAAAATATATGCTGCTTTGTCTCTTCATACATTTTTAAACAATTTGTGGATGGATGTAATGAAATCAGTATATTTAAGAATAAGCTAGATGTTATCTTTGAGAACCTGCAGTTCGTCATCATTACTGGCAAAAGTAGCATTTAAAGCAAAGTGAAATCTTCAGAGCTTCCATGATAGAAACAGGAAAAAACTGGCTCAAAACACAGTACTACAGTTCTAATTGGAATTACTCTTGTTCATGACTGATGAGGATATAGAGAAATCATCAAGTAATAGAGAGCTTTTTTAGAAGATGAGTGTTAACAATGATTTTGGGGTATTATTAGCTAGAACTGAATTTGCACACAGGCTATTTTTGTATGTGGGACAAGTTTATGTTCAATCAATGCACGAGTATATTTATTATTCTAGGGTGAAGCTTAAATGTTGAGAAAACTTTAAACATATTTATATTTTTTCTTCGCTTTGCCTAATTTATTTACTGAAGAAGATCTCAGGGATGCATTTATGTATTTTTTCTATTACAAAAGCAGGACATGCTCAATGTAGGAAGTTCTGGAAACACAGAAAATCACAAAGAAATAAACCCCATAATTCACCACCACTGACATTTTGCATATTCCTGTGTTTTTAAATATATGTACATATTTTGAAATATGTAAATATACAAATACATATATATCTTTTATAATTGTGGGATATATAATTTTGACAGCTATATAGTGTAATGATTGAGAACATAGACCTTGGAATTAGACTTGAGTTTAAGTCTAAGTCCACATGTTTATTAATTATGTGACCTGGGCAAGTTTCTGAGTCTCCATTTCTTTATGTGTTAAATGAGGAAGATGATGATTATAGTACTTTCCTCACAGGTTGTTCGTAGGTAGGATTAAGTGAAATTCTCTCTCTATATATATATAACAAATATCTGCCCCATAGCAGGTACATAGGAAATATGAGCCATTATTGCTGTTTTATAGTAATTTTTTTTTTACTTCAGTATGTTGTAAGCAGTCTTACAGGCTCAATCTTTATTTTTCTGAATGTTTCCTACTATATTAACTGAAATTTATTACCTGAATATTTTATTTTTACTTTTAAAATTTTAATTAAAATAATGACTTAGAGTAATTTTATTTATAATTTATTTATAATTTAATTATAACTATAATAATTACTGGTTGCATGTACAAAAGGTTTATGTTCACATTTTATCACGGCAGACAAGGTATATAATTCAGCAAAGAGTACATAATTAAGGCATTTTCTGAATTCCAGTTTCTTCACATCCTCACCCATTCCTGTTATTGTTGATCTTTTTTATTATAGCCATTCTAGTGGGTGTGAAACGGTATTTCACTGTGGCTTTGATTTGCCTCTCTTTGATGGCTAATGAGTTAGCATCTTTTCATGTGCCTCTTGGCCATTTGCCTATCTTCTTTGGAGAAAGGTCTGTTCTGATCCTTTGTCCATTTTTAAATTGGGTTTGTCTTTTTATTATTGAGTTGTAAGAGTTCTTTATATACTCTGGGTACAAATTTCTTATACATAATTTACAAATATTTTCTCCCATTCTGTGGATTGTCTTTTCACCATCTTGAGGAGATCCTTTGAAAAACAGGTTTTAAATTTTGATGAAATGCAATTTATTTTTTTATTTGGTTGTGTGTGTTTTTGTTGTTATCTCAAAAACCACTCTCTAATTCAAGATGATGGAGATTTACACCTATCTTTTCTAATAGGAGTTTTGTGGTTTTAGCTCTTATATTTAGGTCTTTATTTTGAGTTAAATTTTGTATATGGTTTGAGGTAGTGTCCAACTTGATTCTTGGCATTTGGATATCCAATTGTCCAACATTTATTTAAAAGACTGGTCTTTCTCCATTGAATTACTTGACAAAAATCAATTGGCCATAAATATAAGAGTTTATATTTGAACTCTCAATTCTCCTCCATTGCTCTCTAGGTTTATTTTTATGCCAGTACCACACAGCCTTGATTACTACAGCTTTATGGCAGGTTTTGAAATTAGGAAGTATGAGTCCTCCAGTTTTGTTCTTTTTTGAGATTATTATGGCCATCCAGGGACCTTGAATTTTTATATGAATTTTAAAATCAGTTTGCCAATTTCTGCAAAAAAGGCAGGTGGGATTTCTGATAGGGATTGCATTGAATCTGTAGATCAATTTGGGAAGCATTGCCATCTTAACAATACTGTATCTTCTGGTTCATGAACATGAGATGTCTTTCCATATGCTTAGATCTTCTTTTAATTTTTTTCAACAATGTTTTGTAGTTGCTTTTGTTAAATTTATTCCTAAATATTTTATTCTTTTTGATGATATTGTAGAAGGAATTTTGGTAATTTTCAGATTGTACACTGCTAATGTATAGAAATACTATTGATTTTTGTATATTGATCTCATACCCTGAAACTTTGCTGAGCTAGTTTATTAGTTTTTAATAGTTTTTTATTACATTTCTTAAGATTTTCTTTTTTGTTTTATAAAGATTTTATTTGAGCGAGGGAGCACGAGTGGGGGCAGAAGGAGAGGGATAAGCAGACTCCCCTCTGAGTAGAGAGCCTGACATGGGGCTTAATCCCAGGACCCTGGGATCATGACCTGAGCTGAAGGCAGATGCTTAACTGACTGAGCCACCCAGGTGCCCAAGATTTTCTCTATATAAGATCATGTCATCTGTGACTAGTGACTAGAGATAGTTTTACTTCTTTCTTTCCAATATGGAAGATTTTTAATTTCTTTTTCTTTCTTATTTGCCCTGACTAGAACCTCTAGTACAATATTAAATAAGAATGGTGAGAACAGACATCCTTGTCTTTTTTTTCTTTCTTTCTTTTTCTTTCTTTCTTTCTTTCTTTCTTTCTTTCTTTCTTTCTTTCTTTCTTTCTTTCTTTCCTTCTTTCTTTCTTTTTCTTCCTTCCTTCCGTCCGTCCTTCCTTCCTTCCTTCCTTCCTTCCTTCCTTCCTTCCTTCCTTTCTAGTTGGCTCCATACCCAACATGGGGCTTGAACTCACAACCCTGAGATCAAGAGTCACATGCTCTACCAACTGAGCCAGGCAGGCACCCATCCTTGTCTCTCTCTCTCTCTCTTTTTTTTTTTTAGATTTTATTTATTTGACAGAGAGAGACACAGCGAGAGAGGGAACACAAGCAGGGGGAGTGGGAGAGGGAGAAGCAGGCCTCCCACCGAGCAGAGAGCCCGATGTGGGGCTTGATCCCAGGACCCTGGGATCATGACCTGAGCCGAAGGCAGACGCCCAATGACCGAGCCACCCAGGTGCCCCATCCTTATCTCTTTTTGATTTTAGGGGGAAAACGTTCAGTCTTTCACCATTAACTATGATGTTAGCTGTGGTTTTTTTCATAGAAGTCTAATATCAAGTTCAGGATGTTTCCATCTGTTTCTATTTTTTAAAGCATTTCTGTCTCAAAAGAATGTTGGATTTTGTAAAGCTTTTATCTGCATCTGTTGAAATGATCACGGGGTTTTTGTACTTTATTTTATTGATATGTTGTATTATTCTAATTGATTTTTGGATGTTAAACCAACCTTGCATTCATGGGATACATCCCATTTGATCATGCTATATAAGTCTTATTATGTGTTGCTGGATTCAGTTTGCTAGTTTTTGTTTGTTTGTTGCTTCTTATTTTAGGTTTTTGCACATATATCCATAAGAGGTATTGGTCTGTAGTTTCCTTGGGATGTCTTTGGTTTTGGTATAAAAATGGTACTGTCTTCATAAAATAAATACGGGTATGTTTCTTCTTATTTTTTTGGAAGAGTTTATGAAAAGTTGCTATATTATTCTTCTTTAAATACTTGATTGAATTCATCTGTGAAGCCATCTGGGCCTGAGCTTTTCTTTGTGGGAAGTTCTGAACATCTTTTAAAATGTAGTTTGCTTTCCTTTCCAACTGTTTTTAATTTACTTCAGGAACTCTTTTTCATTCCTTCCTGTGTGGGTAAAAAAGTATGACCCTAATCTTATTTGAGAAGAATAATAATTATATTATGCCACTCTCAAAACCAAACAAACAAAAGAAAAACAAAATAAAAAGGAACAAAGGAAGGTGGGAACAAAGGAAGTAAAACAAACCACACATTTTCAATGAAATGTTTTTGTGGTTGGCCTGTGAATATAATAATGTCATTTTATAGCATTGTATCTATTTTGCTTTAAAGTAAAAAACAGCCATTTAGAAAACAGTCATTTTGTAAGTTGAAAATTCCCTGCATTTTAAGTATTCTCAATAATTGTTATATTCTGTTTCTTAATTTCTTAATTTTGTAGCTAAAGTCTGTTTGACATTATGGCAATAATTTATTATGAGGTTATCTATGTAAAAATGATCCAACATAGTTTAATAGTATTTCATATACTTTAAAATAATAATACATTTTCTAGCTATTTTTTAGTAATTACTATCTTGGATCATAATCATCAAAAGTAGCACTAAGAAAAAATTACTAAGAATGGAAAACCTTTGGCCAGATGTTTTTAAATGATATGCATGAAGTTAAATGCAACTTATAGCACTTTAGACTGATTTAACTTAGACCAGGACTTATACAACTTCTGGTAGTGAGCCTGACAGTATCCCGTCTTGTAAATGTGTTATGTAAATGCTAAGGGATGTTAGTAAGAAAAGCTATGGCATAAAATTACTAGATTATTATTTTATAAATTAAGTTTTAAAAAGTAATGTAAACAAAAATTTAAAAAAAAAAAACAGTAATCATGCAATACCATTACCCACTCCTGCTCTACCCCCATATAGGTAAGTATAAGAAAGGGTACTTGGCATGTTCCTTTAACCATAATTGTCAGTCTTTAACCATATGTCAGTCTCGATCCCAGATGTGCCTGAAATTTAGTGATGGGCAGCCTACAAAAATATATTTTATTATTATGCACTAATTAGTCTTGCTAATAAGTACTTATAAGCAAGAAACATAGTTTTAATAAAATTTTAATAAGAATATAGATTGTCTGGGTTAAAATAAGCTGAAGAGAAACAGTCTAGTCATCAAATGCCAATTTTGTTCTTTCTTTGACTTTGTTCTTTCAAAAACAAGATGGCACTTCTTCTCCCCATCATTAGCATATGAACTTGACTTATTTATCTTTTACCTTGATGGATTTGCTTTGCTCATTCCATGCTCTCACAGGACTCATCTTCAGATACACACATTTGTGAAAATGCTGGTTGTTAAAGTCTCTGTATATGTGTCTATAGTCATGTGTAAGAAGGGGGTTTACCAACTTGAAACTTGATTTTTCTCGTAAACATTAGTGCTGGGCTGTAAGTGATCTAGTAAACCTAAAATAATGGTTAGTGTTTCCAACATCAATGTTTAGGTTTATCACCTTAGTGAAATAATTAGGAAAAAAATCCATGGAAGTTGAAAAAGTAATCAAATGTAAAAATACACTGATATAAGCCTAGAAGTCTGAATACATGTTTGTTTGCCAAACAAACTAGCAGTTTATAGAACCAAATAACAAAATTCAATACAAAGGGTAATATTGTTACATGCAATTAGTGTAAGAGAAATTTAAATTTTGTATCCAAAACAAAATGAAACATCTAACTGCTCTTAAGAGGACAGATAAAATAACATGAAGGCGCGCCTGGGTGGCACAGTCATTAAGCATCTGCCTTTGGCTCAGGTCATGATCCCAGGGTCCTGGGATCAAGCCCCACATCAGGCTCCCTGCTCTTCGGGAAGCCTGCTTCTCCCTCCCCGCCCCCCCCGCCCGCCCACCGCTTGTGCTCCCTCTCTTGCTCTCTCTCTCTCTGTCAAAATAAATAAATAAAATCTTTAAAAATAAAATAAAATAACATGAAAATTTATGTAAACTATGTTTAGTTTTATAATCTCTGCTTTTGTTCTCTAGAATTCAGGGTAGAAGCAGTCTTTTTTTCATCTACCTATTGAGAGGAAAACTATATGAAATATGATGAGAGTAAAGAGTCTAATTATAGGCAATCTATTTGTAATCACACTAGATATATAAAGCCCACTATAACACAATTCATTGTATATATTCAGATATACCAAAGATCAATGCATTTTTTTGTCATTAATTTTAATGGCAATCTGATACGACAACTAAACCCACTATGAATAAGAGTTCACTTATTCACTAAATTACTGCTCATCACCCATTATGAATCAGTCATTGGCTATATTCTAGGATATTGTAGAGCTTTGTTTGGTTAAGTTTTGTATAACTTTCATTGACATTTTCATGCAATATTTAAGAAATAAAAAAAGATAAAAGTAAGCCAACAGTGTCTATTCACAGGCCAGCCATAAATATTGTTGACGGTTTCTATATACATACTTTTTACCCCATATCTTCATACAAGCAACAGAGCCAATGAGGGTTTAAATTATATGTATTTGCATTGACATATACACAAACACATTTAAGTTTTGAACTTTGAAGTTAAACTATGAAGTTCATTATGCAAAACAAAGACAGTATGGGCCATATTTGCTTTTAGCTCCAGAGGCTGCAGTAAGACAGAGTCACCATCTGCCTTGAGATATAAAGTTCTAGAGACTGGGCTAGACTGAATGATTTTTTTTTTTTTTTAAGATTTACTGGGACACCTGGGTGGCTCAGTGGGTTAAGCATCTGCCTTTGGCTCAGGTCATGATCCCAAGGTCCTGGGATTGAGTCTGCATCAGGCTCCTTGCTCAGCAGGGAGCCTGCTTCTCCCTCTGCCTGCTTCTCCCCCTGCTTGTGTGTGCTCTCTCTCTCTGACAAATAAATAAAATCTTTTTTGAAAAATAAAGATTTATTTATTTTAGAGGGGAGGGAGGGGCAGAGGGAGAGAGAAAAGACACCCTGCTGAGCACAGAGCCCAATGTGGGGCTTGATCTCAGGACCCTTAAATCATGACCTGAGCTGAAATCGAGTCGGAAGCTTAACCAGCTGAGCCACCCAGGCACTCCCTGAGTGATGTATTTACAGAAGAAATTGAATAATGGTCAAGGAGGAAAACAAAGGAAAAAACAGGAAAATTGGTCCTGAGTATGAGTTGAGGTGTGAATTAAAGCCAAGATATGATGAACCAGAAACAGGGCATCAACCTTTTTTGGCTAACAGACCACTTTCAGAATTCAATGAAAGTCCCGCTTCCTATAAAAATTTCTCACGTGTACTTATTTACACTTTACTCCAATTTCAGGGAATTTACAGATCCTCTGAAGTCTTGGATACCTGTAAATGAGTACTGGCATAAGTTTGGGGTAGAGAGAATGCAAAATGGATTACAGAAAGTGATTTGGGTCAGAGTATGAATGAGTCTGAGGCTTCTTCATAAAGTGATAAAAGGCTGATGGCCTCAAGCGGTAGGCTTCACATATTCCACAGAAGACTTTTATTTTCAATCATACCTTAATAAAGCTGGTGGGGCGGGGGAGTGGGGAGTTTAGTCACTACTACAGTTAGGTAGTAGAAATCTGGGTAACTGGGGTTTTTGGTCACACTCTTCAATCAGATCAACTTTCTCCACTTTTACCTGTTTATTTGGATTCTATTTAAAGTACTAATAGATGGGTTCTACTCCTTGTAAAGATATTCATGTATCTCTTTAAGACACTGCTTTCAATTATTTGGGGGTATATACTCAGAAGTGGAATTGTTGGACCATATGGTAATTTGATTTTTAATTTTTTGAGGAACAGCCATACTATTTTTCATAGAGGTTGCACCATTTTATATTCCCACCAACAGTAATGCATAGGGATTCTAATTTCTCCACATCCTCGCCAACACTTGTTTTTTTTATTAGTAATCATCCTAATAACTGTGAGGTAGTATTTCATTGTAGTTTTGATTTGCATTTCCCTAATGATTAGTGATATAATATTTTCATGTATTTATTGGCCATTTGTATATCTTCTGTGGAGAAATGTTTTTGCAAGTCCTTTGTTCATTTTTGAATCAAGTTGTTTTGTTGTTGAGTTTTAGAAGTTCTCTATATGTTCTATATATTAATCTCTTATCAGATATATGATTTGCAAAACTTTCTACTGTTCTGTGGGCTTTTTAATTCTGTTTGTATAGCCTTTTGATGTGTAAAATGTTTTGATTTTCATGAAGTCCGGTTTTTCTGTTTTTACTTTTGTTGTCTGTGTCTCTGGTGTCATATCCAAGAAATCATTGCCAAATTCAATGTTGTGAAGTTTTTCCCCAATTTTATTCTAAGACTTTTATAGTTTTAGATTTTACGTTTAAGTCTTTGATCCATTTTGAGTTAATTTTTGGATATAGTGTTCAATAAGGGTCCAAGTTCATTCTTTTGCATGTAGATGTCCAGTTTTCTCAGTACTATTTGTTGAAAAGACTCTCCTTTCTCCATCAATCATCTTAGCACTCTTGTCAAAAATCATTTGACCATATACATGAGGATTAATTTCTGGGCTCTCTATTCTGTTCTTTTGGTCTATATGTCTGTCCTCATGCCTGTACCACACTGTTTTGATTATTGTAGCTTTATTCTTTTTTTCAAAATTGTTTTAGCTATTTAGGATCCCTTAGAGATTCCATATGAATTTTAGGATAGATTTTTCTATTTCTATAAAAAAAAAAAGTCATTGGGATTTAGAGAGGGATTGCAGTGAATCTGTCAGACACTTTGGGTAGTATTGACATCTGAACAAGATTAATTATTTCAATTCATAAACAGGGGATGTTTCTATTTATTTATATTTAATTTAATTTTTTTTCAATAATGCCTTTTGGTTTTCATTGTAGGAGTCTTTCACTTCTTTGGTTATTTCCTAAATATATTATTCTCTTTGATGCTATTATAAATGGAATTGTTTTTGTAATTTCTTTTTCAGATTTTTCATTGTTAGTGTATAGAAATGCAACTGATTTTTGTGTATTGAGTTTATATCCTGTTACTTTGCTGAATTTATTTATTAGCTCTAACAATTTTTTTGTATAATCTTTAGAATTTCTACATATAAGATTATATGATCAGCCAACAAGTAATTTTACTTCCTTCTTTCCAGTTTGGATGCCTTTTATTTCTTGCTTAATTGCTCAGGCTAGAACTTCGCTAATACAGTGTTGAATAGAGGTGGTAATCCTTGTCTTGTTTCTAATCTTAGAGGGAAAGCTTTCAGTCATTCAACATTGCGTATGATGTTCTTGTGGGTTTTCATATATGGCTTTTATTATGTTGAAGTAGTTTCCTTCTATTCCTGTTTAGTGTTTCTTTTTTTTTTAATCATGAAAGAACATCAGATTTCGTCAAATGCTTTTTCTGCATCAATTGAGATGATCAATTTAATTTTTTTCCCTTCATGGTATATGACACTGGTCAATTTTCATATGATGAACCATCCTTGCATTCTAGGAATCACTCCCACTTGGTCATGGTTTATAATCCTTTTATTTACTTATTTATTTAAAAAAAGATTTTATTTTTAAGTAATCTCTACACCCAACATGGGGCTCAAACTTACAGCCCCAAGATCAAGTGGCCCATGCTCTACTGACTGAGCCCGCCAGGCACCTCTATAATCCTTTTAATATGTTGAGTTTGGTCAAAGATTTTTGCTTGCATGTTCATATGACATTGGTCTGCAGTTTTCTTTCTTTGTGTCTTTGTCTGACTTTTGTGTCAGGATAATACTGATGATACAGATTAATTACAGAGTGTTTTCTCCTCTTCGATTTTTTTGGAACACTTTGAGAAGGGATTGGTGTTTTAAAATTTTTTGATAAAATTCATCAGTGAAGCCATCAAGTCCAGGGCTTTTCTTTGTCCAGAGATTTTTGATTACTGATTCAATCTCCTTACTAGTTGTAGTTCTATTCAGATTTTCTATTTCTTAGTGATTCAGTCTTGGTAGGTTTTGTGTCTCTAGGAATGTTTCCATTTCATCTAGGTTATCCAATCTGTTGGCATATAATTTTTCATAGTACTCTCTTATTATTCTTTTTATTTCTGTAGAATTGGTTGTAATGTCCCCATTTTCATTTCTGATTTTGTAATTTGAGCCCTCTTTCTTTTTTTTTAGGCCCTCTAGCTACAATTTGCCAACTTTGTTAATCTTTTTTGAAGAACTTGTGATTTCATTAATTTTTTTCTATTATTTCTCTATTCTCTATTTCATTTGTCTGTATTCTAATCTTTATTGTTTCCTTCCTCCTGCTAGCTTTGGACTTAGTTTGTTTTTCTTTTTCTAAGTTCCTTAAGTTTTAAAGTTAAGGTGTTGATTTGGAATCTTTGGGGTTTTTTAAAATATGTTTATAACTTTAAATTTTTCCCTTCTCACTGCTTTCACTGTGTGCCATGCATTTTAGTATGTTGTGATTTTGTTTTCATTCATCCAAAGTATTTTCTAATTTCCCTTGTGATTTTTCTTTGATTTACTAGTTACTTAAGAATATGTTGTTTGATTTCCACAAATTTGTGAGTTTTCCATTTTTACTTCTTTTATTGCTTTCTAGTTTTATCCCATTGTGGTAGAAGATACTTTGTATGATATCTATCTGTTAAAATCTATTGTGACTTAATTTATGGCCTAATTTATAATCTGTTCTGGAAAATGTCCCATGTGTGCTTGAGAAGAATATTTGTGCTGTTGTTGGATACAATGTTCTGTATATGTCTGTCAGATCCAGTTGGTTTACTATGTTAAATCCTCTATTTCCTTACTTATCTTCTGTCTGGTTGTTCTATCCATTTATGAAAGATATCCAAAATTATTGTACACCTGTTTGTTTTTCCCTTCAGTGTTGTCAATTTTTGCTTCATATACTTTGATGGTCTGATATTATGTGCATGTTTATAATTGTTATACATTCTTGTTATCTTGAAACTTTTATTAATATTAATATATAATGTTCTTTTTTCTCTTGTAATCTTTTTTGATTTAAAGTCTATTTTGTCTGATATTAGTATAGGCACCCTTTCTCTCTTTTGGTTACTATCATGTGGAATATTTTTTCATCTTTTCATTTTCACTCTATTTGTATCTTTGGAGCTAAAGTGAGTTTCTTGTAGACAGTATGTAGTTGGATCATGTTTTTTCCATTCTATTAATCTCTACCTTTTGATTGGAAAGTTTAATCCATTTACATTTAAAATAACTACTGATAAGGAGGGACTTCTGTCATTTTGCTATTTGTTTTCTGTATGCTTTACAGCTTTTTGTCCATCTTTTTCTGCATTACTGTCTTCTTTTGTATTGATTTTTTGCAGTGAAATGTTTAAGTTCCTTTCTCATTTCCTTTTATGTATATTCTATAGATATTTCTTTGTGGTTATTATATGGATTTTAACCTCAATATTTATAACACTCTAATTTGAATTTATGCCAGCTTAACTACAATAACATACAAGAACTCTGTTCCTTTATATTTCCATCCCCAAAACTTTTTGGTTGTTGATGTATTAAAACTACATCTTTATACAATGTGTGCCCCAAGACATAAAGTAACAATTCCTTTAAATGCATTAGTCTCATGTAGAAAACAAAATTTGCAGTTACAAACCATAGTTACTAGCTTTTAAACAAATAATTGTTTTTTAATGTATTAGTCTCTTAAATCATATACAAAACAAAAACTTGAGTTACACACCATTGTTATTACAATACTAGCTTTTATAATTGCCCATGTATTTACCTTTGTTCAGATCTTTATTTCTTCATCTGGCCTCAAGTTATTGTCTAGTGTCCTCTCATTTCACTTTGCAGAACTCCCTTGAGCATTTCTTATAAGACAAGTATAGTGATAACAGACTCCTCAGCTTTTGTTTATCTGGGAATGCCTTAATTTCTCCCTCACTTTTGAAGGATAATTTACCCTATATAGGATTCTAGGTCGACAATTTTTTTCCTATTAGCACTTTGAATGTATCAACCCTCTGCCTCTTGGTCTGTTAAGTTTCTTATGAGAAATCTGCTTGTATTATTATTGAGGATCCCTGCATGTGACAAGTTGCTTCTCTATTGTTCTCTTCAAGATTATCTTTTTGTCTTTGGCTTTTGAAAGTTTGACTATGTGGCTTTTTGTCATTCTCTTTGAGTTCATCTTACGTGGAGTTTATCAGGCTTCTTGGATGTTTATATTCATGTCTTTCATGAAAGTTGGGAAGTTTTCTGCCATTATTTCTTCAAATATTCTCTCTGCCTTTCCCCCCCTCTTTTTGTGGGACTTCCACAATGTGAATATTTATCCAGTTGATGGTATTCAACAAGTACCTTAGGCTCTACCACTTTTGTCCAATCTTTTTTCTTTCTATTCCTCAGACTTGATCATTTCCATTGTCCTATCTTCAAGTTTGCTTATTGTATGTCTTCTGCCTACTCAAATCTGCCTTTGAATCCCTCTAGTGGAATTTTCTTTACAGTTTCTGTACTTTTTGGCTTCAGAATTTTTCTTTTCTTTTTTTCCAGGTTTTAGATCTCTTTATTGATATTTCTATTTTGTTCATACAAAGTTTTCTTGACATTCTCCACATCGTTAGTTCTTTGATCATCTTCAAAGCAGTTGTTTTAACGACTGTCTAGTTGATCTGCCATCAGTTACTTTTTCAGGGACAATTTCTGTTGATTTTTTTTTCTTTGAAATTGGCCATACCTTTCTGTTTCTTTGTATGTCTTATGATTTTTTGGTTGAAAACCGGGCATTTGAATATAATAATGTGGAACTCTGAAAAATCAGATTTTCCCCCTTCACCAGAGTTTGCTGAGTTTTTTGGTGTTTTTGTTTTGTTTTGTTTTTTTAACATTGTTTTAGGTTGTCTCTGAACCATGGATCAGCCTATGATGTAAATTAAGGTCCTCTCAAGCCTTTTCTTTCTTTCTTTTTTTTTTTTTAATATTTTTTATTCATTGAGAGAGCAAGAGCACAAGCAGGGGGGAGGGTCAGAGGGAAATGGAGAAGCAGACTCTGCACTAAGCAGGGAACCCAATGTGGAGCTCCATCCCAGGACCCCAGGATCATGACCTGAGCCAAAGGCAGACACTTAACCAACTGAGCCACCCAGGTGCCCTCTCTCAAATCTTTTCTGAACCTGTGCCTTTCCCTGGGTATGTGCAGTCATTTCCTAATTTTCCCCATATATGAAGTTGCTTTTGAATGTCCTAGTCTTTAATGTCTGGCTCCCAAAAAGAGAAAAAAAGAAAAATGAAAGGGCGGGGGACAAGGGTGTCAGCCCTTTAAATCTCCTGGAAGGCACTTCAGCTAGAGAAATGGCTTGCAACAATGGGGTGGGAGAGTTGTGCAACAACAGTGGCTACCCTCTTCTTTGTCTGCACTTCTGTGCTTAGAAGCAGCAATCAGCGATCAGAGCACAGATCCCTATCTTTGGAGAAAAGATCTTTTTTGCTCACCCTGGTCTCGGCAAACTATGTGCAAGCTGCTTCAGAAACACATGCACAGCTGCCTGCCATGGGACTTTTTGTCCACCTTTACCCATTTTATCCATCTTCTACCTTATCCCTCTGCTAACCACCAATATGTTCTCTGTCCCTATGAGTTCTTTTTAGATTCCACATAGGAGTGAGATTATACAGTATTTGTCTTTCTCTGTCTGACTTATTTCACTTAGTATAATGCCCTTAAGGTCCATCCATGTTGTCACAAATGGCAAGATTTTCTTCTTTTTATGACTGAGTAATATTCCATTGTGTGTGTGTGTGTGTGTGTGTGTGTATACACACACACACCGATTTCTTTATCCATTCATTCACTGATGAACACTTAGAGTGCTTCCATGTCTCAGTTATTGTAAATAATGCCGCAATCCTTTTATCTTTTAAAATCTCTTCTGGAACTGCTTTTGTGCTTCCTTTTTCTTTTCTTTCTTTCTTTCTTTCTTTCTTTCTTTTTTTTAGAGAGAGAAAGAGAAAGCAGTGTTTTGGGGGAGGGAGAGAGAGAATTCCAAGCAGGCTCCACACCCAGCATGGAGCCTGATGCAGGGCTCAATCTCATGATCCTGAGATCATGGCTGAGATGAAATCAGGAGTGGGTTGCTTAACCCAACTGAGCCACCCAGGTGCCCTTTGTGCCTCCTTTTGCATCCCTAAGACTAAATTGCTTCTTTTCCCCTTAGATTAATCTTACCAGGGGTTTGTGAATTTTACTAATCTTTTCAAATAACCAACTTCTGAATTTGTTGGTCCTGACAATGGTGTGTTTATTTTATGTTTCTTTGTTATCTTTTTGATTTTTTTATGATTCCTTCCCTTTTGGGAGTTTTTTCTGCTCTTTTTCTAACTTCTTCAATAGTGTGGTTAACTCTTTAATTTTGTACTTTTGCTTTTTTTTTGAAGTGAACATTTATGGGAAATATCCCTTCAAATGACACTTTTATATGTAATTATTTTTTACTGTTATTCCTGTCTACATATTTCTATTACAAATTTTTCCATCCATGAATTTTTCAACATTTTAAAATTTTTCCAAAAAAATTTTTATTACTAATTTCAAAATTAATTGCATTATGGTCAAAGAATATGATCTCTACATTAGTAATGCTTTGAAATTTATGGAGGCTATCATGATGGCCTGGTTAATTTCTGTAAATATTCCATATGGTTTGAAAAGAATGTGGGGCACCTGGGTGGCTCAGTCGTTAAGCGTCTGCCTTCGGCTCAGGTCGTGATCCCAGGGTCCTGGGATCGAGCCCCACATCGGGCTCCCTGCTCTGCGGGAAGCCTGTTCTCCCTCTCCCACTCCCCCTGCTTGTGTTCTCTCTCTCGCTGTGTCTCTCTCTGTCAAATAAATAAAAAAATCTTAAAAAAAAAAAAAAAAAAGAAAAGAGTGTGTTTAATTTTTGAATGTAGTGTTCCATATGATCATTATATTGAGCATTATTAATTGTATTATTTATAACTTTTATACCCTTTCTTTTGTCTGCTTGTTCTATCAACTACTGAGAGAGGTGTTTTAATCTCTGATAAAGATGGTGGGTTTGTCAGTTTGTCTATATTTGGACACTTGAAAATTTTTTCTCTACTTCTAATGTGCAATTATATTAAATAAATCACATTTTGAGAACTTTCCAGCTCTTCTATCTCAACTGTTCTTTTTTGTATAAATCATACTAGCCGTTGTCACATTCTAATCTTGAATAGTATCCTGAGAGTCTCTGTGAAATATATATGATCATTTTGTTGTTGATATGTGGTAAAAATAAGAGCAGCCATTTACAAAATATTCACCAGGTACCAGAGATTGTGCTAGGTGCTTTATTTATAGTAAAAGTCTTTTTATCTAAGATAATTGGGACAAGCAGGTGGTTAGTTCATTGAAAAAGTTGATTAAGTGAGGAATCATTAAGAAATGATACATACCTTAAACATTTTATTTGAACTTAAAATGCATGCTTACATACACATCCATTTACTAGTATTTATGTATGATTCTGTTTAGTGTATGATTCTGGTTATTTTATTTTTTTATGTATGAGCTATACCTGTAATGCATTGTCATGAATTTCTAGTTTCTATTGATGTAAATTGGAGGGAGCACCCAAAGAATTCTTAGAAGCAGTATGAGTGTGGAATTACAGGTTTTTATGATTTTGAACCAAACATCATAGTCATCTTTCCCACACCTCATTTGATAACAAGTGTTGATTGCCTCATCTTTATTGATTTATTATTTATTTTATTATAGAAACTTTCTTGTATTCCTATTCCACTGGTTGATGTAATGTTTACATAGTGTTTAATCAAACCACACAGTTATAGTAACAATTATGATTAGTATAAACAGACTTGGGAAAAAACTCATCTGTCTCTTTGTAAATATACAGCCCTAAACAATGGGAGCAGAAGGGTGTGGTTGTACTAGAAAGCAGCCATTTAGCTGGGAACACTTTTTGTACCATTGGCGTCAGTCATTATATTGTACAGAGGCAATGGAGAGAATTATTAAATCTGCCATGTCAGAGGTCATTTAGGAGCATCTATATTAGTAAACTTTACAACTCTGCAAGGAGGTAATGTTATCCCCATTTTAGAAGGGAGATCTGATTTGCCCAGGATCCCACCACTAGCTTTTACTGAACCAGGACTAGGATCTAGGCCTGGATTAGTTCAACTACAGTCATTCTAAAAAAAAGCTGTGAGAGCTCTTATTTATAATTTGTGTGTGTGTTTTAATTGAATTCTACTTAATTTATTGCTCATGCTTCATGAATTAGTATATAGGCCTCTGCAATTGAAAATACTGATTTTAGGGGTGCCTGGGTGGTTCAGGCAGTTGAGTTCTGCTTTAGGCTCAGGCCATGATACTGGAGTCCTGGGATCAAGTCCTGAGTCAGGCTCCCTGCTCGGTGGGGAGTCTTCTTCCTCTCCCTCTACTCTTCCCCTGCTCGTGCTCTCTCCCCTTCTCTCTCTCTCGCTGACTCTTAAATAAATAAATAAAATCTTAAAAAAGAAAATACTGGTTTTAGCTCCCTACTTTAGGCACTTACCATAACTTCTTTTTTTTTCCCTCCCTAGTAGTTAGTTTTGGCTTTATCTGGATGTTCCCTCTCCTCTGTCTTCAAGTCACAGCTCACTTGGTCAGGTTAGCTCATCTCTGAGCAAACGCTCTTTTTCTCATTCTTAAGAGGTACACTCATTCCTATCTAGGAGCTTGGATTCTCAGCCACCATCTAGAAAACAAAATACTATAATTAATCAGAGATGTGTTACTATTTGTTCATTTCCTACTCACTCCTTTCTTTTCTAAAGTTATAGCCTATGCCTCCAACTCTCCTGATTACTTCTCCATGACTAACTTTTATGTAGTGATGTTTCTTTTCTTTTAATGGTGCCATTCATCCCTAAATGAGTCAGCACAAATTAGATCAAGCTTAATGAGCCTTGGCACAGGTTTGATGAGCCTCCCACACTTTATAAATACATCTACTGATTAGCCACCTCCCATGCATACACATTGTAACGGAAGTTATCACCACCAGCATCCCCTCTCTTCTCTCCCAAGTGCTTCACAAGTCAGTTATTGGTTTGTGTTTCCTTTCCAGGAGGCCTGGTCCACATACTGGACCAGGTATGGTAGCTGTACAGAGCTTCACGGTACAGAACTAGTCCAAGTCGTGGGCACACTTCCCTGTGCACTCAGTCTTTGATTTTCATACTTCTTGGCATTGTGTTGTATTTTCAATTGAAATTCCAATCCTTAGGTTCTCCTTTGACTGACTCTTTTAGCAAACTACCTTAATAAATTGCCTGATCTCCCAGACTTTGATAGTTTATTTTTTAAGACACCTCATTCTTTCATGATCCATGTTAACTTCTCTGCAGGCATCCTGAATTTTCATCATTAGCAGGTTTCTACTACCCTTTCTCTAAGTAGCTATCAGATTGTAATCCATTCAAAAAACAAAAGAACCCTTGAGGAGTATTGGCAAAGCCCTCATCTTCTCCACTTTCTAACCTCAGCTATAAGGACAGATTAGCTCATTGGTTCAAACTCTGAACTGAACTTTGAGGCAACTGATTTGGCAACTCTGTCTCCAAGCCCATATCTTTCATAGGCTTCTTTCTATGTCTCAGTAAATGGCCACTTCATCCCTTCAATTGTTCAGGCCCAAATCCTTTTATTCATGTTGATCTTTTTCTTATACTCTATATCCAATTTATTTTCAAGTCTTGCTTGTTTTTCCTTTAAAATATATCCAGAATGTGATCATTTCTCACTACTTCCACCCTGTGACAAATGAATAAACTCCAGGAGAAGACCCTTATGCCCATTTGCCTATCTAAAGTTTTAGGCCATCTACCTATTGCTCATATGGAGCCTTGACATAAAGCCTGATTAGGGAGATGGGTTCTGCTCCACACCACCTCCTCTCACTTTCTATTGTTGTTTATTATTTGCTTTGATTCAGAAAGAGAGAGGACAAGAGAAAACTCTCAAGTCACTACTAGGTGATAGTAGGAGTCAAGGCCCAACTGCTGTTTCCATGGGAAGGACTCAGCCCTTACCAGCTGAATATCTCTGTGTTTATGTATATGTGACAATTTGAAGATGAAAGGAAGGAGAGAAGGAAGTTAAGAGAAGGGAAGTGTTTTTATAAAATTCTCTTTTTAAATTAAGAGGCTGTTTTGCATGATGGCTAAAGAGTATGAACTCTTAGAGACAGTCAGCTTTGGTCTGAATCCTGCCAGTAGCCATGTGACATTGGGCAAATTCTTTTTTCTTTTTCCAGTTCTATTGAGAAACAACTGGCATCTATCATTGTATAAATTTAAGGTGTATGGCATAATGGTTTGATTTATGTATGTTGTTAAATGGTTATCACAATAGGTTTCGTTAACATTTGTCATGTCATGTAGATGCAATTTTTAAAAAGAAAGAAAATCCTCTTTGTGATGAGAACTCTTGGGATCTATTGTCTTCACAACTTCTCTGTATACCACACAGCAGTGTTAACAATACTCATCATGTGGTACATTACATCCCTAGGACTTATTTACCTGATAACTGGAAGTTTGTGCCTTTTGACCCCCTTCCTCTAATTCCTCCCCCACCAAGACCCCACATCTGGTAACCACAACTCTGATTTCTTTTTTTACGAGTTTGGTTTTTTGTTTTGTTTTGTTTTAAGATTCCACATGTAAGTGAGGTCATACAGTATTTGTCTTTCTCTGTCTCACTTATTTCACTTGGCATAATGCCTTCAAGGTCCATCCATGTTGTTGGAAATGATAGGATTTCCTTGTTTTTAATGGCCAAATAATATTCCATTATATACATATACCACAGCTTCTTTATCTCTTCATCTCTCAATGGACTCTGGTTGTTTCTACCTTGGTTATTATAAATAATGCTGCTATGAATATGGGAGTGCAGATATCTTTTTGAGTTAGTTTTTTTGTATCCTTTGGATATATTCTCAGTATTCTCAGCAGTGGAATTACTGGATCATATGGTAGTTCTATCTGTAACTTTTTGAGGAACCTCCATAATGTTTTCCCCAGTGGCTGTAGCTAGGCAAATTCTTTAATTTCTCTTTTCTCAGTTGCCTTTTGGAGATGGGAATAAGACTAGCATTTGCCTTCCTGCATATCATCGTTGTGAAGATTAGGTGAGTTAGTACATACATAGCAAGTGTGCAATGAATAATTTGGTTTTTTTTAGTCAGTTTTCAAAGTCACATTGCGGACATTAGAATTCCTGATAGCATAGGGAGTTATAAGCATTTTTGTGATGAACCATAAGTATCTAGTAACCCCATTTCCATCAATTAGGGTTCTCTTTCCATGTGCTGTGGAGAGCTGTTTAAAGCTATACATTAAGTACTTTCATCTCCACAGAATCACCAGTGCTGGCATGAGTCTAAAGTCCTCAGTATATTACCATTTACTCCAGTACATAAGGCAACAACAAGCTCTACCCATTCTTTTCCTCCTTTTTTTTTTTTCAAGGAAATGTAGAAATATTTTAATTTATATATCATATTATAATGAATCAATATGGAGTCAAAAATCCACAATTACACATTCATAAAAATTCCATACATCATCCTCAGAATAATCAGTTTCTATACAAAGATTTATAGATGTCCAATGTATGTAATTTTTCCTCAGTGTGCTACAGAGGTTTTTTTTGTTTTGTTTTGTTTTGTTTTTAAAGATTTTATTTATTTATTTGACAGAGAGACAGAGTGAGAGCACAAGTAGGCAGAGCAGCAGGCAGAGGAAGAGGGAGAAGCAGGCTCCCCACTGAGCAGGGAGCCCGATGCGGGGCTTGATCCCAGGACCCTGGGATCATGACCTGAGCCAAAGGCAGACACTTAACCGACTGAGCCACCCAGGCACCCCAGTGTGCTACAGAGTTTAGAGGTTCTGCTCAAATATTCCCCAAATCAAGCTCAGAATCTGTCTCTTCATCAATTTCTCCAATGACCGCAACATTGTCACGTCTTACAATGTATAACCCCAGCACCACATGTTCTGCTCCCTGTGAAGAGCTGAACACTCATTCATGGCTTTCATCCAAAATCAAATTAATGGTCTGGTCAAACCCTTTCAGTGTTCCCACAATCATTCTTCCCTTAGAAGTTATAACTGCAACAGTTCAGTTGATGTAGTTTTCCAAGGCAGACATCATGATGCTCGGCCCCGCTGCTCTGGGCAACATCCAGTGTTTTCCTCCTTTTCCCTGCAATGGGATGGTTCATGTTTGGGCAAAGAGAGTGGAGTTTGTTTGTAGAGTAACATCCTAGTTTGTAGTATGAGTTTCATTAACTTACTGCACCTTAGCCTTCCGCTAAAGCTTCCACTAGAATCAGCTAGAACTGACCATGAGGAGTTACTGCCAAAGTTTGCATTCTTTACTTGACATCCTTTTCATAGAAGTCTTATCACAACTGCTTCTCAGTAATTTAGCATTTCCTAATGTTCTTTCTATGCTAACATCCAGGAAGGACAGCAGCAATTAGGTGACAAAGAACAAGGTGTTCAGGGCTCCTGTCTATTGCAAATTGCCTGACAGCATGGCATGGAATAAACCAGGCCAGAGGCCAGGGGTAGATTGAACAAGTTCCTTTGTCCAACACCCAGCCAATCAACTGAATTCTGTCCTCATTATTTCTTTTGGCTTCCATGTTTGTTTGTTTGTTTTTCTGTTCTCTATCCTGGATTTTTTTTCCCTCAGCTGTGTCTATTGTCCTTCCCCCCACTGCATTTTACTATGTCTCTAACTTTACCTTATAGAAGATAAGTAGACCTTTAGATTATAAATTAGAAAATGTTCTAAATCCTCTTTTTTCTGTTAGAATCAAAAGATTATCTTCAATTAAGGAGAGCTGTGAACTTGTAGTGTGCTCAGTGTGAACATATTGAGCTCCTTTTAGGTAGGATAATTTTTTACTGTGGAATTGTCCCTGGCATTACAGGGTGGTAAACATCCCTGGCCTCAGTACCAAGTGCCAGTAACAC
The DNA here is from genome assembly GCF_964656455.1 of Halichoerus grypus. NCBI lineage: Eukaryota > Metazoa > Chordata > Mammalia > Carnivora > Phocidae > Halichoerus > Halichoerus grypus. The sequence continues at coordinate 68,643,421 of NC_135715.1, forward strand.
ATCTCCAGGCATTGTGACCACCAAAAATGCCTTCACTCATTTACAAACACCTCACAAAGTATGATAGAACCTCTCCTTTAGAACCACCGCCAGGTATGCAATTAGAAGCATATCTGCAAACACTGGACTTTGCTGCTTGTCATCAAATATTCTTTGTAATTTGATGGAGCAATTTAATTGCCAAAGTTTTCATGTCTAGTGAAAATCTAGCTATTAAAGCTACTACAGTTGTCCCATTCTGTGACTATACCAGCTACACTTTTCAAAATTCAAGACTTAGGAAAACGAAGATGTTTATTGGTAGGTTATATATATAATATTTTGCATATATAAATAATATTTTCTCAAGAAAAATATTAGGTTTTCATAAAGTTACTGGTTTATGAAACAAGTATGTGAAAATGACTTGTAAATTTCTCAAAGTGTACTAATTTTTAATTGAGAGAATTAAAGTTTTTCTTTTAAAAAGTAATTTTAAAAAATACTACAAAGTACATAATGCTTTAGAATCTCTTGTACTAATGATTTGTGACTTTGCACAGTAAGAGTATAATGTTTTAGTTTGCTAGGATTACACAAATAATCAAGTTATAAATGTTCTTAATTCTTTTATATTTCAGAGAAAGAGATTTGAAGAAAACTGGGCACAGGCTCAGCAAAACCAAACAGAAGAGAAGCAGAAAAAGAAATAAAAAGCAGAACAGTCATAGTAAAATCATAGAGGAAAACTCATTTGAAACCTTAAGTTATCATACGCCAGGAGATCAGGACTCATCTCAAAGTGAAGAGGAAGACTTGGAAGACACCAAAAGAGAATCGGCGTACACTTACACTGGTGGTCTGGGAAATGAACAAGGAGATTTAGTGAACAGCCACAAAGATGAAGTATGGAAAAGCATAAATCCTGAAGATAGTTTTCCAAATGTTGTATCTGTAGTTGAGCTGGACAATACACCAAAAAATTACCTCCCTAAGGAAAACAATGATTTGTTTCAAAATATGTCATTGATGTCAAATGAAAACTCTGTAACTTGCCCAACAATGACTCAGAATCTTTCCTGTGTAGCAAGTGATGGCTGCTCAGGCACGGAGGTAGGAAAGCATCCTGGACATAGGCATCCCATGGCATCAGACATCCAGGGCAGATCCGCTGATGTCCCCTGCTCATTTATGCAGAAGAGAGAGAAGGTAGATAAAAGACTCCAGAATGAAACAATTCTGTGCCATCAGTATGGGTCCAGAACCTCAGATGAAGGTTTAAGAAAGGAACAAGGAGTAAATGCAACTAAAAACAATTATTGGGCATTTTTTTCAAACAATCTATCTGATGAAGAATTACAGCTGGGCTCTGAAAGACAACCCTGTTTGGGGAGCTGGCCTGAGGGGCCTCATAAATTTATATGCGAACAAAGACCAAAGAAAGATAGATGGCAAAAGCTGGCCTCTCCAGACAGCAGAGGACAATTGATTACATTGATCTCCACTTCTGAAGAAACTTCAGTACCGGGAAGCAGTCCAGAAACATTGGTAGAAGAGAAGCTATTGGTAGAAAATGAAGATTTGTCACCCTCAACTGAGAATACAGATTCAATCATAGCAACAGAAACTAGTATCTTTAGAAGCTGCTTGCCTAAACTGGATATCCCAAAGAGTGACTTACACTCCACAAAGAATAAGAAGAGGAGAGAGAAAAGGATTTTCAATTTGGCACCAAACTTCAACTTACTGGCACAGAGCTATATCAATGTAAAAGAAAGAGGGGAATGTGGCTTGTTAACAGAAAGCCATGGACTAAAAATTATTTTGGAAGAAGAAAAAGATAGAATTTCAGAAATAAATAATAAAGAGGAGAATACACAGAAACTTATGACCTTTAATCATCATCCATCATGGTTTTACTTTGATATTACCAAAGATCCTCCTCTAAATATTGGTAGACCATCTTATTCTCATTACTTGACATTTGATAGACACTCTGTATATTTTTACAGAAATCCTATTCCTTCTCTTGTGCTACAATATACATCTAGCTTTCGGATGGTATCTTTTACAAGCAAGAAGTCATTTTTGACGTTCAAATCTCAAACAAGGGTAGATAACCAACTAAGTGACATAGGGTTTAGTTCTTCAGAAATTTTAAGTAGCCAAGCTGATCCTTTGTACTCTTTTGATCTTCTGATCACTTCTGATCTTCACCTTTTAAATGAAAGTTTTGATGAGAAGCTGAGGATATGGCAAGAACCTAAGCCGTTACAGTTCTTGCAAACTGAGGATAACCAAGATTTAACAAGCACTGGCTTTGATGCCCTTGAGCTGCAATTATCACAAGGGTTTGCCTTTCAACTAGTGAAGCTTTTTGGATCCCCTGGAGTTCCAATGGGTAAACTGTGTTTATTTGCTCCAAATAAAAAGTCAGTTTAACATATATGAGTAATTTTTTGAAGTGTTTCTACCTTGTGTTAGTGATTTCATGCAGTTAATTGATCTCGTGATGCTTTTCGGCAGCGGAAGTAGAGGACCCTTGGCAAATGGTGCTTGGTTTTCAGAATCACCTGCCTGCCTCCACCTCGAGGACCGGCAGTCTTAAATGTCTTCGAACACTTAGAATCCTTGGACTCTCGATATAAATAGACACTGAGAAGAGCAAAGGATGAGGCAGTCAAACAGTAATTATGTAACAAATAGAGATGGGTTACCTTTTTTTTTTAAAATCTATTTTATACATTTCCCTTATTTGGCACATGACCCTTTTCTTTCTGATTCACAGTATGACTCGTAGATATGAGAATAGTAAAGAGGGGGGAAGAGTGAAGATTAAATGATAAAAAAATTTTGGAAATGAAAAACCCACCTGGGATTAAAACACATGAAAATGGTTTTGTGACATCCTAAGTAACATTCTCAGTAGATTTCTTCTAAATAATAAACATATTTAAGATGCTACATGTCTTAAACAGGAAATGGAGCACATACCCCATTTTTCCTTACTTGTAAATCAGCTGCAGTGTCAATGATTTCCTAGAGGTGAATGTGTCCCCTTTCTTGGGGACAGAAACTGTAAGAGTCGGGAAGTCACAGCTCCCGTCCCCACAGTTCTCTTGTATCTTCCTGATATTCTTTCTTTTCTACACCTACCGGGTCCCTGGGCCCTGCTGTCATCTCACAGCTTATCTTCCAGAGGTTTTTACTTTGCTCCTAAATTTCTGCTGGTCTGGACAGAATTGGTCCTCAGAACCTAGACCCAAGATTGGCTCTCAGCGCGAGGGATCACAATTAAAAACCTGCCCTTGAGGTTCTAGCATTATGTCTATCATTTTTGTAAACTTTGCCTATAGTCACATCTTACTGTTTGCTACAATATGCTATCCTGCTAGATGCACTGAAGAAATACACCAATTAAAAAAAATTAAACTGCATTTGCTATAGGGAATTTTAAATGATAAGTGAAGTCATTTTAGGTCAGGGGTCTTAGTCCTAGGTCCATATTTTAAAATTATTTGCAAAAATTTTTGTGTCATTCTAGACCATTTTTCTGAGACAGTTCATAGATTTTATCAGCTTCTGGGGCAGGGGAGAGGGGGTGGCAGCGCATGACTCAAAAAGATTAACAATCACTGCCTTAGATCAGCATCAGAAAGCATGAAGGCACTGGTGTGAAAAGATTCTAAACCTCCTCCTCCCTTGAATGCACAATACCATCATAATCAACAATAATGATCAAGCATCCATTAATTAAGCTTTGGAAAGCTTTCTAGAGGAAATAGACCTCATTCATCAAATAGCTTACCTTCTAAATGGGGAGACAAGACTAACACAAAACAAAATTATTGCACATAGAAAATATAAATGACAAGCTTATGAATATTTTATGAGTGAGGTTGGCAGTGCTTAAGGGATTGTTGAAGAGAATATGGGGTTATGGTTTTTGGGGGATGGCCTCAATGTGGAAGTGAATTATAAGCAGTGCTTATACAAATGTGGCTTAAAAGAAAAATATAGGGAAAGAATTTCATGTTTGGATATGGTGGGTGCTTAAAAAAGGAGAGGAAAAAACTGTAAGTGGAAACTGTCCCCTGATTTGTTTGGCCAGATTGGACAAGTAAAGTCTGATGTATCTGTGGCCAGTGGCCTTGTAAACGAGGCAAGGAACTCAAATGAATCCTAGTATTAGGAGGAATTTTATAGTAAAGCCACATACAGGCCTGAAGAAACCAAACTACCTATGTTGCCAGGGATATGTGAGTATAGGAAAAGTATTTTGTGTGGTTTGGTAAGGCTGCTATGTATATATCAGTGTTTGGACTTACTTGTGACCATCTTAATTGTCTGTGAGGATTTTTCCCCTGGACTCTCTTATGGGGAAGGAACAGTTGGCAAGAAGACTAAACTTGCTACAATTGCATTGTTTATACATGTCACAGGAAAGAAAAGATGACTACCTAAATTCTATGTCCTGTGACTGTACCACTTGAAGCTATTACATATACAATATGTATGTTATAATATGTATGTTATTATACAATATGTATGTATTATTGATATATATATATTTGTACTTAATGAGAATATGAGCTATGATACATAGCATTTTACATGTATACATAAGCATTTTTATTGAGTCAGGATAGTGTTTACTAACAAAGCCCTGAGACAAAGTAACTCCTGCTTTAGCACCCATGAAATATCTTCCAAACCAGGCTTTTACCATTATGTCAGTCTAAACATGTTTGCATATCTTCACATTTAGGGTAAAAGTCTGCATGACATTAGAGATGAAATTTGTTCCCTTTTATTTTCACAGAATCTTTGTTGCCTAATGACTGTGTGGTTTCCCTTGACTGGAAGACACTGAAGATGATCTACTTGCAATGGAAGACATCAGTAGAGGTATATTTTTATGGCTTTCAAAGAAGACCTTCTCTAACTGATTTCTTTAAAACACACACACACACAACAACAACAAACAATTGGAGAAAACCTGATCACCAAATGTAATATGAAGGGCTACATCCCTTATATGAAATTAGAGAAGGATTGTATGTGGATGGGTGGATAATACATGCTCTTTCAATTTGTCCCTAAGAGAAAGTTGCGTTTAATTCCCCAACTCTGCTGCAGTGTAGGCTGGTATAAGGGCCTACTGTGGATGACTGACGTGCCCAGTTTAGGAGAGCCCTTTCTTCATTACATCTTTTCTCCTCTCCAGCCCTCAGTCTTATCCTGTGACAGCTGCACATTAGATTCGTATTTACTTGACTGGGAAGCACCTCATTATTGGTGTTTTCTGTTGGTCCATAGTGAGAGACATGACTATTCTGACAGGCTGTTAATTTTCCAGGTAGGTGGAGGAAGACTAATGGGGAAGGTTAGAAAGGTAAAAGAAATTCTGGAAAAGACAGTGCACTACATAATGTAGTGGGGAGAGAGTTGACATTAGTTAATAGTGATTTAAATGTGCCCAGAGGCAATGTTAGGGGTACATTATGAGATATATGGTAAAAGCAAGGTTTAGTGAAACAAAATTATATATAGTTCAGGATAGTAGGTATTTTTTAACTGTTCAAATATACACAGCTGTGCGAAAAGTAGATTTGTTTGGTGTGCCCAGTGAGTAAAACCAAATACATTTTTCTAAACTTCTTATTTCTTTTCATTCCCCATGGAGAACTTATTGCTGCCCAAACACACAAACACACACACACACACACTCATACACAACCCCAATATTTTAAATGTTTAAATGGACATTTGTGGTTATTAGGTTTCTTTTGCCATTTTGAGAATGTTCCTACATGATTTAAATGATGATGTAAACTTAACCCCAATGCCAAATATTAATCATTATTATATGTTTTTTAATTATAATTTCTAGAAAAGACAGAAGAAGATTGGTTAAAAATGAGAATTTCCGGAACTGTAAGTACAGCTTATTCCAGAGACCTCTGTATGATCAGAAGGAAGTAGATGTTGACATTATTTGGTTGTAATAGCTCTATGTACCACAATTGAGGAGTAAATATAAAAAACGTAGTCTGTTACCATAGCAACCCTGTGTGCCATTGCACATGTGATTTTCCATTTCCTTTAATGTAGATCTTTTTGTGAAATACAACAAAGCTTAGGTTTTTGTTACCAAATTTATTTCCAACTTTATTGGTTAGAACATATTTTAGAGCATTCTGTCAACAAGGAGTTTATGAGGGATTACCACCCCCGCCCCTCTGCCCCAGATTATTGTGTGATGAGAGCTGGGAATTAGGGATATAGGTTATATTTAAATATTAAAAAATTCTCTAGGAAAGGAGGTAAAACATGTAGACAGACTCACGTTATATTTTAAACTTGACATCAAGCTAACTTTAAAATAAACACATTGCACTTTTTTTCAAATGCCTAAATTATGAAATAAACACAGCTGCTATGATTTTAGTGTACATGTGTCTGCATTTGATAAGAATTGAATGCACTCTGCATTTACCATATGTTTTCTTTCTTCCTTTTAATCTTATTTCTGAGAGTTTTCTGTGTTTCCATTCCTCAGTTAGAAATACACATATACCCAGTAAAAATGTTTTTGTGTCTTTTAAACCTGGTTCTGCTGCAAGAAGGAGAAGGACTAAAGGTTTGGGAGAAGAGTCTGAGATTTGGAGGGACGGCTAGAAAATGTGGGATAAATGTAGTCTGAGGAGGGATAAGAGGCCATGAGGAATTCCAGAGAAAGCAGGTGAAGAAATTCATTTATTCAGTCAACAAATATTTATTGAGTTGCCTCAGTTCAGACACTGTTCTATACCCAGAGGCTCTAGTAGTGAAAACAGTCCTGCCCTCATGGAGTTTATGTTACGACTGAGTTAGGAGGGGAGTGTTTTCCCTCCCCACTCCATGAGACATGTGGCCCCACTGGGACACCAGTATGGGCTGCGTGCAGCCAGCGTGGACATATTTGGCTGTGGCCAATTCGGGAGTCTTTTCCATCTGCTAAATTTGGATGTTTTGTGTCAAGGACACTTTCTGGATGATACTTTTGATTTTTATATTCATCTTCTACATTCGTGCTAGACTGCCTTCTGGTCTTCTCCTACAGAGCAGTCACCCCTAATTATTAATCTTTTCTTGTGGGGGAGATTTACGAGCGTTGTAGCTATGGACAGTTTTTTTTATATATAATGAGAACATGCCTCCCTGTTTTGTGTCTGGCATAATGTACTGATTAGTGGACCTCAAGGGGTAGATAGAAATGTATAGAGGGAAATAGCAGGAGAATGTGGTTGGCTCTAGGAGCCGCAAGTCCCAGCCTGTTTCAAAATCCTCTTCCTGCTGGTCACCGGCGTGTTTTCTTGTCGCTGGGGGAAGGAGGTGGGGCAGAGTGCTGGAAGGAGGATGGGTTCCCAGCTTTAAGCTATTGCTGGCTGGCTGGCTGACCTTAAACAAGACACCCTCTTAGAGCCTCAATTTCTTCATCTGTAAAAAAACAGATTTATAATAGCAATCTGTCATGGGAATATTAAATGAGGATTAGCGAAACAACTTGTGCAAAGTACTTAACATAGTGCCTGAAAAATAGTAGGCTCTTAGAAGGGTTAATTCCCTTTCTCTAAATATCTCCTTGGGTTAAAGCATTGTCTTTGAAATGTCCCAGGCAGAACAGAAATTATCTAGGAGAGCAACACATTGACTCAATAAACTTGGTAACACAGTTGCATGAATTAGTATATTTATTATTAACTTTCTCATGTAAATAGCTGGATCCTCAGGGAATGGGGCAGAGAACAGGTTTGGATTTGGAGACAGGAGGTCAGGCACTGTGAGGGAAACTGACCCTCTCAGATGAATCAGGACCAGGCAGGGGGTGGGAACTGTGGGGACAGAGTACAGGCCTAGATGCCAGGGGAGTGGCATAAATAGGGAAATAGCCTGTGAAACTGACAGCAGACTCCATGTAGGTCACTGTTTGTCTGGAATTGTTTGGCCTGTATTTTGTTTGTAGTTGAATTCTTCGGTCTTCCTGGTGCTGTTGAAGATCCTAACCATCAAGAAAGAGTGCTCAGTGCCCACCCAAAGGATTATTTCCAGCGATATACTCATGGGATACCAAAATTGGTTTGGATAATCTGTCCAACTGTTCTTGATTAGTTATCTGAATAATAAAAAAACTCAACAAAAGAGGTAACAACTTGAACATTTTATTACCTAATTTTGAAGATGTTTGCCCTACTTTAATTTGTTTTATGGAAGAAAATAAGGCACGGAAAACTTTAGTAGTTTATTTTAAAAATCGCATCAGGATGGAAGGGTAGGCCTTATATCCAAGTATGGTGTGTGATTCCATTTCTAAAATTCTAAAATCCAAAAAGCTCTGAAAATCAAAAGCTGTTCTTGTTTTGTTTTGTTTCTTAAGTGTTTGGCATTAAAATTAAGTTGGGAGCAAATAACTTGACTCAAACAGGTTAATTTTACTCCTTATTTATCCTACCTAGTGCGACCATGCATACATTTCATTGCAGAAATATTACTGTATTTAATTACCACGGCTGCCCAGCCCCCACTCAGAATGTCAGGTTATATATATATGCACATACGCACACCCTGTACACAGACAGACAAACACACACACACTTTCTGAATTCTGAAACAGATCTGACCTCAAGGACATTGGTTAGGGATTGTGGGGCTTGCACCATACTACAGGTAACTATCTTTTTAAATTCTGTTTTAGTTTAGTTGTATTTAACAAACTTCAAATATGAAAATTCATATTTGAAAAATTGAAGCCAGGGGTGGTTACTCACTGTCCAACATGTAGGCATTTTCTTACTCCCTCTGTTTTCAGAAAGGGAGCCTGGACTGTCTTATCTTACCTCCACTCCACCGTATCCTGTTTGATCTCCAGGGAATATACCTCTGGGCTTCTCTAGGAGGTGGGCAAGTGCTTGACTCTGGATGCTTGTTTCTTTTTGTTTGTTTGTTTGTTTTGTTTCTTAAACAGAATTCCAACTGACCTTCCTCTTTAGGGCCTTACCTCCAGCCCCAAATATTCTAGTTCCTGAAATTTTAGGTGTAATGCAGGGTAAATTGTGTTGACTCACAGCTGTCTACAATTCAGGGTTGTTTTGTTTGCTTGTTTGTTTTTGCCAAATTAACACTTGGCCTTTGCTCTCCAGTTTTCAAAATTTTGTTGCTGTAATCTCTCTTTTTTTTATCATTTATGCTTAAATATAATAACAAAATAACCGCCCTCCCAAAACATTTTAGTGGGGTTTCAAAGAGGGTGTGGCAATTAAATATTTGTGTTCCATCTGCCATCTTTATTGGGAATTGAGGGCTTTATTTAAAATAGCTCTATTTTCCCCCTTATGCTCATTTCGTACAGCTTTAGTTCATCTTTCTACCAGACAGTGGGTCTGTTCCAGATGGAGACCAGGGTCTTCAGTGTTTGCTTGAACTCCTTGGGAGTCTTGCTCTCTCTGTAGGCATTGTGAAACTGAACTTGCTTTTGGCTGAGGAGGGATGATTTCAGGGAAGAACGACTAGTATTAGTGTCGAGGCATAGACAGCTGCAGAGGGGACTCTGGGATCTGGCAAATCCTAGCTTTCTTAGGGGTCTTCACCGGCGATACTTACGGATTTCTAATGAATACATTAGAATCCACACTGCCATGTCTTACCCAAGGGTAGTATTATAAATATTTAACAATGACTATGGCATGAGTAGTGACCAGTTCTGAAACACCTTTATGCTGTACTGACAGCTGACCCTTTATCCAGGCTCGTGCCTGGGTTCCAGAATGTCCCCAGCTCTCTCCAGCCCCTGTCTTTATTATCTTGCCCTAATTTCCAGAATGGAGCTTTAGAAAAATGGGCTGAGGCTACTTTCTCTTGCTCCTAGGCTTTAAAGCCTATAGTCCTTAAGTGCCCTGGTGCATAGTGGCAAATAGTTGCTGTGGAAAAGCAGATACGGTCCTCACCTTGGGGAAGGGGTGTGGCACTAAAAAGAATAAGGGATGGATTGTGGGAGGCAGAGGCAAAATCACGTTTGTCTAGAGAACATTCCACATGGCAGACCTCTCGCAGGCCACCAGATTCCTGTGCATTTCTCCTGTCAATTCAGCCAAATAGACATACATATGCTGCATCACTTCTCTTCCCTTGTCCCTCTTTCCCTAACTTCTTCTGGCTTCCTGCAGCCTCCATCTGGCTTCTAGGGGAAGGATGAGGGAAGAACCAGGAGGGGGCAGTGTTAGTAGAGAGGAGGACAAGGTCCTATCTGACTGGTCAGATTGTGCAGAAAGTGGCAGCAGGTGCAAGTGGAGCTTCTGGGCAATCAGGAGTCTACTACACAAACAGCTAGACTTCCGTCTGGTCCTTTCCATTTATATCACTTATATATAACAAGAGGAATATGTATGTGAATAAAACTAATTTATGTTTTTGAGGAAAAAATGTCAAAAAATTTTTGATAGGGGAAGAAAAGAAATAGGATTAGAGAGCATTGGGAAAGCTGCTGCCTACATATTTTAACTGGTTCTGCTGCGTTCAAGGGTCTTTGGTTAGACTGCTTCGGAAGCTCCATCTTGGTCTCAGACTTTCTGCCATCTTGGCATCTCTGGGGTAGAAACTTGGGGCTGATTTATAATTAAACATTCCAAATCCTGGGTTATTTGGAGCTGTACGTTTGAGGGTTAAATTCCTGGTTTTCACTAGTTCTTCTTATGTACCCCCTTATTTTTCCATGTCTTTTAAACAGTAGTAATTAGAGAAACATTTGAATGTTTCTTTATTTGCCGAAAATAACTTACAATTTTCTTTACGTCTGTCATGGTAATGGTTTCTAGTGCAGCAAAGTAAGATTGTGCTGGTCATCACGTAAGCGAGAAATGGAATGGAACCCTAGAGCTGACAAGTTGGTTGGATGAAATGAAGGCACTAAGGAGTGTTAGCACAGGGATCCTCTGACTTGGGTGTAGCCCAGATCTCTGGAGGCTGCCACCTAGAGAGAACCAGTAAAGATCTGAATGCAGCTCATAGCAAGCTGGATCTCAGATCCGTCGATATGTTTACTGTTTGCTCCTTAGCTGACATTATCATGATCTCGGTTTATTCTTAATATTTAGTAAATCACACTTATCTATTGAGAAAGTAGTTCAGGTCCACATACAATTATTGAGTACCTCCTGAATGTCAGGCTGTGTTGTTAGATCTTGAGGGTGACAAGGGTGACACTGTTCCTACTTACAGCCTAGTGGGGGGAAACAGATACACAGATAACTTTAAACAGTGTAGTTTAGAGGAATAAATCAGAAAAAACAGCCAGAGCTTGTTGACTAGTTAAATGTGGGGGTTGAAAGAAAGGAAAAGTGTCTAGGGTCACTTCCAGGTACTGCTGCCCATTTTCTCCTCCTTTAAGCTCTTTTCTCCTGGGCCTCCATACATCTCTATTTTAGAGTTCTGTCTGCTTTGCCGATCATTCTCTCATACTCTCCTTTGGCAGATCCACTTCAAAGGCACAGTACTTAAATGCTGGTGTCTCCAGGGACCCCTCTTCAGCTGTCTGCTCTATTTCTCTATCTTCTTCTCATAGGGCAAGGATTTCCAAAGCTCTGTCTCCAGCTCAGAACTCTCTTCTGAGCAACACACTCATATTTCTCAGCCTCTACTAGGTTGTTCCATCTGCCACAGACACTCCGTACGCTAAAACCTCAAGACCCCAAAGCTGTGTGTCTCTCTCTGCCCTATCCTACATTGCCTGGGACCCCCTCTGTAGAAGGAGATGGAAGTGGATGGAGGTCTCATGCAGCACTAATAGAAATACACTAGCCATATATGTAATTTAGACTTTTCTAGTAGCCGTCTTAAGAAGGCAAAAAGAAACAAGCGATAAAAATTTTAATTCTATATTAACCCAGCATACCAACATATTATCATTTCAACACATAATCAATATAAAAATTACTGAGATATTTTACATTTTTTTTCCATACTGAACCTTCAAAATTCAGTGTGTGTTTTAATCTCACTTTGCACTAGCCACATTTCAAGTGCTCAATAACCCTGTGTGGCTCGTGGCTCCTGTATTGTACAGTGCAAGTCTAGAATGAAAAAGGTAGTATTTGAGGCTGGGCAAAAACACTCTTGGAAGAAGTATGATAGAATACATAGAAATAGAGGATACCTACATTTAAGCATCACTATTATTTATGAGTCATGTGTGTTCTCCGTTCCTTATGGTTTTCCCCTAATATTTAGAGAAGCTTTTGAAATTCTAGTTTTCTCAGCAGTGCCAAGATCCTTCCTCTGATTCTGGGAAGGGATTTTCAAGAGAGAGCAGCTCATCTCCCCACCCCCACCTCTCCAGGGGAATCCCAAGGGGAAGGTGCGATTCTCAGCACAGAGCCCCTCCCTACTTGGGCCCTTCTTTCCATAGTTTATTATGAAATCTCTGGATTTTGTTTCAGAAAGAAATTGCTTTTCTTCACAATTCCTTTTCAAAATTTTCATACCTTAGCTGCCAGAAACAAAATGAATTTACTTTACAGTAATTATTACAGCCAAAGCCACCATATCTCCTGGATTTTTCCAGCATGGTATTTTCAATATTGTCTCTTTCGGTCGGTGCATCTTGAATTTTGGTTAAAAAAATAGGATCACTCTATCACACCCTGGAGTGTGAAATATTGGAGAGTGCTATGGTGATCAAGCAACTGGCACTCACCAGTTCCTGAAACAGAACTTAATTCTGGATACTTCTCTATAAATGATTTCAGGAGACTGCTCCTTTCTCTGGGGAGCTGAAATCCTTCCAGAGAGGCCGTGTCTTCTCAGGTGGCAGCCCAAGCAAGTACCTGGCCAGTACAGGTCTTCTCATGAGACCTAGTTTATGCTACCGTTGATAGATCACTCTGAGTTTTAAGGGGTGCTTTTTCTGATGAGATTTAAAGTTATGTAGAGGCAACAAAGCTTTCTAAGAATATTTTTGGCAGGCTAAAGAAGGATTTAAAAAAAAAAAAAAATGATACAGGCCCTGGGACAGCAGTATTAGCCGCTGGGACACTAGCCAGATATTGGTGCTCACGAACTGGGGGAGACAATGGACTTTACTGTTACTATTCAAAATGCTGTTCACGTTCTTTAATCGTCGACTAAAATTATTTCACTTTCAAGGTCCAGGCCAGTCGGGGGTGGGGTGGAGGAGGGCTGTTGCAGAGGGCCTGACTTCCATGGCGGGCGGCCCGGCGAAGTATCCCAGTGTCCCACCGGGCAGGCCCTCTCCCCTCAGAGCGAAGAGGCAAGGGAGGGGGTCGGCGAGCGGGGCGGGGGTCGGGAGGGTGGGGAGCGTCACCCAGGTCCTCCAGGCTGCCAGTCTCCCAGCGTCCCCAGCTTTCCAGGTAGGGACGCCCCCTCCCACGCAGCGCGGTTCGCTCGGGTGGGAAGGAGGGGCTGGGCTCCGAGCGCCCGCCCCTCCATCTATCACATGGCCGGAGAGCCACAAAAACAACAGCTTTGGCCAAGACCGTGACTTCAGGAAAGGGAACCCAGGGCTCTCGCTGCCAGCCCCCACCCCATGGAGGAGAGTTTTCTTGAATCCTTTGGGAGGCTGAGCCTCCAGCAGCAGCGGCCGCAGCAGAAACCTCGGCCGCCGGCCCCGCCGCCCCCGCGTGGGACACCTCCGCGCCGCCACAGCTTTAGGAAACACCTCTACCTCCTGCGAGGCCTCCCGGGCTCGGGGAAAACTACACTGGCCAGGTAATGACAACGGCCTGGGCGCCGGCGCGCGGACCCCGGCCGAGCGAGCCCCTGGCCCGAGCCGCTCCGCCCCGCGGCGCACCCCCCCCTCCACGCCGCCGCGACCACCTGGGTCCTGGCCCCGGCCCCGGCCCCGGCCCGAGCCTGGCTGCGGGGGAGCCCGCGCCGTCCCCGGTGCCCGCCCGGCCGCGGGCCGGGAGAGGAGGGCGGCCCGTCCTGTTTGTTTCCATGCTGCGCTTTCCCGGGAGGACGGATTTCGGCACTGCGCCTTGCGCAAGCCCCAGATGGCACCGGCCCCTGCCCGGCCACCGTGCCAGCCGGGCCGAGGGAGCCTTGGCCGCCCCCGGCCTCCCCAGCCCGGGGTCGGGAGGCCCGCAGGGATTCTTCTTCAGGAACCCCGGTGGCGACTGCGGAGAAAACCGCGGGGCCGCCCGCTAGCGCGCAGGCACCCGCTACAGTGCGTCAACAGGCGTTTTAAACCAGAGCGGAGCAACGAGAGGGCCGGGGGGCTGGGGGCCCGAGGCAGCAGTGGCCGTGGCCGGGGTGGGGTGGGGTGGCGTGGGGCCCGCGTTGAAAATCTAGCGGATTGAGGCAGCCCTGCGTTTGCTTTGGCAGCTGCGAAGGCGCACAGGTGCACGGGGGGGCGGGGGGCCGGCGCGGCCACCACAGGCGGTCATTGACAGAGCCTCGCAGTGGGCGCCCAAATTCGTTTACTCGCGAATTGCGTAAGCTGCCCTCCCCGTACAGGTCAGCGCGAATTACGCGGGCTTGTTGCCTGCCGCCTCTTTGCCGGGCCCACCGCTACAGCCTCAATTCCCACCACTCCCCGCCTTGCACTTGATGCTACGGCAACGTTGAACTGTTTCTCTCCTTGCTTTTGCTGACGCTGGCCCGCCTGCCTGGCTTGCCTTCCGCCTACCTTTGCCCGGCTGATTCCACTAGCCCTTTAAGACTCGGATCTGTTACCTTACCCAGCAGCTACCCCTCCCCACCAGTTGACGCTCATCCTCTGCTCCTTGGCTTCCTGTTTACACCTCTGTGACTGCGCTTGGTTTTACACATGGTTTTGTTTATCCTTAAAGTTTCTTGAAGCTAGGGGCGATAGAAGTAGTCTCTTGCCCTCAAAGAGCTTTCCATCTCATTAGAGAAGTGAGGCTAGCCATAGAGCCGTGGAGTTGCTACGGAAGAATCAAGGTTAGCAGATGTTCAGGAGCTGATTTGGGGGGTACACAGAGATGGTGGGAGCAAGGTCTGAGTCCACTGGGGTCAGCGAACTGTGACAGTCCTGGTGATGTGCTGCCAGTTTTAATTCGGATTCCTGGATGATTTGTGGAGTAAAAGCCTTTAGCGAAACAGGATTGCTACATTTTCACAGATTAAAGGGGTGGTGACTTCCAAAGGGTCATAGGTACCCTTTCCTAAAACGCAAGGATTTCAGTAGGCCTTCTCTCTGGTTAGGGCGATGGAGGGTGGAGAGTGGGGGAGCCTCCTTAGAACCCAGCAGAACTTGGGTATTTTTTGCTAACAGTCATGGTGGGTACATCTGTTACAAACTAAGTATCTTTTGAATTCAAATCCCGCTTAGTTTCACTTTGATTTTGCTAATCTGTGGCCTGTGGCACACTGAGTGTCAAAGAAGGAAGTAAAATCTTTGGCCAGATTTTGTTTTTAACTACTCAGAAGGGAAGTGATAGGATAAGTGGAAGGGAAGTGCATAGGACTGAACTTCAAAAGCCATGGGATTTGGACCTTAGATTCCACACCTGTAAAGTGAGTGGGTTGGCCGGGGTGGTCTTTAAGGTCCCTTCTGGCTCTAACATTCTACACTTTTAGGATTTTAATTCCTGGTTGACATTTGGCTAACCAGAAGACACCGGATGAGAGACCAGCTTATTAAAGAACATCTCTCTAGGGACGACTGGCGTGAGCACTGGCCTGGGAGTCCGAAGATTGTGCCTTTAGATCCTCTTCATCATGAAAGCTGGTGACTTTCGGCAATCACCTAGCTTCTCTGGGACTTATTTTCCTTATACGTGAATACTAAGAAGCGATTAGATTAGGTAATTTATTGAAGATCCTTCTGGCTCTCAGTTTCTAGTTGTCAGTCTTAAGAATGGCTTGTTAATAATGGCTAGGTAAAGAGCTTTGACCTTGGAGTCAATTTACAGCTTCAAATCCAAGCTCTGCCACTCACTATCTATGACCTTTACTCAGCTCCTGTGCACCTTGGTTTCATTTTCTGCTACACAGGGATATCTGCTCTGTCTACTTCAGAAGACACTCCCAGAGGTTACAATGTGTGTGAGAGAACTTGCTAAACTTTAAAAGTGCTGTATACATTTTATGAGGTATTAGTTGCTGCTTCAGATGTTGATCAGCTGAGATAAATCTTCAGGGTGTTATGGGGGAGAAGCCTGGCTCTGAAATGCCGCAAGTAGCTGGAAGTTGACTTGGTCAGTTCTCCGGTTAGGAGTTCTGGGGCAGAGGAGCCTTAGCCCTGCTTTGGGGGGGTGGGGGGCTTGTGCATTTGTGTAGCAATCTGGGAAGTAAAAAGGGAAACAGGCCACAGCTCAGCAAGGAGGGAAGCCTTCAGTGAGGATGAAATGGTGTGGCGGATGTCACCGGGATGTCACCGGCCGTGGCCCTCAAGGACCTGCCTTCCCCTCCTCTCTGGTGGGGGGGGGGAGGGTTGGGTTGGGAAGAGAAGGAAAATGGCAAATTGTTAACAAGTACACATGTGGGGAAAGTAGTAAAACTGTAAGGCTATCTGATGTATTGTTGGATTCTGGGAAATTCGTATTTTCTTCATTCTCTGTATTTTCCAAATTTTCTATAACGAATATGTATTTTTTAAATCAGAAAAATAAAAAGCTTTTAAAAATTGGAGGAGATCATTTTTACAAATGTGGGTTCCGCTTTTTTTTCTGCTTTTCTCATTTGATTAAAGAAATAATAAAAGTTATTGAATTAGGCTATGTCTTTCTTCCAAATCAATGTTAGATTATTGTGCTTTTCATTTTTATGTTTTTATAGTTTGAAGGGGTTGGGATGTTGAAACCATCTATTTAAATTCTTTGGACATATTTAAAAAACAGAGTTTTATCTGGTTAAAAAAATTTTTTAGTACGACAGAGTACTGAAAACTTAGCATGCCCCTAAATCTGATTTATCACCTCTATTTCATGACAAAAAAATTTCAAAAATAGTTTCTTACCATTGACCTGTAAGTCTTACTTCCAGGAATTCATCCTAAGGCAATAATTGGACAGTGCATGAAGATAGAGAAATGTTCATCACAGTTATATGATAGAAAAAATGTGACCCAACTTAAACATACAAAAATAGGGGATTAGCTTACAAGTCATGCAGTTATTAATGGGAACATAGATGTATTTGACATGCAAATATATTCATTCCTCCCCCCCCATTAAGGTAAAAAGCCTATAAGCAAAGCTATCTATCTATACAAAAATTCCATTTTCTATTCAAAGAAAGGGGGTCCACATATAATCATAAATAAATGTGTGAAAAGATATGTTAGTAGTTGTTGACTTTAGATAATGGGATTATAGACCTCCCCCCGACTTATTTTCTTATTTTTCTATGACAAGTATATATTACTTGTTAACTTTTTAAAGTTGAAAATAGGGATGCCTGGGTGGCTCAGTCAGTTAAGTGTCTGCCTTCGGCTCAGGTCATGATCCCAGAGTCCTGGGATGGAGCCCCACATTGTGCTCTCTGCTCAGCAGGGAGTCTGCTTCTGCTTCTCCCTCTGCCTCTCTCCCTGCTTGTGCTCAATCTCTCTCTCTCAAATAAATAAATAAAGTCTTTAAAAAAATAAAGTTGAAAATAGTTTTGTGAAACAACTTGGCTAAATAGAATCAGGTTGTGTGGGACAAAACATTTATTAAATAACAAAATAAATGTGTCATTTTCTATATAAAAAGTCTTTTTCCTAGGTTTATTCTCAGTTGGACATGTATTAGGAAACTTTTTTTTTAATACACAAGATTGATTTTAATTGTTATTTTGTTATTAAATATAGTAATTATTAATTTATTAATTAGCACACGAACTCGCATGGGCCACTTGATTCTTTGACACCTCAGGTTCTTTTTCATTAAAATGGAGCTAACATTTCATTAATAAGTTTGTTGTGGGGATTTAAGAGACTGGTAAACAATGATCCTGTAATTACATGTGTGAAAGCACTGTGGAACGCGTGGGCTACATAAATAGCAACTATTGTTAATTATTATTCACTAATCAACAATAATAGTATTTGCTGGGTACTTAAAAGACTATTAGTACTTGCTTAGTAAATAAGATTAAGAGAAGGAAGATTAAGAGAAGAAAGACTAGCAAATGGAAAACAAGAATCCACACACTGCTGTGGGTAAGTAAGCTGTAACGGGGAAGAGCATTTTATTTATTTATTTTTTTTTAATTTTTCATTTTTTTTTAAAGATTTTATTTGTTTGAAAGAGAGAATGAGATAGAGAGCATGAGATGGGGCAGGGTCAGAGGGAGAAGCAGACTCCCTGCTGAGCAGGGAGCCCGATGAGGGACTCGATCCTGGGACTCCAGGATCATGACCTGAGCTGAAGGCAGTCGCTTAACCAACTGAGCCACCCAGGCACCCCGGGAGAGCATTTTATATTGCTGTTGGTGTTCAAGGCCAGGGAAGTCACTGAGGATGATTAGGAGAATAGGAAAACTATGGATGAGAGAGAGTTTCTTCCATATGGAAATGGTTCTTGAGTTGGCCTTGAAGATGGGGAGGATGTGGCTGAACAAAGGAAAGGGTTAGCAACATGAATAAGGAGATGGTGGAGATAGGAGACAGACAGCTGGGTGGTGTGAAGAGAATGGCTTGACTGAAGTGGATGGTAGGAATTAGTGAATGTGTTGGTTAGGTAAACTCAGAGCCAGAGCATGGGGAACACCAAAACCTGCACAAAGAAGTACTGAGTTGATAGAAGAAGTAGGATTCCAATCCCAAGACCCTTTCACTCTCAGCAGATGATCCAGAAGTATCTGTTTCCACAGCTGAACTGACAAACTCACCTGGATCTGCATCTGTCCTTTCCTCTTACATCAGTGAAGGCTTCTGTGGACGGTCTGTTTACCTCTGTGCTTTGCATCGTGTGTGCGTATGTGTGTGTGTGTGTGTGTGTGTGTGAGAAAATCTCCCCCTTTTGGGCCATTTTAACCATTTTTTTAAGTGTACAATTCAGTGGCATTAATTACATGATGTGCAACCATCACTAGTATCTATTTCAAGAAACTCTACCCATGAAGCAATAACTCCCCATCCCCCCTTCTCCTCAGCCCCTGGTAACCTCTGATCTACTTTCCATCATTATGTGTTTGACTACCCTAGATACCTCATATAAGTGGAATCATACAATATTTGTCTTTTTGTGTCTGGCTTATTTCATTAGGCTTAATGTTTTCAAGGTTCATGTATGTTGTAGCCTGTATCGGAACCTCATTACTTTTTATGGCTGAATATTATTCCACGGCATGGATATACCATGAAATTGTCCATTTGAAATGAAATGAAATGGCAATAGAAGAGGGTAGTTTTTCCTTTTGTTTTTAAGGCCACATATGAAAAATGTTGTCAACCTTACGTCAGTTCCTGGAATTTTTTTGAATCTTTTTTTTTTTTTTTTTAAAGATTTTATTTATTTATTTGACAGAGACACAGCGAGAGAGGGAACACAGCAGGGGGAGTGGGAGAGGGAGAAGCAGGTTCCCCACGGAGCAGGGAGCCCGATGCGGGGCTCGATCCCAGGACCCTGGGATCATGACCTGAGCCGGAGGCAGACGTTTAACGACTGAGCCACCCAGGCACCCCATTTCTTTGAATCTTTACATATCAATCAAAGCAAAGTCTGAGACCCATGCTCTAGTACGTGTTGCATCCTTTGCAATGTTCCAGTTCCTTTTGGCACCATCACAAATGGTTTGTAACATGGATTCAGTTAGGCTCAAAGGATGCTTGCTGACAGCTGTCTTTTCTTTTGTTCATGTCTCCACATAACATGAACTTTTCCATCAAGAGAGGTATCTTTCCATTATTTTTGGGCACTAGAGCTTTCCAAGGAAGTTACAGGATGCTTTCCTGATGTGATGAAATGATCAGACAGAGGCGAGGATGCAGGTATACTTTACAAGCAAACGCAGTGACCTATGGGAGGCAGTTGAGAAGAAGGGTGAGAAGTAGTGAGTAGTGAGACCCTGAAGCATCCTGTGCTCCACAGCACCCTTGGCCAGTAGGCTTGGACCATGGTGTTTTTATTTATAAGGCCAGGGCTCTTGTAAATAAAAGCAAGGTCAAAATAGAAAGTTTGCAGTATTCCAAGTCTGTGTCTATAAAAATCAAGTATCACTTAGGTGACATATCAGATCTTTATTCACTTAGGTCTATTTTCAATGATTTTCCTAAGGTGGGTTTTCAATCTCCTCTCTCCGTTGCTGAGAGTCCTTACAATACTTCTTTCCGCAGGTTGGGATGAATAAAGACTGTAAATGCTAGAAATGTTTCACAGGGAGTAAGAAGATACAGTGCAGTGTGTGTTTGTAATCACTTGCTGGAAAGGCGGCCCGGCTGTACAGCGGATTTACCACAACCATGGTCCTGGAGCCACTGGGATCGTGGGAGAGACCCTGCTGAGTCGGAGCAATATCATATTGCAGGTGTGGCTTATGATTAGAGAAGCAGTAGAAATAGGGGAAGAAATGATAGAGGAAGAATGTTTTCATAGGACAATCTCAGGACATGCACAAGAAGTTCCCACAGAGTTAATCTAGTCCAAGCCCAAGACACTAAGCTCTGAGAAGTGAGACATCTTGATCAAGGTCATAGGGATGACTTCTTACTTCTAGTCCAGAGCCTTTACTGCTACACCAGAGGAAGAAGTTAGTGGGAGTGATTTCGTGAAAGAGTAATGAGGTTGGTTTTGATCTGTTGTTTAATAAAAACAAAAACACATGGCTTGTTAAAAGGGCTAAGTTTACCTGGATTTCAACTGTTAGGGTAAGAAAGCCATATTTTATTATTTGTTAGTACTGATGATATGTTTCTTCTGCTATTAAAAAATACCAGGGAATTTATTTTCTTTATTAATCTGGTACCACTGGGGATAATGGGAGGGGATGATTTAGATTTTTTAATAAGTATTCATATTTATCCTGATTATATTGTGTTGGACAGAGATGTCAACACTCAACTCTGGAGGATCTCAAGCCCCTTCCTCATCTGCTCACGTGATAGGACATTTGTAATTCAATCTAGTGCCTTCATTCCCTCGTGGCATTTCAATGAACTCTTTTCTATAATGGTACCATTCTAGGCCCATTCAGACTCTAGAGGAACCCAATAAGAAATTGTTCGTTTTTACTCTAAATTATCTAAAGAGATCTAGGCTCTTTGGATCGAGGAAATAGTACGACAAAGAGAAACATCTAATTTCTAATTGTTCCTTCATAAGGATCTCTGTTGCATCATGTGTATGGCTATCTGTTTTATCAAGGTAAGAGCCTGGGAAAAGGGAAGGGAGAAAGGAAAGAAAGCCCACATTTATTAAGTGCTAACTGTATGCCTGGCACTTTATATATGCTGGCTTATTGGATCTTTACAATAACCCTACGATATAGTTGATTTCCTTTTATAAGTGAGGACATTAGGATCAGAGAATCACACATTTGATTCTAAGAGTCCAGATTTCATTATACACAAAGTGGTCTTACCTTACTAGGGATGTTCATGAACAAACACACCTACATCTGCTTTTCACAGTTACTAGGGAATCCTGTTGAGGTATGATTGTATAGCTAGGATGTTTCAGTGTTCTTTTCCCACACTTTAAGGATATGATGAAGAAGTGGGTCTGAGAGGGGCTTTCTCTGCTCTCTAAAGTAGCGCCTCTCCAACATTCTTTGCCCTGTACATTTGACTTCCTTTTCTCCCATTTTGCACCATCTGACATATGCTTATTTATGATCTATTTCTTTTACTAGGAGGTACGCTTCTTGAGATGAGATGTGTTGTAAGCTCCATGAGATCAGGAAATACTTTCTCTTCAGCTTCTGAGAGAAGGTCTGGCACCTCGTAGGCCTAAATCATTAAATATTTGATGGATTTGTTAATTCCTGAAGCTTCCTGAGAGTTGTCAGTTCAGTGGTCAGCATGGGTCTTGAGTAAAGCACAAAAGTGAAAAGGAGATTATTCACATAAAGTGAGTTGTAAAAGAATGAATGGGCTGTGGAAAACAGACAAGAGAACAAAAGGGGTACAGCCCCCCGCCCCGAAGTCCTCTTCCATCCGTGTACAGGAGAACCATTCCTGTGTTTTACACGTGAAGATACCGGATGTGCTGTCTCCACCACCCAGTAGTTAACACGAAAAAGAGGCTTAAAATTTAGAATCAAAGATGCAGCTGCTTTCACATGAAGCAGCAGTCAAAAAAAGAGCCTAAAGGGACAGTTTTCCTGTTCAACCACTGTTCCGTTGTCTGTAACCGATGTATGACATTTGGGGAAAACACAGCCAAAAACAAGCTAGTACTGAGGTAGGTGTGCTTCTGATGCCTTTTCTGAGCATGGTTGAATTGACCAACAATAGAAACTTGGGGGAAACCATTGCTAGATTCTACAGAAGGGAGCTATTCACATGCTAGAGAAAGGAAGTTCTTCTAGATGAAGTGGAGTGGGACCACACTGGACTTGAGGGCTATCTGAGAGTCTGGTTTGGGATCTCATCAATATGCCCTACTTCAGAGGCACAAAGGGTAAGGGCAGGAGTGAGCAGTAGGACAGACTGGGAACTCTTCACAGGAGTCTCCTTAGCCACTGTGGCTTGGAAGTGTCCACGGGGCTGGTAGTGGTTGAGCTGCATCTCTCCAAGGGCAAGGCTCAGCCCTGGTATGGTGTTTGGCAGCACCACGAAGGTCAAACCACACCAGGACTCAGGGGAGACTGTCCCAAGTCATTTACAGCTGTGGCCCCCACCCCATTCTCTTCAGGCTGTTGAGTCGTAGAACTTGTTCCTGACCCCCGAGTTTAAAGTCCTTGAGGAGAATAACATCAGAGAAAAGTGCTGGAATCCAAGAAGACTCCTCTCTTCCAGTCCCGTTTGGGGGGTAAATCCAAGGTTTGGGTAAAATTCTCAATGTACAAAGATGAGTAACTAGAAATTCTCCTCACACAGTTTGGGGCTGTATAAAAAGTGTTTGCATAATTAAGGCAACAGAGCCTAATATTCAAGAACCATTCATATACTCAGCAGGTACTTATTAAATATCTCTTATGTGCTTGACATTCTTCTATTTGCTTAGAAGAGAGCAGTGAACAAAACAGACAAAAATCCCTGCCTTCATGGAACGTATATTCTATCAGGGAAAAAATTTTTCTGAAGGGAAGAAGAAAATTTTAAATAACATCTGCTCTTCTCTGTACTTTCAAAAAACAAACAAAAAAGGATTCCATGGCTATTCCACTTGATGTATATACCCTCAGGGACTGTTCCACACATGCAAAGGCAGATAGGCACAATGATGTTCGCTGAAACTTGTTCATGGTGGGGGAAATTGCAAACTAAATGTCACTAGAGAAAAGGATAAATAAATGTGGTTTGTTTATTTTATAGTGTGCAGCTCTGGGACCGGAAGTCTAGGATTTAATCCAGCTGTACCACTCATGGGTCTTTGTTTTTTTCCAGCTTTAATGAGATGTCATTGACATATAACAGTTGTTTTGTTTTTTAGATTACACATGTAAGTGAAATCAGATTGTGTTTGTCTTTGTCTGACTTACCTCACTTAGCATAATGCCCTCCAGGTCCACCCACGTTGTCACAAATGGCAAGATTTTACTCTTTTTATGGCTAAGTCATATTTCATATATGCACCACATCTTTGTTATCCATTCATCTACCGATGGACACTTAAGTTGCTTTCGTATCTGGGCTATTGTAAATAATGCTGCAGTGAACACAGGGGTGCATATAGCTCTTCAAATTGGTGTTTTGTTTTCTTCAGATAAATACTCAGATGTGGAATGACTGGATCATATGATAGTTCTATTTTTAATTTTTTGAGGAACTTCCATACATTTTTTCATAGTGGCTGCACCAATTTACTTTCCCACCAGCAGTGTATGAGGGTCCCTTTTATCCACATCCTTACCAACTCTTGTTATTTCTTATCTTTTCGGTAATGGCCAATCTGCCTGGTGTGAGGTGATATCTCATTGTGGTTTTGATTTGCATTTACCTGATGATTAGTGATGTTGAGCATCTTTTCATGTGATGCTTGGCCATCTGCATGTCTTCTTTGGAGAAATGTCTTTTCATGTCTTCTGCCTATTTTTAAATCAGATATTTTTTGATATTAAATTGTGTAAGTTCTTTCCATATTTTGAATATTAATCCTTTACTGGATATATGGCTTGCAAATAACTTCTCCCATTCAGTAGGTTGCCTTCTTATTTTGTTGATGGTTTCCTTCACTGTGCAGAAGCTTTTTAGTTTGATATAATTCCATTTGTTTGTTCTAGCTTTTGTTGTCCTTGCCTAAGGATACCGGTCCAAAAAAATATCACTAGGAGTGATGTCAAAGAGCTTACTACCTATATTTTCTTTTAGGAGTTTTATGGTTTCAGGTGTTACATTCAGGTCTTTAATCCATTTTGAGTTTATTTTGTGTATGGTATAAGAAAGTGGCCCAGTTTCATTCTTTTGCATATGGCTCTCCAGTTTTCCCAGCACCATTTATTGCAGAGACTGTCTTTTCCCCATTGTTTATCTAGCCTCCTTTGTCTAGATAGACCATATAAATGTGGGTTTATTTCTGGGCTCTTTATTCTGTTTCATTGATCTATGTGTCTGTTTTGTGCCAGTACCATACTGTCTTGATAACTATAGCTTTGTAGTGTAATTTGAAATCAGGGAGCATAATACGTCCAGCATTGTTTTTCTTTCTCAAGATTGCTTTGGCTATTTGGGGTCTTTTGTTGTTCCATATAAATTTTAGTATTATTTGTTCTAGTTCTGTGAAAAATACTATTGGTATTTTGATGAGGAATGCATTGAATCTGAAGATTGCTTTGGGTAGTATAGACATTTTGACAATATTAATTCTTCCAGTCCATGATCATGTTATATTTGTCAATTTATTTTTGTTATCTTCAATTTCTTTCATCAATAAAATCTTCTTACAGTTTTCAGAGTGCAGGTCTTTAACCTACTATGTTAAATTTATCCCTAGGTATTTTATTTTATTTTATTTTATTTTATTTTTTGATGTAGTTTAAATAAGATTATTTTCTTCATTTCTCTTTCTGATAGCTCATTATTAGTATATAGAAATGCAACCAATTTCTGTATGTTACTTTTGTATTCTGGAACTTTACTGAATACATTTATTAGTTCTAATAGTTTTTTTGATGATCTTTAGGGTTTTCTGTATGTAGTATCATGTCATCTGCAAATAGTGACAGTTTTAATTATTCCTTACCAATTTGAATCAAGCCTTTTATTTCTTTTTCTTGTCTGATTACTGTAGCTAGGGGTTCCAGTACTATGTTGAATAAAAGTAGCAAGAGTGGGCATCCTTATCTTGTTCCTCATCCTAGAGGAAAAGCTTTTAGCTTTTCACCATTGAACATGATGTTAGCTGTGGATTTGTCATACGTGGCTTTTATTATGTTGAGATACATTCCTTCTATAACCACTTTGTTGGGAGTTTTTAATCATAAATGGATGTTGAAGGTATGACCTAGGACAAGCACTGGAGTGAGACAAGGGCCACCTACAGTTTGGCCCTCCTGCTGCAGGCCCCCCCCCCAACCACCCCTCTCACCCCTGCCTTAGGCCTGGACAATCCCACAGCATGATCTCCCTCCAGGACCCACATACCAGGCTTCCACTTCCAGCTGGGTTCTTGGCCTCATGGCTAGGACCCCAAGGAGGGCTGCTCAGACAAACGCCTAAAGGCCCATGCTTGGGCCACAAAGGCTAGCTATTATGGTGTCTAGTGGCCAGGAGGATAAAAATGGATGTTGATTTTTGTCAAGTGCTTTTTCAGCAACTATTTAGATGTTCATATGATTTTTATCCTTTGTTTTGTTAATGTGTATCACATTGATTTTTTTAAAAAGATTTTATTTATTTATTTGACAGAAAGAGACACAGCGAGAGAGGGAACACAAGCAGGGGGAGTGGGAGAGGGAGAAGCAGGCTCCCCGCTGAGCAGGGAGACCGATTCAGGGCTCCATTCCAGGACCCTGGGATCATGACCTGAGCTGAAGGCAGACGCTTAACGACTGAGCCACCCAGGCGCCCTCACATTGATTGATTTGCAGATGGTGTACCATCCTTGCATCCCTGGAATAAATCCCACTTGATCATGGTGTATGATCCTTTTAATGTAGTGTTGAATTTGATTTGCTAATATTTTTTGAGGATCTTTGCATCTATGTTCATCAAGGATATTGGCCCAAAATTTTCTTTCTTTTGTGGTGTCTTTGTCTGATTTTAGTATCAGGGTAATGCTGGCCTCATAAAATGAGTTTGGAATTGTTACTTCCTCTTCAGTTTTTTGTTTTTTTTTTTAAGATTTTATTTATTTATTAGACAGAGAGAGAGCACGAGCACGGGGAGCGGCAGAGGGAGAGGGAGAACCAGGCTCCCTGTGGAGCAAGGAGCTGGATGCGGGGCCCAATCCCAGGACCCTGGGATCATGACCTGAGCCAAAGGCAGACACTTAACCGACTGAGCCACCCAGGCACCCCTCCTTTTCAGTTTTTTGGAATAATTTGAGAAGGATAGGGACTAACTCTTCTTTAAATGTTTAGTAAAATTCATCTGTGAAGCTCTCTGGTCCTGGACTTTTGTTTTTTGGGAGTTTTAAAATTACTGATTCAGTTTCATTACTTGTAATTGATCTATTTAGATTTTCTATTTTTTCATGATTCAGTCTTGGAAGATTGTGTGTTTCTAGGAATCTGTCCATTTCTTCTGTTTTCCAGTTTGTTGGCATATAATTGTTTGTGGTAGTCTCTTATAGTTCTTTGTATTTCTGTGATATCAGTTGCAACTTCTCTTCAGTTTCTTATTTATTTGGGTCCTTTCTCTTTTTTTTCTTGATGAGTCTTTTTTTCTTCATGAAGTTTATTGATTTTTGTCTATCTTTTCAAAAAAACCAGCTATTAGTTTCATTGATCTTTTCTTTTGTCCTTTTTTAGTCTCTATTTCATTTATTTCTCCTCGGATCTTTATTATTTCCTTCCTTCTACTAACTTTGGGCCTTGTTTTTTCTTCTTTTTTAGTTCTTTTAGGTATAAAGTTAGATTTTGGGGGGATTTTCTTATTTCCTGAAGTAGGTCTGTATCACTATGAACATCCCTCTTAGAACAGCTATTGCTATATCCCATAGATTTGGAAAGTTGTGTTTCCATTTTAATTTGTCTCAAGCTATTTTTTTATTTTCTTATTGATGTGTTCATTGACACATTGGTCATTTAGTAGCAGGTTGTTTAGTCTCCAAATGTTTGTGTTTTTTTCAGTTTTCTTTTTTTAATTGATTTCTAGTTTCATACCACTGTTATCAGAAAAGATGCTTGATATGACTAAGTCTTCTTGAATTTATTGAGACTTGTTTTGTGGCCTAACATATAATCTATGTGTGACAGTGTTCCATGTGCACTTGAAGAGAATGTATATTCTGCAGTTTTTGGATGAAATGTTCTGTGTATTAAGCCCATTAGGTCTACTATGTTGTTTAAGGCCAATGTTTCCTTATTGATTTTCTGCCTGGATGATCTATTCCTTGATGAAAGAGGGGCATTAAAGTCCCCAGTATTATTGTATTACTGTCAATTTCTCCCTTTTTGCCTGCAAGTATTTGCTTTATCTGTTTAGGTGCTCCTATGTTGGATGTATAAATATTTATGAATGTTCGATCCTCTTCTTGGATTGACCCCTTTATCATTATGTAATGTCTTTTCTTTGTCTTTTATTATCTTTTTTTAAAAAGATTTTATTTATTTTTTAAGAGAGACAATGAGCACGAGTGGGGGTGGGGGGGAGCAGAGAAAGAGCGACAAGCAGACTCTGTGCTGAGCGCAGAGCCCAACATGGGGCTCAATCCCACGACCCTGAGATCATAACCTGAGCTGAAATCAGGAGTTGGATGCTCAACCGACTGAGCCACCCACGTGCCCCCAGTCTTTGTTTTAAAGTTGGTTTTGTCTGATATGAGTATTGCTATTCCAACTTTATTTTCTTTTCCATTGGCATGGAATATCTTTTTCTATTTCTTCACTTTCAGTATGTGTGTCATTAGAGCTGCAGTGAGTCTTAATTTCTTCATCTGTACCACAGGGGTTACTAACAGTATTTATCTCACAGGTCTATTTGAGCATTATATGAGAAATGTAAATCCATTAGAATAGTGTTGGAACAGAGAAAGCACTTAATAAATGTTAGCTATATTTGCTGATAATGGAGCACTACATATAGCGGTTAAAAGGAATGGACTAAGTCTATATACAAACATGAATAGATATAAAAATATACTTTATTTCATTCAACAAATATTTATTGAGCGCCTACTATATTCCAGGCAGTCTTCTAGGTACTTGAGAATAATTAGTGAACACAACAAAGATCCTGCCCTCATGGACCTTGTATGCCAGAGGTAGGGAAGCAGTTGTAAAGTATAAAGAAATTATATATTATGTTAGAAGGGATAAATGCCCTGGAAAAGGGAAAAGAGAAGTATAGTAAAGGTGTTGGGAATGCCAGAGTTAAGGGCAGGGGGGTTGGTTGAATTTTAAGCCAACAAAACAAATATGAGAAAATGTTAACAATTATAGATCCAGGTGGTAGGTATACAGATATTTATTATATTATTTTTCCTTTTCTATATATTTAAAGTTTTTTTCTTGAAAATTCCTCTCCATGCCATGAGATAAAAAAAAATAATAATGAGTCTGAAATATGAAGGGAGTTGGCTAAGAAGCAGAAAAGAATTAAAAAGGAGCTAAATGAGAACTATTTTTAATAAAGAATCCAAAGAAAATGTTGGACTTTAAAAGTCCATTAGAAATAGAGATGAATAGAATCACAATTCAGAAAATCGAAGAGTAATATAGAAGACACATGTGGGGCGCCTGGGTGGCTCAGTTGGTTAAGCGACTGCCTTCGGCTCAGGTCATGATCCTGGAGTCCCTGGATCGAGTCCCGCATGGGGCTCCCTGCTCGGCAGGGAGTCTGCTTCTCCCTCTGACCCTCCCCCGTCTCATGTGCTCTCTCTCATTCTCGCTCTCTCTCAAATAAATAAATAAGATCTTAAAAAAAAAGACACATGTGATAATAAATATAATCAAATAAAACCATAATAAATATAACTATAGCTACGATTACAGATAGAATAGCACATATTTCTGAGTTGAAGACCTAAACAAAAGTGATAAAAAGATAAACTCAGAGACATATACTAGTAAGACTGTTGCAAAGCTATTATTAACTACTCCAAACTCCTTAGTTCCTTTTTGTTGGGTGTGGCAATGTGCCAACTATAAAACTACATTTTCGGGGCATCTGGGTGGCTCAGTCGTTAAGCGTCTGCCTTTGGCTCAGGTCATGATCCCAGGGTCCTGGGATCAAGCACCCCATCACATCGGGCTCCCTGCTCAGTGGGGAGCCTGCTTCTCCCTCTCCCGCTCCCCCTGCTTGGGTTCCCTCTCTCGCTGTGTCTCTCTCTGTCAAATAAATAAATAAAATCTTAAAAAAAAAAAGCAAACAACAACTACATTTTCAAGGCTCTCTTGCCGATTTCCGCCATGTAGAATATGGATGTGAAAGCTGGAGCTGCAGTAGGAGGCACAGAATGGGGGGGGGGGGGAAGGAATGGAAGCCTCATGCTAAGAAAGGTGGAAGATACTGGATTCATTGTTGACCTGGGTCCATGTGATATCTCTGTATTTTTTATATGTAATATATAAATTTTTAAAAGACACTGTTACCTGAGTTTTCTGCTAAATGCAATTAAACCCATTTCTAACTGAAACATTGTTGAACTATAAACATTTGTGGGAAAGGACTGTAATCCACTAGTTCTCATCCAGCCAAACTGCTCATGTGTGAAGACAATATAAGGTCTTTCTCAGACACACGAGAGCTCACAAAGTATATAACACCCATGTATCCCGACTCTGTGTAGATCTGAGGTAAAATTCAGGCAGCACAGCATCCACACTGTGTAAACCTGGACCAATTATTTAAGCTCTTGAAGGTTTAGTTTCTTTATCTAAAAACTAGAGAAAATATTATTTACTTCATAAGATTGTTATAAAGGTTAAGGAGAGATAATATATGCCAAGCCCCTTGTGTATGCTTAGCACTCTTGAAAAGAAAATTTATTGCAACAACCAAATTTAGCCCACCAGGAGAAGAATCAAAGACATCTTTTTTTTTTTTTTTAAAGATTTTATTTATTTATTTGAGAGAGAGCGAGTACATGAGAGGGGGGAGGGTCAGAGGGAGAAGCAGACTCCCTGCCGAGCAGGGAGCCCGATGCGGGACTCGATCCAGGGACTCCAGGATCATGACCTGAGCCGAAGGCAGCCGCTTAACCAACTGAGCCACCCAGGCGCCCCATAAAAGAGTATTTCTAAATGATCAGCACATGTAAAAATAATCTTGCTGATAATCAAAGAAGTTGGTACAAAGTAAATGCTTAACTATAGGGCATTGGAAAAGTAAGTTATGATACATCCAAGTGAATATTTATGTCATAATCATTAAAAATAATGTCATAGCAAGATATTTCATGAGGTGGGAAATAATTGCTTTGGAAATAAGTTTGGTGAAAACTTGGTATGTTCTATATTATGTTTCTGTTTTTAATGTAACAAAACATCACATAAAAAAGAAATTCTATCTACCTATCTACCTATCTACTCACCTACCTATCTTTCTGTCTCCTGGAAAGAAGATCAAAATGTTAATAATTATTTTTAGTTGGGGGAATATGGGAACCTCCCCTTTTTTGCAGTTTTCTGTTTAAAAATATTCTGCAGTGAATATATATTTCTTTGCTAATTAGAAAGGAAAAACAATATTTTTAAGGTTTGTGTAGACAAGGACACAGGAGCTAGCTTGAAGGGATACCTACTGGTGAAATTTGGGACAACTTGAGCATCATAAAGAATAAGGATGTTAAAGATTAGTAAAAGGGAATGAGAGGGGTGCCTGGGTGGCTCAGTCGTTAAGCTTCTGCCTTCAGCTCAGGTCATGATCCCAGGGTCCTGGGATCGAGCCCCACATTGGGCTCCCAGCTCCCTGGGAAGCCTGCTTCTCCCTCTCCCACTCCCCCCGCTTGTGTTTTCTCTCTCACTGTCTCTCTGTCAAATAAATAAATAAAATCTTTATTTAAAGGGAAGGGGAAAGAAAGCTCCTCTTTACAAGACAATGCCACAAAGTAAATATAGAAGAAATTACATAGTGAGAAAAATCAACATTCTCCAGTTCCTAATGTAATACTTGATTCAGGCAGTGGTCAGCAATGAAAGTAAAGATCATTGAGGGAAAGGTTGGTGGGCAACAGGATCATTACATGGGGTCTCACAGTGTCACTGCTCACCCCCCCATCCCTGCCTTCCTGCCCTGATGTTATCCAATATTTTTTTTTTAAGTTATCTAATATTACAAGGGAAGCAATGTTCCTTTACAGAGGAGAGATCTGGCTACCACCACCTTTTAGCCAAGTGACCAGAGGGAACATGATAGTACAGACTGTCATTATGTGCAAACAGAAGTATACAAACATTATCTCTGTACCTTCCTTCCAAAAATGTGTCACCTACATCTAATCCTGAGGAAACCATCAGAAAAACTCAGAATGTGGGGTGTTCTAAAGCCAGCTGACCTGGACTCTTCAAAAAGGGAAACCAAAGAGGGCATGAGGACAATTGTAGATTAAAAGACACCAAAGAGACATAAAACCAGATGCAGTATCAAAACTATGAAAGACACTATTAGGACCATCAGGGAAATTTAAATTTTTTAAATTTAAAAAATTCTATTAACATTAGCTATTACATATTAGTGTTCATTTTCTAGATGTGCTCGTGTTATTGTAGTTATGTAGGAGAATGTCCTTGTCCATAGGAGATGCTTGACTAGGAATTTAGGAGCCAAGTGTCACAATGTCTGCAAGTTAGTTTTTGAATGGTTCGTCAACAGTTCATATGTGAGAGAGAAAATAAATGAGGCCAAATGTTGACAACTGGTGGCTGGAGATGAAGGGTAAGCAATGTTGATTGAATTATTCTTTCGACTCATTTCTAAGGGTTTGAACATCTAAATATGAAAGGTAATGGGGGGAAGTTCAGGTGGAAATAAAAAGGAGAGAGAAGAGTGAAATACATGAGACGTAAGGGACATGGCATCCAGGTACAATGTGTGGATCTTGTTGGCTCTCGCTTCCAACAAATCAACCCTAGGGACACATTTATGAGAGAATCCGGGAAATCTGAACACTGGCGGGATGTTTGGTGAAATGAAGTATGAAGCAGGTGAAACGAGACTGGCTATGATAATTTTTTTTTTTTTTTTTGAGAGAGCGAGCACGTGTGCAGGAGGGAGGGGCAGAGGCAGAGAGAGAGAGAGAGAGAGAGAGAATCTCAAGCAGGTTCCACCCCCAACACGGAGCCCTCTGCGGATCTTGATCTTGATCTCACAATGCTGAGATCATGACCTGAACCAAAATCAAGAGTCAGATTCTTTACCAACTGAGCCACCCAGGCACCCTTGCTGTGATAATTATTGAGCCTGGGTCATGGGTCCATAGGGAGTGATTGTATTATCCTGTCTACTTTTGCATGTTGGGAAACTTCCATAGAAAAGTTGGGGGTGCAACTCAAAATTACATAGTAACATTGGACTTTGTCAGGGAGTGAGTGACCAATAGATCTAAATATGTTCCCATGGGTATACATAAGAATTGCACAGAAGAGTGGTAAGTTGTGAAATCAAGATTAGTACCCGAATTTCTCTCATAGCAGTGATTTTAAGTGAGTTGCATGGGAGGGGGTAGCTGTGGTAGTGAAGGTTACATGGAAGTAATTGTCTTTCTATTTTTTTCCTTTTCTATTTTCATCCTCTCAATTTCCCCAATGCATGAGGCTCTTGACCACCATAAAGAAAGCTAGAGCTGATGCATTGTCTTCATTACTTCTGAAGCTGATGGAATGTTATTTATTGCTTCCACCTAAGTTTGAGAAATTCAAGATTTGTCTATTTCATCAGTTCTTACGTAGCTAGGAGAGCTTTTATTGTCCTGCAGATTCCAGATGCTACTGTACCTGCCAGTGCTAATTTAACATTGAGCTGAAGATAAACACAAGGTTTTGAAAGGAATGATCATTCAGGAAGATCATACAAACCTCCTACTCCCCCTAGCCTCCCCAGGATCCGTGAGAGCTGTAAAGGTGAAAAACACTCATATTTTTGCATGCCTGTTGGTTAGGAGGACCAGTTAGGCTACAGTCAGATATCTCTTAGGGAATGATGAGCAGGTGGTCTAGCCCCATGATGGCCCTGAACAATTTAACTTTTACTCTAAGGCAGAATTTTACAATTAAGGAGGGCAGTAGTTTCTTTGTTGTGTGTGTGTGTGTTCTTTTCTTTCTTTTTTTTTTTTTTAAAGATTTTATTTATTCATTTGAGAGAGAGACAGAGAGCGCACACAAGCAGGGGGAGAGGCAGAGGGAGAAGCAGGCTCCCCGCTGAGCCAGCCAGGAGCCTGATGTGGGGCTCGATCCCAGGACCTGGAGATCATGACCTGAGCCGAAGGCAAACACCCAATCACCTGAGCCACCCAGGCGCCCCTGTGCTTTGTTTTCTAAAAGGAAATAGAATTGAAATAAAATGTGAATTGGATACTCATGTCTTAAAGCTTTTTTTAAAGGAAACATTAGAGAGTGAGAATATTAACTTCCACTAGATAACATAAGCCATAAAGAGGAAAACAAGAGTAGACAAGCCTATGTACAGGAGAAGAAAAATTCAACTCTGAAAATGGTAAAAGACCACAACGAAACCTATGAATGGCAGACTTAATGGGAAAACAAACGAGATTTAGAAGGGATATCAAATCTGGGACCAAAAAGAAGAAAAAAAAAAAAACTCTTGGAACCAATATCCATAACTTTGCTTAACTTAGTATATACAAAGATAAGGAAAGTAAGTTATACACTGCTATTTAACCTCTGAATGCAGCTTTCATTATTTAGACTAGGTAACACTGATGAAAATACTTTAGAAACTGTAAAATATTCACAAATATAAAATACACATGCACTTAGTGCTGCCTTTAGATTTTTTTCTAAGGTGTCATCATAATAATTGTTTGCCTTGGAGGTTAAAGTTTGGACTTACGATTTGGGCTTTTCAGTTTGAGTATCTTTAAAGTCAAATAAAAGACATGTATATGGAAACGAGGCAGATTTGTTTCATCAAATCTCCTTTATACTTTTGTGTCACAGTGTATCCGTGGTAGAGTTTAAGTGGCTACATTTCCTTGCCACCTCTCCCGTGGTTTAGTTCCCTCCCCTTTCACTGGGGGCCAGCACAGCGACTTGCTTTGACCAGCAGAACGTGGTGGAAGCCTAGCAGCTTGCACTCCTGCCCTCTGAACTTCTGCAGTTGGTGAAGAGGCCCAGGTTAACCGCCCTGAGGCTGAGAGACCACAGGGGCTGAGAGGCGGGCCGGCAGTCAGCAGACTCGTCAATGGAGGAGGCCCGCGGAGACCACTCAGCCCCTCTCCTGTCAGAGGATTGTGGCTGCAGGAACGATCCCAGGCAGGTCCCAGGCAGGATGGGCAGGACAGCCCCCATGCGCCCAACCCAAACTCCTGATCCATGAACTCAGTTCATTACCTTTCCTGGCAACAGGCTTCCTGGGATGGGAGCACCATCATGAATCACTTTGATCATCTGTTCCCACTTTAAACACCCCACATCCCTTTGGTGATCTCTTCTCATCTCACACGGTTTCCATGCTTTTCAGACCTTACACTGACCTGGTCACTCTTCTCTGGACATAGTCCAGCTTGCCAAATCTCTCTTTACATTGTGTAGCACTCAGAATGGAAAACCGCTGCAAATACGATTTGCCCCTTTTACTCGCTCTGGTTTTTACCTAGAGCTCCTTTCTCATAACAAGCCCCCGAAGCAGGAGCTTTACCTCTTGTGCTTTTAACCCCCTCCCCCAGCGGTGGAATTTTCTCATGTCTCAGGATCCAAGTCCACTGGTGTCGCCTTTATAATGCTTCCCTGTCTGAACTTGTTCCCGACCCCAAAGTCTCTTGTCCTTCATCCGTACCCCTCTTTACACTGAGTGTTAGGTCCGCTGTGTCTGGCTCCTTGGCTAGGCTCTGAATTCCTTGAAAACAGCTATTTTGTTTTCTTTTTGTACCTTAACACTTCACCCAGTACTTGGCATATATTAAATGCTTAGTAAATGTTTAATGAGTTGGATAATTATCTAATATTCTCTGGGTATTAAAATACATTATCTTCTTGTCTACATTTTTCCACAAGGCCATTAAGAGAGACCATCAGATTCCTGTCTAAATCAAGATGTAAGATTATGTCCATTGAATTTTTCCCTGTTTACCAACTCAGCCCATCAGCTATGATGCTGCTTTCTTTTTGAATGCTCTCAAGCCTGCTGAAGAATTCTGACAGAGATGTTTGTTTGTTTCCTGTTTCTGGAATGTGTTCACTCATTCTTGAACATTGAGGCATTTGCTTTATTTTGGTTTTTCATCTCTTTCATTCACAGCCATACGAATTCACTTGCAGTAATTTCAAGATTACATACACACTCCGGCGTATTTTACTACTGTGGCACATCAACAGTTGGGGTTGGTAAATTTGATCTCATGCGTTATAACTATTAATACAATAATAGTACTTTACACTGTTAAAGTGCCTCACTATTTGCAAAATGTTTCCCCAGATCTGATCTCATCCGCACTTCAGTCAGATGATAGGTAGGTGGGTAGGTAGTGATGCTTATCTGTGGTTTTCGGTCAGGGAAATAGCTTAGAGAGAGAGGTCACCTGACTGGGTATGGAAGAGTCAAGAATTGAACCCAAGCCTTTCAGAACAATTTAGAAGCTTGTTTAGGATCTGGGCTCTGGTGCCTTAGGCGCATTCTGCTCAGTCCTGATTAAAGAGAGCTTTTCTCACGGAGAAGGACAAACACACACCACCAGTTGAACAGCTCTGCTTTCTCCTTGCATTTCCTGTTCTTGTCATTCTCCAACCTTTTTTCCTCCAAGCTTTTTCCTTTTTATTCTCCCCCACCCGCTTTGTGTTCTGAGCATACCCGTTGGGTCATATGTTTTGCTTGCCTGCGGAATTTGTTTTGGTGCCGCAGGGACAAAGGAAAGAAACGGACACTCGTGTCGGGCGCTGCACCCGTGATTATCCCCATGTTATCGGATCAGTGTGGTGACCTAGCAGGACAGGTGAAATCATCCTTCGTTTCTACAGATGACGAGAGGAGGCTCAGTGATTTACCCAGTTACTACCTACCTTCGCATCCATCTTCTCCCCCCAAGTTGTCTGAATAAGGATTTCAAGTGGAAATATCTGCCCCTGGAAGTGATTTTGTGCAGAATTTAATATGCTTTTTTGTTGGTTTTGTTTTGTTTTAAAGGGGGCACTCCATGATGTTTTCCTTTTTTCTGTGATATTTTCATATTTCGAGAGTGTGGGAGTAGTTTAAGAAGTCCTGGGGAAGGCCGGCTGTACCTCTTGTCTTCCAGTGTGCTTGTTCCCATTTGGTGTAGGTCACTGTTAAGATGTAAACTGTTACCTGGATGAGGGTTGCATGCACATGCAGCCCTTCTATCCACCTCTCATACCTCAGCAAGAACTAGTGTCTCAGATGGGTCATTACAGAGACCAGAGCTCCAAGGAGCTGGGACCCGGGACAGGTGAGAAATGGAGGGGAGGGCCGGGCTGCCGCCTGGGGGCCGGCAGCGGGGGCGGGTCTGGGGGGGGTGCACTGGTGCATCCCTGCACAACAGGCAATGAGGACTAGTGCCCACGAGGAGGCTGTCGTCACGCCTTCTCCTAACCTCTTGATCTAGAGTCAGTCTTGGTGCTGCGGAAGTCAATGCGGTGACAACACTTCTGAGTTTTAGGAGTTGGGCCGCACACACAGCCTCCTGTGGAGGACTGGTACCTTCTAGAGATGGTAAGCGTCTCTCTCCTTAAATTGAATTTCAACAACACGCAACTGGTGGCCTCATAATTACAAACTGCTAAATGTTAGAGATGGAAGGAAATAATCTATAATGGCTGTGATTAGTCATAAAGCAATCTCTTATTTCCCCACTTTCTAGACAATTGCAACACGACTTTCCCAGGGC
This sequence comes from Halichoerus grypus, assembly GCF_964656455.1. Classification (NCBI taxonomy): domain Eukaryota; kingdom Metazoa; phylum Chordata; class Mammalia; order Carnivora; family Phocidae; genus Halichoerus; species Halichoerus grypus. The sequence goes on from NC_135715.1 coordinate 68,680,620, forward strand.
CCTGATTTTCAGCACGGATGATTTCTTCTTCAGGGAAGACGGTGCCTATGAGTTCAATCCTGACTTCCTGGAGGAAGCGCATGAGTGGAACCAGAAAAGAGGTGACAAATTCCTTTCCAAATTCCTCGGGAAATCCTATCATGCACATAGATAGTAGCTGCTGCAGAATGAATACGTTTTCTAGAAGGAGCGTAATCGAAAGTTCTGCCATTTCCCCCCCTAAACAGAATGTCAGAGCATAACCTTCCTAGATTCCAGGAAAAAGAAAATGATTGGTAATGGGTTCTGAAATATGTGGCACTAAAGTTGTGTAATGAGGACAGCTGTGATAAAAAATAACAAAATATGGAGTACGCTCACCCTTCTGATTGTTGCATGTTGTTCACTGTTCTGTAACATTGTGTTGCAGCCAGAAAAGCAATGAGGAATGGCATATCCCCCATTATTATTGATAATACCAACCTCCACGCCTGGGAAATGAAGCCCTATGCAGTCATGGTAGGAAGAAGCATCATTCCGAATTTTCAGTTACGGACATTTTGTGAGAAAGTTGCAACATTTGTTCTTTCCTCTTCTTCTGATCTGCCATGATCTCATCTTTATTAATCGTAGCTCTCTCAGGGCGCAGGTAAAGAGGTTTAATTTTAGTGTTTCTCGGTTGTTCAATGGCTGAAATTCGCTGAGATGCTAATTATCACCTCAGGGTACATTTTTAAATTGTCCTTGGTCTGAATTCTTGATAGTTTTTCTGTCTTGATTGTTTTCCCAAGGGGAGACATACATGCCCAGGAGCGCCCTCTGAGACTTGCACAGAAATACTGGTTGGACGACGCTACTAGCCGAGTGGTTGATAATAATAAGACCTTTCTGTCTTTGGCAAGCCAGGGATTTCAGTGCTGGGTGGTACTGGTGCGGGAGAGTCTGGGCAACTTTTTTTTTTGGTTTAAAAACAGATTGAGAATTAGCACTGTAACCCTATTAGGATATTAGAATATAAATATACAAAGATAACAACTCGGCTCTCTATTGTCAGAATAGGAAAGAACAGTAAGATGAATAAAACATTGTGCATATTTTTAATTTTGAAATATGTCTGATTATTTTTCAGACATATTTCATCTCTTATGGTAATAAATTTTCACTTCCTATTGGGTATATAGACAGGAGAAAAGATTCTGAAACACACAGGGCAGGAAGAAGACAGCTGAGTAGTCTGATTTTGTCACACACAATCCCCACTTGGCTAACTGTAAAAGGAATATCTCCAAAACGGGGCTTGTGACTTCTTTTTAATTTGGGGGCAAACTAGCTTCCATACAGGTGCGCTTTTCTCGAACTGTACGTCCATCAGGTTTACTTGGGCCCAGCCTGTGGGACTTTGGGTTCGCGAGTAGGAAGGAATGAAAATCAACTTTGTGGTTACTTCAGTTCATGGACCAAGAGTCCACTTGGGAGAGAAATGAACAGGGACATGAATAGTCTAATCAAGGCACAACTCAAAACCAAGAGTTAGCGGGAGAGTGGCTTAAGGGAAGATATTTTACTTTTTTATTTTTTATTATCTGGAATGTACAATCTTTTTCAGCCATCCACAGCTATTAGTAAGACCCAGAAATTAGATATTTTCCACTTACGATATTAGAATCCTTCTCTAATTAGAGGGGTCCATCTCAAGAATGAAGAGGAAATCTTTTTACTTTGCTCTTTTCATTCTGTATTTTAGAACACAATAAACAATAGTGATTATAAAGTTCAGATTTTGAGATAAAAAAAGTAGTAGCCAATTTATGAATGCAAAGAATATCTGGATGTTTATATGGAAACTGTAATCATTTTCTAAACTTGAGGAAAATGGGGCACAGTGCACTGGGCCAAACTGTGTTGCATCAGAGGGGAAAGCTCCCTTTGGTGGGAAGAGTTTGTAAAGAGTATGGGAAAATCACTTTTATTTCATAAGCTCTGTTCCTGTGGCACCCTGACTTTCTAACCAAGGTGTGAGGGATGGGACAGGGCATTTGACAGAAGAAACTCTATGATAATCATATAAGGGACTTTGAGAAGCCACTGAATGTATTTCTCATACCTGTGAATAGGATATTTAAAACTAGTCCAGCTATCTATTTTTTAAAAATGTCCCAAAACAAAGAACCTTTATAATTTTCCTACATAGTAGATAAAATGGACCAAAATTTATCATTGGGAGCCATAATATAGTTTGAGAGTGGCTAAGCATGGAAATGAACCAACTGTACTTGTTAAGATAAACTCAGGCCTTGGATTACTGGTAAAACAGAGGAATTGTAGAAAGGATTTGTAGTAAATGTGAAATGGCAGCATAAACATTCCCAAACATACATACCATGTCTTCAATGTTTTATGTACTTTTGAAAAATCAGGCACTTGAAAATAACTATGAAGTTATATTCCGAGAACCTGACACTCGCTGGAAATTCAACGTTCAAGAGTTAGCAAGGTACTTCTTTGTTTTTCTAGTTCCTCATTATGTATCCTGCTATTTTCAGGTATTTCAGACCGAACAAAAGAATCTTTTCAGGCTGGAAATGGACATGGTAGTTTTCAGGCCAGAAATGGTAATTCTTGGAAATTGATAACTTTGGAATTATTAATGTGAAGACTTTAGTTTTGGGTCAGTTTTCTAATATAATGCTAAATGCTAAACCTTGGCTTGGACTTGGTCCTTTTAAAGGACACATTTAACTTTCTGCTGAAATGCTTCTTCATTAATGAGCGTTTGAAAGCACTTTTCTCTGCATGGGATTGCACATATCAGTGGTGTTTCTGCATTTAGGCTAAATCTTTAAAGATCTTTAGATGTTGAACAGTCTGTGGTTCATTTATGGTCTAGATGCTGCTTCTAATTTATAAAGCAATACATGTCCAAGTAATACTAACTTGTTGACTGAGTGCATGAGTTCTGATATTCACTATCTGTGTTACTAGATAATGCCAGCGATTTAAAGTAACCAGTGAGATCAGAATTTACTTTTTAGGAATAAGGCTAGTTCATTCTATGGTTATAAGCAGAAAGCATTTCCAAAGTGGGTCTGTGGCCCACCCCCATCAGGATTGCCTGAGGGGGTTGTTGAAATCCTAGTTCATGGGCCCCATTCCATCGTGGGGAATCTCTGGTAATTGCATTTTGAACTATATCCCCAGTGGATTCTCATGCCCACTTGAATTTAAGATTATTTTAATTAGCATCTAGAAGTACCTAGGACTGACTGACATGAATCGGTTATAGAGATATGCATGATTAACAGGCAAATATATAATAAAAAGACCTCACGGTGTTTTTTTACGTCTTGAGGCACAGAATTGAGACTTCCAGAAACAAAGCATCTGTGAAGGTCTTGCTCTTTGCTAGGCTCAAGGCAGCATGCAAAACAGGAGTGGAGCCTGAAAGAGAACTCCTTAAGGAGACCTCACGCTTCTGTGAGAGTTAAATCCTGAGACAAGGGAGTGCATCTCTAAGTAAAATGCAAGTAATTCCTTTTGATAGGCTGCCTTAAGTAAATGTTTGCATTTGTTCCCACGCAGAAGAAACATTCATGGAGTCCCAAGAGAAAAAATACACCGAATGAAGGAGCGGTATGAACACGATGTTACCTTTCACAGCGTGCTTCACGCCGAAAAGCCCAGCAGAATGAACAGAAACCAGGACAGGAATAACGCGTCCCCTTCCAACGGCGCACGATACTGGAATCCCTATGCAGAGTTTCCCAACCGGAGGGCTCCTGGGGGCTTCACAAACGAGGGCTCCTGTAACAGAAGAGGCGGTTGTCACCATGGATATTAGAAGCCTATCTTACAGGCATTCGAAATTTTCCTAAATCAGTTTTTACTGCCAATTTTGGTATTTATTCTTTGTTCGGTTTTTGTCAAAGCTCTAATTCCAGTGTAAATAGTTGGACCTGAAAGTTTTTGAGCAGAAGCCATTATACTTCATCTTTGCCGAGCATTTGTTAAAGTGATCCTGTATGCATGGTCCGACGCTGGGAATTCGGCCGATTTGATTGTAAACAGAGTCTCTTTCTCTAGGGAAGCCAGAGATTGGAAACTGAAACCTGAGAACGTACCCAAGCACGGAAGCAGTCACCTAAGTCCAATATGTAGAAGCTTTAGTACCACTTTCTCTGAAGGAATCTATTTTTCCAGGAAATTCATCTCCATCAGGAAAGTTGGAAAGGTGGGGGAGAAGTGGGAGGCAGGAAAAATGTTAGTGCCGTTGCTACTCTGAAAATCTGTGTATCCTCAAAATGTGCGAGGTGTGGCTGTCACGATGATACTGATTTTCCTTTAAAACGCACATGCCAGAGAGCGTACACCTAAGGGAATGTTGTCCTTCAAAGTAGACACTTGGGGAATTACTCCTTTATTCTAGTGATGTGTTATTGTTAAAAAGGTCTGTCGGATCCTTCTTTTAAAAATTTTTTTAGAGACAGCAGAGCAAGAGAGCGAGAGTCGGGGAGAGAGAGAGAGGATCCTAGGCAGGCTCCTCGCTCAGCATGGAGCCCACTGCGGGGCTCGTTCTCACGACCCTGAGATATGACCCGAGCTGAAATCAAGAGTCAGGTGCCTGACTGACTGAACCGCCCACGCGCCCCTGTCCAATCCTTCTTAACAGCTCTACAAGCTGCTGAGGAAAATCAGTGTCATTATTTAAAGTCACATCTTGGTTTTAAATTACCACTTTATTGAATAAGTTTAACCTGACTAACTTTTGGCTGTTGTGCTAATAGTGTAAATTAAAGAAGCCTGACTTTATAAAACACCAATTTTTAAGAGAGTTAAGCAGTTTTTAAAATTATGCCTGTTAATAGACGTGTGTGATACTTGGCTGCCCAAATGTTTGGGAGTGCAAGGAATTAAACATCCCAAGATAGAAATCATACAGGGGTATGTCTAAGCCATGCCCATTGAAAGATGACCAGTCTTGGTGTTTTATGTGGCATTAAGACAATAAAGTTCTGCCACAACTCTGGAATGTCCCTCTTGTGCCTATACTGAATCTATGATTCCAAATTAAATCTCAGCAGGTTAAAATCAGATTAATTTGGTGTGAGACCATGATAAGTAAGACCATGTAGGATGTATGCTTTATTTCTTGTTGGCCAACAGCTTCTTTCTAATGTTCTGTGAAATATTATTTTAAGTGTCCTATATAATGGTGCTTTTATGGCTATTAAAAATTACATATGGTATTGCTTTCTATGAATTTGTCATTGAATCTAAACTTTTTTTGGACCAATGATATAAAAAAGTTAATCACCTAAATCCCATAGAATTCTACCGTATTAAGAACCAGTTTTTCTATATCAAACTTATTTACCAGTCTCCTCTAATAGGAGACATAAAGACAAAAGCAACCTTGTATTTTACATGCTGAAATCATCTGATCTGTGCACATTAGAAAGACTCTATTACTTTAACATTTCAATACCTGACACGAGTGAAATCTTACTGCTATGTAACCAGTATGAAGTGGCCCCAGGTTTAGATCCAGAACTTTTAAAGAGCTCAGAAGAGTAGTGTCCCTGTCTCTCTCTTTTTTTTTCTTGTATGACTCCTGAAATACTTGGTTTGGAAACATAAAAGAATTGATTAAGTGCTGCCAGCTTTACCCAGCTAGAAGTGATCTATTTTTTCTCTTAATTCGTATGTAATTTTTTGAACACTCAACTTTAGCCTGTAGTGTTTTGTATTATTAACCTTTGCATCATTCATATAGCTGGTGTAGGGCTTTATGTACAAGATAATAGGCTCTCATTAAGTGATTGTTGAATAACACAAGTTGCTTTTACCTTTTATCCCTTATACAGTGTACCTTCTTGACTTTGAAATCATTGTCACTTCTTAGAGGATAATATCCATATATACTTAAGCTTCATAGTTTGCTTATATAGCTTTGCTATATTATTTACAACATAAAAAAAGGAGTGTGTGCATGAGATCTCTCTGTGATCTAAATGGTAATGAAGAATGGAGGAGGTACTAGCAATTCGGGTTTTCTAGGAATGAAAAAAAAAAAGGTAAAATTCTTATAATTCTTTTTGTTCACCTGAGATTCAAGTTTTATTCCCTGTTCTAGAATGGATCACTTGGAAAATGATTGGGGTGTGAAGGACCAAATTGTTTGAACAAAACTTAAATCACATATTATTAAGACTGGCAGAACACCTGAGTTAAAAAAACTGCAGAATGGACTATTTATTATGTTAATAATTTTTAGAGGAGAGAAAAATCATGGATCACAGTTATGAAAGAAAAAAACTGCTTCTTAAAAGATTTATTCTAGGGTTTGAAATGTGTTTATAATTAGATTTGAAAACATGGTATTTTATATAAATTTAAGACATATTAAAAGACCTGTTTGAAGAGCTTCTCCATGCTATTAGCTCCTATTAGAACTGCATTCTCTTTTCTCTATTAAGCATAGAAAGGTAACAGATGACAATGTCCTCTTATATTGAACTATTCCTGTCTGCCTTGGTGGTTAGAAAAAACCAGGTTTGAAGGAAGGACTTGCTGAGTCCTGTGATAGGACTAAAAATAAAGCAGGTAGAATCACAGCCAATTTGAAAGAAAGATTTTCTCTTAAGTTGCAGATGATCATTTTGTTAAAAAAACACAAACACTATGAAATCTGCTTTAAAGCATTTGAATTTTTAATTAATTCAGCAATCACACTGGAATCATAAAAAGGAATTACATTGAAGATTCTGTTTTTCTTGCAGTTATGCTGACTTAAGGTTGAAGAACTGGTCTAAGGAAAACACCACTGTTGTTTCTTACTCCCTCTGACTTTTGATCAGCATAGAACTATAAGAGAACCAACATTCGTTAAGGAAAAGTGGTTCATAGTGGGTTACCTCTGAAAAAACCAAACCAAACCAAACCAAATCACCTAAAATAGGAACTAAACTAAAAGGAATTACAGGAGTCAAAATAACTGTACTTAGAAACCTAGTTTCACTTAATTAAGGACACAATTTAAAGAGAAAGGTATGTTTACTTTGTAAAATACACCTGATCAAATCCAGTGATCAAATCCAGTCATAAAGATTTAAAGATTTTTTTTCTTGATTGGTTAGTAAATAAATATACAGTCAATTTTCGGACATGTAACTGAGATTAAAGTATATCGTTACAGAGACAGGCCAGGCGCATTCCTGAGATAGACAAGCACACAGGGAGATTTGGGACTGTGTCCTTTTTTTCTCATGCAAATCCTGATGTACTTGATGCAAATCCTGATAGGCTGAAGCTGCATTTTCTACAAATTGGAAAGGCTGAGTCAGTAACTGATTTATTGTCATTTTTGTTTTTGTCGCCTTTGCAGTCTCATAGATGCCCTTTTCACTGTACTTGCGTCCTGCACATTGGTCTCCCGCTCTTCGGTGCGGGCCTGGGGGCTCCCGCATCCTGTGACCCCAGATGCAGCAGAATGCCTTTTCTGCCTCAGAAAATTCTTTGAGCTCTCGGGAGCAGTCCTAGGGGAGTCACTGAGAGACATAAGTTGATTTTCTCCTGCCGGACCCGACAAAAGGGCTTGGGTGTTTATCAATGCGAGTTCTTCGTCTGCTATTGAATCACTTTCCAAAAGGGAAAGGTCATTAAATTTAAGTGGAGTCATCTGAGGAGAATTCAACTCTTTCTTCTTTATAGGTGTTTCGTATTTGGTGCCGCAAGCCCGTGGTGGCTGAAAGGCCTTCTGTGCAGCTGGAGAAACAAATGTACAAATGGGACTGACAGGTGGAGGTAAAGGCAGTCTACTCAAAAAATCCAAAGCTTTTCTCTTCTTGCAGCTTTTTGGGTCATCCATCTCTTTCTCCCCTTTACAATAAGACTTTGAAATCATTTGGGCTGATCCAGGTGTGGGAACAGACTTCTCTTTTGGCTTACAAAGTGATAAAGGACTCTGGTAATTCATCTCACTACTGGGAGAAGACATCTGATAAAAAGACAAAAAGCAGCCTAGATAATTATGCACTAATATATAAAACATCACCAAGTTAGCTTTTCATTAGAATTATTTTATTAAAGATTCATTTATTTTAGAGAGAGAGAAGGGGGGAGGGGCAGAGGGAAAGGGAGAGAGAGAATCTCAAGCAGACAGCCTCCCCAGAGTGTGGAGCCCGATGCAGGGCTCGATCCCAACCCTGAGATCATGACCTGAGCTGAAACCAGAGTCGGACACTTAACTGACTGAACCACGCATGCACCCCTCATTAGAAATATTTAAGCACACAAATACCACACACATTGTCACTCCCCTCATGACTCATAGGTCAGATGCTTCCAAGAGACCTTGATATGATTGTGCTCATTCCAGAAGGAAATAGTTTTGCATAAAAGGATATAAAAATGACAGGAAAAGAAAGAAGAATGAAGACTAATTGTACTAAAAGACAAAAAAGGAGGTAGGGGGACATAACTTATGCACTAATCTTTTCTTTTTCATTAACAGTTTAAACAAAGATAAGCATTTTTAACCATTTTACGAGCACAGACTGACCGGGTTCTAGTAGGTATACTTTTCTAGTTTTGTGACTTTAGGCAATTGTTCAGCCTCTCTAGGACATAGTTTCCTCATTTGTAAAATGGAGATAATTTCCATCCCATGGATCATTGTGAAGATTGAGTTAATATAGATACACGTAGCAACTGTTAGCTACTTAAGAATTAGTCATCAGCCAGTATTACAGACCTTATGGCTTGATGTGCATGTATTGTGATTTAAAGAGTTAAATCAAACTGAGCTTAGAAACAACCCTAACTGTATAGACTAGTCCTCCGAGCAAAAGGACACAAAGTATTTTCCATCACATGTACTTGCAAAGCTAAAAATGAAAGCACCTGTTTGTAAAATCTGTCCCCAAAGAACGTTACATTCTGGCTTTGATAACAAGATAGAATTTCTAGATAACCTAGACTTACAGGAGCCAGATAACAATTAACCATACTTTCTAGGTAAGTTTAATTACATTTTACCATGTTTACTAGGTATACACCAAAATATATTATTGCCTTCATTTATAGTATTTACAAAATTCCTTAAATTTACATTAACTTACCAGAAATTTATTTCCCATGCCAAGAACTGTTTGAGCAGTGTGTGGCTCTGAAGCATAGTCTTTATTCGGGGTGGACAACTTGGGAGCGTTTGCATTAAGTATATGCATAAGTTTGTTTTCTGCATCATTGCAAAACATACCAATATTCTAAGAAAATAAACAGGAAAAGCTGTTTTGTAAAATGAAAATGCACATATTCATGTTTTCAGAAAATGTTACTTTTAAAACCAGAAATAAAAGGTTCAGACCAGAAGGAAAAGAATGACACACCCCAAATTTGATAGCAATTGTCAAACAATCTGCCAGTGTAAAAATGCAAAGCCAACACAGTTGTTGGAGGGAGAGAGGGAGTCTGTATGTCAGGGAAGGAAAGAGATGGGAGAGATCTTTCCAATCATCCAGTTTAATAAGCAAGGTTTCACATGTATACTGGATTCATAGCTGGAAGACGGTCTCCAGATCCAGCTCTATTTCCTACCTGATAGCTGTAAATCATCTAACATCTATAGAGTATGCCTTAGGTTAGTAGTAAAATGAGAGAATCACCTCATGTCTGTTCCAAGAATTAACTGAAACAATGTGTAGGCTAAACCACATAAAACTGTTGTTTAAGAAATTTCAATTGGTCAAATACCAGCAATTTTATAGGATTTAACCTAATTGATGAGAGTATTTTGTAAGACTTAAAAATGCCATGTAAATGACAGTCAGTTGTCTCTGAAGTAACCTTGAACAGTCTCAGAGAAAACCTGGATGTACTCTGTATGGGAGCCAAATAATGAATGCACCCCCCCCCCCTCCAGTTTAGGAACCAGATAAATCAGGGTGTTATTCTTCACTATGTGTACTGAGTCTTTAGGTAAAATATTACACAAACTCCTTCACATAGCTGGCTACTCTAATGCTTTTAAAACATAATTTTATTTATATATATTTTGAATAACACACATTTCAAATATTAAAGAGGCTTATCTTGAAGATTCTTTACTAGTTAGCAATTTATAAAATCCAAAATTTTATTGGAAGGCAGCACTGCAAAGTAGTTAATAGTTTGGGCTACACATTCAGATGGCTTAAGTATGAATCCTGCTTCTAACAACTTGGCTGTGTGCCTTAACCTCTCTGTTTTTCATCAGTAAAATGGAAAAAAGCTCCATACCTCATAGGGTTGGTGATAGAATTAAATGCGACAGGGTTGGAACAAGGCCTGACACACAGTAAGTACTCTAAACTTTAGCTAATATTATTACTTGCTGTTTATATAGATTTAAGGATAAAATGCATACATTATCCAGGGAAAATAAATTTCAGTGTTCTCCTATTTGGGAGTATTTCAGATCAAAGACAGATATAAACTATAAAATACTAGATATGGAGTTTAAAATGTAAATTTGGAATCTGCATGTTACTAACTAACTACACTACCAACTGCTCTGAACCATGGGCAGTTCCTGTAATTCTTGTTGGTCACATGATCTGTAGCTCTGAATGTCCTCCTCACAGGTTCCTCTCACTCGGTCCCCTCCAAATCATCATCTCCCAGCTGTTGTCCTCCCATCTCCTCAGGCTCGTGAGCAATTTATACAGGATGAAACCTCATTACATTGTATCTCAACTATCCAATTTTCATAGAAGCCACCATATTTCCTTAATATTTGACCATCAAAATAGGAAAATACCAAAATGCGTGGTAATGCACAAAGTAATTTTACCTCGATAGTATTTTTCATTTTGTGGAATAGCTGTTGAAAATGGCCCTCCTTTGGACTGGCAGAAAACCTGGAAAAATCTCCAGCAAATAAAGTAGGAATTCCTGATTTGGCTTCTGGTCGCCACTGGAGGTTGCTTGCAGCAATTAATGTGTGAGGTTTAATAATGTCCTCATTAAGGTTGGCCCAAAACTTTATTGCCAATAAATTATGGCATTCATCTGACAAATAGACCAAAGGAGCAAGACCTAAAGAAACAAAACAAAACAAAACACCCCACTTCATTATATATGTTAGGTAAATTTAAAAAATGCAAGGAACTTCTAATATGCCCATTTGTTTTGGTATGCTAATGATAAAAACAGATCAAAACAACTAAATTTAGAGAAAGCTCAGGATTTCCAAAATAGCCTGTTGCTTATCGTGCTAAAATTTTAATGCGAGTATGACAACATATTCTATTACTGAGGCCATGGGGAAGCAGGTATACACTGCTGGTGGGAATACAAATTTGTGCAATCCTCTGGAGAAAAAAATTGGTAGAACCTAGCAAAGTGATCCACGTTTACCTTTCCACTCAGCAACCCCACTTCTAGTACTCTATTCTGAAGATGTACTTCCAATAATAGTGAGATACATATGAACAAGGTTCAAGAAAATACTGTGTACGAGCTTATTCACTGAAGCACCGTTTGTAGGTAATTATAAACGATTTAAAGCAGCCTATATTACAGAAGAGTAGTATGGCACATTCAGACAATGCTGTACTATGCAGCTGTATGAAAGAATGAGGAAATGCTCTGAAAACACAATGGTCCAAAATCTTTGGGATGAAGCAACAGCTGTTCTAAAGAGGGAGGTTTACAGCAATACAGGCCTACTTCAAGAAACAAGAAAAATCCCTAATAACCCTTACACCTAAAGAAAATATAAAAAGAACAAACAAAACCCAAAGCCAGTAGAAGGAAAGAAATTATAAAGATTAAAGCAGAAATAAATGAGACTAAAAAAAGAAAAATCAATGAAACCAGAAGCTAGATCTTCGAAAAGATTAACAAAATTGATAAACCAGATTAAAGCCAGACTCATCAAAAAAAAAAAAAAAAAAGAGAGAGAGAAAGGACTAACACAAAATCACAAATGGAGGAGAAATAATAACTGACAGCACAGAAATACAAAGGATTAGAAGAGAACATTATGAAGAATTATATGCCAACAAATTAGACAACCTAGAAGAAATGCATAAATTCTTAGAAACATGTAACCTTTTTTTTTTTTTTTTTAAAGATTTTATTTATTTGAGAGAGAGAGGGAGAGAGTAGAGCGCACAAGCAGTGGGGACAGGGAGAAGCAGGCTCCCCGCCAAGCAGGGAGCCCAACATGGGGCTCAATCCCAGGATCCTGAGATCATGGCCTGAGTCGAAGGCAGATGCTCAATGGACTGAGCCACCCAGGCATCCCTGAAATATGTTAACCTTCTAAAACTGAATCAGGAAGAAACAGAAAATTTGAACAGACTGATTACCAGGAATGAAATTGAATCAGTAATCAAAAAATTCCCAATAAACAAAAATCCAGGACCAAATGGTTTCACAGGTGAGTTCTACCAACATTTAAATAAGAATGACTACCTCTTCTCACACTATTCCAAAAAAATAGAAAAGGAAGGAGAACATCCAAATTCATTCTATGAGGACAGCATTACCCTGATGGACACAGATGTAAAAATACTCAGCAAAATATTAGGAAACCAAATCCAACAATACATTAAAAAACAAACAAACATTCACCACGATCAAGTGGGATTTATTTCTGGGATGCAAGGGTGTTTCGGTATTCACAGATCAATCATCGTGATACATTACATCAATAAGAGAAAGGATAAAAACCGTATGATTGTCTCAATAGGTGCAGAAAAAGGATCTGACAAAGTACAGCATACCTTCATGATAAAAATCCTCAACAAAGTAGGGTTAGAGGGAACATACAATAAAGGCCACATATGAAAAACACATAGCTAACATCATATTCACTAGTGAGACCCTAAGGTCAGGAACAAGACAAGGACGCCCACTTTCACCACTTCTTATTCAACACAGTACTGGAAGTCCTAGCTACAGCAATCAGACCAAAAAAAAGAGAGAGAAAAGACATCTAAATTGGTCAGGAAGAAGTAAAACTTCCACTATTTGCAGATGACATGATACTATATAAAAAACCATAAAGACTCCACCAAAGAACTATGAGAACTGATAAATGAATTCAGTCAAGTTGCAGGATTCAAAATTAATACACAGAAATCTGTTGTGTTTCTATGTACTAATAATGAAATAGCAGAAAAAGAAATTAAGAAAATCCCATTTACAACTGCACCAAAAAGAACAGAATACATAGGAATTAAAAAAAAAAAAAAAGAGAAAGCTCTCTATTCACTGTTAAGTGAAAAGAGAAAAGCACACCAAAAAAAGACTAAAATTTGTTACCCTTCATATAAGAAAGATGTTGCTATAAGAAAATATATACATGTATCTTTCTACCTGTAGAGGACAAACACAGGAAGGATAAACCAGAAACTACAGAGATAGGATGTGGGTAGACAGAAGGGGAGGAACAGCACTGGGGTAGAAGGGATGAGAGAGACTGACACTTCTTGGAGTATGCTTTTGTGCAGCTGACTCTTAGAACGCAGTATTTCACACACCCTTCACATAGCCCACAAACAAATAAACCCAACCAGATAGGAAATTCAAAATGGAACACAAACATATTTCCTGGCCTTTCTATCTAAAAGGGCCTAGAAGCAATGGTACCTCTGAAGTAATGAGTACATAGTCTAGCAAGCAGATGTTGGCTGTAAACACCCAATTTCTCAAAAAAAAAAAAAAAAAAAAAAATCAATCCAGGGTTCCTTGGAGAAGTAGTTGATTCAACTTCACTGGGGCAAGGAACATACAACATGAACCTGGAACATCTCGTTGATGCCAAACAGTAAAGAGGTGCTCAAAAAATTACAGGAGTCAACCTGAAAAAATTCCTAATGGCCTAAACTGAAACAATCAGAGCAAAACAAAATAATGCAGGTATTGAATTTTAACACACAGAATAAAATACATATTCATTAGTCCATACTATAAATCAATATAAATCAATAAGGAAGTAAATTTGGGGAAAAGAGGCAGCTCTTACAGTGGAATTCCAATGAATTCCAATAAATGGAAAAGAAAAAAGGAAATCATTAGGCAAATACTACAATAAAAACTGTTGCAAACAAAATCAGCTGATGGATGCTAAAATTAATTGGTGAAAGTCTGAGGTGAAATAGGACTTGCACAGTCTCAAACAATCTGCTCCAAGGTTAAGGTGGCAGACACCACCTTAACCAAATGATCAAGGTTGCCACTCTCAGTAATAAGCAACATCAACTTCATTAACCCCTTGATACGAGAGAAGGACAGGCACAGCACTGTTTCTGTGGTAATTTTGCCAAACATGTATAACCTTATTCCAGTCATGAGAAAACAGCAAACCCAAATGGAGGGAAATGCTACTAAATAATTGATCAATCTATTCAAAAGAGTCAAGATCATGAAAAACAAGAGAAGACTGAGGAATTATCAAAGACTGGAAGAGAATAAGGAGAAATGATGATGGAATGAAAGTGGGATCCCGGAATAAAAAAAGGAAAACAGCATGACAAACTTCTAATTCAATTACATTCTATAGTGTAGATAATAATATTGTGCCAATGTGAACTTCCTGATTCTGATCATGGTACCATGGTCATGTAGGATGCTTACATTAGGGGAAGCTGGGTGAGAGATATTTGGAAAGTCTGCATTATTTTTGCAACTTTTCTGAAGGTCTGAAATTATTCAAAAAAAAAAGTAAAAAAATTTCAATGCCAAAAATGGGAGGGGACCACTGGATAAGCCAGGACAGGACAAAGGCACTAACCATTCAATCCTATTTAGAATTCCTTGTCTCTGTTACTGTAAGAATTACGTTTCCCTTTATAAATGACAGGAATGGATTCCATTCTCAGATAATGATTTGTTTATTCTATTGCAAATGATGGTAATTCCTTTTATTTCTTTCAATTTTATAAGTAGATTTATTTAATGGATTTTAATCTTAAATATTAAAAATTGCTTTTAGAGAAATTATATTTCCCAAGCATGTTCGATTCTCTAATTTTGGAATCTGCCTCTAATTATATTCAAAACTTGATTATAGCCCTTCTATCAAATGCCCTTCTTTAAACTATGTTTTTCAGGGCGTCTGGGTGGCACAGTCGGTTAAGCATCTGACTCTTGATTTCAGCCCAGGTCATGATCTCAATGTCGTGAGACTGAGCCCCACATTGGGCTCCATGCTGAGCATGGAACCTGCTTAAGATTCTCTCTCTCCTTCTCTCTCTACCTCTCCCCCTCCCACTTGTTCTCTAAAGTAATGAAAAAATAAACTCTGTTTTCCCCCAATTATGAAAGTAATACACGTTTACTGAAAAACATTTAGAAAATGCAAAATATAAAAATAAGCTTCCAGGATAGTTTCCTCTCTTCATTTTTTCCTAGAGGTTTCATAGCTAAATCAAATCGTATACGTTGAAAAAAAAAAAAAAAAAACCAGAAACTTTACTTATTTCTCTAATTACCATGCATCTTGTACAAATGGTAACAATTGGAAGAATTTTTTAAAAGTAACACTTTTAGAATGTTGGCACTAAAAAAATCATGAAAATAAAAGGATAAGAAGAAAATTATTTTGTTGGTTTGTAGTCTGGGGCTGCTCTGAACTTACGCATAATTTGCTGTACCTTTTAAATTCTTTTTAGAAAATTTCACTGAAAGGATAAAGCACGTAGCAGTTTCTAAACCTCCGTTCACGAATTCTCCGGCCAGCGATGTTGTGTGGATGCAGAGCCCTCCATCTTCAGGTCCAGCGTGTGCTTTCAGGGAGCACTGGTTATGGCCCGCTCCCACCTGAGCTCCCTCTCCCAGGCTCACCCTCCGCTGTAGGGCCCACTCTCTGGAGGAAGCATGCGTCCAGTGACTGGCCCCTAGCCTCAAGCGGGCATGACCCTGAGGGCCATGCTCGCTGCAGAGTCCCCACGGGACACACAGGTGCTGTTCTGGGGGCGCTTTCCAAGAAATCTGAGGGTTTCCCAGGGAAACTGACCTAAGAAGTGGTCTCATTTAAGTAATTCACTTTATACCAGTTTTTGTAATATAGTAACAAAACAGACTGAATGCTAGAAGTCCCTATTTTAAGTCCAATTCTCAAATGGTTGGGTTGGGTTTGGTTTTGTCAGCGGGAAGTGTTAAGAAAGAACACATAAGCATTAGAGCCTGAAAGTATGGGTTCCAATCCTTTACATAACTGTGACCTCGGGCAGGTTATTTAACCTCTCTGAGCTCCAGTCTCCCCATCTGTAAAGTGGAATAACAGCAAATGAACAGTGTTACTATGAGGACTTTATGAAATTCTCAACAATTACCTGCTCCCCCACCCTGCCCTGCCCCACTTTGTTAGAAGTGGGGACAGAAAGAAACTAAAACAGAGTCCCTGTCCTTGAAGAGATCACAGTATCATGGGTGGGGAGGAGGGTCAGGAATGTGGGGACAGGCCCCTGGGCCATGTGATGCATGTGATGGGTGCCGACCCAGCCATGACACGCTGCGGCAGCTGAGCAGGGAAGCTCTGACCCTGGCACAGACATCTGGCTAGGGGATGGGGGGGGCATGTAAGCTGACTAAGGCATGACAGCCTTTCTTCAATTCTTCACGAAGGGAGGACAAAGGGCATTGTAAGCAAAGTGAACACATATTTAAAGGTAGGAAGTACTACATGTTCTATATAGTGGGTCAGGAACACGAAGTCACAACAGTTGAGCTGAGGTGTGTGGGGTGGTGGCTTAAGGCAGGCAGCGGATGAGTTTTTCAGGTATATGAAGGAGGTGGGTTTCGTTTTCTAAGGGATAGGAGCCACTGAGGATTTTAAACCAGGAGACATCATGATCAGATTTGGGTGTTAGGTAACTAGTACTTCAGGCTTAAGGTGGCACTTTGAAGCTTTCTATAACAGAATTTTCTTCCTCTAACAGTTAACATCAAACTAAATAAAAACAGAAAGAAGTGTTCACCAAAAATACGAATGAGGGATACCCTGATATAAAATTTAAAAATTAGTGATGAAGGAAAGAAACAAGACTGTGGATAAGGCCAGGCACAGAAAGGCTCAGCTTCTAATTCCTTTCCCCAAACTGGTGAAATGACATGTAGCTTGAGAATGTTATTACCCTTAAACCTAAAGGAAAGCAAACGGCC
This sequence comes from Halichoerus grypus, assembly GCF_964656455.1. Lineage (NCBI taxonomy): Eukaryota > Metazoa > Chordata > Mammalia > Carnivora > Phocidae > Halichoerus > Halichoerus grypus. Next base: position 68,697,750 of record NC_135715.1, read on the forward strand.
TGTGTCTCCTTGCCTTCTTCCTCTTCTGATCAGAAATAATGAAAATGGCTGCAGGGGAAGCAGGTGACCAGGACTGACTGAAAGAAGTGAATGTTCCAGGGTGTTAATGGGTTGAACTGTGCCCCACCCAAGATGCTCAAGTCCTAACCCTCAGTACCTGTGAATGGGGCCTTATTTGGAAACAAGGTCTTTGCAGATGTAAGCAAGTTAAGATGAAGTCATTACGGTGGGTCCGACCCAATGTCCTTATATAAAAAGGGGAAATTTGGACACAGACACGTACATGGGGAGAACGCCATGTGAAGATGAAGGCAGAGATCGGGGTGATGCACCTATAAGCCAAGGAAAGAATGCCAGCAAACCATCGGAAGCTAGGAGCAAGGCACTGAACAGATTCTCCCTCACAGCCTCAGAAGGAACCAACTCGACCAACACCCTGATTTTGGGCTTCTGCTCTCCAGAACTGTGAGACAATACATTTTGGTTGTTTAAGCAACCTGTTTGCAGCAGCATAGCAAATTAATACACAGGGTGACTCACTCAACTGGGAAAGACAATGTAGAACAGAGACAGTATCTTCCAGGGATACACAACATACAGTGGAAAGAAACTCAAGTACTCAGCCATCACGTGGTAACTAAGAGGGGAAGACAATGATTTGGGATATGGCAGAAAGTCAAGACGCGCCTTTTCCTCGGCACACACCTCACCTCCTCACCACTATCTGTCCTGCCCGGGGCCATGAGAAGTGGTTTCAGGTCAGTCTGACAAGCAGCCAGCTCCCAGGTCCTGCTGTATTCCCTGGGCTGTCTCCAGAAAGCTCTGCACACCGACTCCTTTCACACCATCTCCTACCTCTCCCTGTCTGCTGGAGCGCCTTCCCTGGACAAATCCCCACTCCGCTCAACCGCTCCTATAACTGCTGTCCTTACCAGCTTGCTGGCTCTCCTCGGATGGCACGGCTGCCCCTGCAGACCTCTTGTGCTCCTGGCAGTCAGGCTGGCGTAGGTGACTCCCCTGCTCCTTGCAGGCTGCTGCTACCCACCCCCCCCGAAAGCATTCACCCTCCTCACTGGGCCTTTCTCATCAGTATACACCATCTCATCAGGCTGCTATTGGTTTTTTCATCGGAAAAAACATTCTCTTGATCCCAACTCTCCTCCTTGTGAGTGCTCCATTTCCCTTCTTTGCTTAAAGCATGATCTTCTTGAAATGGCTGCATTCTATAACCTAATATGCATGCCTCTCATGCGTCCAGCGTCCTCCCTGGTGCTGAAGCCAACAGTCCCTTCCTGGCCCTCACCTCGCTGTCTCGGCTATCAAATACCATCTGAGACTGAATCACTCTCACCTCTCCGGGATTCTTCTTCCCTCTGCGCTTTCAGTGCAGCTCACTGTCCTAAGTACTTCTGCCATCTTTCAGTGGCTTGTCCTGTTTCTTCCACCGAGTCCTTTACATCTCCCTGCCTCTAAGCACCAGCGTGCCCGAGCCGCTTCTCCAGCTACTCCCGCATCCAGTGACCTTGGCCGGTCTCACAGCTTTAAACATCACCTGTATGATGATGATGTCCCAATTTATCTTTATATCTTAGCCCAGACCACTCCCCCATCAGACTCCTGTATGTCCCACTGTCAAGCGGAAATCTCTGTTTATACTAAGTGCTAAAACTTAACTGACCAAACTGAGCTCCTGACCCTCAACACATACCCTGTTTTTCTTGCACTCTTCCCCTCTCAGTAAATGGCAACTCTTTTCCCAGGTGCTCAAACCAAACACCTTGGCATTAACTCCTTGACTCCTCTCCTTACCCTACCTACACTGTCCGCCTCCTTCAAAATACAGTCAGAATCTCGCTTACATGTGGAATTTAAACAACAATAACAACAACAAAAACAAACAAAAAAAACCAAACTCATAGAAAAAGGGATCGGATTGCCTGGTTGGGAAACAAATCTGCCCTCTGTGTTGGAGGCAGACAGGATCTCCATCCTTCCAAGATTTTCTGCTCTGCAAGCATTCTTGAAGTGAGAGTCTGAGACAATGGCTGCTATAAAATGTGCATTAACATCACAGAGAACAGCCTGCCAACACCAGGAGCTAATGGGACAAGGGAAAAATAGCTAGCAAGGTGGTGGATTTTAATACAACCATATCAATCATCACATTAAAGCTGATCAGATTAAACAAACCCGTTAAAAGACAGGCCCTCAAACTGCATAAGAAAACAAGATCCAACTGTGTTGTCAGAAAACCAGTTTAAAGATGCTGGTAGGTTAAAAACAAGAGTGGGGAAAAGATGTACCATACAAACAAGAACTAACCACAAAAAGTAGGAGGAGCCACACTAAACAAAGTAGGTTTTAGAACAAGGGACATTAGTCCAGATAATGAGGGATACTGCCGAGAAGCTGGAGGTGGAGGCTTGAATGTTCAATAAACTGCAGAGGCAGATTATAATTATTTGTCTAGTAATCACTCAAATGCTACAAAACATTTCTAGCAATTTCTTTAAAATTAAATAGCACAGAATGGGATGTAAGTTCTTACCCTGTAATAATGCAGAATTGCTTTTCATTAAGAATTAAGGTTAAAACAGGCCTACTTTCAAATCACTAGTCACCAAATTTGCGGATTTGTTAACTCCAATTAATCTTAAGGGAAGACAAATTTTAAAAAATGTTATTTTTCAAAAGCATCCATAAGATGTTACAATTAAAAACACACTGTGTATTACCTATTTTTTCCACAACAGAAACTACAAATCCTATTAGGTCCACCTCAGAACAAGGTGGTTGGAAGTCTGGATCCAATAGTTTGCTGAAGTAAAGGGGCTCCCTCGGCTGATAAACTTGGAATAGGATTTCATCTGAAGCCTACGAGGAAAAAAAAAATCAGTGTATGTAGATTCTATAAACTAATATGCATTCATCAAAATTAAAAAACTATAATGAAAAGTTTGTACCGGTAGTTGTTGATACTGGGTTTTCTTTGTTGCTGTTAGCTGTATGTTAGCTTTTTCAGATTTACTTTTAGATTGTGATGTTGCAAGATGATAGATTCTGTATCTCTTTCCTTCTGTTAACAGGGAATATAAATCTGATGATGGACGCCAGATACTCAGTGTAACTAGATAAAGAGGAGAAAGATATAATGGAAGAACTGATAAGCATTACAATTCTTGTAAAACAAATACTGAAACAACAAAGATCTAAGGATTATAGCATTGTTTTGAGGGCAGTGGTAGCCCATTTTTACTCCTCTGATACAAGTTCACTTTATACTTTGCCTAGCATTTGGACTCATTTTATTAATGTAGTACTTTAACTTATAAAATTTACATACTGACCTGAATCTTTTTCTTTTTTCCCATAGCTTATGATACGCAACTTCCACATGGTTGTAACATTCCTTGATAAAATTTGTTCTCCTTGCTCAGCAGATTCCATAGCCTTCCTGAATTCCAACTGGATCTGTGCTTGCTTCTTATCATTCAACATCTGTCTGTGATTATTCAAGGCTCTTAACTGCTCTTCACTAAAGTAACCCTATGATCATTTAATATATTAAGGCAAATGATATTAGAATAAAAAGCAAACAAAAAAACCCCTCATCCATTGTAAATGCATCTCTTTAAATGGGGATAAAATACAACAGAATTCGAGTTCACTTTAACAATATGACAATATAAAAATTGAGACTCAGTTCATCACATAACAAATATTTTCAGGTGCCTTAAACTGTTCACTTATCTTTGTGACAAATTTCCCGAGGGCCAAGACAACCCCCTACTTATAAATGTACTCTAATAATCATAACCACCAACATTATAAATGGCTGACATTTGAGTGCTCCCTGTATCTGAGGATTGGATCTGTGTGTGGTAAATGTATTAATTCATTTAGTCCTTACAATAACCCAATGGGGTGGGCACTAGTATTGTTTGCATGTTGTAGAAAATGAAACTGAGGTACAGAGAGAATAAATAACTTGCAGGGGCGTATGTGGAGGTAGTTCAAGAGCTCTCATTCTTAACCCGAGGTAGTATAATTTTATTAACTCTCTGGAACAGCAGATAGTGTTGAAAACAGACGCATGCTACAAGCACTTATCTCTGCCTCCACACTTCTCTCCTGCTCATTTTAGCAATTTGCTGTCTGTATCTCTTGGGACTCTCACCCAGTACAACAAAAATGAATGAATAAACAAAAAATAAAATCAAATAAAAGATGAAATGGAATCCTGACTCACAATGCACTAGACTGCAGCTGCCTCACACATCTTAATATCCTAATCCATACTGGGAAGGGAAACTATGGGATCTGTGTACCCTGAACAGGTCTTTCTAAATATGCAGATAATGTTTAGTTTAAACACAAAGTCCCCCAACATTCAACATGGTCACTGAAAACAAACCCTTTGGGCAGGGTCTTTTAGAAATGGATGGCTATTTTTCCCTCCAAGAATTGCAATGAAAACTGTATCTAAGTGAAATCTCTTGAATCATGTACTCTCAGGACCTAGTGAGAAGCCCCTCACAGGCTTTCCTTTGACAGAGGTGGTGGGGAGGCCCAAGAGAGAAATCATCTGTCCAGCTACAGAGTGGCAGGCCCAGGGCTACAACTTAGTCTTCCAACTTTCATTCTGCCCCCTTATTTTCTCCTTTAAATAAATTCCATAAAAGGAAACAAGACTAAATAATATTTTGTTAAATTTTGTGATGAAATTAAAACTATTTTCATGATGACTCATAGAAAGCATAGCTTCAGTAAGAGGCAAATCATTTTTCAGGAAAGCATAATAAAACCTTAACTGACAGACTTTCAGCAAGTATACTCACAGGCTTTAAACCCAGACTCACTCCTCACAGGCAGAATCTGAGTTGTCACATTTGGGAATATGAGCAATTCTATTCAGAAAAGCAGTGCTTACTCTCTTAAGGGAGTTTTGTCTATTTTGTAGTCCCACTAGTTAAGAAAGTTAAGGCTATATACTAGATTTATTGTCATCAAATGAGATTAATCAATAAACAAACAATAATTTTCCTCAAATTCCCTCTCCTTCCTATGTAACAAATTAATCCTAGAATTTGCATTAACTGGATATCCAGGTGTCTAAAAATTCAGGAGACAGCTTAATATATAAAATGATGTTCCAATATTAGTAACTAACATGGACGTGGAACTTTGTAATAGTACACTTTTATATACATTATCTAATTTGATCCTGAAACAACTGATTTTATGCCCATTTTATAGCTATTTTATGCCCAATTGGCTAATAAATGGCATAGCCATAATTCTAACACAGTTTAGCGCTTCTGACACTTTTCCACCAAAATACCCTTAAGGTAGAAGATTAGGAAATAAACTCTAGGTAGGATCTGAGAAAGAAGTGAGCATATGGAAACTGAGACAATGCTTTGAAGATACTTGTTTTACCTCAAATGTAAACAAGTTTTGCCTGTATTTTAAACCACATTTATCTAATATATAAAATTATTTAATCCTTCTATCCTCCATTTGGTATAGAACTGCAAATGTACTGCACTGGTCTGGCACATCCCTGAGGACCCCAGAAATGTATACATCCTCTTTGAGAAACACACCCTTTCAACACAGCACTTGCCTTAATGGCCAGAAGATGGACTAGAGCTTCCCACCATAAAGGAGGAAGATTAAGACCCACTGGATGCCCTCTTACTCTCTCACCTCCAGATAACTCGGGTCTGGTGCATTCGTCACTGCTTCATAAAGCTCTGCACCATCTTGCAGAGCACAGACTTGCTGTCTTGTTAATGAACATGATGGTATACATCGTTTTGTTATATTTTCTAGGAAAAAAGCATCATTAATTAGCCAAACCACAAATTTAAGAACACTGAAAGCTAGAGAAAAAGCAAAAAGTACCCAAAGAAGGGAGGCTAAAAGGCAAAACACAATTTATCTGCTAAAAGTTTTCTAGGAAAATTTCAAACTAGTGTACTCACTCATGGTTTAAAAAATTGTCACAAAGACAGCTTACGTAGAGTAACTTGTAAATTAAGTAAATGATTTCATGATTTACTTAATCATGAAAATAGCATGAGCTGGTGAATCGAATATTGAGAGTCCAATTTTTCTGCAGATTTATATAGAACAGGAAGTTGAAAATCATGAAGAAACGCAGAACATAAAATTTTCAGCAAAAAACAAACATAAATTTCATGTCCTTTATGCTAAAAATACTGTGATTTTTTTATTATTAAAATTGCTGCCACAGGGAAAACAAGATCTAGCTCCAGGTGTAATAACATATAAATCAACAACTACAACAACGAAAATGTAAAAGTTATATATAAAGTAGGTAAGGATATTGAAGAAAGAAAATGATACACGGCTTGGGGAAAATAATTTTTGAGTGCTTATCCTTCCTTTTTATTGAATATATTTGACATATAACACTGTGTAAATTTAAGGTGTCCAATGTGTTACTTTGATACATTTATATACTTAATATGATTGCCACTGTATTGATATTTATCACATCACATTAGTACAATATTGTCTATATTCATTATACTGTGCATTGGGTCACTACAGCTTATTTGCTTGTTGTTGTTTTACCCTTAAACACCACCAGTTTTATCCTCCCACCCCTCATCCACTGATAACCACCATTTTACTCTATTTTTTTATGAGTTTGATTTAGTTACATTCCTTATGTAAGTGACATCATACTGTACTTGTCTAGGGGAAAATAATTGGGCAGTTTTTTCCCTTGCTGCTGATCTTTCTCTAATACCAAAAAAGGGTATTATAAACACTTTAGTACTGAAGCTTAAGAGGAAGTTTACTTAAGACTTCTGAAAAGTGCTGTGGTTATGTAATGTTTCATTGTCTAAGACAATCACAAGTATCTAAAAGTTCAGTGTGTTGAATAAAGAGGTGATAATTTGGGGTCACTTCAATGCTTATCTGTATACCTATGTAATTCAGATACAGAATTAGGAAAGAGAAGTCTATTATTCAAAACAAAGAAATTCACTCAATTACAGAGGTTAAATCAGAAGCCTCTAAACATCTTATAAAAAAACACTTATTCTCATATTAAAAAGAACTTGTAATATACAACTCATTTTACCGTCGTGCTTTTCAAATTCCCCTTGAATTTTATTGAATAAGACTTCTAGTTTCTTTTGTTGGGCTTCTGCATATTTTGTTGCCTCCTTTTCTTCCTCTCGTTCATTCCGAAATACGCACACTCCAGATAGGGTCCTCTCCATCCACTGTAAAATGTGTCAAACAAAGATACATGGTAGGGAGGGATCATTCAAATTAATTGTCCCAAAAGGAAGAAATACATAGTAAGCTTTAAGAATATATCATACCTGTATTGGGTATGCTCTTTGAACAACTACATCAACACAACCAACATTTCCTCCATCACTGAAAAGTGATGACAAGGGGAGAGGGAAAGGCCTAGGATCAGGAGAGAATCCAAGTTTGGCATACCAGCGAGCAGGACGAGTACTGTTAGCAGAAATCTGGAAAAATTAATGAACAAATCGATTTATAAGTTTATATATTCAATTCTATTTCAGATGTCATAACATTTTCATTCATTTCTTTCATTCATTCAAACATACTCATTTTCAAAAGCCTCATGAACATAAGAATGTAGAAAAACTGTACAAAAGGGAAAACATTTTCAAAATATAGTCTCTCAAAAAATTGTTTATGCTGTTGTAGAGTCTTAATGTAAATATTACTATTAGAAAATTAATAAGTCTTCAATTTAAACATGATGGATTAAAGACCTAAAGGACAAAGAGAACTGGGGAAAGAAGGGCAGTGGATGAGACATTAGCAAAATTTTGGAAGCTAAAAGTTTATTGGACAACTGGTAAATAACAAAGCATCCTGAGAATGATTACAGTTAATAAAAATAACAAACATTTCTAAAGCACTTCTTATGGTGCCTGGATAGTGTTAAGTGCTTTACATCTACTAACATTTAATCTTTACAACAATCCCAAGACTTACTGCCATTTTACAAATGACAAAACTCAAGTATAACCTGCTCAACGTTACTCAGCTGGCAAACGTGTATGGAGCGACTAGGAAACAAAATAATTTAAGGAAATCCCTCAGAATTTGGAGGCAACAGGTCCCTCTGAAGGAGGGAGCATGAGGTGTGGCTGAAAACAGAAGGAAAGATAATTAAGACCTCAGATTTCATTTCCTATCCCAAGGAGTCCTTCCCTTACACCAAGAAGAACCCAGGACAAATTACTTTCTGGAGAGGCTGAATCACACATATCCTAGACTCTGGAACACAAGGCAGAGGCCCCTGGGGGGGGTGGGGGGTGGGCAGGGTGAGATGCTATACTGAAAACAAAAATGCAATGAAAATCCTTATGCTAAACATGAGTCTCCCTATTAGTTTTCTTACTCTGTTCAGCTCTCAGACAGTCACTGATATTTGAGGGTCTCCTAACAAGAGCAAGTCCCTGTCTTATCACTCCACAAACTGACAAAAGCCCACCTCACACAGAGCTTCTGATCAACTCATTAGTGCCCCACTCTGGAAGAGGAAAGAACATCAGTTGAAGGAAGTCTCCAACCTGAGAGACCCAAACAAACAAAAAATTATGTGAAAAAAAAAACGCAGCAAGCAGAAGAAACTAAAATAAAACAAAATATTAATCAATAGCTTCAGACAGATGATAAGATGTTGCATCTATGAAACAAGAACAGGATGTAATAAAAAAGAAACATTTAGGGAGTAATAAGGGCCTCGGAGACCAGAAAATTATGCCAATAGGCACAAGTTCATTTTAGGGACTACAAAATTAGAACTAGAAAGTAAGGGGGAGCAAAGACAACAAAATAGAAAATAGGAGAAAAGATGAGATAATCAGAAGACCAATCAAAGAAGCCTACTGCCCAAATATCAGGAGTTCAAAAAAATTGAAAAGGAAAAAATGGAGGGGGAAGAAATTATCAAAGAACTACTTCAAGAAAATTTCCTAGAACTCAATGAGGGACATATGTTTATAGACTGTTTGCCACTGTGTACCCAGGGCCATGATTTTAAAAGATAGGCCAACCCCAAAGTACCTTGCTGGGAAATTTCAGGATACTGCAGACAAACAATCTTCAAAACTTTTTAGAAACAGATCATATAATGAAGGACTGGGAATAAGAATAGCACTGAATTTAGCAGAAGCTATACCAGAAGTAAAAAGATAATAGAGAAAATGTCTTCAAAATTCTGAAGAGATTATTTCCATCTCAAATTCTGTATTCAGCCACCTTACAATAAGCTCAAAGAAAAAGCTATAAGCTCCCTCTCTTAAAAAGCCTCTGGGGGTTGCTTGTGTGCCTTTAGAGCTAGGGAATAAATCCATATAGATATGAAATCCAGAAAATAGGGCTTCCAACACAGAAAGAAGTGAAAATAATTTCTAGAAATGTAACTGTACAGCATACATAGAAGGTAACCATGTCAGAATGGGGCAGGAGTATGGAGAGGTCCAAGAGATCTCCAAGAAAAAGAAACAGAATTGATAAAGGTATTTTAACATATTGAGATGATTTTTATGTATCTCTTGTGTGGGAATGAATTGGTGATAAGGATACAGAAAATTAATAAAACAAAACAAAAAAAGCAAGACAGTTGTTAACTCCAGGGAAAGCAGTAAATTGTAAAGAAAATGTAATTAGTATATTATATGCTGTGCTGCGAAAAATATTTTTCAATCATTATAATGTAAACAGTGAATACAGACTTCACTCCTCAACTTTCATAGCAGGAAGCTAACAGTTAATGTCTAAACTGAAGGAGAAAAGATGACATAGCAGTATAAGCAAAAGAAACTGCCAAAGAGATTCAAAGTGGTTGCCTTTGGGGAGCATGAACAGAGGTCAGGCAGGATGGCTTCAGTGACTGCTTTTTTGCGGGGTGGTCATAAGCCTATGTTACATGAGTTTTGAAATTATGCATATGCACTGATTTGATAAAAGCAAAACAAAAAATTGAAAGCTACTGCAACTTTAATATTCTAAGCAACATAAAACAAAAGGCTGTTTCAGCTTAACTAAAAGCAACACAATGTGGAGTTAATGACAAAGTATCTCTTTACTTAAAAATGTTTAATTTATTAAATGCCTTCTTGAAGTAGAGTGATCCAGAATATGACAGAAGTAAATTATTTCACCTCATAAGTGAATCTAACTGCACAATATTAGTAATTTCTCAGTATCAATTATTGTAATTGATCAATTTGTAATTGATCAATATTGTAGACTATTGTACAATATTGTACAATAGTGTATTTGTAACTTATCAATATTGTAGACTATTAAAATATGACAAAGTCCTATTATATAGGTTTAAGTCTACATAGAGATGAAAGGTACATTTTATTATTATATATTTAAGAATCACTGAAACCTAATTTTCTAATCATACTGGAATAAAGGTCTAATCGAGTAATCAGGATGGAAGCAGAGCAATGCTATGAGAACAAGATGGCACCAAGGGCTATAGGTACCCATAGCCGAAAATCAAATCCAGTGCAAATTTGCTCCTGCATTATTTTAGCTCAATATCACTCTCTCGGTTTCCCAAAAATAGCACAAAAAAATTTAACAGTCTGAGAAATTTGCCACTTACACTCAGACTATTAGTATGTTTTCAAGAAATGGAGCATCTTTAATAGGCCGAAGTTTAAAATTTAAAATATGAAACCTCCCTAGAATTTAACCGAATCAGGGACTGATTTTTACCAAGAGTGTGCATTAATTTAATTTACCTTTAACATAAGAGATTCTGGGGCTTCGAGCGGTGTGCAGGCATCAGGAAAGCCCACCAGTTCTGCCCCATGAATAACGATCTTCTGACCGACGGTCAGTCTACCGTTCTTTACCAGAGCTGCTAGGGGAGGATCAAACTGGGCCTTAATAGCATACCATCCATCCGTGAGCTCGACAATGCCCACTTTTCTGGTACCCACACTGCTAGTTTTACCGCTGGAAGTTTCAGATATATCTGTGCTTGATGAAATTATTTCAGAAATACAGAGAACAAGTGTTTTTGCAGCCGTGTCATCCCTTTCCATTATCTTTTTTATAGCTGATCTTCTGCTTCTATCAATTTCCACATCATATCTAAAAATAAAAAGAAAAATGCACATTTTAGGAATTGTGAGTCTAAAATTTCATTGTAAAAAGGTCACCGAATAATTGAGAATAAAAATTAAATACTTTTGCTGAAGAACTGCTGAGACAGAAGAGAATTTAAAATTTGGTAGCTACTAATATAGTAAGTTTTATAATATTAAAATATGAATTAAATATTAAAACTCCCCAAATGCAAACATGGTCCATCCCTGAACAATGGATCAAATTAGTAATTCATATTCTTCTCACATGCCAAGAGGTTAAAGGGGGTGGGGGAAGAGGGAAGCAAGAGGTGTAGGAATGTGTGATTTCTCTTAAGGGGGCTGGAGGAGTGACAAGAGAATTACTGTGTACAACTCAGCGGCAGTGTGGGATGGCGACTGTCACTGACAACCGACTCGTGTACCTCTATGATGGGGAAGTCACAGCCTGCGCAGAAGTCTGAACCTCATCACATATGTGATTACATAATATAATGCATTGAACTTGCCTGTATTTTAGTTGAAGAAGCACCCTTTCTGGGCTTAGGCACCTATTAGCAAATTCCTTAGGAAAGGCAAATTCCATAGCTGCCAGTTTCCATATAATCCATCTGTAGTGATTATACACCCAAACTCTAGAAATAAGATTTGGATCCACACCTGGGGTGTCGCACAGAGCCCTGAACAAATAAAGGTAGAACAATATAAAAATACATGTAAGATGATACTGAATTCAATAACCATGACCACTCTTTGCACAAACACTACATCATACAAGATCATTTAGTACATTTTTATGAGTCAGAATATAAGTAATATAATTTAGAAAACGATTTGACATGTATCAAAATATACTAATAAAATTAACATAGTAGTCAAAACAATTATTTCAACTGGAAAATGAGATCCTTAATTTAAATAATTATATTTTGGGGTGCCTGGGTGGCTCAGTTGGTTAAGCGGCTGCCGTCGGCTCAGGTCATGATCCCAGGGTCCTGGGATCGAGCCCCACGTCAGGCTCCCTGCTCCATGGAGAGCCTGCTTCTCCCTCTCCCTCTGCCTGCCGCTCTGCCTATCTATGCTCTCTCTATGTCTCTGTCAAATAAATAAATAAAATCGTAAAAAAAAAAGTAAAATAATATTTTAGATTATTTTTCTTAAAAGAGATTGTTTTTAGAAATCACCTAAGAACATCCTTCTCTAGGCTAGTGCTTTTTAAAGATCTTCCTCTGTCTGCTCAAATCTCTAACTCTTCTTCCTTCCGCATTCTCGCTTTGAGTACTAGGGAAACAAATAATCAAGAGAACTTCGAGAAGCTCCCACCCTCATATCCACCAGCCCACTAGCATCTGGACCTTTACACTTTGCTTCTCCTGCCACACTAGCTCCCACCCTTTCTTGCCTAGTTAAGGACCTTGATCTAGGAAATGCCTCCTCTCTCCCCCCAACATCAACTTCTTTCTTTTCTACTGAACAATTTCCATCAGTATAAAAATAGTTTTTCTTTCTTCCTTAAACACAATAAAACTAATACCCTTTACTCCTACTTCCTTCTTCACATATTGCCCCTTTCTCACCCCATCAATTTACTGACTTATTTTCATTAAGACTAATAATGACCTCTACATTGCTAAATCCATGGTCAATTCTCAGTCCTCATCTTCCTTTACTCACCAGCAGTGACTGACACCTGGTCATTCTTTATTCCCTGAAGCTCTGTCCTCACTAAGCTTGCAACATACCACACACTCTTTGATACTAATTTCTAACTTTCAGGTTGCTTTTTCTCAGTCTCTCTTTCATAGCTTTAATTTTCATCTATATGCTGACAACTATGAAATTGATTTCTTTGGCCCATACTTCATCTATAAACTCCAGACTTGCATATCCAACTGCCTACTCAACATCTCCACTTGGGTGTCTACTAATATCTCAAGCTTCAATTGTCCCATGTGGGGCACCTGGGTGGCTCAGTTGGTTAAGCATCCGACTCTTGATCTCAGCTCGGGTCTTGATCTGAGGGTTGTGAGTTCAAGCCCTGCCTACTTAAAAAAATGTCCCAACTGGACACTCCATTTCTCTTCCATCTTTGATCTTCTCAATTTTCCATACATGGTAACTGCACCCTTCCAGCTGCTAATGCCAAAGTCTTTGGAGCTATTTTTATTCTCCTTTTCTCTCACTCCTCATCCAATCCTTGAGCAAATCCTGATGGTGCCACCTTCAAAATATACCCAGTATCCACCTGCTTTTCACCAACTCCACTGCTACCTTCTTCATCCGAGCAGCCACATCTCACCTGAATCACCTCAATAGTTTCCTAACTGGTCTCTCTGCTTCCATCATCGTCCCTCCTGACAGTCTAATCTCAACAGCAGCCAGAGTTATTCTTTAAAAACAAGGCAGATCATGTCATTCCTCTGCTTTAAACATTCTGATTCAGGCCAAAAATGGTTACTCAGAGTTAAAGCCAAGCTTCTTATGAAAGTTTATAAGGCCCCATCTCTCTAACTTCATCTGCTACTACTCCTCTCCTGCCCATTCTACTCCAGCTATACTCACTTTCCTCTTGTTCCCTAAATAAGCCTGCTTCTTGCTTACAGCCAATGCTTTTCCCCGCAGGGTCCTATGCTCACTCCCTTGCCCTCCTTCAGGACATTGACCAAATGTCAGGGCCTCAGTGAAGGCTCCTGACTACTTAGCTTATTTTAAAATTGCACATTTCCTCACCCGGGTCTCCCTATGCCCTTTCCAGCTTTATCTTCATAGTATTCATCACCTTCTAATATACTATACAACTTACTTATTTCTTTTTAAAAAATTCCTTCCCCACCCCAAACCCCTCTACTATAATGTATGACTTATTAAGGCAGAGATTTTTTTCTTTTGTTATCCCAAGCACGCAGAAGAGTTATCTGGCATAGTAGGTCCTCAATAAATATTTGTTGAATGATCAAAAAAACAACTTAAGCTTCAACAGTCAATGTTATGAAACATGCTCACCTGATTACAGGATAATTACTCTTTTTTTTTTTTTTTAAGATTTTATTTATTTGACTAAGAGAGACACAGTGAGAGAGGGAACACAAGCAGGGGGAGTGGGAGAGGGAGAAGCAGGCTCCCTGCTGAGCAGGGAACCCAATGTGGGGCTTGATCCCAGGACCCTGGGATCATGACCTGAGCCGAAGGCAGACACTTAACGACTGAGCCATCCAGGTGCCCCAGGATAATTACTCTTAACTTATACACTATGCAAGTATAATATATACTTAATACAAGAAAACAATATAACTGTTTAGTATACTTTTCCACCTAGAATTGATAGCAGATATTTATGGGAGACAAGTGCAAGATGTAAATAACATTCACGTCTTCAAGTATTCCAAAAACATAACAAAAGTTTCAGGAAAAATGTTTTACCAATTTCCCCAAATTATAAATTTTGGAAAGATATATAGGAATTTTAAAAAATGAGAGCATTAGAAAAATGTTTCTCATCTCTTGCCCTTGGCATGGTAATTCTATCCCTGATAGCAAAAATTTTAAATCATCTTTGTAAAAACATTAGAACTATAAGAGGTTATATAGTTTTTAAACTGTTGATGTTTTAGGGCAGTAAAATTTACTATTTGGTATTACTGACACTTGAGTATTTCTGCTTAGCTTCTAGTATTTATATTTTACATTTATTGAAATATACAATGAAAGGGAATACGACGTAAGTGTGTGTGTGTGTCTATCTACGGCAAGGTCCACTCAAACTTAGCTCTTATCAGTCTTTATTTTACAAATGCATATAAAAAATGTCTCAACTGAAGAAAAACCAATTCATTAAATCCTAGGACAAACCATAATTCACTTTTCAAAAGATTACAACAGAATGTCAGTTGAACCACAATGTACTTAAAATAATTCACTATATAAAAATTTGATTTCTAGCCAACTTATTAAGTTTTAAAGAGGTAAGTGAAAAAAAGAGAGAGATGGTGGAATACAGAAAAGTTAACACAATCTCTTTTTGCATGGAGTACCTATAAAATTCTTCTTTTCCAGCCTTTCCATCATTGGAGGGTATGAGCCATCCACCATCAGCCAACTGTATTCCCTCTCCAGACCACAGTCCTTCCTTACCAAAATAATCCTGAATGTGAAACTGAAAAGATTCTGCATTTTTGCTGTTAATTTTTACACAATGTTTGGAAACGCCATACATATAGAGCTGCACAAAATAAATGACAGAAAAATTTAATAATGAATGAAAAATAAAATCAAACAAAAGAGCATGTTTCATAGAATAAAAACAATTATAATAAATCAAAACTGAATTTACAAAATTTTTCATTTAAATATTAAAATATTCACCATCAAAATATTTAACTAACTTAATAGAAGCTAAACATTTTAATATAATATAAATGACTCCTACATTCAAGAGTCTGCTGCACCCTTTTCATTCCCCTTGTGCATAAGCCTCCTGCTTCAGCTGCCATAGGAAGTCATTTCGGGGATAAAAAAGTAATTTAATATTTTACAAAATCTTTTAAGTTAAAAAATTCAGAAGGGAAAGAACTGTGAAAAGCGTTAAGTATTTTAGGGGGAGGTCAGATCTGTACACAGGCCTGGCCCACTTCCACCCCAGCATGCCTCATCCCAAAGTATGAGATTTGTGCGGATGTGACTCTAGAGTCACACTCCTTGCTCTGGAACTAGGTCCAGTAGAGGAAAACTTACTAGTTAAGTGACTTTGGGGCAGTTACTTGACCCTCTCTGTGCTTCAGTTCTGTCATCTGCAAACAGTGAACAAAATGACGGTGCCTTTCCTTTAGATGCTTGTGAAGATTGAGTGAGATGCAACCACCGCAGGCACAGTGCTTAGAAGGGTGACGAGTGCAGAAAAACTACTCAATAAATGTCACCTATTAATATTATCAATATTATGTTCACCTCTCCATTGCCTAAAATTCTAACTAGACAGCACTGGCTTAACAAGAATCCTTTTTAAAAAAATGTCAATAGCTCTTAATGGATTCAGGGCTATGAGTTATTCACCCTTTAAATTCAAGTAGACTACTTTCTTCTAACACCTGAGAGCACTACAGTAATAAAATGAGTACATTTTGAAGGGGGAAGAGAACTAGCAATTCTGGAGCACAGATCACTTTGGTGAGATAAGGCAGCAGAGAAGGAGGCTGCCACTGTTGGTTGATTAGGAAATAAAATTATTTCATTCATCCACTCCCACATTTGTTTGTTTTTTCTTTGAACAAAACAATTTGGAGATACCAGTTAATAAAATGAAATTATACGTGATTATAGAAGTTAGTAGCCTTGTGGACAAAAGCATACCTGTTTATGAGAACACGCAGAGGGGACTCGGCCTTCCACTGCTCCTCTCAGAGAGATTCTAGGCACAGTGGAGGTTTTTGCAAGATACAGGCTACCTGGCTGTGGAAAAATGTGCTGCCTTTGTTTCTCTTTAATCCGCATATCCTGTATATCTCTGGCATTCTGAAGATTTGAAGTTAAATCTATTAAAGAATAAGTTAGCAAAAAATAAACTTGCATGTAACATTTAAAAAGCACAACCTTTGTTTTATAAAGTCATATATATCAATTTGCTCTAATTTTCAGGGATAATTTGCTCTAAATCTTAAGGGATAGGCAAAGTTTCAACTTGTAAACAATAGATCTATTATTTTTATTTCAAATTTGGAAAAAAATTAGTAGCCTGTTAAATATATATTCCAGTAACAGCAGTCTTAGATTGTTTGTCTAAATCCCCCCTCCTTTTTTAAATAAGAAATAATAAGTAGTCACCTTTGAAAGAAAACATTAGAATACTTTAAATCTAAATCTTTGGGCTTAGGAAAAAATCTAAAAGCATTAAAAAAGGTTCTGAAATTCTTAATTGTCACAGAAGGAGACAAATCCTCAAGGCATTATTTAAATATGAGAAACATCTAACTGGAAGGCAAAAACATGTCAACACAAATTTTCACACAATACCTAAAGGTTCTTTTTCACACTTTGTGACTATTATAGTTGCTGCTTGATTGGAGTTATTTTTCTTAAGCTGATGAATTTCACTGTCATTAGTATTTGTTTCACTATCACCAGGGCCATGTTCATCTATGTTTTTTGGGTTTTGTTTGTTTTCTTCCAAATTAGTATTCTTGCTAATACACTGTTCATCTCTGTGAAAATGTGATTTAGTTTTAAAAGGTGGGACAAAGACTTTCACTGGTTTGCTTGGAGTATTCAAATGTCTCCTTTTTTCATTTCTTGTGGCAGGAACTGTACAGAATGGCTGCCCTGAAACTGATAAATTGCTTGAAGATTTTTCCAAAGCCAGGTGTTCATAAAAATGAGATTTAGACAAAAATTCTTGACCAGGTGTGGTGAAATTTGGATTTTGCATTTCTTGCCGTTCCTTAGTTGTGCTACAATGAGGAGAAAATATTTAAGTTTGATTATTTACCAATAAATGGACATATATGTAAATATTTTAGAATGTGCTTTATCACCCCCCCCCCCCCCATAAACCTCAACTGCCATAATGGCAATCCTACTCTGGCAACTGTTTTGCATTTCATTATGCTTGCCATCCAAGACAACACCACACTTTTCAAGTCTGTAACTATTTCTCACACACTGACATCCAGCCTTTACCATTTATTTCACATAACAGTCAAACATGGATCCTCTTTGTCTCCTCTAGTTCGATCACAGTACTCCTTACTTACCTCCTTTACCAGAGAAGGATCTATCCATCCTCTTAGGACTAACACCCTCACCTGTACTCCTGACGCCACCTGATAAGTCAGTCTCCTCAGGAGCCCCACTCTTTGCATTATTATTCCACCTCTCTCCTTTCTCTACCACCTGTGTATACAGTTTTTTTTTTTTTTAGTGCTCCTTTCATTTAGCCAGAAAGCCATGCCCATCCTTGAAACACTTTTTTCTTAGCCTTATCTCCCCTTTGAGCTAATACTCACTGTGACCTACCCTTCATGGCCAATCTTCCCAAACATGTAACCTAAACTAGCTATTTTCACTTCCTCAATTTCCATTCATGGAACGCTCATTTCTCCCACTGTTCTACAGAAATTGTTCTCAACAAAGTTGCTAATCACCTCCCAAGTGCCTACACACAAATTCAACTTCCTGTGTAAACTCATTCTACCTGGCCTCTGACAACTGACTTCTTAAAATTGTGTGTTCGTTTGTTTCTTTCTCTCTCTTTTTCTTTCTTTTGCTGGTTTTTCCTCTTTCTCTTAAAAAAAATTCCCATCTCTAAACTTGGATTTCTTCCCTAGACATTTTCCCTGGGTGATGTGAGTCATTTCAAATGCTTAAATTATCATCTAACAAAAATATTAATCTGTATCTTCATGCCCGACTTTGCCCCAGGTGTTATTCCTATACTTTGAACCTTGTATAGCACCATATACCTCTACCTTGATGTTCCACACTCATCTCAAACTCAACATGTCCAAAATTAATCACCTTCCTTAGCATACATGTTCTTTCTCATATTTGGTATTTTGTTGAAAATCCCATACTTCCTTTTATTCAAACCTGAATCCCTGGAACTTAAAGTTACCCTAGAACTCATTTATTCAGTCATCAAATAGCCATCAAATATTTTATTTTATTTTATTTTATTTTATTTTTTTTAAGATTTTATTTATTTATTTGAGAGAGAGAGAATGAGAGACAGAGAGCATGAGAGGGAGGAGGGTCAGAGGGAGAAGCAGACTCCCTGCCGAGCAGGGAGCCCGATGCGGGACCCGATCCCGGGACTCCAGGATCATGACCTGAGCTGAAGGCAGTCGCTTAACCAACTGAGCCACCCAGGCGTCCCTCAAATATTTTATTTTTATTTATTTTTTAAGTAGACTCCACATCCAGTGTGGAGCCCAAGGTGGGGCTTGAACTCAAGACCCTGAGATTAAGATCTGAGCTGAGATCAAGAGTTAAGACACTTAATGGACTGAGCCACCGAGGAGCCCCTCACCATTAAATATTTAATGAGTTCTGACTATGTGTGCTAGACACTGTTTTGGCTGGAAGATAAAATGGGAACAAAACAAAATCACAGGGTTTATATTCTAGCGGAGGGAAGCAGACAAACAAATATTGGTATTCAATGCTATAGGGAACATTAAAAGCATGGTAAGGGGGGCAGGGAGCGTCCAGCAGAATTAAATAAATATTATTTTATACAGGTTGGTGAGGAAAACATTACTGATAAGGTGACATTTGCACAGAGCCCTGAAGGAAGTGGGAGATAAAGCCACATAGGTATTCGGGAGAAGGGTGCCGCAGGCAGAGTGCACATCATGTGGTAGGCTAGGCACAAGCACAACTGGAACAGAGCGAGAAGGGAAAGTCAGCCGGTGAGACTGGAAAGAGAGCAAAAAGGCCAGATCATGGAGAACCTGTACACCCTGGGGTAAGGACTCCCCAGTTGTACCCTGAGATGGGAAGTCATGGACTAGTTTTTGAGTACAGAAACGACACTCTCTGTCCTAGGGTATGAGTGTATTTTGAAAGCAGAGTTGTTAGACTTTTACAGGAAAACAGATTAGGGGAAGCTGTTAAGTTTGAGATGTCTATTAGTCACCCAAATAAAAATGTCAAGTAGGTAACTAGATGAATGCATATGTTGTTCAGGGAAGAAATTCAGGCTTATGACATTAATTTTGGAGCCATCAGTAAAGAGATGGTATATAAAGTCATGAGAGTGGATGAGGTAGCTACTAAAGAGGAAGGTCAGGAAGGGAAGCCACCTGGAGCTGAGCCATGAGGGAATTTAACATTTAGTGGTTAAGAGAAGAACCAGCAAAAGAGAAAGAATAGCCAATGGGAAGGAGGAGAAGAGAGAGGTCCCAGAAGTTAGAGTAAAGAAACTGTTTAAAAGGCAGGAGTGATTAACTATGTGAATGCTGGGTTAATAGGAGGATGGAGAGCTGATAAAATTCAGCAATATGGGGGTAACTGGCAATCTTAACAAGGGGTAGTGCACAGTGATCAGAGAATGAGGTGGGTTCAGGAGAGAAGGGGAAGAGATGAAGTAGAGAACATGAGTGGAGATCATTCTAATGAGTTGTGCTTTAAGTGGGTAAGGAAATGGATTGGTGGGATAAGAGGAATCGAGAAAGGTGTTTCTTGTTAAGACGGAGACTTATATCAACTACCTGACTAATGGGACTGACCCAATAGAGAGGAAGACAGTATCAATGCAGGAGAGAGGGGGGCAATTGCTGGACTGATTTCCCTGAATGGATGATTGAGAGATCTAGTGCCTAAGAATGCATAAACCTTCTGCCCCAAAACTTGTTTTCATTGATTTTGTACTCCCTTGTTTTGAAATATTAAAAATCCTGTGAAAATGAGGAGTTTACTTTGTAGGTTATGACCAAGATGTCTACTGAATGTAAGTGGAGATACCCTGCCACTCCCAGTATACCCATTATCTGGCCAAATCTTGACTCTTATCTCCCACCCATATTCTACTCTCTGCTCTAGCACCTGTGTTAAGTTGAAATCTTCACTTCCTTACTAATCTCCTCATGACAGTTTCACTTTGGTCTATTTCTAAAACACAAATCTGGTTATGCTGCTCTTAGAAACTTCCACAGACAAACAGTCACTACCCAAGTTTCAACTTGTCAGAAATGACACAGGAGGCTTCCTATTTATAGGTCCTAACCTACCCATTTTTTTTGTTTCCTCCCAGTCCCCACAGCACCCCAGCCTGCTGAATCCCGTGAGGAAAGCCATGTAACTTCCTACTCTTTCCAGAGTGTGGAGCGCCCTCCTCACCTAAACATCCCTTACATTCTGTCTGAAGAACTGTTGTTAAGCTTCTGCCGCATAATTAACTGCCAATTTTTCTATGCTGTCACATCACTTTGTTATACCTACTTAAGTACTTATATCACAGTAATTCTTTTCATGCCTGGCTCCAAGACCAGCCAGAAATCTGAGGTGGATTTACTTATCTTTATATCTATCTGCACAATATAAATAAGATCCTTAGGAATTTATGCATGCTTACTTAAATGCACAGGACTATTTTCTCATCATATGTGTAAATTAAGGTAATATGTAGATAAATAAGCTTTTACTTTATTTTTAACATTACAACCTGTTTTTGAAAATGAAAACAAATAAAAAAATCACCTGGGTTTCTACATTCAAAACATGTATATTAGTAGCCTGCTGGCAGAAGTGCAGGTCAATGAATGTTTTCAACAATGCCACAAATAGTTATTTTTGAAAGGGTAACATTAAACACAATCTAAACCATAGTCCTGGGCTAAAAAATTTACCAGATAGAAGTTTTCACAACTGCTTTCTACAATTTTAGATGCTTCTATGATATTCACATCCATTATCCCTCAGTGACATCTCTGTAACTGCTGCTTCTTGAAGAGCCACTTGGAAAATGATGATTTAGCTCTTTGTCACCACTTCTACTTTACTAAACTTCCTTCCTTCCTTTCTCGCCTCCCCATCTTCCCAAGTTATGTATTTGATTGTCAATATTTAATTATGTATCCTCCCTGGAGAATTAGCCCTGGTCTTCTGTTAGAGTGGACAAGAGGTAGTTGTCTAGCTTCATGGAGTGGAGGCGATGTATTTTCAACCTGCACCCTTGTTCTGGCTCCTTCCTTTGTCATCACCAATTCTGAAGATTCATGAATTCCTCAGCTTTTGAGGCTTCTCCCATGTAACACAGTTGATTCTTTCCTCTCCCCATTATGATTCTGAATCTGTTTTTTCCCATATGCTTTGAAAAACAGCCACTGTGGTCCCCTCTCCTGTTCTCCCTGTCTTGAGTGTAAGTTTACTCACTGTGGTTTTGGTAAAACTCTGGAAGGCAATGGAAGTTATGTGAGTATGTTCAATCTACCATCTTTACCAAGAAGCTTCTTACCGCATTAAGACTTCAGGTTCTGCTTCAATTTTATCTTGCAAGCAGACTTCCCCAGGGCTCTATTTTTCTGTTCCAAAATGGTCTAGCTGCCTGTCTGGGCTTAGCGACACAGCTATCATTCTGGGATCTCCCCTCAGCACCATCTGCCTGGGGGATTCCCTCTGCCTCTCTATGTTCAATTCCTGTTTCTTCAATCTCACCTCTTCCTCCCTCTTTGTTATGTACTGGTTTTGTGAGCTTCTGGAGAAAAATAATGGGAGATACACCTTTTGGTACTCTGCATCTGAAAAATGTCCACCTCACACTTCTTTGATATTTTGGTCAGTGATAGGATTCTAGGCTGGAAATAATTTTCTCTCAGAATTTTAAAGGCACTGCTCTGTAGTATACATTATAGAATCCATAATCTTCTAGCATCCAATGTTAATGGCGAGAGAATTTATACCGTTGACTCTTGCAACTTTGAAACCTGATTTTTTGGCTCGCTGGAAAATTTAAGGTTTCCCTTTGCCCTTATCGTTCTAAAATTTCACAAGGATGAGCCTTAATGTGAGGCATTTTTATTCATGTGCTCATTCAGAGGGCCCTTTTAATCAAACTCTTGTCCTTCAGTATGGATAAAGTATCTTGAATTATTTCTTTGAAAATTTCTCTTCACTTCTCCTTTGTTCCTTCTTTCTCAAACTCCAAATTTTCAGATGTTAGGCCCATAGGACTGAATTTTCTAATTATCTTTTCTTCTTTCATCTCTTTATTCTATATTTTTGGAGGTTTCATAACTTTTATCTTCTATTACTTCTACTGAGTTAATTTGTCATCATAGTTTTAATTTATAAGAACTCTTTTTACAACAACTTGTTCTTATTTTAAGGATGCAATATGTTCTCTATCCTGAGAATATTAGTTTTTTTGAAACTTCATTCACTTCCTTGCATGATCTATTTCCTCTAAGTTCCTTTCTTTTTTGTTTGTTTTTGTACTATGGATACTATCTTTCACAGAGGCTTTCTTCCAATAACTAGTGATCCTTGATTCTCTCCTTATTTAAGAGTGAAGTGTGTGCTGTGGGGTTCGTCAGTTGTTGTCATCACCAACCGGTGCCATGGCTATGCAGTTTCATTTGAGTGTATTTGTAGTCTTTTCTTTTTTTTTTTTTTAAGATTTTTTATTTATTTTTTGACAGAGACAAAGCGAGAGAGGGAACACAAGCAGGGGGAGTGGGAGAGGGAGAAGCAGGCTCCTCGCTGAGCAGGGAGCCTGATGTGGGGCTCAACCCCGGGATCATGACCCAAGCTAAAGGCAGACGCTTAACGACTGAGCCACCCAGGTGCCCCTGTAGTCTTTTCTATTGAGCTGTCATGTTCCCCAGAAAAAAAATCTTCCAGTCTTCTGCCTAGAGGCCTGGCTGCCAGTATTTGGGAGCCAAGTGTGGGAAGGAGGCTTGGGAGTCTCATTACTCGATAAACAGATTTTTTACTTAATCTCTGTTTTCAGTACCTCCCCTCAACTGTGTCTGCTGTGTCTCCACCCTCCCAATTCAGAATCCCTCCAATTCATCTTTTCCAGACAATAACCTTCTGGTCTTCTGGCACAAAAGGGATAACTGGCTGCCTGTAGTGGGGGAGGGGTTTTCAACTGATCTATTTTCTACCTCACCTTCAGAAGAACATGCTGCTGCCAATTTGAGTCTTTCTTGGGTTCTTTAGGGGAAATTGGGTAGCTTCTCTGCTTGCTCTAATGTGAGGTTTTAGCTTTCTAAGGGCTAAGTCTTTCATGCTTTTTGGCTTCCAAAATTTGTTGTTTTTTTCTCCGATCATTGTCCTTGTGGATTTATAAGTTAAAAAAAATCTCTTAGTAATTTGGGTAGGGTTTTGAGAGGGAGGAGAGGTAAGAGAATATTTTCAATATATGCCATCTTTTTTGATATATTTGAAATTGATTTTCAGTAATTTCCTTATTCTCTCTTAATCTCTCTTATCCATAAAGTTGGAATAAAACCTTTGTCTACTTTCCAAAGATGTTAAGAAACTGAAAAATGAGATAATAGTATGAATAGCACTATAAAGTACTACCAAAGTACACTTACTTAACTTGCAGACTTTCAAAGAGGGAAGTGTTCACTTCTTTATTGCATATTAGTGCCATTATTATTTTTAGAAATATTTACCTTCAAAAACCATACCTTTCCTAAATTTTATTAGAATTAAAAAACAAACAAAGTATCTCTTACCGAAACGGTCCACAGGTAATTGGCTCTAAAGAAATATGATGCATAAACAAGCTTCTGTCTTTTAGGATGCCTAGAAAAATATTTCACATTATGTATTAATGAAAATGTATTTTACATTATGTATTAATGAAAATCTAATGCGGGATTTTATTTTGTATGCCTGTTTATCACACATTACTATAAATATTTACATAAAAATTTTGATATTATAGACTTGAAATATTTGACTCACAAATTGATGACTATATACCAAATAACTCAGTGTAAACATATAAAGGAAATCATTATAAATTTAATCAGCTGATGTTAATCATAACTCAAAAGTGTTAGCTAATTACCATGCAAATACCGAATTTAAAATTTAGTCTTATGAAGGTTTTACAAGCCAAACTTTAGATATTATTCTCGGTATGCAATTTGTACTTTTTTTTTTTTAAGATTTATTTATTTTAGAGAGCAAGACAGAAAGAACGTTGAGCATGAGTGGGGGGAGGGGCAGAGGAAGAGGGAGGGAGAGAACATCAAGCAGACTCCCCACTGGGCACAGAGCCTGACGCAAGGCTCAACCTCATGACCCATGAGATCATTACCTGAGCAGAAACCACAAATGGGACACTTAACCAACTGAGCCACCCAGGCACCCCGCAACTTGTAGTTCTTAAACCTTCAACTAGTTCATTAGTAGGGGATTGGTTGAATAAACTAGAATACATTGATACAGCCACATGATCAAGTACTATGCAACCATAAAAAAGGAGAAACACTGATATGAGGAATTCTTAATCTCAGGAAACAAACTGAGGGTTGCTGGAGTGGTGGGAGGTGGGAGGGATGGGGTGGCTGGGTGATAGACATTGGGGAGGGTATGTGCTATGGTGAGCACCATGAATTGTGTAAGACTGATGAATCACAGACCTGTACCTCTGAAACAAATAATACATTATATGTTAAAAAAAAAAAAGAAAAAAGGAAGATAGTAGGAAGGCAAAAATGAAGGGGGGGGAATCGGAGGGGGAGACGAACCATGAGATACTATGGACTCTGAGAAACAAACTGAGGGTTTTAGCGGGGAGGGGGGTGGGGAGGATGGGTTAGCCGGGTGATGGGTATTAAAGAGGGCATGTATTGAATGGAGCACTGGGTGTTATATGCAAACAATGAATCATGGAACACTACATCAAAAACTAATGATGTGTGACTAACATAACATAATAAAATAAAATTAAAAAAATAAAAAAAGGAGAAAGATCTCTACATAGTCATCAAAGATTTATTGTGGGATTTATCCCATGTGTTTCAGAACTAAGCCTCTACAGTCCAATATGTTTATCCCTCACTATCTGAATTCTTCCTTTCCAAACCCAGGAACCAAGTATATAGCGAGCAATAGTTACATGTTTTATTTATTTTTAAGTATTCCATGGTAATGAGATAGGAAGCCATGGAGAGTTTTAAGCACTGAAGGGGCATGATCTGACCTTTTTGTTACCAGGATGATTCTAGCTGCTATGTTGAGAGCCTGGAGGAGGGGCAGAGGCAGAAACAGAGAGATGAGTTAGAAGCTATGATTGTGGCTTGGATGAAGGTGGCAGGGGCAGAGGTGAGAAGAAATGGTCAGATTCTTGTTATATTTCAAAGGTAGAACTTATAGGACTTGTTGATGGGCTGCGTGTGGAGTATGAGGAAACAAAAGAGTAAACGAGGACATTAAGGTTTTGATGTATCAATTGGCAGAATGGCATGAGAAAGGAAAGAACAAGGAAGAGTGGGTTTGGGACAGGGATGGAATCAGGAGTTCAGCACTGGCTGTGGTGACTTGGAAATGCTTATTAGTAATAATAAGTACAAAAGTTCAAGGGCAAATGAATGATTAAGTTTGGAGTTCCAGGACAGGTTAAGCCTGCAGATTCAATTTTGGTAGTCACTGAAGTTTAGGCAGAGAAGAGCTCTGAGAACAGAGCCATGGGGCACTCCTATGTTTAGAGAAAGGAATGAATAAGGAAGAGCCAGCAAAGACAATGAAGAAGTGGCTACGCAGGAGGAGAACCAAGAGCATGTGAGTGACCAACTATTTAATGTGGCTGAAAGATGGAGCCAAATGACACAGAAATGGCTGCTGGATTTGCCAATATGGAGATCACCATGTGACTTAGGAAAGAGTGATTTTGGTGAAATGGTGAAGGTCAGTCAAAAGCTTGACTGGATTCCAGAATCTAAGCTTTAAATTATTACACTAAGATCTTCCTAAATTTTTATAGCTTTTCTATTTAAAAAGTCATTATTCTATAATCACTTCATGCTTCCCAATTTTGGAGAACCTCCACATCATACTAGGTGTTATGAAAGAAGAGCTCACATAACAAAGCAAGACGTATCTTTAGCAAACCACACTGTAAAAGTCTTGTCCAATTATCTATATACTCAAAAAAGCTTAGAAAAAGAACTTAAAAATACTGTGTGTGGTACCTACAGAGAGGGAAAAGATATGAATACAAAGCAAACTTTACCATCTGGAGTGCTTTTCGAAGCTTTTAAGGATTTTTCTTGATTTTTCATTATCCTGTCGAATTCATTTAACAAGTTTCTTTTAATTGGGGGTTCTCCTAAAAAGAAATTTCCATACATGTTTTTAAAGCAAATAGTATCAATTTTATTTTTCCAAAGCCTACACAGTCCATTTTTTTAAAACTACAGAACTCTTACAATTTATTAGGCAAAAAACACATAATAATTATAATTTAAATAGCAACCATTCTATTTTGAAAGAGACAATGCATTTTTCAAGATCAATTTTTTTTAACCATTTAAAACACCACTATCTAACAGGGTCTGGGGATAAAAACATGTTACCAGTTACCAAAGATACACTACCTTTTAATAAAATAAACTGGCACTGAATGTAACTGTAGGTTTACTGGAAATATGGACAAACAAAATTTCTTAAGTAAAACTCTTTCTGCATTAAACTTGAGAAGGAATTTATTATGTTGGTCCTTGAATTAGAGTAGAAGAAAAGACTTTTTAAAATTACCAAAATTACATTAAAATATTAGTAAAAGTATTACTTATTTAAAATTTCTACAAAGGCTGAGAGTAAAATTAAACCATAATTCGAGTTATATACGTTCATGTCATACTGAGATAATATGTGATAATAGGTACCTTGCTTTTTGATGCTTTATTAAAGGGAGTGAATTTGTAGAATTTAATAAGAAATAAAAATGTCTATGGAAGGCTTTATCAAGTGTTAGATTATGAAGTGATTTAATTGTTTAACAAGGGCCTGTACTATTCAAGTAACCAGAAGCTGATTAAGCTATATATTTATATATAATAGAGGTGAGGGAAATTAAATGGTGATGCTGTTGAGAACATTTATTAGAAGTCTGAGTTGTTGTTTTTTTTCTAAGCAGGCCAACCCACTTGGGAATACACATGAACAAAATGGGTTCCTATAAAGCCACTATTTTCCATAAAACAACTGTGAATCTCTTAAAGCATCTGCATTTCAGACTTTTCACTAGAGCACAGCAATAGTTTAAGGTAAGTATCATAAACTTACTACTATTCCCATAACATAAACTTGGCACAGAATATGACCTGGATAACAAGCAAATCTGTACCCGGCAGAGTTACTGAAGGCACCAAGTGGAAGAGTGAACTGACTGCCTTCAATGTCTTCCCCTGTAATCTGAAGAGACTGAACAAGACCTGTGATAACTTAATTCTATGAGTTTATAGTTTTTTAAAAGGAGCTATTATTTAAGATCATCCACTTAAAAGCAGGAGAGTTTAGTTATGGCATTTACTTTAATTGTATTTGATCAACAGATTCAATTATTTAAGATTATTCCTTGTCAGAGATACTAACAGAAAAAAAAAATCACACCTCCAATAACCTAATTAAACTAAGTTGCTACATATACATTTAAAAGAGAAGTTAGACTATAGTCCAAATAGCATTAAGACCAGAATGCTATCTGCTAAAAATAACTGATTTTAGAATACTTCCTAGATGAAAAAACAGGAGGCAAACCACCACCTTTAGCTGAAACCTATTTTTAAAGTTCATAAGAGCCAGAGTCGGAACCTCTGTGTGCTCTCTCTATATACATATTCATATTCATTTGTAAAACAGTAACTAAGTTGTATTATGCAGGCTGTTATAAGGATAGAAGTTTCAGATTTTCTAGGGAAACAAACCTTTAACAGTAATTTCTCAGTTATAACTAGACTAATAGTCTCTAAAAATACATTAAAAGAGCCTCAAAACATGTTTCTTAGTACAGACTCAGAGATATCAAGAGTGAAATCACCTTCGCCTAAACTATACATAAAAGTCTATAAAAATGTAACTTATAAAACCTGAATTGCTTTAAGCTAGCATTCCATGATTTTTAAGGACTTAATTTTAAGTGACTGGCAACCTAAAAGGAAAAAAAGACTTACCAACTGAGACAAGTGCATCTCCTCTTCTTTTTCCAATTCTTGAATTTAACAAAACCATTTCCTCAGTGTTTTGGCGTGTAAAAAGAGAGTGTTTGGTGTGACTTAGCAGTTCAGAATCTGTCAGCTCACCATCTTCCATAAAAGCTTTGGCAATCTCTACCGTTTCTGTTTCCAAATAGTTTTCTGGATCCTTGGAGTAAGTAGAACAAATTTCTGTATTTGTTTTCACAGGAAGATTAGGAAAAGTTTCAGTTTTCCCAATTTCTGTTTTTGTATTTTTAGGTAAAGCTTGTTCTTTTCCCAAAAGATGAACGTTCTCAACAAGAGATACTTTGCTTCCCAGTAGCAATTGCTGTTTGTCTTGCTTCAGCTGAGAGGGACATGGAGAAACTTTAATGGAGCAATGATTTTCTGAAGAACCACTCTCAACGTTACAGTTACTTGATAATTTAAATTTATTGTAGGCCTTTTCCAATTTGGAGTTTCCACAATGTTCTGGGGTTCTCTTATCAATACAAGAGGGAGGAGGTATTTTTGATACATCTTGTCTAGATGTAGATGAATGCTGAAGACCACATTCAGTTCTGATCAGATCGAATTCTTCTAACATTCCCTTAACTTTGCATAAGGCACTTTCAGAAACTGGAACTTGTTTCCCACTTGCTGTGCTAAATCCAAAGACAGCAGATGATAGTAAATTTTGGGAGGTGTGTAGCATAGCATTTTCTTCATTTGCAAACTTGTCTGAATGTTCATTATTTTTAAATGATACTTTGGGAAAGAGTTGCTTGGCACTATCTTCTATCTTAGAAAACACCTGCCTTGCCTTTTGTAATGCAGCATCTGATACTTGTACAGATTTTCCACTTGCTGTGCTAAAAATCCCACAAGCATTCGTATAAGAGACGGACTTGGGAAGCTTCCCTGTACTAAGTTTACATATATCAGAAGTTTTGGAATTATTCTGACAAGGTGGTATTTCAGAAACTTTCTCCAATCCAGATATACTTTGGTTAAGTTGTAAAGTTTTTTCACTTTGAATGTCAGCAAAAACCTTATGTGAAGATGAACCATGTTCTGCATCATCCAGAGAGTTCGTAAAAATACTATCCTCCGAATCATCCAGTGCGTTAGGATAACCTGACACAATTTTCGCATAGTAAGTGTCTGATTTACTCTTGGTGTTCTGCTTCGTTACCATACTGCAGTTGTCTGTAAGTCCCTCTGTCACTTTTGACTGGTGTGCAACAAAACCACTTGCTGTACTGTATGCAGGTACAGCATTATGTGAATTAGGATTCAGTTTTTGAATTGAATTAAAATTATCTGAGTCAGATATGGCCACTTTAATGGGTGTATTTTCATTTTTGCATGAAGAGTTAGTCACAAGTTTCTGAACACAAATATCTTCATTTACAATTTGTGGGTCTGTGTCTGCTTCTCTTACAGTGGACATCATTTCAGAAAAACTAGTGTTTTCTCCCTCCTTAACATTGTTTATTACTGGCTCAATACCAGAAGTATCAACTTTATTTTTTGACAGATATTCTGATTTATTATATACCTCACTGGAATGACAAAAATCTGAATGGTATGAATACCTGTTTGACATGGTACTATTACTTAAATAAGTTGGGCCTTGTTTCTCAGAAAGATGATTTTTGTCATTTTCAGTTATGGTACTACTTGAACTATTTCCACATGAAAGATTTTCTACATAATCATCAGGATATTCTTTTAAACAGATCACCTTAGCAGCATTTATTTTTTCTGGTTGATCATCCAATTCTCCTTCTCTAAGCCATTTTTTTGCTTCAAATAGTGAAGCTTCACTCACAGAAATTTTTCTACCATGTCCTGTGTAAAATGCTAAAGGTGAATTTTCAATGGCTGAGTAAGTGGGTTGATTTATATAAATTGTAGGCTTTTTTGCTGTTTCTTTTTCTATATTTTCATGTACTTTAACTTTCAGAGAGGCACGATCTGATATTTTAAGATTTTCAGTTTGTTTGTATAAATTATCACTTAAGAGCCTGGGTGCCACTGCAACCTCATTAGAAACAAGTTTTTTCTCCTCTAAAGAATTCTGCATTTCTTCACACTTTGGGGCAGTTGTTAATTCAATTGTCTCACATGCTAATTCAAGCCCATCTTTATATTCCTCTCTGTCCTTGGACATCTTTGCCCCTTGAAGGCTAAAATTAGTGATTCCACTATTATCCTGCTCTTTTTCATCAAAAAGATTTTTCACTTTGTCCAAAGATTCCTTTGCAATTTCTATTTTTTTCCCACTAGCTGTATGGAAACCCAACATAGTAGGTTCTTTGATCTTTTTGATTTCACTTTCTGGTCTTTGCTGGAGGGTCAGTAATTTATTTTCAGTACCAGTTAGGTCACTTGCTTTCATTATTTTGTCTTTTCTTTCAGTATTTTCTGTTTTCTTATGACTTGAGATGTCTATTTTGTTGGTATCTATGCCAGAAAGTAATTCAGAATTCAAGGAATCTGAAAAGTTATTCAATTCTTCTTCTGTCCATTTTTGATCAAGGAGATTTATAACTTTATTTAATGACTCTTTGGAGACCCTCATATTTTTCCCACTTGCAGTCTGAAAGGATAAATCAAAAATGTCAAAATCTTTTATGTTTTGCCTCATTGTATTAGCTGTGAATTGCTGCTTATCTGACATATTAACATGAAATGTATCTTCAGCTCGTGCAACTTCCAAACAGGTTAAATCTGACAAACCTTCTTTAATTTGAGTGTTTCCCTCCTTCATAAACTGGCTAGATAATTTTAGATCTATGTTGTGATCAATACATGGCAAACTGTTTTCTTCTTCATGAATATCAACTGTATCATTTTTACTTGAATCACTGCCAACAGATTCTAAGTTATGAGTATTTCCACTGGCACTAGTACACTGGTTATCTTCATTTTCTGTATTTCTCTTGTAACCTTCAGTATTTTCTTCAACAAAAATGCCAGCAGTCATTTCAATATTATTCTCTAGTATTAGTTGGCTTTTATTATTTTTCTCATTTAAATTTTTATCATTGTTATAATCTTCTATCTGAATCATTGAAACAGCAGAATCATTACATTTACTTGAGGAGAAACTTATTGTATCTACTTCTACAGAAGTTTCCTCACTGATATCCTCAAGGTCACTAAACAGTTTCTTAGCTTTTTGCAATGCTTCACTACTAACATTCAGTTTTGTGCCACGAGCAGAATAAAAGCCTCTAAACTCCACTTCATTTTTATCTGTTAAATAGCCAGAAGCACTTCTGTTACAGTTGGTTCTCGACAAGCAAGCAAACTTCTGCTTACCTCCAAGTATACCTTCAAATTTCTTACTGCCATCTACCTGAATGATAGATGGGGCATTAATTGTGAGATGAAGATCAGTATCTTTGCATTCCTCAGAAGTGCTATTCAAGACAGTCAGCTGGTTTTCAGGCATTTCAAATGGATTTTTCTGTATTATGTGGCTTGGTTTTCTAAACTGTGTAAATTCAAACTGACTTCCTGATTCTTCCAAAATAGTAGAAAGTTCTGTAATTTCTGCCTTTTGGCTAGGTGTTAAATTATGATTTGAATTAAAATCTCGCTTTAAAGTTGGAGGAGCTGTGTGACCACTTTCACTATTAGAAACATACGTGCTACTCTGCACAAACCCAGATACACTATTAATTGACTGTGGATCAAGTGCAAGAGGTTTGCTTAATTTCTTTTGACTTTCTAATGATGAGGTATTTACAATTTCAATACATGCTAAGTTAGTAGGATAACGTTCTTCAATATCTTTGAAGAGCATTTTACTTTTCCTAATGTTGTGTTCCGAGAGTTTTATCTCTTTATTAGAAGCTGTTCTGAAGCCACTTCCAAAACCGTGATTTGAAATTGGATCTGACAGTTCTGACCAATTATTCATGTAATCATTATTTCCATTTGATTTCCTAACTATATCCAAGGTGATGTCTGATTTTGAATCTTGATCTGGAGTCATTTTTAGTGGCTGCTTTATGCTATTTCTGTTCTTTTCTGTAAGATCATCTATGTTTGATGAATCAAAGTCTTTCATAATCGACACTTTGGTCGCCTGTTTGTCATCTCTGTCTGTATACACCACCGTGGTAGAGTTCTTGAGAACAGGTTCTCTTACACAACAGAGGTCTGAACCATGAAGTTCCTTAATATTTCCTAAAACAGAAATATTACTTTCATCAGTTATCTCTAAGACAAAATTACTATCATCTGGGAAAAGTTCTTCAGAGTTTGGACTGACAGCTATTTTTGAAATTAAAGTAGCTTCTTTTTGGTCTTTTTGGATTGCAGTGAGATTTGCATTTTGGTTGAATTGTACCTTCATTGAAGGTGATGCTACTGTTACATATTTTTCAGTTGACAACAGCTTAGCATTTTTAGAATTTGCATTTAAAACATGTATTTGATTCTTTTCCATGGAAATATTTTTGGTTAATTCAAAACCAGCTTCATGATTCTTACATTTTAGTTTCTCTGACATTTTATATGATTCTTTTCCTCTAGAAATCATGACCGGGTTTGATGGAGGATCCCTGGAGCTAGGAGTTAACAGACGGGTATTATCATGGTCAGATGAAAAGCTTTCCGGAGATTGAAAGTGAATACCACCACCTTCCACTTCTGAATGTGGCACAGGAGGGTGACTTACTGCAGGCAAGACCTTTTCTTTTATATCTGAAACTCTTTGACTTTTTGCATCATCTTCACAGGGTTCTTCCTGCACGGATGACAGATAATCAGTTTCTGTGGTTATAAATGACTGCAGTTTTTCCTTACTAATTTTTGTTTCTTTATAATCAAGATCCTGAGGTACTGTTTTATTATTAGAACTGGTTCCATTATTGGAAACTTTTCTCAGAATTGTCCCAAAAGAGCTGGCTAAAGACACAGTTGGTTCTTCAGAATCATTCTGTAAACAGTTTTTTCTGATAGAAGAAGAATGTGATAAACCTAAGCATGAAGACACAAAGTGACAAAATTAAATTAAAGTGCCATCAATCACATTCACTAAGTATTTTCCACTAAGTAAAAAAAGTAGTATCTAAAACAAGAATTACATGAAAAGTAAGAAGTGAATGTCAGGCTTAAAACAAAGAATTCTAAATATTCTCTATTTCAAGTTATTACATTTTCCAACTAAAGATAAATAGGACTTAGTATTTCTTTCTAACATGTATCAATTCAATCAAAATTAGTATGTAGTTCAAGAAAGCAGCTAGCTACCATAAGTAAAATACAAAGTAGTTTTACTGAAAATAAAATGGGAAAAAATTCATTGCTAATATGGGTGTAATAGCAGATAAAAAAGCAAGGCAAAGGAAAGGAATTAGAAAAGTAATCACTTCCTTTAGATAATTTAGTCTTTGATATTGAAGAAAATCAACTTTTATTTTTTAAAGATTTTATTTATTTGAGAGACAGTGAGGGTGAGAGCAAGAGCGAGCGAGCGAGCGCGAGAGAGAGCACGCGTGCACCTGCATGCGTGCACAAGTCAGGGGGAGGGTCAGTGGGAGAGGTAGAAACAGACTCGCTGCTGAGTGGGGAACCTGACGCAGGGCTTGATCCCAAGACCCCAAGATCATGACCTCAGCCGAAGTCAGATGCTTAACCAACTGAGCCACCCAGGTACCCCCTCCAAAAAGCAATTTTTATTTTTTTATTTTTAAAGATTTTATTTATTTGACAGAGACACAGTGAGAGAGGGAACACAAGCAGGGGGAGTGGGAGAGGGAGAAGCAGGCTTCTGCCGAGCAGGGAGCCCAATGGGGGCTCGATCCCAGCACCCTGGGATCACTACCTGAGCCGAAGGCAGACGCTTAACGACTGAGCCACCCAGGCGCCCCCAAAAATCAATTTTTAAAAAAAGATTCTACAGATGAAAGGCCTGAAGGATGACCTGATCTCAATTATAAAGGCAAACGAGTTAAACTGCTCGGAGTTAATTTTTCAACCCTCTGAATTCCCTAATTAGCAAATCAAAATTATTAATCTCATTTTATTTAATCAGTGACCACCACTCCATATTAGTTCTTTCATTGATTTTAATTCTGACATACACAGTACCAAACATTTTTGTCCGGAAATTAACCCAAATCTCAAACAGTTCCTCTGTACTCCAGCTCTACCAAACCTATTATTCAGATATTCCACCCACTAAAATCTTCTCAAAGGAATATGAAATCATCTTTTTGACATACAATTTAGTTACTAATAAAGGAATCGTTGCTCAAATAAAAACTGACTTTCACTGTGTACACTCTGACACCCAGAGATACAGTAATAACTCTAAATAATCTCTAAATATTTAAGAAAACTATGTAACAACAAAAATCACTTTTATTTTATAACTGGCTTACATTAAACTTAGCTAGCTATTAGCTTTTCTATTTTTTTACAAGACTTAGAAAATATACAGTAAATAGCACAATATATTTATAGAATTGTCAAATTTGCATATAATAAAATTAAAGCAGTAGTAGTCAAATTCTTGATTCTTATGAATCACATGCTGTCTCAAGAGTGATGATTGTACATATACTATGCAAACTGATCCAACAAATCATTTTGATTTTGAACACTGGTAATCAAAGGCCCAAACAATGCCTGTAGACATTGCCTCACACTAAATATAAGATATAGACATTTTAAAAAACCAAAAAACCACAGAAGGAAAACCAAAAAAGAAACTAAAGAAGGAAAGCAGGCAGTACATTTTTTAGAAAGATTAAAGAAAGAGACACATACTCAAATAAGAGAACTTGTCACCATGCATAAAACTATATGCACCATTCTCTCTCACTCACACACCCACACAGAGGTACCTGAATCAGCATTTGTAAATGTCAGTGGTCCTTCAAAAGCGTTTGCTTCAAATACGGCTGAATGGTTGGTTAGTCCCAATTCCTGGTCTTTCTGCGTTTTCAGTCCTTGATAAGATGTTTCATCATTTATAACATAAATAAACTTCTTTGTTTTCTTTTTCAAAGTGGATATTAAACCTGAATTCTTCAAAGCTACAGAAGTATGTTTGAGAGTGGCTGGCCAGCTTCCATTATCAATTGAACCTAAAGAATCCTCTTTCTGTGAGCAAATAGTATGTTTTTCCAATCCACTTTCAGGGGCTTCAGGTTCTTCTTTAGAGTTTGGATCAGTCATATTATTTGAGAACACTGCACTGGACGTCTCTTCAGGTGATTCTCTTATTCTGAATATAGACTTTCTGATACCCTGATGTGGAGAAGCTATTAGAGTAGTTTCAGATATTGCTTGCTTTACTGAAGGAATGGAATCTTCATGGGATCCAAGACACTGCCCTTCATCTATCTTATTTACCACTGTTTCCTCTTTTAATGTCATCTCTGAATACTTTGGTACACTTGAAATCTGTGGCAAAGAATTTTCCAAAGTTATAAAGTTGGTGCTTTCTTTCTCTGTGATTGTGAAGTCTTTTTCTGAATTATTTTGGTCACAAGAAGAAATATGCAGTAGAGGTGTTTTCTCCATCTGGGTTCCACTTAGACCTGAGAGAGTTAAGTGGGGCCATTCAGAGGCTGAAGACGGTACAACTTCCTTGGAGATTTTCTCACTTCCATTCCCAAAGGGCTTCTGATTTGTTACATTCCAATCTAATGGATCACTGTCATTTGGTTCCATTTCAGATAAAAATGAATGTTTATCTTCTTTCATTTGCTTTTTAGCTTCTTCACATTTTGTTTCACTGAAAATATTTTTCCTAGTCTTGCTAGTTTTTATTTTTGGTAGATTTCTTGTTTTATATTTAGGAACACATAATGAAAAACTATCTTCTTCAGAAACATCTGCAACTGTTTCATGTACTTCATCTTTTAGGATATTTGGTGTTGACTTTCCAAAATGGTCTTTGCAGCTATTTACTTTACCAAATGAATTCCCTAACATTTTCCCCAAACCTGTTAAAATTTAAAACAGAAGCATAATAGTAACATTTCAAAATACAGTCATATAATTTATACTATTCTTGCAACCTCTCTCATAGAAATAGTATATACTAAATAACACATAAGATAGTATTTAAAGGGTTATCCTGAGTGCCAGCCAGCTTTTTTGGGGGGAGGGGAGAGGGAGGGAGTGCCACTCTTCTACTGTTCTTCTGGTAAAGATTGATTCCAATGTCCCCAAAGCCTTTTACTCATACGCCAGGTCCTAATAACCTTTCTTTATCAGCTCTACACAATTAAAACTCAATCTTACTATATATATGCAATTTAACATTCTAAGATTTATCAAACCAGATGTTCCAAATTAATTTTGTGGCCTGGGGCACCTGGATGGTACAGTCGGTTAAGCATCCAGCTCTTGGTTGTGGCTCAAGTTGTGATCTGAGGATCCTGAGATGGAGCTCCACATCAGGAGTCTGCTTGGGATTCTCTCTCCCTCTTCCTTGCCCCTCCCTACACCCCCCCATGCTCTCTCTTTCTCTAAAATAAACAAATCTAAAAAAAAATTTGTGGCCCTACAATAACTGAGAGTAAAATATGATTTTACACACACACACACATACACAGTTATTCAATCCTACACATTTACACAGACACACACACATACTAAGAAAAATGCAATATTCCTTTTTTTTTTAAAGATCTTATTTATTTGAGATAGAGACAAAAATGCAATATTCCTTTTTTTTTTTTTTTTTGAAGATTTTATTTATTTATTTGAGATAGAGAGGGAGAGTGAGTGAGATAGAGAGAGCACAAGCGGGGGAAGGGGCAGAGGGAGAGGGAGAAGCAGGCTCTCCACTGAGCAGGGAGCCTGACGTGGGGCTCTATCCCAGGACCCTGGGGTCATGATCTGAGCCGAAGGCAGATGCTTAACTGACTGAGCCACCCAGGTGCCCCCAAAAATGCAAAATTCCAATGATCTGATTAAGTAACTTTTGATACCCATGAAACCCTAATTACTTTCTAATTAGAAAATAAGACCTTCACATTTTGTTGATTATTAGTTTTATTCTTATCTCTGTAAGGTCTGAGTTGTAGGTTTTGTTTTTATGTCACAATAGCATCTTTTTTTTTTTTTTTTAAGATTTATTTATTTATTTGACAGAAAGAGTATACATGAGCTGGGGGAGGGGCAGGGGGAGAGAAAGAGACGCAGATTCCCTGCTGAGTCCAATACAGGACTGGATCCCAGGACCCCGAGATCATGACCTGAGCCGAAACCAAGAGGCGGATGCTTAACTGACTGAGCCACCCAGGTGCCCCTACAACAGCATCTTGAATAGTATTATCTTACCATGATTAAACATTTTCATTTAAATCAAGTTAGCTTCAGGGCACCTTGGGTGACTCAGCTCAGCATCTGACTTTGCCTCAGGTCATGATCTCAGGGTCCTGGGATCAAGCCCTGCTTTGGGCTTCCTGCTCAGCAGGGAGTCTGCTTGCTCCTCTCTCTCTGCCCCTCTCTCTCCCTCCCTCCCTTTCTCAAATATATATTTTGAAAAAATAAATCAAGTTAGCTTCTATGCACAGTATGTTCAGTAATTAAGAAGGAAAAGCAATGTATTTTCTCTTCAAGAAAGGAAGAGCAATACTTCAATGATGTCAGTTAAAAATAGCAGTTCAATTAAACAGAAGGACTTACCTTGACTTTTAGCTGCTCTTTGATTTTTGTTTTCTTTGTCTGGCCCAGAAGGGATAAACCTATCATTTTTCCTCAGACTTTCATCATGGTTAGAAAAACAGCTTTTAAAAGTCTGCAAAAGTTATATTTTAAAGTCACTAGTATAAAAACTCTCACTATGCATTTATATTCAACTTAGGGACAGAATTACTTCATATGAAGTCAAATCAAATATAGGATCAGGCTTAGAGACCTTCTCAAAGGCTTAGATAAGTCATAAATTAAGGAATGAAAAAATGCAAGATAAATAATTTTTCAAGGCATTCTAAAATTGTAAGCAACTGCAACAGCATAATCAAGTTGTCATATTTACTTACGGCAGTAGTGTCATTAGGAAACACAGCTGCAGACGCTTCCTCATCTCTGACTATAAAAAAAAAATTCAATTTATCTATACGGTATTATATACCATACACTAAAGTGA
The DNA here is from genome assembly GCF_964656455.1 of Halichoerus grypus. NCBI lineage: Eukaryota > Metazoa > Chordata > Mammalia > Carnivora > Phocidae > Halichoerus > Halichoerus grypus. The sequence goes on from NC_135715.1 coordinate 68,736,653, forward strand.
ATGTGAAAACTTAAGTATTTTTTGGTCAGACAAAACTCATATACTACTTCAGTAAATGGTGCATTTGAAACAAAATGAATTGACTCAAGTATGGTAATTAGAAAGGTCAATCAACATAAGGTACATTCAATTCCTTAGTACCACTCATAAGGTGCTTCTAAGAAACTGGTTTGATGACCCTGACTTTAGGTGATACTATCCATAAAGACTTAGGAAATCAGATGGAGCTATGGGGTCATGACTTAAAAGATAAAGCTTGTAGACTTTAGCACTTATTTAGATAATAATACTGTCAAAAATTGTATTTTATGTTAAATATTTCTTACTTTTTAACTTGCTTTTACCTCTGTTATTTCATCTAAGCAACAACAACAAAAAACAAAGTTAAATTCCCAGCCAAAGAGAAATCAAAATTGAATTTATTTTTGCTAAAATAATAATTTTAAAAATCCTGGTTTGCCTATAAATGGACTCCTACAGAATACCACTCCTAGAACACCACTTAATGTACTTGTGATTTGTCCCAATCTACACTAAGTAGAATTATTCTGAACTACTAACACACTTCTCAAAGATAGTATTATCTAATCTAATTACTACTTATCTTTTCATATAGTCTTTTTGTCAGAAGCCTTAGAGATGATACTATATTAACGTCATCTACCGTCTTACAAAGTACTCATTTGCTATTATTACCTATTAGCACAGTAGAACTAAGGGTTGGTGGTGTGGCTAAAGAACTTGACCAAGACATATCAGGATCCACCTCAGCTCCTAGACTTTCAGAAATATGTTTTGGTGTCTGACCCTGGAAATAAAGAAAATATTTATTTCACAGAAATGCACTAATGAGTAAGAGTATTTTTTTCATTTATCATTTACTGAATGCCTACATGAGATTGTAGGTACATATTTGTAAATCTCAGGGCAAAAGTAGGACACTGTTGTCAAATTCTCAATTACTACACAATAAAAATAAACCAGGCAGAATATTTACCTTCATAAGCTTCGGTGTATGAAATAAGCTTCCACATACCACTGGGGGTAAAATGAGGGGAAAATTACTAAGTTTTATATTTATTAAAATTTAAGAGTATTTTAGAAATAAAAAGCCTTGTTTTTAATCATACCCGACTTCTCTCTTTGTGGTGTTATATGTGCACATCGTAGAACAGGACTAAAACGAAAAACAAAACAAAACAAACACAAATCCTTCCGATTATTCAAAGATAAAAGAAATGGCAAGAAGAAACAAAATATTAATCTTATTGAAAAAAGGATCCTCAGTCACATCAATTATTAGACTTACACTACTTTGTAGTATTTTGTTACTTTTTAAAAAGCAAACATCTCATAAAGAATTAACTACTAAATTATATTTAAAATGTCCACTAAAAGTAATGTATAAAGTACTCAAAAATTTCAGCTCCTAGGAACTGTATGTTTTGAATTTAAAAATTATGTAAAGTGAATCTATAAAAGCATCATATTCTCTCAAACGATTCAGAGTACACAAATAATTTATTTTAAGCTATTTCAAGGGTGTTGCTTTTCATCATTTTTGTAACTGAAAAACTTCATAGAATATAAACAGAAACCAATGAATTCAAAATTATAAGAAAAACAAAGTAAAGGTTTCTAATGTAAAAATTATTGTATTAAAGGACTCAACCTAAAAGGAGATTATTTAAAAATAGAAGATCCTCTTTCAGGCTCTTAGTCAAAATATTAGCATGAAAATTAGATGCATTTCTATAAAACAAATAGCATATATAGGAAAAGGTTTCATTTAAATATTTTAATATAACACATCATACCTTTCACTAAGACAAGAATTTAGAGGTGGGCTGGTAACATCATTTGTTTGATCCATTTTAGACTTCATTGTGCAACAACTTTTATGTTTACTATTGGTAATATCCTTTCCTGAAACAGTACAATAATTCAGTGAGGATATATATGCTCTGGATTGTGAATTTTCATTCTCTGAAAGTATTTATTTTTATTTTTTATTTTTTTAAAGATTTTATTATTTGAGAGAAAGAGAGCGAGCACAAGCAGGGGGAGGAGCAGAGGGAGAGGGAGAAGCAGACTCCCTGCTGAGCGCAGAGCTGAACACTGGACTTGATCCCTCCCAGGGATCAAGAGATCATGACCTGGAGATCATGACCTGAGCCAAAGTCAGATGCTTAACTGAGCCACCCAGGAGCCCCATATCTCTAGAAGTATTTAAAAACAAAAAGTCTCATCTATACTGGGAAGGAGAATATATACAGAGTTTAGTCTGAACTGGTTTCTCAGTTTGCTGATTCCTCCCAAAAGGGGATGTCTCAAAGGATGTCTGCCCCCATTCAACAAGTATATAATATACATAAGACATTTTGGGAAATACAATTCAAGACAGCTTTAACTTCAAAGAGTTCATAATATAGCAGGAGAAATTTTTTGAAATTCCACAGAAGTGGAATACAGAACAGAATGTTGTATGTCCTATGATTAAGTCACATGCACTATGGTATCATGGAGGCTAAGAGTAAAGAAAAAGACATTTACTAAAAACCTACCAAGGTACCAAATCTGATCTTCTGCTGAAAACCTTTCAAGATCTTGTTCTCAAGATCAGGCTCAAACTCCAACCCCCGCTCCCCCAAACAAACAAACAAACAAAAAAAACTCCCAAGTAACAAGGACTTTCATGATCTGACTTCTCAATTTCTACGACATTCTTTCACATTCTACTTTTCAGCTATACCCAACCACTTGCATATCCTGTAAGAATGCACTCTTTCACTCTAGGCCTTTGTACAAACTATTTCTCTCTCTTTATTTCTCTTGACCTGGAATATCCTCTTTCAGGCTTCCATTTTGAAACTGCCTCCTCTGGAAAAATTTAGTGGTCCTTAACATGAGATTAAGTGATTGCTGCCACCATATGTTCCCACAGAGTTTATCATACACCATTCCTGCTTCCCCTACTAGAATGTGAGCTCCTTGAGGTAGGGATCTTGTCTTATTTATCATTGTATCCTTAGCAACTACAATGTCTGATGTTACAGTCATGCCACAATTCCTGGCTGAATGAATTAGCAATGATTAGAAAATACTTGTTGAACACCTCTACTTTCTAAGCAATAATGCTCAGACAGGGTTTCTAAAACTATATGTGGCTCTATCAAATCCCATTTATAGTTTTTCAATATTCCTATTTTCTGTATCACAAATATGGCATTCAAGGCACTTACTATTACTCGTAAAAATTGCTTTAAAACAACAGGTTCTTTAACTGATCCTATGATCTCTAACTTAGAAAAGTTTTGGGAAAAATAAGTCATATCAGTGTTAATAAAATAAGGCAAAGAACAAACTGAGAACTATTTGTAGTAGCACAGACAAAACACTGCATTATATTTTCATTTCTCAAGTAACAGGAAAGAGACATAATCACTAATAAGCCAAATATACATGTGAGTTAAAAACCCCATTTTGACAGAATATCCAACCTCCTTCTCTTATGACACTTTTAGTTAAAGATACTAAAAAGTATCTAAATGTATTTTTAAAAATTTCACCTTTTCCCCGTTCACTTTAACAAAGATCTTAATCAGGAAGAAAAACCCTGCAGTTAAATAAACCAAACAATGAGCTACTATTACACACACTTATAATAGAATGGCTAAAGTCCAAAACAAAGACAACACCAAATGCTGATGAGGTCTTGGAACAAGAAAAACTCTCATTCACTGTTGATGGAAAAGCAAAATGATGCGGCCATTCTGGAATTCAATTTGCAGTTTCTTACAAAAGTAAACATATTCC